>NC_073267.2:88350000-89009000 GCF_029289425.2 Pan paniscus | reverse complement strand
CTGAGAGATGGTTGGGCCAGAAAGTCACTGCATCTAGATTTGGGATTATCACTGGAAACAAGCCAGCCCTACCTAAGCAATGATGGGGCTAAGACTAAATCTTTCCCTTGGTATCCTGCCTATAAATCAGAGGAGCAGAGAGATGATGGATTCCAGCTCCTTGCTTTCAGATGGGAAATCTATGGCCCAAAGACTGGGTTGAGTGCCTCAAGGAGGCAGGATTCCTAGCTTCTCATCTGTTCTCCTTCCTCCACTCCACACATGCTCCTCTGCCCTTGGCCACATCTCCTTGACTGCAAGCCTTGCTACTACTTTGGGTTCTCAAGAAATATATCACACACAGCCACCCACTGTCTCAAGCCAGCAAAGAAAAAGCCCCCTGCAGCCCTCAGGCCAGCACACAATAGAACTCATACACTAGGATGCTTTTTTAAAGGGGTACCTTCTGTGGGAGCTAGCTGCAGAAGGGATCTGCTTTTCAGGGGCTTCCTCTGTCTCTTCTGTCCCAAAGCTGCATATTCCCTGATCTTCTAGGCCCTTCACCTTCTTCCACCCACCCCGAGAAGAGGTAGCTAGGAGACTTGAATTCCCGTAAGCATGCAGGATGAAAAAAACAGGATTGCAAAAAAACCCATAAGCCCTTCAGAGCTGTGATCTTTTCTGGAATGAAACCAATGCATTCATTTCTTGAGAGATGAATGGACCAGGTTCATCTCCATAGCTTGCTTCTAAATTTGGGATTTTATGGAAGCATGCAAGACCTTGCTTGGGTGACGATGGAGCTAAGGCCAAACCTCTCCCTTAGAGGCTTGCCTATAAAATAGAAAGTAGGTCCGTGGAGGTCGGAGTTCGTTACATTCCTTTGCTTCCTTTTCTGGTGTTGCTACCCCTCACCCCTCACTCAGGGCGATTTGCATGAAAGGAAGTCTGAGAGGCAGGGACAGCCCCCGACCTTGAAGTCACAGGCCACAGAGAAGGAAGATGAGCCAAAACCAGAATAATTATCATTCTGCTCCTGCCCTTGAAGTTCACCGGAGTTTCAGATCAGCCATATTCTTCACCATGACCTTATTTCTGCAAGGGGAACCTCAAGATGCCATTAATTACAACTTAGATTTTTTTTTAAAGCCTGGTGACAAAACAGGGGTGTTGGCTCATTTGGCATGGCAGCTGTTGTTCAAGCCTCTGTCCACACCCACCCATACCTCCATTCGCCAGAGAGAAAGAAAGAGGTGTAAAATCTTGTTCCTGACTGAGAAGGGCTTCACGGCCATGGTGACATCTGTAAACCTACAGGCTGGAGTTGCAACCATGTATGAGCCATTAGGGGCAGTGAGCGAGAGGAGGAAGGTGTAACTCACACAGGTGCCCAGACCCAAGCCCGAGAAGCACGTAGCCACTGCTGGAGGTCACTCCTTTGCTAAACAGCCCCTAGATCACATCCAGCTTCCAGTCCACGTTGGACTCTGATTTCAGTTCTCTAAGGCAAACACCAAGACATCTTGGGTGGTAAACAGTTCAATAAGCATTGAGACCAAACGACCAACAGAGAGACAGTTCCCAGGGTTACAAGACATTAAAGCTGCTTTCCATAAAGATTTGGCCAAGAAAAGGTAGAAAGGTTGGAAACTAGCAAATATCAAAACACCTACTATGAGCAAGCCACAGCTGAGGAGCTTTTATCTCTTAATTCTCACACTCCTAAGAAATCCTGATCATTACTCCCATTTATCAGGCAGAGAAAGAGAGGTGCAAAAGAGTGAAATGGCTTGCCCAGGGCTATACCACTGGTAAGTCACAGGGAAGAATTGCAGACAAGCATCTGACAGTGCAGCTTGTGTGCATGATGTTGGCTGCCCCAGGTGGCCGGCAGCACAGTGAGAATTTATTTCTCAGGATTGGGGTCCTCTTTTGAAACTGATATATGGAGTTGGTGGGCTTCCTGTTGCAATGTTTCTTGGGTAGTTTGATTTCTTTCAGCTGACAGTTTGGCTAATTCATTCTTCCAGTTCTTTTCATTTAGCTGAGAAATGCCATTGTTTCTTCCTTAATTTTTAAACAACTCTACGTCTGTTGTTGCAAAACCTGTTGTCCTAGTTTGACTACAGAAATGTGGCTACTGTGGGGAAAGGTGGTCACAATTGCTAACCTATATTACGTTCCAGCCTTGCACTTTTACTATGCATTGTCTGAATTCACTTTCACAGTAATCCTAACAGGCTAGTGCCATCATTACTATGACCATTTGACAGATGAGGAGATGGAGGCTTAGAGAGGTGAAGTGACTTGCTCAAAATACTGCAGCCAGGAGCAAAAGACTCAGGATATGAACACAGGTTTCCTACAAGCCCATGATCATAACCCTCAGGCTGAGACGACTACATTTTTTTTTTGCATGGTATGGGTACAGTTACGCACAATTCCGGTGTTTGTGGGGGAGAGGGGGTAGCTGATTCCAACCCCAGGGCTGGGAAGCTCCTGTCCACACCCCATGGTCATGGAGGGCATAACAGAAGCAACGAGGCCACTCTGGGGGCCATGTTGTTTTTCTTGGGATTTATTGTGTGGGTCAAAACAGTAAAGATGTTCAGTGAGAGTTCAGAGACCCAGCTCCCCTAGAGGGGAGGATGTGACTCAGTGCCACCCGGACAGCTCTGCCAGTAACTGAGGTGTGATTAAGTCCCACAAGCCGGAGAACCAGGGGAAAGGCGTGCCCCCGCCCACACTCCCAGGCACCTGAGAAAGGGCCAGGTGGAGTATTCCCCACCCCACCCCATCCTCACTCCCACCTCCTAGTATTAGTGGAAAGAAATAATCTGTCACTTAGGAAGCTCCCTCCAGACCCTTGTCCCCTGGCCTCATCATAAACATCTACTGGGCACATGTACGCTGCACTCTTTGTGTTCTCCCCTTACTCCTGACAACACCATTGAAGCAGGTGTTCACCTTAATCCCATTTCATAGAAGAGGAGGTAGAGGCTCACAAAGATGAAGTGGCTTGCCCAAAAGACTGAAGAACTCTCTCCATGTCATACTACCTGGTGCATCCCAGAGGTAGTGCCTCTGCACTGTCCCCCGCCAGCTGATTGGCCATGAGCCATTCTGCCATTGTCCATCTGTGTATCTTCACACTTGGTACTTGGCCCTAGAACAACAGCCCCACAGCAGCGGGCAAAGGGGATTCCTCCCATTCACTGGCTCATTCACTCCTTTCCCATACCACACACGTACACACACACACCTAAAACAATCTGCAGAGCTCACACTTTTTGTGTATCTCCTCTCCTTGTTCTGGGTAGTGAGTCCTGAGAAGTAACCATGTGAACCACTTCCAGGCTGGCAGATCTAACTGCAAGTGCTAGCTGGACCCTCCATAGAGTGATTTTCATAATGGGCACAATACCCCACCACATCCAAGATGGCAGCTGCTTCATCAGTGCAAATCTTCATGGACAGAACTTCCACGCTGATCCATGGTGACCTGTAACTTCAGCAAAATTGACCTTTGTTGTTCTAGGCTTCTGAGATGTTGGGGTCTCTTAGCTATCCTGACTCTATAGTGTATTACATGCATAAGCAATTATTACTTAGGATGGATTCACAGCCCCATAGTGGAGACAGACTAGTAAATAACTATGGTAACTCATTCATTCAACAATGATTTATTGGGAGCTGCCATGTGCTCCATGCTGTGCTTGAATCCAGGAATGTGTAAGTCTCCCTGCAATCAAAGGAAAGATACATGTCATTACCATGATACCCTGTGAACACTTCTGTCTCCTCATCTCCTCTTCATGAGCATTACTGGTTGGTGCCTTTTTCTAACAAGGCAGGCAGCAGGATCATGTTCGGTGCCTTGCCTTCCAAGCCCAGTATCCTGTGTCTCACATAGTAGTTGCTCAAAAAATGCTTATTACATGACCAAATTATAAATAAATCCATCCAGCCCAATCCATCACTCTACCCTACTCTCCCTCATGTCTCAAGATGAAGAAGCTGGTTGAAGCTTGGAAGCTTAATTCTTATATAAGTAATAAAAGTGCAGCATCAGAGGTGAGGAAAGATCTTGATATCATGCATATGGCTACTTCCAGAAAGACAACCCAGTCCAAGTGTTCCATACACCACCATGTTGTTTTTTTCTTGGTTGTCAACTTCTTTCTTTCCATCTTTCTGACTTTGATAATAAGAGCCAGAGATGCTCTTACTGCCTTTTGGGACCTACCCCTTTGCTCTGGGAGTCCTCAGAACCCCCCTATTAAAAGCTTGGATTCAAGGTATATTACAGTAGTCCCCCCTTATCCATGGTTTTCCTTTCCAGGGTTTCAGTTACCCATGGTCAACCATGGACTGAAAATATTAAATGGACAATTCTAGACATAAACAATTCATAAGTTTTAAATTGTGTGCCATTCTGAGTAGTGTGATCAAATCCTGCTCTCTCCAGCTTTGGCTCTGTCCCTCAAGACATGAATTCTGGCTGGCTGTGGTGGCTCACACCTATAATCCTAGCACTTTGGGAGGTCAAGTCAGGAGGATCACTTGAGCTCAGGAGTTCGAGACCAGCCTAGGCAACACAGTGAGACCTCAAAGAAATAAAAGAAAAAGAAAAAGAAAAGAAAAGAAGAAAAGAAAGGAGAGGAGAGGAGAGGAAAGGGAAGAAAAGGGAAGGAGAAAAAGAAAAGTTGAATTCTTCCTGTGTTCAGCATATCCCTGCTGTAGACACTCCCCACCTGTGAGTCACTTAGCAGCCATCTCAGTCATCAGCTCGACTGCTGCGTATCACAGTGCTCATGTTCAAGTAACCCTTATTTCATTTGGTAATAGCCCCAAAGAACTAGAGTCATGATGCTGGCAATCAGATATGCCAAAGAGAAGCTGTAAAGTGCTTCCTTTAGGGGAAAAGGTGAAAGTTCTGCACTTAAGGATAGGAAAAACATTATGTGCTGAGATTGCTAAGATCTGTGGTAACAGTGAATCCTCTGTTTGTGAAATTATGAATAGTATATAGTTCTAATTGTTCTGTTATTATTAGTTATTACTGTTAATCTCTTACGGTGCCTAATTTTTAAATTAATCTTTATCATAGGTATGTATGTCAAGGGAAAAATATACTGTATATAGGGTTCAGAACTATCTGTGGTATCAGGGGTCCACTGGAGGTCTTAGAACATATCGTACTTGGATAAGGGAGAACTGCTGTACTTATTTCTCCCTTAGAGTCACTGATTCGGGACCCTGGCGAAAGAGAGAAATGAGAGGAGGCTGGGAGGTCAGTCATTGCCACAACCAACTATTGGGGAGTGAGACTCAAGTGAAAACACTAAGAGAATTCAGAGAGAGGGCTGATTTATGTGCCTAAGAATGATAGTCAGGATTAAAGTATTGTCTTTACACCATGACTTTTTGGCCACCATCTTACACTTGATGAATTTAGATTAAACAGGGGGAATACATCCTTATTCAACAGACCAATGAAATTAATGGATCTTGAATAATAATAATAATGACTTCCATTTATGCAATATCCATGTGTGCCTAGGTGCTTTGAATATATTACCTCCCATGGCAGATGAGGAAATTCATAGAGTTAAAAAAAATTACTTGACTTAAAATTAGTTGATTTTTTTCAAAGAGCTTCCTGAAGAGTTGATTTCAGTGAAAGATCAGCATTAGTCACAGGCGAGTTCTGGTTCTCACAGCTTCCCTTTCTCAGTCTTTCCCCTTTGACTTTGCGAGTCTTTGAGTGTCTCCTGAGAATTTGGTCCTGAATTAAAATTTGAAAACTGTGGGGTGGAGGGAACTGGTACTCAAAAGTATGAGGAAGGCAGGAACCGCTGTCTTGAAGACATGGAGCTTCAGATCCATGGGAAACTGGTGGGGTGAGGTGGGCTGCTGAGTAAGTTTCCCAGAGGTTAGACATTTGTATCTGGGAGATGTGCTGGTTGTGGCTTGGAGCATTTAGGGAGGTCTTCCTGGAGAAACACATCTCCCAAAAGATGACTAGGTCTTAAGAGGAAAGCCATAATTCTTTTGTCTGACTCAGCAAAAGCAGCATTTGAGAGAGGACAGAGCTCAACTGTTGGGGTCAAGTCCTGGCTCAGCTTCGCCGTAGTCTCCCATCCAAGTATTAACCAGGCCTGACCCTGCTTAGCTTCACAACATCAGAAGAGATAGGGCACATTCAGAATGGCATGGCCATAGACTCTGCTGTGTTCTCAGGGCAAGGCTTTGAGCAAGTTATTTAACCTAACTGATGACTTGGCCATTGATTAAAATGCTTAGTTACAGTAAAGATTAGATAAAAGAACACACCCGATGTGTTTAGCACAGTCTCCGAGGCCATGCAGATTTCCAAGGGCAGGCAGTTGTTTTTAGTTCCCTTACAACTGTCCAAATCCCCTGAGTTTTTCAAGCTAAGGTTTCTCTATTTTTGCCCCCTCCGGACTGAGATGGAAGATCTGTTTTCAAGTCCCAGCTCTGCTTACAATGTGATCCTACAATATGATCTCACCTCTCAAAGCTTCCACTTCCTATTCTGCCTCATGAACAGGAGGGATTTCAATCTTCATGGGACTTTTTTCCATTCCCCTGGAGTCTTCTCAATTTACAGACACAGCGGATGTGTCTGCTTTGACTACTGGTTGTCTTGGGGCTCTCTTGCCCCAGGAAAGCTTACATCTAGACTTTTCCTTCTAGGCTAAAACAAACATCTAGCCACCAGAACCTGTCTTTCAGGAGACCAGAGGGATTAAGGGATGTGGGACCACCTAGAAATGGTGGTTGTGGAGCAAGTGGCAACAAAGTGAAATTGCTTCATGCCTGTTCTGTAGCTTAAGAGCAGAACTCTTGGAAAGTACATGGTGCCAGACAGAAGACCAGTCACAAAAGTGGAGTTGACTGGCAATGAACTCTCATGAATCTCCAAGCTAATTACCAGGGAAAGTAAGGTTGAGGAGACAACCTCCTCCCCCACTCCACATGCAAACACAGAATGACAGGTTTAAAAACCCTATGGTTTCAAAATTAGCAAAGACACTTTGACTAAGATTGGCATGAGGAACAGAGAAAACGGAAGAAGGGGAAAGAGAATCCTGGGCCCCACAAGGGGAAAGGTATTGGCATGAAGAAACAAAGTTAAATTTTAGAACGTCACTGCCTGAGCACCACCCCTTTAGGACAAGGACAAATGGTTCAGGCCCAAATTAGAAATACTCTTGGATTTTTATAGAACATGAACAAAGATAATATCTTCTCTTAGGACACTTCCAGAGATGGAAATCAAATCATATCCTCCAAAGTGCTATGTTAATATTTGTAACTATAGATAGCCATTCCCCATCTCTGTCTTGACTTCCCTTAGAAAATTTCCCCAGTTTGAAGACTATGAAGACTAACGTGAGAAAGTTGCAATGACTTGGCCAAAACTCTTGGATGCGATGATGTGTTTAGTTATCCATTTCCCGGCCTCCCTAGATATACCAGGGTTATAAGTTCAATGAGAGGCCGTGTCTGCCTAGTTCACTGCCTAGTCCCAGTTCCTGGCAAGCGGTAAAAACTTGGTAAAAGAGTGTTGATGACCTGCATTAACACTGGGCCACACTGTGTGAATATGGAAAATATCAGTCACATCCTATGGGTGAAATGACTGTCTCTGAATTCCTGCTCCTTTTGTTTGACACGAGCTATGGGATAAATGTGTATCTGATTGTCCTACTCATTACTCTGCTGGAAACATACATTATGAGAGAATAAGATGCCACTCCTAAGTTCTTCAAAAAAATGCTACGGTTATTTCTGCACCCCTTCAATACCGTTCACCCACCAGCTTCTAGATAACTCTCTAATATTTTCTAGAATGTCTCCCATTTAGATTGGCTGGGGGTTGAGTCTCATTACCAACAAAGGAGCTCTGGATGGTGCAAGCATTGACTCCTTCCCTAGAGCATCCTGCCTGGCTCAGAGCAGATTCTGCTCTCACAGAAGGAACTGTAAGACTGTAAGGGCCCAGCAGCCCAGCTCGTCCCTCTGGGCACGTCCACCCCTCTCTCATTTCCATGCTGTGAACAAATTGCCATTCTCACACCTCCATGCCTTTGCGTGTGCTGTACCCTCTGCTGGAGCTCCCTTCCCTATGGGTTGCATAAACAGATAAGTTATCCACCCGAGGCCCTTGACCTAACAGATTTTGTCTTAAGGCTTTCTCCCCAGGTCCAGAGCATCTAGCCACAAAAACATCCCAAAATAGTTCTGTCCCAAGTATCATGTCCTTTGTCTACATTTTCTATTGCTTTAGGCACAGAGCCCAGAGGTCTATTTTGGATAGAGAGTAAGGCTGTGAGTATTAGAGAGAACATGAGTTTTAGAATTCGAAAGAGCCCAGTTCGAATTCCAGTGATGATACCTACTGGCTGTCTGGCCCTCACTAAGGAGCTCAGTCCCCCAAACCTCTGAGGCCTCATCTGCAAAAACTACCCATCCTGCACAGTTGTCGTGGCAATGACCTCAGACAACATATGTAAAGCTCCTGCTGTGGTGAGTGGTACACGGAAGGGACTCTCCAAATATTAGCCCCCTCCCTGGCCATTCTGCCCTGAATGTGACTGCCTGGGGGCAGGGAGACTGTCCTGGTCCCTTCTGGAATGTCACCTAGGATTGTGCATGATGTTTTCTGCAGCCAGTCTGGAATAACTCGTGAAAAGTCCATATGAGCAACTTAAGAAATGGAGTCCTTCTCCCAGCCCTCTCCACTGTCAGGAGAAGGAATGAGTTAGTTGAGCATTCTGGCCCCTCCCTTCCACTAACCTCCACCCCGAACGCCCCCAAGGACTCAGGGCCAAAGGTGATTCATGGGAGTGTCAACGAAATTGTCTTTCAGGCCAGGCCCTGCCCTCATCATTTTCCCATCTGCTGCAGGAACTTCTCATTCTTTGAACCTGTCACTCTGCAAAGCAGCAAAGGCTGGCCAGAAGAGGGCTCCACTGCAGCCAGCCAGACAGGCGGGGCAGGCCGTCCCTCTGCAGTGCCCCTGGCCTCCTTCTAATTGTCTCCTCTATAGAGGCATCTTTCCCCCAGAGAAGGGCATGAGATGTCCCCAGGATTATTTGGATGAAGAGACTCACAGTTACTCATTCATCCACAAATTTGTTAAATATTTACTGAGTACCTACCATGTACAAGGTTCTGTGCTAAGTCTTAAAAGAAGACAGGGCCAGGCGTGGGGGCTCACGCCTGTAATCCCAGCACTTTGGGAGGCCGAGGCGGGTGGATCACTTGAGGTTGTGAGTTCAAGACCAGCCTGGCCAACATGGTGAAACCCGGTCTCTAGTAAAACTACAAAAATTAGTTGGGCGTGGTGGCAGGTGCCTGTAATCCCAGCTACTCAGGAGGCTGAAGCGGGAGAATCTCTTGAACCTGGGAGGCAGAGGTTGCAGTGAACTGAGATCATGCCATTGTACTCCAGCCTGGGTGACAAGAGCAAGACTCTGTCTCATAAATAAATAAATAAATACCCATGGGAGCCACGACACCTCCGGGGCCACCCTGCCAGCTTCCTCACCTGCTCCCGGTCCAGCCAGCTCCTTTCACCCCACTGCTCCTCGCCTGCAGCCCCAGCCCTCATCTCAAGCCTCATTTCCTCTGCCTTGGACCAATGGAACAGCCTCCTCTCCTGTACCCTGACCTACACCCCAGGGTATTGCCTGAGCCATCTTTCTAGAATGTTAGTTTGGTTGTGTCTGTCTTGGGTGTGCTATTTTCCACCTGGATTTTGTACTTTGCTATACAAATAGTTTTCTTTAAAAGAACTCAACTTTTTTTTTTTTTTTAATTTGGCCTCACTCTAAGCAATAACATCTATGAAGTCACAGATTGGATGCCAGCTCCTATATCATACCAAAGTGAGTTTTTAAAAATCTCTGTGAAAATGAAGAACATTTATTCACATAACACCTAAGACTATCAGGCACCAATGCTTCACCTGTTGAACACTCACTGGTCAGTGCCGAAGATCGGCAGCACTTATTCACTCAAGAGTTCTTTGTTGAGCAATTACTATGTGTCAAGCAGAGTTTCTGTATTGGGAATACAATTTTAAAATGGTGAAATCCCTGCTCTCATATTGTTTCCATCCTAGTGGTAAAACAGACAAATATATAGATATAGATATAGATATAGATATAGATATAGATATAGATATAGATATAGATATATGAGCCAGGCATGGTGGCTCACATCTGTGATTCCAGGACTTTGGGAGGCCAAGGCAGGAGAATCACTGGATCCCAGGATTTCAAGACCAGCCTGTGCAACACAGTGGGACCCCATCTCTACAAAAAAAATTCAAATATTAGCCAGGTGTGGTGGTGCGCACCTTTCATCCCAGCTGCTCAGGAGTCTGAGGCAAGAGGATCACTTGAGCCCAGGAGTTTGAGGCTTCAGTAAGCCATGATTGCACCATTGCACTCCAGCCTGGGCAACAGAGTGAGACCCTGTCTCAAAATAAACAAACAAACACCAAACAAAATAAGATAAATGAGTCAAGTGTATGGAACTGTTAGTTGATGGCAAGTGTTAAAGAGAAAAGGAAGCAAGAAAAAATATCCCAGTCAGCTTCTGCCTTCTTTTCCAGCCAGCTGCCCACTCTCTTAGCTGGGGCTCACTGCAGGTAGTCCCACTATGCACCATGCTGTGTCACACTTCCCTGCCTTGACCTGCCCTCACAGCCTGCCCTTCCCACATATGCCTCTTGCCACATCACCTTTAGTTTTCCAAGTCCTTCTGAGCATCATCATCCCTAACTCCCTCTTCCCACCCCATTAGAATTAAATCAAATCCACCCTCCTCTGGGTACTTTGGGCCATTCCTGCTGTTGCCCTTCTCAGTCTCTATTGTCCTTTTTTGTGTCATGTCTGTCCCCACCACTGGACTCTCTTAGGCTATGATGACCAGCAGTCCTGCCCCCTGCAGCCTAAGACATGAGCAGAATCACCTTCTTCTCTGGGGAAGCAAATTTTTTTATGCAACCAAGAGCCTGTGTTCTATCAAGTGAAGACCTCATTCTTCCATCCTTTTTTCACCCAGCAATGATTTACGGAGCACCTACTACATGCCCTGCATATTCTTAGCACTGGGGAGATGTGTGTGGCCATGAAGGACAAGCACTTAGTGTCATGGAGCCACCTCCTAGTGGTGGGGGAGTAGACAGTAATCAAACAAAGACATAAAGGAATTACCTGTTGTGACCAGTGCTATGAAGAAAGCAACTGGGGGTGACTTCACAGGAACTCAGCGAAGCTCTGAATTGATAAATACTGACCCATCCTGCAGAGTGGTGGCTGGTGGCTGGTGAGTGGGGAGGAGGCCAGTTTTCCAAGCATGGGGAACAGCATCTGCAAAGGCTCTGAGTGGGGAAGCCTGGGCATCCCAGGAGCAGACAGAAGGCCAAGGGGACTGAGCAGAGCCAGGAAGGGAGAAGGTAAGTCATGGAGGATTCGAGCCAGCAGGCCTGGTGAGGAATTGGCTTTCATTTCTAATTCTATGGAAAGCCATCGGTGAGTTTTACACAAAGTGCTACAAGCAGACACTCATTCTGGGGTTTAGGGGATGGTTGTGAGGATGTAGAAGGAGGAGAATTTTTAACCTCCCAAAATGTAATCTGGGATGGGGGGGATCTCCCTTCTTTCAGCCTGGATGTGGTGGGCTCTGGGACCCTCCGAGAAATGGAGGCAGAGGCAGCCTGAGACTGGGTCCCATCTTCTCTCTACCCTCCCTCCCCTAGTCACACAGCAGTGGGCAGTCTGACATCTAGGTCTCTTCCTGGATGAGAACCAGAAGGGCAGAGAGACCTTGAGGGTGGGCTGGGGACTTCACTAGCACTATCCTTGTCAGCAGGGTTGGGGCAGGCTCTTGAAGGGAGAGGGGGTGTCTATTTAGATCACAGAAGTTCAAGTTTGCTGGGTGCCTAACTGACTACCACAGCTCTGCTGAGCCTGATCCCTAAATTTCAGGGGCAGGTGGCCCCTTGTTCCTTCCCCAAAGCCTGTTGAGGTCCAGCACCCTGGAGGAGAGTGGGATAAACAGCTTGAGTGCCCACAAGTGCCCATCAGAGACCTTCAGGAGAACAAACAGGCTGGAGGAGAGAAGCCTAGCCACTGCAGGCTGGCTCCATTACAGGAGAGAAGAGGAAAATTTGGAAGCAAAGAAAATGGGCTTGGACCCCACAAGGCTCTCCCTGGAACAGGGCTGATGCAGCTCCATTTGTCAGCCCATGTCCACTTAGAGACTCCTGTCTGGGGCTGGATTCAGAGTGTGGAAGTTGGAGCAGACCCTGGTCCCCATGGAGCAGGTGACTGACCACTCTGCTGGGCTGGCTCCCGGACCCTGCATGCTCTGGAGTGTTACACATGTTTTACGAGCAGACAGCATGCACTTCTGGACTGTGGTAATCGTGACCATCCCTGATATTAACAACAGCAAATAACCACACACCCCAGAGGCGGCTCACTCCTCCTCCTTTCTTAGGGAAATGCAGCATCTCAGAGACAGATTCTGCGGCTTACAGGCAGCACAGAAATAATGATAAGGGCTGAGGTTAAACATGCAAAGCAGCTGAGACGCGATGTTATCTGGCCATTTGTACTTAACAGAGTCACATTTTATTCTCATTTTAAAATTCAACATACTAGTGCTCATTGAGTTAGTTTTTAGAAATCATGGCAGAGTTTAGAAAGGAAAACAAAAATGCACCACCTACTGATAACATTTGGGCAAAATTTTCTAGCCACTGTTTTACACATCTCTATGCCTTTCAAAAATAGCATCAATAGTATAAGTATGGCTTTCTCGTCTCCAGTTTTCACTAACAGCAACATTTTCTCATGTCATGAGTGTTCTTCTTGAACATGATTCTAGCTCACACTTACTGAGACGCATACATGGTGCCAGATTCTATCCTGCACACAAATTACATGTACACACTGGACACAAATATGGGATGACATAGATGTTATTATATTACATTCATTTTCTAGATGAGATGCCCAAGGCACAGAGACATTAAGTAGCTCGGCTGAGGCTGAGCAAGATAAGCAGTACAAGGTCACCCAGCCAAGCTGACCCTCACTCACCATGACCCACTGCCCTAACCCACCAAGCAGCTGGGTGAGAATTTACTTTAAAACCTCTTATGGTAGACATTATGGCCTTTTCTGTATGCATCTTTATTTCCTTAGGATAATTTTCTGGAAGAACAGAGCAAAGTAGGGGACTTGCATTTTTAATATTTTTGCATTTTGAAACAATTTTAGGGTTACAAGGAGTAGCAAAGCTAGTAGAGAAAGACCTTAGCTCCCTGCAATGATAACACATTATTTAATCACACAAGACCAGGAAACTGACATAGGTACAATACTATATTAACTAAACAACACACCTCATTCAGATTTCACCAGTTTTTACATACACTCTTCTTTTTTTTAATTTTTATTTATTTTTTTGAAATGGAATTTCACTCTGTCACCCAGGCTGGAGTGCAGTGGCACGATCTTGGCTCACTGCAACCTCCATCTCCTGAGTTCAAGCAATTCTCTTGCCTCAGCCTCCCGAGTAACCAAGACTACAGGCGCCCACCACCATACCTGGCTAATTTTTGTATTTTTAGTAGAGACGGGGTTTCATCATGTTGGCCAGGCTGGTCTCAAACTCCTGACTTTGTGATCTGCCCGCCTCGGCCTCCCAAAGTGCTGGGATTACAGGCGTGAGCCACCGGGCCCAGCCTCTCCCTTCTGTTTATGGTTTGTGTGTGTGTGTGTGCGTGTAGTTCTATGACATTTGATCCCATGCCTAGACTCACGTGAGCACCAATGGGGAGATTTTTAAGGCTTAAAATGTGTACTGTCAAAATTTCTGCAAGACAGGTTGCCTAGCATCATGCATCTCACAGTTGTACCAATTGAGTGCCGGTGAACAGACATGGAAGGCAGTGTCTGGAACTCAGAAAGGATGGTCCACTTATAACGGGAGACCTGGCTTTGCTAGTCCAAAGTTCTATGTCCATGGTTAAAACCTCATGCTGGGGACGTCTCATCAGTCATCTCACTGTCAACTCAGGTACGCTCCTGGTGTGTCCTTGTCTGTGGTCACCTGAATTTTTTGGCAGGCAGTGCAAGATAGCAGAGAGAACACTGAATCATGGATCAAGGAGGTTGAGTATGAGTCCTGAATGTGCCATTAGGTACCAACCCGCTAACTCACCTGAAATTCATTCTCCTTACCTGTAAAATATAGGGGGTAAAATGGATGCTGTTGCAGTGGGGAGAGTGATCTACCTGCTCGATTTATCCCTCTCATGGCCACTGCAATTCATTCAGACATCTCTCTAGCTGGCCGGGTGCAGTGACTCACACCTGTAATCCCAGCACTTTGGGAGGCCGAGGCAGGTGGATCACGAGGTCAGGAGATTGAAACCATCCTGTCCAACATGGTGAAATCCCGTCTCTACTAAAAATACAAAAAAAAAAATTTAGCTGGGCGTCGTGGCATGTGCCTGTAGTCCCAGCTACTCGGGAGGCTGAGGCAGGAGAATTGCTAGAACCCAGAAGGCAGAGGTTGCAGTGAGCTGAGATCGCACCATAGCACTCCAGCCTGGCAATACAGCAAGATTCCATCTCAAAAAAAAAAAAAAAAAAAAAAAAAAAAGAAAGAAAAGAAAAAAGAAAAGAAAAGAAAAAGACATCTCTCTAGCTAACAATAATAGCTTTTAGTGTTGATCATTTCTCACACCAGGTACCATGAAAAGGGCTTGACAAACATTGCTCCTCTTCCAAGCAAGGTTGTAGGGAAGCTGTTAGTATCCCCACTCACAGATGAGGAACCTGGGCCTTAAGCTAATCAAGGGAATTGCCACCATCTCCCAGGTCATCAGTGACAGTCTAGATGAGCTGAGTGTCCACCTCTGATGGCCAAGCAGGTGTGTCTTCCCTCACTGTCTGCTTCTCTTCCAAATCTGTACAGACAGTTGAAGACAATGCTTTCCACAGACCAAGAGTTTAGAAGGGGTTGTCTGTGACCCCCTCAGCTAAGGTCTCCAACAAGCCCTCAACATGAGCTCCAAGGCCCCTTCTGGCAGTAAAGCAAACGTGTTATTGCTGTGAGGTGAATGCCGCCTAAATATAAAAGCATGGAGATCAGTTTGGAATGGATTTTCTAGATGGATCCAGTTTTTATTCATTCTGAAAAGAAGGCAGGTAGCGAATTTCACTCCTGTCACTTGACACAGGAGGTAGCTGTCTCCCAAAACGAGCAGAGAGCTCTTCCTAGTCACTTCTGATTTTCATCTGCACCTAAACCTTAGACTATAGACTGGCCTCGCAGAGGGACCATGACAGGTTGAGCCAGCCATTGGATGTGATTTCACAGAAAAGGCAAAAGCTAACCATTCCTGGACTGAAGTTAACCAAAGCTTTTTCAGAAGTCAGTCAAACGTGTGTGTCAGCTAGGGTGCATTTGAGGAGGGTGTATATGCATCAGTTATTGGATTGGATACAAGAAGCCAGGAGACAATTTAGCCCTTGGTGTGTTTAGATAGAAGACGTTTTCAGGAGACATGAAACTGCACCGGTGAAGAGTGGTAGGCAAGGAGCCAGAGTGATTGCTTGCTCTCCTGAAGGCTTTAGCAGTGAAATATTACAGCTTTACTTTGCAACACACTCATGAATACATTGATCTGGGGATTCGACTCTTGGAATTTTTCTTAAAACAAAGAAGTTAGGCTTTGCTATATATCAGAGACAAGTTGACGAACTCAGAAAGGTCAGGCAAAATGATCAATGGTTGAGCTGGTATTTATGTTCTGAAACAAAAGGTTGGTGTGTAGAGTTCATCTGGTGTAGTTTGCAGCCAAGTTCACTAAAGCAAAGGGAAGGGCATGGTTTGGTGTAAAGGTGACAAACTGAGTGGAGAGTTTCTTGAGGATTATTCTCTCTGGGAGAATAATCCAGGAACCGAGACTCCAGACCAGTTAGAAGAAGCAGAAAGTCAATAGTAGCAGTCATATCATGCAACACAGGCTCTGACAATACCTTTTCCTTAAAGAATATATAACTATCTCTAAGATGTTTCTCAAGTCATTCCACCTGTAGCAATCAACCATAAATAAGTAATTTAAGATATAATAAAAATCATGTATTCACAAAGATGCTACTTGGAGTATTATTTATAATGGTAAAAATTGCAAACAAATGCTTAATAAAATGGAAATGATTAAATAAAATGTAAGAGGATCCCTGGATGGAATAATATGAAGTCATAGAGAGATGCTCACTAGGAGAGTAATAACAAAGAAAAATATTGATGCTACCGTGTTAAATAACTCTGTCAGCATACACTACTACATATATATAAATGTAGAGAGATAAAGAGGCAGGGAGAGAATGATCTAACCACAGGAGTATGTCAAAATTTTTTAGTAGAAAATTATTCAAAAATGTTGAATAATATGCTTGATTATTTTTCTCTTTATTCAGCTTCTACACACTTTTAATGAGGCATATGAATTACTTTTACAATGTAAATGTGCATGACGCATTTTATTTTTAAACAATAAGAAAAATAACATATAAAGAGTTTTTTATAAAAAAACAAAAACAAAAAAAGATTTGCTGAGGCATTTCACAGATGCCCCAGCAACATCAGGAAGGGACTGTGGTTGGGGACAACTGCATGGCAAGAATTCAGAACCCAGAAAGCCAGCCCTTTAGCAACTAATTTAGGTAGGGGCTGGAGGAGAAAATAAGGAAGGAAAAGAACCCCTAGGATTCTTTAGGTGATTGCAATACAAAGAAATCCAAAATAACTAAAACGAGCCTCAGAACAGGAGGTGTGATAGCCCAAATCCCAGGCCTCGCAGACGGGAAGGAGCTAGAGACGATCAGGCTCGAAATGTCCCCCCAAGAAATAGCAGGTGTTCCATGTTTCAAAGTCAAGGACAAAGAGATGCAAGGAAAGGAGGGAGCTCAGTGGAGCCCAAGATGAAGAAAGGAGTAGAAAAACGTTATCAGATGTGTATGTGACCACTCGCCACCCTCCCGCATGCACACACACACACCTGCCCCGGAGGCCCTTAGAAAAGAGAGGCCACGTGCTAGCTTCGGCAGCACATACTAAAATTGGAGACGGGAGGCCACAGGAACTGCCTAAGGGATTACATAGAAATTACACTGCTCAAATGGGGAACCTAGGGGAGGAGTTGAAGGTAAGACTGATAAGGTTATTTAAGCGAACCTTGCTCATATCTCTGGAAAAAGCTGCAGAGGAAAAGCAAACAACACTTTAGTCCAGGGAAAAGGCCCGGGAGCTCAGCCAATAACAGGCAATGATGGTGGGGTGGAGGCTGGGGGCTGAGGGAACAGGCATACTTTTGTGAGTCTGATCCATGCTGATTCTAGGTCAGTTCATTCTGCCAAAACAGGCCCAGGATCCACGTTCTAAGCATCCTTGCGTCAGGGCTGTGCCTTGCAAAGGTCACAGCTATTTGAAGGTCAAGAAGGGCAGTACACTGGTTTCCAGAAGGACCGGGTAATTATAGCTGAGGGTGACCACCATGTGCTGAGGTGTTTTACTGTCTTATCTCATTTAATCTGTACAATAAACTCGTGAAGTGGATTTTATTTAAGCGTGAATTTCTTTTTAAACAGACTTTGTTTTAGAGCAGTTTTACGTTCACAGAAAAATGGAGAGGAAAGTACGGAGTTCCCATCTATTCCTGCTGCTTGTAGATTTTACTTTTACACCCCTTTCACAATTAGGGAACTGAGGCTTGAGGACTTAAATAACTTTCCCTCAAATGTGCAGATAGTAACTCACAGGGGCAAAAATTGAAACCAAGGCTGGGCACGGTGGCTCACACCTGTAATCCCAGCACTTTGGGAGCCTGAGGCGGGCGGATCACCTGAGGTCAGGAGTTCAAGGCCAGCCTGGCCAACATGGTGAAACCTTGTCTCTACTAAAAATACAAAAATTAGCCGAGCGTGGTAGGGAGAGCCTATAATCCCAGCTACCTGGGTGGCTGAGGCAGGAGAATCGCTTGAACCCAGGAGGCGGAGGTTGCAGTGAGCTGAGATGGCGCCACTGCACTCCAGCTTGGGTGACAGAGTGAGACTCTATCTCAAAAAAAAGAAAAAAAATTGAAACCAGGCTCCCGACAATCTTTACAGCAGGGATCAGCAAATGACAGCCCATGGGCCACATTGAGCCTGTTGTTATATACTTGTCAGCTGAGAATCGTTTTACATTTTGAGGGGAAAGAGAATATTTTGTGACACATAAAAAGTATATGAAATTCCAATTTGTGTCTATAAATAAAGTTTTATTGGAACATGGCCACACCCATTATTTTACATTTGTCCGTGGCTGCTTTCGTGTTGGGAGGGCAGAATTAAGTAGTTGCGACATGGATCGTACGACCCACAAAGCCTACAACATTTATAACTTGGCTCTTGACAAGAGAAGTTTGCCAGTCCTGCCTGACAGAACCAGAGTTATCACACTGACCAAATGTTTCTTTCTAATATTGTTAGGTTTCTGCAAGCTGGGACTGCATAGACCAGTGGGTCTCCAAAGGATGCTATTTGCAGGATTCTTAGTTCTCCCTTACACCAGAATAACTCATTTTAAAGGTTTTATCAATTAGGCATTTGTGGAATATTTCATTTGAAGAAAGGCTTCCACTGATAACCAAACACACACACACACACACACACACACACACAGAGAAGTTTAAATATCAAGGCTTTTCTTAACAAAAAAATTTTAAAAAATTATCATGATGAAGATTACGTCTAAACCCAGGCAAATTGGAGAATAGATACCTGCTCGCTTGGCTGGTCAGGGGCAGACCCAGCCCAGGCCCCCAGCGTTGGCTCTTTCTACACTATTGTGACCCCAGGGATTGCACTGAGGGACGGCTTTGAGCCTGATATGACTTATTGACATCGGTTTGATTTCTTTTCCCATCAGTAAATGTTCCTAAATATGCCCCTAAAAGATGAAGACTTACGCCTGGCGCAGTGGCTCATGCCTGTAATTCCAGCACTTTGGGAGGCCGAGGCGACTGGATCACCTGAGGTCAGGAGTTCGAGACCAACCTGACCAACATGGTGAAATCCCGTCTCTACTAAAAATACAAAAAATTAGCCAGGTGTGGTGGCAGGCGCCTGTAATCCCAGCTACTCTGGAGGCTGAGGCAGGAGAATTGCTTGAACCCAAGAGGCGGAGGTTGCAGTGAGCCAAGATCATGCCATTACACTCCAGCCTAGGTGACAAGAGCAAAACTCCGTCTCAAAAAAAAAAAGATAAAGACTTAAAAAGAAATAATAACCATAACAGCATTTGCACACCTAGAAAACAGTTAACAATGAGTCCTTGATGTCATCAAATGCCCAATCAGTGGCCAAATTTCCAATTTTGACACAGGGTTTAAGTTCAGGTTGGTCAGTTTTGGAATCCTAAGTATGCTCCTTATTAGCCAAGAAACTTTGAAATAAGCACTTAACCTTTCTGAGAGTCAGTTTCCATCTGTGAAACGGGGGGAATCTAATATCTTCAGGGTTGCTCTGAAGGTCAGGTGACATTAGTAAAGTCCTAATAAAATGTAGCAGGTGCTAAGCACTTAACAACTCACTGTTTCAATGATGCTGATGGTGATGGCTGTTGCTTTTGTAATCGGAATTATTACAGACAAATACAGTCACCACTTGTCCAGTCTGCTTGTGACTGTCCCAGTTTTAGCACTGAAAGTTCCAAGTTCTGGGACATCCCCTTGGTCCCAGGCAAACTGGGATGGTTGATCCCCCTAGTAAAGCCAGGCCACGCTAGCAAGCTGGAAACCGAAGCTCATGGAATCAATGCGTAACGGATTTCTCAAACGAATTTATTATTTGGTGGATGCAATCGGCAGGCCTGCTGGATAGAATCCCAGATTCTCTATAAATAGACAGGAAATGTTCAGGAGCCTCAGACCTGGTGCTCATCACCATTGAATTATGCGCTTTCACTGCTCCCACTGCTCAGAAGTAGAGCCTCCCCCAAGCACAAGAACAAGGACTGATTCTTACCTGGGAAAGAAATGCAGTCCCTCCATATAATGGAAGTCATTGCAAAATGCTAGAGCAAGAGCAACCATAGAGTTTATTTCATCACATCCTCTCATTCTGGCAATTAAAGAGCCAAGGGCCAAAAAGGTGAGATGACCTCTCCGCGGTCTCTTGGGGAATTGGAGACAGCTGAGTTGCGGAGAGGTCAGTTTGACCTTTGTGCTCTCTGCAGATTGCCTTAAAAGCGTAGGCATGAAAATCACAATGGGGAATTTCACCAGAAGTCCTCTTTTGTTTGGATGGCCTCCTTTGCAAGGATAACGCAGTCCTGAGAAATATTTGTTCAAAGTGCCATGCACAAGAGCCAGAACACAAGGGAGGAGGGACCCAGGATCCCTGGATTGGTGGAGTCCTTCTCCTGGGAGGGAATATTTGTGGACAAATCTGGCTAAAGAGGTGAGAACAATGTCTTCTAAAATGGCAACAACATAGCAGTCATAATTCAACTCAGATTCAAAATAAAATAATGAGATCATGCCGGTAACGGGCTAATTCAGTTAATGTAGGAGGCCAGGCCAGAGAATTGAGGAGAAAAATTAACCCCTCTGGGACCTGTATTTTAAAATTAATTTACCATACATTTATTAAGCACCTGCTTTGCATCAGGCACTGGGCTAGGTGCAGTGAGCATTATGACCATTATGTTACAGACTCAAGGAATATAAAATAGTGGCAAAGACAGACCAAACAACAACAACAAAAGCAATTGCAAGTTGTAAATTAGCTCCATGAAGGAGGAAAGAAGAGAGAAAGGGAGGAAGGGAGGGAGGGAGCGGGGAACAGCCAGGGAGGGTATCTCTGAAGAGGAGATTTTTAAGCTAACTTCTAAGAAATTAGGGAGATTTAATTATCTAAAGAGGGGAGTTGTCTTAGTCTGTTCAGACTGCTAGAACAAATTACCTTAAACCATGTAATTTATAAACAATAGAAATTTATTTCTTATAGTTCTGGAGGCTGGGATGCCTCTGCTGGGAATCAGGTTGCAGCAGATTTGGTGTCTGGTGAGGGCCTGTTCCCCATAGATGGATCTTTCTCTGGCCTCACATGGTGGAAGGGGCATGGCGGCATCCTTCAACCTCTTTTTTTTTTGAAATGGAGCTTCACTCTGTCACCCAGGCTGGAGTGCAGTGGCATGATCTTGGCTCACCGCAACCTCCACCTCCCAGATTCGGGCGGTTCTCTTGCCTCAGCCTCCCAAGTAGCTGGGATAACAGGCATGCACCACCACACCCGGCTACTTTTGTATTTTTAGTAGAGATGGGGTTTCTTCATGTTGGTCAGGCTGGTCTCGAACTCCCGACCTCAGGTGATCTGCCTGCCTCGGCTTCCCAAAGTGCTGGGATTACAGGTGTGAGCCGCCGCACCCGGCCTCAACTTCTTTTATAAAGGCACTAATCCATCCATGTAGACAGAGCCCTCATAACCTTACCACTTCCCAAAGGCCCCGTCTCTCAATACTATTGCATTGGGGGTTAGGCTTCAGCATATGAATTTTGGGGGTACACAAACATTTAAATCACAGCAGGGGTTAAGTGCATTCTGATTAGATTTTTTAAATATATTTTTAAATGTTCTTACCCAATGCAATGGATTATGTACTTAATAATAAATGGCTGACAGAGTGGATTCTTTTGGACAAAATTTTATGAAATTGACTAACCAAGTAACTTAATAGAGATATTCAGCTCACTAAGCTGATTTTTTTTTTTTTTTTTGTAAATTTTGGACACATTGTATTAATTTCAAACAATCTAGGCATCATCTGGAATTCAAGGGAGAAACACTTGGCAGCATGAGACCATGTTCCCAGAGCTAAAATCCCTATCTTCAGAAAACAGTGCAACATACCCTACTGAATAAAATCAGAATATTTTTAAGTGAAAATGAGATGAAAAGAATTGAGAAGGAGCCAAGCGATAGTTAAGTTAATCTTCAGGGGAGGGAAAACATGTCAGAAAATGTAAACCAGATCAGTCCAACCCATGTTACAATTCTGCAGAGGGAATTAAATTCCTGTGGAAAAACAAGTCTCTGATTATGAAAGGATTTGACTGTATAGAAGTATCTGGAACATCAGTCTATTAAAAATACTTGTAAAACCAGGGGCATCATGTAAGAAATTAGAGAGCTAAAGAAGTGGGAGAGCTTCGGATGTCTGAAATACAATTATTATTGCAGACACTGTATTGTATTAGTAAGACTGCAATGAAGAGAAAATTGCTTTATTCCAAAAAGCAAAATTTATTATCAGGTAGGATCATTTAATTCTAAGCGGCTCTCTTAACTCTTTATGTATAACTCTGCTTGGCTTAACCATGAGTAGTTAATTTAAAAAAAAAAAAGTAATTCCAGTGTATCTAACATGTGGTACACTTGTTTTACGATCCAAAGAAAATGAATCAATAGCAAAATTAATCCAGACATGAGGGTGAACCTTCTCTGAGGTTTATTAAGGACAAATAAAAAGACTGTTATGTGTTAGGAGTCACTCAGTTTAGTAAAATTCTGTCCAAAACTGGGTGGGTAAAGTAAGAAGTATTGGGAAAAGATGTCCTTAACCGAAATTATAAGCACACTTAGAAGGAAACAAAATAAAAAGGGTTTTCACTCATTCCAGAATTTTACAGGCAATGGCTATTTTCTAATATAATTGTTTTAGCAAATAAATGTTTGATTTGGATGTGCTATGACAGTATCTTCCATATTTCATTTTATTCATTACATAGTTCTGATGCACACACAAATGGGAGTTAGTTCAAGCATGTCCAAAAAAAAAACCACTTTTATTTTTTTAACCAATAAAGGCTTCCAGGAAGATGCCTTTGTTCCGGCTGCAGCTAATGAGGATGGGTTGACAGTGGTAAGACCGGCTAAGCAGTTTGCAAATAGCCACCCATTACTTCCAGCGGGGAAGAGGTGCCTCAGGAAATGTTTGCGCAGAATGTTTTGGGCTGTTTTGGCAAAAACCCTAATGCCAGTTTACCAAGTGCCTAATTTCACAAAGCTCAGCAAAGAGGAGTCAGTTACTGAATCAGGCTGGATTCAACTGGGTGAGCTGGTGAGGGGGAAGCAAGTTTGCAGTGAAGCACACACAAAGCCATTGAGATCATCGGCAAGGAGAAGTTACGTATGACTTCGCCATTGATAATATGGGACTGGCTTCCAGTATCAAAAGATATCAAATCCATGTTCATTTCTGTTCTCCATTGACATGCCAGTAATTTCAAGATGCCTTTTCTTCTTAAACTATTCTCCTTTGACTCACTTGCTGAATCTTGAACCAGGCCAGGCTCATTCTTGCCTCTGGGCTCTCACACTGGCTATTTGCTCACCAGGCAGGACTTGACTTTATTCTTTTTATTCGCAGCTTGCTTGAAATATCACCACCTCGGGGAGGCCTTCCCTGACCACCTGCTTTAATGCCCTTGCCCGGCACTTGCCCATTATACTCTATCACAGCACTGTGATTTATTTTCCTCATAGCACTTATCACTAGCTGATGTTCTCGTTTATTGATTGATTTATTTTTCGTTTGTTTGGTTGTTTACTCTGTCTCCTGTCTACGGAATGGGAGTTCCATTAGAACAGGAACCTAAAACAGTACCTGGCACAGAGTCAACAGTCAAAATTATTGAAAGGTAGATGGAAAATTATTGAAAAGATGGATGGATGGATGGATGGACAGATGGACACAAACAATTTCCAACTGGAGTGACCTCACTCTTGGACATTTTTCTTGGGTAAAGTTCCAATGTTGAATTCTTAGACTCAATTCCACCCACCACAGATTATTTACCACATATCGACTGATGTTCCAAGACACCTACTGAAAGCCACTTAAAAATTAACACATTTCATGTTGGAAATCTGATTCTCTATCCCATTTCCATGTTTTCTACTCCTTTTTTCTCTTTTCTCATTAACAGTAAACTGAAAAGTATATTTAAATACACCCCCACCCCCCCAAAAAAACCCTGCCTAAACCAAACCAAACATACCAAAGGGAATTCAAATTTTGTTTTACAGGGTTATTTTAATGGGTGTCTATGTGAGGGGGTCCCTGTGTTTTCAGAATCAAGGCCCATGAAATAAGAAAGATAGCCAGATGGTGACTTTGGTAACATTTGTGGGGTGAGATATGTTCAAGCAATGAGAGAGTCAAACAGGTAAATGAGAGGTAAACTCTTTTCAAACAGATGAACTCTTTTTCTAAATTTAGACAGTCCAAAGTAGTCATTAACAATTTAGTATAAAATGCTTATGTAGGTGTGCACTTTGATTTTTTTTTTAATTTTCTTTTATTATACTTTAAGTTCTGGGGCACATGCACAGAATGTGCAGGTTTGTTCCACAGGTATACATGTGCCATGGTGGTTTGCTGCACCCATCAACCCGTCATCTACATTAGGTATTTCTCCTAATGCTATCCCTCCACTAACCCCTCACCCCCTGACAGGCCCTGGTATGTGATGTTCCCCTCCTTGTGTCCATGTGTTCTCATTGTTCAACTCCCACTTTTGAGTCAGAACATACGGTGTCTGGTTTTCTGTTCTTGTGTTAGTTTGCTGAGAATGATGGTTTTCAGCTTCATCCATGTCCCTGCAAAAGACATGAACTCATCCTTTTTTATGGCTGCATAGTATTCCATGGTGTATATGTGCCACATTTTCTTTATCCAGTCTATCACTGATGGGCATTTGGGTTGGTTCCAAGTCTTTGCTATTGTGAATAGAGCTGCAGTAAACATACGTGTGCATGTGTCTTTATAGTAGAATTATTTATAATCCTTTGGGTATATACCCAGTAATGGGATTGGTGGGTCAAATGGTATTTCTAGTTCTAGCTCCTTAAGGAATTGCCACACTGTCTTCCACAATGATTGAACTACTGTACACTCCCACCAACAGTGTAAAAACGTTCCTATTTCTCCACATCCTCTCCAGCATCTGTTGTTTCCTGACTTTTTAATGATCACCATTCTAACTGGTGTGAGATGGTATCTCATTGTGGTTTCAATGTGCATTTCTCTAATGACCAGTGATGATGAGCTTTTTTTCATATGATTGTTGGCTGCATAAATGTCTTCTTTTGATAAGTGTCTGTTTATATCCTTTGCCCACTTTTTGATGGGGTTGCTTTTTCTTGTAAATTTAAGTTATTTGTAGATTCCAGATATTAGTCTTTTCTCAGATGGATAGATTGCAAAAATTTTCTCCCATTCTGTAGGTTTCCTGTTCACTCCAATGATAGTTTCTTTTGTTGTGAAGAAGCTCTTTAGTTTAATTAGATCCCATTTGTCAATTTTGGCTTTTGTTGCCATTGCTTTTTGTGTTTTAATCATGAAGTCTTTGCCCGTGCCTATGTCCTGAATGGTATTGCCTAGGTTTTCTCCTAGGGTTCTTAGGGTTTTAGATCTTACATTTAAGTCTTTAATTCAACTTGAGTTAATTTTTGTATAGAGTGTAAGGAAGGGGTCCAGTTTCAGTTTTCTGCTCATGGCTAGCCAGTTTTCCCAACACCGTTTATCAAATAGGAAAACCTTTCCCCATTGATTGTTTTTGCCAGGTTTGTAAAAGATCAGGTGGTTGTAGACGTGTGGTATTATTTCTGAGGCCTCTGTTCCATTCCATTAATCTATATGTCTGTTTTTGTACCAGTACCAGGCTGTTTTGTTACTGTAGCCATGTAGTATACTTTGAAGTCAGGTATCGTGATGCCTCCAGCTTTGCTCTTTTTGCTTAGGATTGTCTTGGCTATGCGGGCTCTTTTTTGGTTCCATATGAAATTTAAGGTAGTTTTTTCTAATTCTTTGAAGAAAGTCAATGGTAGCTTGATGGGGATAGCACTGAATCTATAAATTACTTTTGGCACTATGGCCATTTTCACGATATTGATTCTTCCTACCCATGAGCCTGGAATATTTTTCCATTTGTTTGTGTCCTCTCTTATTTCCTTGAGCAGTGGTTTGTAGTTCTCCTTGAAGAAGTCCTTCATAATCTCTTGTAACTTGTATTCCTAGGTATTTTATTCTCTTTGTAATAATTGTGAATGGGAGTTCACTCATGATTTGGCTCTCTGTTTGTCTATTATTGGTGTACAGAAATGCTTGTGATTTTTGCACATTGATTTTGTATGCTGAGACTTTGCTGAAGTTGCTTATCTGCTTAAGGACATTTTGGGCTGAGATGATGGGGTTTTCTAAATATGCAATCATGTCATCTGCAAACAGAGACAATTTGACTTCCTCTGTTCCTATTTGAATACCCTTTATTTCTTTCTTTTGTCTGATTGTCCTGGCCAGAACTTCCAATACTATGTGGAATAGGAGCAGTGAGAGAGGGCATCCTTGTCTTGTGTCGGTTTTCAAAAGGCATGCTTCCAGTTTTTGCCCGTTCAGTATGATACTGGCTGTGGGTTTGTCATAAATAGCTCTTATTATTTTGAGATACGTTCCATCAATACTTAGTTTATTGAGAGTTTTAGCATGAAGGGTTGTTGAATTTTGTTGAAGGCCTTTTCTGCATCTATTGAGATAAACACGTCGTTTTTTTCATTGGTTTTGTTTATGTAACGGATTATGTTTATTGATTTGCATATGTTGAACCAACCTTGCATCCCAGGGATAAAGCTGACTTGATCGTGGTTGGCAACCTTTTTGATGTGCTGCTGGATTCGGTTTGCCAGTATTTTATTGAGGATTTTCGCAGCAATGTTCATCAGGGATATTGGCCTCAAATTTTCTTTTTTTGTTGTGTCTCTGCCAGGTTTTGGTATCAGGATGATGCTGGCCTCATAAAATGAGTTAGAGAGGATTCCCTGTTTTTCTGTTGTTTGAAATAGTTTTAGAAGGAATGGTACCAGCTCCTCTTTGTACCTCTGGTAGAATTCGGCTTTGAATCCCTCTCGTCCTAGACTTTTTTTGGTTGGTAGGCTATTAATTACTGCATCATTTTCAGAACTTGTTATTGGTCTATTCAGGGATTCTACTTCTTCCAGGTTTAGACTTGGGAGGGTGTATGTGTCCAGGAATCTATCCATTTCTTGTGGATTTTCTAGTTTATTTGCATAGAGGTGTTTATACTATTCCCTGACAATCGTTTGTATTTCTGTGGGATCAGTGGCGATATCCCCTTTTTCATTTTTTATTGCAATTATTTGAATCTTCTCTCTTTTTAAAATTAATCTGGCTAGTGGTCTAATTTGTTTTAAAAAACAAAAATTAAAAAAAATAAAAAAATAAAAAAACAGCTCATGGATGCATTGATTTTTTTTAAGGATTTTTTGTGTCTCTATCACCTTCACTTCTGCTCCCATCTTAGTTATTTCTTGTTTTCTGCTAGCTTTTTAATTTGTTTGCTCTTGCTTCTCTAGTTCTTTTGATTGTGATGTTAGGGTGTCGATTTTAGATCCTTTCTTGCCTTCTCTTGTGGGCTAGCTGGTTATAAATTTCCCTCTGCATACTGCTTTAAATGCTTCCCAGAGACTCTGGTACTTTGTGTCTTTGTTCTCATTGGTTTCAAAAAAACTTCTTTATTTCTGCCTTCATTGCGTTATTTACCCAGTAGTCATTCAGGAGCAGGTTATTCAGTTTCCATGTAGTTGTGTGGTTTTGAGTGAATTTTTAAATCTTGAGTTCTAATTTGATTGCACTGTAGTCTGAGAGACTGTTAAGATTTCCATTATTTTGCATTTGCTGAGGAGTGTTTTACTTCCAATTATGTGGTCCATTTTAGAATAAGTGCAATGTGGTGCTGAGAAGAATGTATATTTTGTTGATTTGGGGTGAAGAGTTCTGTAGATGTCTATTAGATCTGCTTGGTCCAGAGCTGAGTTCAACTCCTGAATATCCTTGTTAATTTTCTGTCTCATTGATCTGTCTCATATTGACAGTGGGGTGTTAAAGTCTCCCACTATTACTGTGTGGGAGTCTAAGTCTCCTTGTAGGTCTCTAAGAACTTGCTTTATGAGTCTGGGTGCTCCGGTATTGGGTGCATATATATTTAGGATAGTTATCTCTTCTTGTTGCATTGATCCCTTTAGCATTATGTAATGTCCTTCTTTGTCTCTTTTGATCTTTGTTGCTTTAAAGTCTTTTTTTATCAGAGACTAGGATTGCAACCCCTGCTTTTTTTTTTCTTTTTTTTTGCTTCCCATTTGCTTGGTAAATCTTCCTCCATGCCTTTATTTTGAGCCTATGTGTGCCTTTGCTCATGAGACGGGTCTCCTGAATACCACACCCCTATGGGTCTGGGTCTTGACTCTTTATCCAATTTGCCAGCCTGTGTCTTTTAATTGGGGCATTTAGCCTGTTTACATTTAAGGTTAATACAATACTGTTATGTGTGAATTTGATCCTGCCATTATGATGCTAGGTGGTTATATTTGTTAGTTGCTGCAGTTTCTTCATAGTGTTGATGGTCTTTACAATTTGGTATGTTTTTGCATTGACTGGTACCAGTTGTTCCTTTCCATGTTTAGTGCTTCCTTCAGGAGCTCTTGTAAGGCAGGCCTGGTGGTGACAAAATCTCTCAGCATTTGCTCGTCTGTAAAAATTTTATTTCTCCTCTGCTTATGAAGCTTAGTTTGGCTGGATATGAAATTCTGGGTTGAAAATTCTTTTCTTTAAGAGTGTTGAATATTGGCCCCCACTCTCTTCTGGCTTGCAGTGTTTTTGCAAAGAGATTCACTGTTAGTCTGATGGGCTTCCCTTTGTGGGTAACCCAACCTTTCTCTCTGGCTGCCCTTAATATTTTCTCCTTTATTTCAACCTTGGTGAATCTGATAAGTATGTGTCTTCGGGTTGCTCTTCTCGAGGAGTATCTTTGTGGTATTCTCCGTATTTCCTGAATTTGAATGTTGGCCTGCCTTGCTAGGTTGGGGAAGTTCTGCTGGATGATATCCTGAAGAGTGTTTTCCAACTTGGTTCCATTCTCCCCGTCACTTTCAGGTACACCAATCAAATGTAGATTTGGTCTTTTCACATAGTCCCATATTTCTTGGAGGCTTTGTTCATTCCTTTTCATTCTTTTTTCTCTAATCTTGTCTTCTCACTTTATTTCAGTAAGTTGATCTTCAGTATCTGATATGTTTCTTCTGTCTGATCAATTCAGCTATTGATACTTGTGTATGCTTCATGAAGTTCTCATGCTGTGTTTTTCAGCTTGATCATGTCATTTATGTTCTTCTTTAAACTGGTTATTCCAGTTAGCAATTTGTCTAACCCTTTTTCAAGATTCTTAGCTTCCTTGCATTCGGTTAGAACATGCTCCTTTAGCTCGGTAAAGTTTGTTATTACCCACCTTGGGAAGTCTACTTCTGTCAGTTTGTCAAACTCATTCTCCATCCAGTTTTGTTCCCTTGCTAGGGAATAGTTGTGATCCTTTGGAGGAGAAGAGGCATTCTGGTTTTTGGAATTTCCAGCCTTTTTGCACTGATTTCTCCCCATCTTCGTGTATTTACCTACCTTTGGTCTTTGATGTTGGTGACATTTGGATGAGGTCTCTGAGTGGATGTCTTTTGGTTGATGTTGATGCAATTCCTTTCTGTTTGTTAGTTTTTCTTCTATCGGTAAGGCCGCTCCAGGTCTGCTAGAGTTTGCTGGAGGTCCACTCCAGACCCTGTTTGCCTGGGTATCACCGACGGAGGCTGCAGAACAGCAAAGATTGCTGCCTGTTTCTTCCTCTGGAAGCTTTGTACCAGAGGGGCAACTGCCAGATGCCAGCCGAAGCTCTCTTGTATGAGGTGTCCATTGGCCCCTACTGGGAGGTGTCTCCCTAACAGGAGACAAGGGGGTCAGGGACCCACTTGAGGAGGCAGTCTGACCCTTAGCAGAGCTCAAACGCTGTGCTGGGAGTTCTGCTGCTCTCTTTAGAGCCATCAGGCCAGGTCATTTAAGTCTGCTGAAGCTGCACCCACAGCCACCCCTTTCCCCAGGTGCTCTGTCCCAGGGAGATGGGGGTTTTTTATCAATAAGCCCCTAACTGGGGCTGCTGCCCGTTTTTTGTTTTTTTGTTTGTTTGTTTGTTTGTTTTCCCAGAGATGCTTGTTGGCAAATGGAGGCAAAAGGGTTTTTTATTCTGGTAGGAGAGGGGGAAGATGATGTTGGCTAGAGAGGTCCTGAGGGGGTAGTTGAAGTGTTGGAGGGCTTGGGAGTGGGATGAGGAGGTTAGTTAAAATGTCACCAGGCATACAGACAGAAGAAAGGGCAATCGGGCACATTTTGACAAAACAGAACATATGTAACCAAGAAAACCATGTCTTCCAGTTTTTTTTCATTCAAAAACATAAGACTGCTGGATCCAAACATGTTTAGCCCTGAATGTCAATCCAGTATCCCCAAGTTAATTTTCACATATAGTTTTTCTCCACTTACACCCCCCGCCATGGGACCCTAAACCCCCAATGCCATTCTGGGCTCTATCACCTTTGCATTGCCCAGCCCTTTGATGTTCTTTGCAAGCAAAGAGAAGGGAAGCCCTGTGCCCACCTTGATAACACATTTAAAATAATAATTTGGGTAAATACTTTGTGAAGCCTTCCTGGGCATGGCTACACACATCCTCTGGATCTATCCGTAAAACATTCGTGTTGTGCTGCCACTATCCATCTTAAACAATCATCTTTCTTCAAGGCTTCTAAAGTTGAGGGCTGTGCTTCTTCAGCCCATTCCCAGCGCCTTACCCCTGCCATGGCTGGGCATTGAATCATCCATTTGCTCAGTCAATAGATATTTTGGGAGCAGCTACAATGTGCCCGGACTATCCTAACTTCTGGGGATTTCAGCAATAAACAAAACAGAGAAGGCTCTGGCCCTCGCAGAGCTTTCCAGGTATTGAGAGGGACAAAGAATAAATCTGTGATTCCCAGGTGTGAGACATGCTAGGAAAGAAACCATTAGCATCTAGGGGTTGGGACTAGGTAGGCAAAATGGTCCAGAAATGCCTCCCTGTGGAGGTGGTGGTTAATCTGGCCATCTGTGGAAAGTCTGGAATTCACTTTTATCCATCCAACCCAGTGTGAGTGAGAACCCTATCATTCAGTGGGTTGGAATTTGAATTTTGGAGGTTTGTTCCCTACAAACCATCCCCCAGATAACTCCACCAACAGCCTCAAGTTGGATAACCAACTCATTCCAACTTGCCCGGGACTTTACCAGTTTCAGCGTGGACCATCCCACGGCCCAGGAAACTCCTCACTTCTGAGCAAACCAGGATGGTCAGTGACACTACTTAAGAGTGACAGACATCTGTCAATCACTGCGCACAAACTAGGAGCCTAGGGCACCCATGCAAATGTTCCAGCTCGGTAGAATTTGGGAATCAATGGAGAGAGAATTTGACAAAACCGAGAGTTACAAAATCAGGAGCTGCAAACACAATTAGTTTGACTGACTTTTCACTTTCCTGTAGGACAGTGACTATGGACAAATCCTTGGCCAGAGCTGCAAACTACAACAGTGGGAGTGGCTATGAGAACCCGATCTAGAGAGGTGTTCAGACCTCCCCAGCTTGTAGCCAGCACGGTCAGGATCAACAAGATGTGACAGGATGAGACTGCGTCTCCATTGGGTTTCCCTGGAGTCCTCAATTCCCCTGGTGGTTACCCCACCATGAGCTCAGAGCAAACAAGTCCAGGTCAAGATGGAGTGTGCTGGGGTCAAGTTCAGGAAGTAGAGTGGGGTCAAGTTCAAATCCTATATGCCCCAAGAAAAAGAGATCCTGCCTGCCTAGGTGACCAGATTTAGCAAATAAAAATACAGCCTACCCATTTAAATTTAAGTTTCAAATAAACGACTGATTTTTTTCAGCAGAAGTATATCCCATACTGTATGCATGGGATATATTTTTACTTTAAAAATTGGTTGTATCTAAAATTCGAATTAAATTGAATGTCCTGTGTTTTAATCTGGCAACCTCATTCCCATTTCCAGAGACTCTTTCTGTCTTGCACCTGGCATTCCCAGGGAGACTTTAGGCTTCAGATGTGATGGTGAAAACAGTCTGGCAAAAACAGCACTAAGTGAGTGTTATATTTTGGCACAAGGTCACAGAATAGCCCAGATTCCACTTTCTTTACTGTGTGGTCATAGACTCCTAAAAGAAATGAACTATGTACTCAAATAAGTCAAAAAGACGTATGCTCTACAGTGCCGCCGCTCTTAGATACAAAGGGAATCTGTAAACGAAGGACAGTGGGTACCTGCTTCCAAGAGCCAGGAAAGAAGCAGAAAGCTTTCATTGTGGCGTCTCTTCCAACCAGGGACAGCTTGGGTCCTGGGAAAAGCTGGTGTTCAGTTACGAAGCCATCATCTTCTGCAGTTGTGGGGATGCTGAGCTCTGTCCCAGGATACTAGAGGCAAGGGTTGAGCTCTGTAGTTGTCTTCAAGAAGGAAGAGCCTCAGAAAGGGTCAGAGTCAAGATCCTTTGCTGATGACTGCAGGTCAAAGCCTGACAAAAGAACCGCATGCCTGGGTGAGAGGAGAAATTGAATGGGAGCAAAATACAGGTCAAAAGGTGACACATGCCAGGTCAGTAGAGAAGCAAGTCAGGAGGAAGATTCCCGTCTAAGAAGAGCTGCTGGACTGTCACGATGCACCATGACGGGATGCTGAGCCGCAGGACCTGGAGGGTGCATCTGGCTAGACCAGGGGTCCCTCACAGGGGGCGACTGTGCCCCCCATGGGACATTTGTCAGTGTCTAGAAATATTTTGGATTATCACAACAGGGTGCGGTGTCGCTGCTAGCCACTGGTGGATCAAGGGCAGAAATGACAGTAAACACCCTGCAAATACACAGGACAGCTGCCTACAGTGAAGAGTGATCCAGCCCCAAACGCCAACAGCGCAGGAGCTGAGAAAATATAGGATAGATCAGAGTTTAAGAAGCACAGCACGCTTTCCCCTGAGTGTCCTCTGAGATGGAACTCACCTACTCAGAATTTCCATATCTCCATACTCTGAAAGGCCAGGAGGTGTGTGAAAGTGAATCACCCTCTATGCCAGAAGAACCATGGGAAGTGAGAAAGAAGTTGGGGGAGAAATCCTCCAACCAACCATTTCCAGTGGTTATTTGCCAAAGTGTGTGCTTATTAGCCAATTACAGCAGAGATTTACCGAGTGGAATTATATGTTCATTTAAGTTGTTCCAAAACCCTTCCCTCCCAAGCCACCAGCAAACTCCATGAGGCTTTAATGTGACCAATGACAAAGTCAGCTAATAGAGCCTGCGTGTTAATGGTGCCCGGGATTTATACTTCAATTGTTTCCGCGGCTCCCTGTCTCGGGGAGATATTTGTCTTGGTGCATGGACACCAACTGCGTGCCATAACATTACACATAGGATTATGAGGGTTTTTTAAAAATTATTATTTCATCTGTAATTATAGGCCAGACCAGTTTATTATTTGGAAATCTTTGAAAACATTTTAATTGAAATGGCCACTGGCCTTTAACTGACCCCGTCTCAAGGCACACTCTGGCAATCCAAGTATATGCAGCTATTGGGTTAATAAGGCGAGTCCTGATTCTAAACCAACTCATAAGCATTATTTAAAATTTTGGATTTGAGGGGTTTTTTTTTTTTCTAGATTTATGGCACAGTTGAAATGAGGTCAAGTAGAAGCACTAAAGAATTTAATTAGAAATGTCCTCGCATGCTCCCTATGGCTGTAAACCTTGTATAGGTTGTCCCTGGAGGGCCTGGAGTCATCGGAGATGGCGTGCACTTTTCTTTTTTTAACTCCTAATAAGAACGAACTATGATCAGCTCCTGTTTCTTCAATGGGGAATGCTGAGGACCTGGAAATTCGGAAAGGAGCGGAGCCTGGAGAAGGCTTACTCAGAGGACAAGGAAAGGGACCAGGGCCTCCAGTCTAGCCTTGTAGCCTGGCCTCAACAAGAGTATTCCCTAATTTCTTCACAATATTTCCTGAGCCCCTTCTGTGTCTCAATACTGTGCATAGTGTGTGAGACGTACTTTGTGTTATCAAAAATCTTGTGGATGAATGAGAGAAACAAGACTAAACACACAAAGCCAAACAGCACAGCCACTTAATACTGGAGAAGCATGTGCAGGATTCTGTGGATCCAAAGGTGGGAATGCTTGACTTTCCCCAAGGAATCAACTGGAAAACTTCCCCCAGGATGTGGCTCTTGGAGGATGTACAGGAGCTCCCCTCACTGGGCCTGGAGGAGGGAGAGGGAGGGAAAGGAGACCCCAGGTAGAGGACACAGACTGTGTCCTGTTGTTGCCCAAACACCAACATTAACCAGGATGGTCATCAGAGCTCCATGATGTTCAAGTATTCCTCTGTATTAAGAGGACAAGTTGAGCACACAAGCTATGGCGAGGAGAGACACCAGGAAGCAATTCTGTTTGGAAGTCAAATGGTTGCATTGTAAAATATTCTTCTAGCTGTGGAAGCCCACTCCAGAGGCCCACCAGCCAAGGTTCAGCTAGCATGGACTATGGGAGTGTCAGGGTTTCAGCCTCTGGCTGAGATTCCCGTGGGCTCCACAGGATATGACTGTGGAATAGGATTGCTGGTACGGTGGCAGAGAACAATCTTGGGAGAGAAATGGGAAGGACACCCTGGATTCTGGGTGGCTTGGCTGGCAGTGAGGGATGGGAGAGGATGCTTCTTGCTCTTCCTCTTGCTTCTGAATTCCACTATCAGTGAATAGTTAAGACAATAACAATCATCACAACCATTACTGCTACTAATGCTAGTGGTGTGCCTGTGGTGTGAGGCATTTTTCACCATTATTTTTAATACTTACTGGTCAGGTATTTTTTGAATTTAGCCCACCTCCCAACATTGAGGTGAAGAATTGTCAACCATTGCTAACTAAATTAATTTCTCCTTCTATTACCCTAGAGCGTGTGCATAGAGTTGCCCATATGAGAAGCACCTGGATGAAAATCAAGACCCATAGTGAGAATGGCTGCCTCTGTGGCTTTCAATCATATTTTTTAAATTTCTTCTGGTTTTTTTTTAGAGACAGTGTGGAATGCAGTAGTGTGGTTGCCCCTCAAACTCCTGGGCTCAAGCGATCTCCCCACCTCAGCCTCCCTCCAGTGTAGCTGGGACTACAGGCGTGTGCCACCATGCCCAGCTAATATTTTTTTATTTTTTATTTTTTCTAGGGATGGTATCTTGATATGTTCCCCAGGCTTGCCTCAAACTCCTGGCTTCAAGTGATCTTCCCTCCTCTGCAAATTTTGTTTTCTCTATTCACTATGTGTGACTTCTCTTTTGAGCTTATAGTCTCGTGTGCCAAACATCCTCTACAGCAAGTGAAATGAGGTAAATTGACTGCCAGCTGCTTTGAGGATGTCCCCAGAGCATCTCAAAGTAAATTCTGGATATGCCACTTTCCCGGTGAGCTTTGGCTGCATAACAAACCACCCCAAAAATGGTACTGGCTTAAAGCAGCTATCATTATCTTTATTGCTTTTACATCTGTCTGTAAGCTGAGGGTCAGCTGATCCCAGCTGGGTTGGCTCCAGGCTATGAATTAAGTCCGTGGCTACTGGATGTGTCTCTGTCTTCCTTGGACTAGTGGTCCCCTGGGGGATGTTTCTCTCATGGTGAATGGCAGGAGTGTATAGAAGGGTGCGTCCAGCAATGCGAGGGCAGGTCAAGCCCCTGCTTCTGGGTCTGCTCCTATCCCACTGCAAAGTAAGTTACATGATCAATCTCATCAAGAGACTCAGGTGGCTGAATCAGATCCTACCCACCTCAGGCAGGACTGGCTTAGGGGAGCCACTCCCCACTGTGTGGGGTCCACAGCTGGGGGTGGTATCAGCTAACCCTTTCCTGGATGATCTAAAGTCAGGGGCTACCACTACCTGCTTTCTGCTAGGACAAAGGTGTGGGCTTGGCCAGTTTGCATTTCCAGGCTGAGGCACACAACATGTGGCTCTTTCTTTGGGAGGTCCTGAAGCCGACTTTTGCAAAATGGGTTGCTTTTATAGATGAATCTAACTCAGATTGCATTTGAGAAATAAATGTGCACTAAAAGTTATTAAAGCATGTTGGTTCATGAATAATACACTATTTTACAACTATTTGCTGAGCATAATGAGACAAGCTACTAAATTGACAATGAACACTCTATTAAGTGATTGCCAACTGTTTTATAAGATATTGAACATATTTCTTCTATCATCGTGTGTATTATCAAGCTATTGCTTTTTAATAAATTAATTTTCCAGACATCTCTGGGGTCTTTGAAATCTGGCTGAGGGCAAAAATAAAATTAATAGTATGGTCTGTGTGGAATGTTCAGGGCTTGGTGGCTTACAAGTAAGTGTCACAATTGGCAGTCTCTGCCAAAAAAAACCACTGTGTGTGCCACATAAGTGTGAAGGACAGTGTGAAAAGGGCCACTGGCACCTTGAGAATGAAGAGGGTGCTTACTCCAGGAAGGTTGGAGGGTGGGTGGGTTCAGGATCACTTTCTGAAAATATTTAATGAAAGCAAAAATTGGTGTTTGATCTTACCCATTCTATACACTTACTCTCTTTTTTTTTTTTTTGAGATGGAGTCTCGCTCTTTCGCCCAGACTGGAGTGCAGTAGAGTGATCTCAGCTCACTGCAACCTCCGCCTCCCATGTTCAAGGGATTCTTCTGCCTCAGCCTCCTGAGTAGCTGGGATTACAGGTGCCCACCACCACACCCAGCTAATTTTTGTATTTTTAGTAGAAACAGGGTTTCACCATGTTGGTCAGGCTGGTCTCAAACTCCTGACCTTGTGATCCGCTTGCCTCGGCCTCCCAAAGTACTGGGATTACAGGCATGAGCCACTGTGCCCAGCTATATATACTTATTCTTGAATCTGCTTGTCTACCATTTTTCAAATGTCAATATTACATCCCATGGGAAGTTTTAATGGTATCCCATCACCTCCCAGTGGGACAGAGCTGGGTCCTGTGATCTCTGTTCCCACAGTACTTGTGCTTAGCCCATTGATGTACTTGCCATTGATGATTAGCCATTGATGCTTAGCTTCTGATGCATCTTGTATCTTGATTATTCACAGTGCCCCCAGTTGCATAGCTCTGGGAGATGACATCCACCTTGAATCTCCACAGTGGAACCTCTAGGGCTATCACTTAGCGTCCAGTGTAATGTTACCACCTGCAGTTGCACAAGGGGCCCTGGATGATCATTTCATAGGTCTACTTCCAGAACTCTAGGGCTAACATAGCACATTTTCATCTCTGCATTTCCAGTTGTTGAACACAACCTGTATTAGGGTCCACTTGGTGATTGTTTGTTGAGTGAGTAAATGACCCATTCTGTGCCTTGATATTCCCATGAGTTAGTCAAGATCCTTCTTCATTGCATGAAAAACCTGCACGGGTAGTCATTAAGAATGGCCTATCAAGGCCGGGCGCGGTGGTTCACGTCTGTAATCCCAGCACTTTGGGAGGCCGAGGTGGGCGGATCATGAGGTCAAGAGATCGAGACTATCCTGGCTAACACGGTGACACCCCGTCTCTACTAAAAATACAAAAAATTAGCCGGGCGTGGAGGCCGGCGCCTGTAGTCCCAGCTGCTGGGGAGGCTGAGGCAGGAGAATGGCGTGAACCCGGGAGGCAGAGCTTGCAGTGAGCCGAGTTCGCGCCACTGCACTCCAGCCTGGGCGACAGAGTGAGACTCTGTCTCAAAAAAAAAAAAGAATGGCCTATCTTTACAATAACACTTTTCCAGCTGTTATTAAACTGGGCCATTATTTCAGGGACTTCTGCATTATCTAATCCTATCAAATCCATAGATCAAATGGGAGGGAAGGCTCAGCTGCACAGATCATAGGGCGTCATGGAGAACAAAGAACCCCAGATGCGAATTGACTATTTTTATTTTGATTTAACTTCTAACCAAACTTCACACAGTGTCCATGTGCCATGAGTGTCAGGCAGGAAGGGCTTAAGCCTGAAATGTCCTTCTAATATTAGGTTAAGTATGTTGGTAAGAGCATTCTCAGTTAACTTCTTCATGATCTAGGCTGGGATATTATGTTGTATCAAGACTCCAAGTTTCTTTCTCCATATAAAAGAGAAATTGTTGAGTCAACTACCGTACCTCCAAATTCTGGAATCTGATGCAGGTGTTACCAAAAGTCGTATCAATAACATGAAAATGTTCTTATGCAAATTTTGTAAAGTACAAAAGTGTTTACATGTGAAGGTAAGAAGAAACCATGCCTACATTCATATCTCCCCAAATTCACATTTCACCAACCCAGCCATTTTAATAGACCACAGTATATGTAATTTAAGTCTTTTTAACTTGTATATTGTCTATATCAGGGATTCCCCAACCCCTGGGCCACAGATTGGTACCAATCCATGGCCTGTTAGGAACTGGAATTCGCAGTAAGAGGTGAGTAGCAGGTGAGGGAACAAAACTTCATCTGTAATTGCAGCCGTTCCCCATTGTTCACATTACCACTTGAGCTCCACCTCCTGTCCTATCAGCGGTGGCATTAGATTGTCATAAGAGGGCAAACCCTATTGTAAACTGTGCATGCAAGGCATCTAGGTTGTGTGCTCCTTATGAGAGTCTAATGCATGATGATCTGTCACTGCTTCCCATCACCCACAGATGGGACCGTCTAGTTGCAGGAAAATAAGCTCAGGGCTTCCACAGATTCTACATTATAGTTAGTTGTATAATTATTTCATTATATATTACAATGTAATAATAATAGAAATACAGTGCACCGTAAATGTAACGTGCTTAAATCATCCCGAAACCATCTGCCACCTAACTCCGGTCCACAGAAAAACTGTCTTCCGTGAAACCAGTCCCTGGTGCCAAAAAGGTTTAGAACAGCATGTTCCATATAGTTATCTTAACACCTTTGTAATTCTTTCCTGCTTTCTTCTTTTTGCAACATAAGAACCCCTTTTAAGGGATGGGATGGAACAATAGATAGATAGGCAGGTAGATACCTGATAACTAGACAGGTGATAACAGAGATAAGAAAATTCACATTTGAATCCAATGAGCCAGGAATCTTCTATTCTTGGTGCCGAGACCACTGTTTTCTGTTCCATTCAATAGATGGTTTTATTTCCGCTTCTGTCAGCTTTCGGGGTTTAGACTACATCCTTGATAGGCCTTCTTTCAGGTTTATATCTGATGTTAATTTAAAAATTAAAACGCAGCAAGAGCTCATTTCCAGTTTTACCCCAGAAACCAGGTCAGAATACCAAAATTGTGGCATCTCCCTCTGTGCATGCTAACCCAGGTCCTTAAACAGTCAAGTCTGGCCTTTGAGCACTTCAGATATCCTGTCCCATAAGAGCCCATTGGCAAAGAGTGACTTTGAGCTTCCTGGTCTCCAGATTTCACATCCAGGTGGAGACAGTATCTTCGCTGTGCCTGCTATCCCACCTGAGAGCTATTTTTACTCCATTTTTCCTGGGGCAAAACTAATAAGACTATACAGAAAAACATAACATTTCTTATTTTAATTTGCTTTTTGGGTGATTTTTAAAATAGATATTTGAACCTGACCAACCCGACAAGCTGCAGCCAGTTTTAGGCAAGTGATATCCGTACATTTTGGGCAGAGAAATATTAGCGTATGCAGCCCTACCCCGTAGGATCAGAAAAAGAATTACTGAGCGGGAAGCAGAGTCAGTAAAATGTATTCGGCTATCTTCATCCCAAAATAAATGGATAATTAAGGATCTCAGGGGCAAGTCTTGCTATGCAATAAGTACATTTTGTTCAGGAAATTTGGAATATAATCTTAGAATGTTAGCTTCAGAAAGCACACTCCATCATGGGAAACTGGAATTGGTAGCAAGCCTATGCATCAACTCTTTTCGTATACTTGGTTAATTTCTTCAAGTTTAAAGGAACCATGTGTAGTATGCATTTTCAGGTCAACTTTGCAGACATGGAGAGGCACAGTGTTGTGCTGAAGGTTGCTCAGCTGTAGAACCAGGATTCGACCCACGTTTATTCCTTTGTACTACATGGTTTTCCAGGTTGGAAACATTCTTCGAAATCAATGGTCTTACCTAATTTGCTCAAGACCGCCCACCCGGGCAAGGGCAGGGTCTAGGCTGGGCTTCGTTTATCTGAGGTCTGGTCCAGCGCCTTCAAGGCGGATGGTGACTCTCCAAGCCTCAGTACTTCTTGCTCAGTTCCCTCTATTGGTCACACCTCCTGTACATTCTTTCTGTCACTGCTGGAGGCACCCACAGAAGCAGCCTGCCTTAGCCGGGTGAAAGGTCAGAACCCAGAATGCCAAAGAGAGCTTCCCTTGCCATAACCACCTCTAGCATTCAGTCCTCAGGTCCTGTGCAATTCAACTCCAGAAAGTTAACTGTGTAAGAACCAGAAATGTTTCTCAAAGATAGGGCTTGCCTACAGAGGCACTCAGCATGTATGTGTTTACAACCTGTTTACAAGATCAGTGATTAAATACAAACATTCTCAGTGATCGATATTTACCTCTTAAGAATGAAGGATTCAGTGTACTATTTTTATTCTTTTTTTTTCTGTAAGCAACTATCCTGCAAATTGATAAGAGTCCCTTTTAATTAGATGGCGGGGCTGTGTGTTTAACATTGCATGCAAAAGGCCTATAAAAACGAAGTTAAATTAATACACAGGCTGCCGCAAGCAAGCTCAGAGCCGCAGAAATCAGGTCGTTCTACGAGGAAGGGAATTTAGGACCCTCTCACCACTAGGTTAGGATTAAACTCCGCATCTTTCACTTCGAAGTGAAGAGAAGGAATTCCGGAGGTACAAAGTATTTTCAGCAGGCGCTTTGCTTGGTGCACTCCTCTAGATAGCTCAACGAGGAACCCAGTGGCTCAAGCACCTGCTGGCTTTCCCAGGTGCTGCTCGCCACGAGTCTGTTCGCCTTGTCCTCACGCCCCTGTCCACAGATGGATGGAGTTACCGAACGGCCTCCACGCCGCGCTTCACTTATCCCCCCCTCACAGCGCATCTTCAGGCTGTTCATAATGTTCTGACACTTTTATGAGTCCCTTGCTCTCTGCCAGGACAGGCGGTCCCTCGAAATGTGCAGTGAATTCCACGGACAACGGAAAGGCAGCTCTATCTGAAGGTGAAACTGCTCTAGCTAACAGGGAAAGCTCTTTAAAAGACCATCAAAGAGATACCCCGCACAATGCCTGCTTTCCGGAGGAGCCTCGCGCCCACAAGGCCATCCCCCAAATCCGTGAGTCACTGACCCTGCTGTCTTGGTGGTGCCATCAAAACCCGTTTCCAAGGGGTTGGGAGAGGCTTTTCTGGCCTGGAGATGAGGGTTTTAAAATTAATGTTACTAAATTCCGGCTGTGGCCTTTATCCTCAGAAGGACATAGTTCGTGTGACCTGGGTGTTGGGGGGTCTATGTTTGAAGGAAGAAGCTCTGAGAGGACACATGATTTGCCAGGATCACACAGCTCCGTGGGTGAGAAGGGGATTAGAATGTGGCTGATTGGGCTTTTTCTACTGTGCTGTATCTTTTGCTCCAAGAACAATTGTGCTCTGATGGATGTGTGTTAACGATGAAAGCCCATCCTGGCCCCTCATTCCCCGCCGTGCCCTGTCTCAGACTGGTGCAGGCTGATGTTGCTGGAGGGAGGAACTGGGGTACCATTCTCACTGTAGTCTATGTACATGATCCTCCCATTATGGCTTCTGTTAAACCTGCACCCTTGGTGGAAACCCTGAGCGGACCTCCCCCTGCCCTAACCCCCCACCACCATTATATTCGTCTTCCTGAGCAAATTACCTTGTAACTCAGCCTAAGTGGAAACAGAGGAGAAACATCTGAATTTTCAACCATAACAAATATAGGCAGAGAGCTCTTTTCCTCTATCTTTCATGCCTGTCTTTATGTACCTGTGGAAACATTTATGATCAAAGGTGCCAACCATTGAAAAGGGCATGAGCCAGTGAGGAAACACCGGCAGGGGCTCAGGGATCAGGAAGATCAATGTGTGAAGACTCACAGCCACAGAAATGGATCCAGGCCAATTTGTGAAGCTTTCCTATCCAAAGCTTCGAGAATTATCAGTGCATTTCCTGTCCTGGGATTAAAGTCAGAGCAGGATCTAGTGAAGCCATTCTTTCTTGATTTTATGAATGAAGCACATGTGATATTATTAGGAGATCAGACCCACCTTGCTCTCATTTAGACTGATAGTTAATGGGTGAATTATTTCGATGTTTCTTAGGTATTCACGCTTTCCTTGTAGATGGTATATTTTTAATTCTTTCCCTTCAAATAGTTGTTACACAAGTCATGAAATAACTTTAAAGTTCAAAACTAATGTGGCTGGGCAAGGTGGCTTATACCTATAATCCCAGCCTCCCTTTGGGAGGCAGAAGCAGGAGGATCACTTGAGGCTAGGAGTTGGAGACCAGCCTGGGCAACATAGCAAGACCTTATCTCTACAAAAACTAAGTACTTAGCTGAGTGTGGTGGTGCGTGCCTATAGTCCTAGCTACTTGGGAGGCTGAGGTGAGAGGATCGCTTGAGTGCAGGAGTTCAAGGTTACAGTAAGCTATAATTGTGCCATAGCAGTCTTGCCTGTGTGACAGAGAAAGACCCTGTCTCAAAGATTTTTTTGAAAAGGTATTATTCTCAGATTCCAAGAAAGAAGTTGTGGTCTACACCCAGGATTTCTCTCCACTCAACAGTTATATTGACATTGCTGATATTTTTTAAGTCTAAATATTTCAGGTTTTTTTGATGAGGATATTTGTTTAGAGTAGTGTAAAATGTATTATTTTGTTTTCCAATGTTTAAAAACTTTATAGTAGCAGAGATGAGATGGGCAAAAAAAAATCAATACTTCAGCTTATCATTTAGTTCAAATTTTTAGCAAGTAGTAATAAAACAAAATGTAGAAAGGGGTTTGTCATATATCCATACTCTGGGTGTGGCAAAATCTGGGCATGAATGTTCAAGGTTAATAGGAGTGCACTGAGGTGGAGACATGAAGAGCTAAACAATTACAGTACCATTACTCGACCATGGCAGAATGTCAAACTCAAGTGGAAAAAAAGTCTCTTGTTGAATACTGACCTGGCCAAAGTCACAGGGAGATGGTGTTCATACACACACAGCAATGAAAGGTAATTCAGACAACCAGCCAGTTGTTTTGTTTTGTTTGTTTGTTTGTGTGAGACAGGGTATCCTTCTGTCCCCCAGGCTAGAGTGCAGTGGCACAATCATGGCTCACTGCAGTCTTGACCTCCCAGGCCCAGGCGATCCCCCTACCTCAGCCTCCTGAGTAGCTGGGACCACAGGTGTGTGCTGCCATGCCTGGATAATTTTTTGTAGAGATGGGATTTGAGACCAGACTTTTGTAGAGATGGGGTTGAGACCAGGCTCATCTCAAACTCCTGGACTAAAAGGATCCTGCTGCCTTGGCCTGCCAAAGGGCTGGGATTAACTGGCCCAGCCAGTTATTTTGAAACAATTAAGTGACCCAAAATAATCCACCTGCTTTTATTTTTTCAAATGTATGTTTCTTGGTGCCATGTAGCCCTAAGGTTCCCCATCCTGTTCCTGGGAAACTTACAAGCCATTCCATTTCTGTCAGTATGTCAACTCAAGAGAACTTTCTGGAGGCTCCATGACTGGACCTGAGTCAGCTCACAGCCATGCTATAATACTCAATAAGGCAGCTGGGCATGTTTTACAAGCACTGGCATATTTTGTCGTCATTTTTCTAAATTTTACTTTTTAAAAACTATTAGAGCATACCTTTATCATAGAAAATGTGGGGAATATAGATGAGCCTAAGAAAAAAATGTCATCCACATGTCCTCTACCCAGAGATAAACATTATTAGCACTTTTTCATTCATTTTTTCTCTCAATACATATTTGTAGGTACAAAGTCATGAATGTAGGTTTAACAAAAATGGGATCATACCCTACCAACTTTTATAACGTACATTTTTCACCTAATAGGTTATAAACATTTCGTTTTTAAATTTTTTTATATACTTTAAGTTCTGGGGTACATGTGCAGAACATGCAGGTTTTTACATAGGTATACACATGCCATGGTGGTTTGTTGCACCCATCAACCCGTCATCTACATTACGTATGTCTCCTAATGCTATCCCTCCCCTACCCCCCACCCCCTGACAGGCCCTGGTATGTGATGTTCCCCTCCCTTGTCCATGTGTTCTCAATGTTCAACTCCCACTTATGAGTCAGAACGTGCAGTGTTTGGTTTTCTGTTCTCGTGTTGGTTTGCTGAGAATGTTGGTTTTCAGCTTCATCCATGTCCCTGCAAAGGACATGAACTCATCCTTTTTTATGGCTGCATAGTATTCCATGGTATATATGTGCCACATTTTCTTTATCCAGTCTATCATTGATGGGCATTTGGGTTGGTTCCAAGTCTTTACTATTGTGCACAGCACTGCAATAAACATACGTGTGCATTTGTCTTTATAGTAGAATGATTTATAATCCTTTGGGTATATACCCAGTAATGAGATTGCTGGGTCAAATGGTATTTCTAGTTCTAGGTCCTTGAGGAATTGCCATACTGTCTTCCACAATGGTTGAACTAATTTACACTCTCACCAACGGTGTAAAAGTGTTCCTATATCTCCACATCCTCTCCAGCATCTGTTCTTTCCTGACTTTTTAATGATCACCATTCTAACTGGTGTGAGATGGTATCTCATTGTGTTTGTGATTTGCATTTCTCTAATGACCAGTGATGATGAGCATTTTTTCATGTTTGCTGACTGTATAAATGTCTTCTTTTGAGAAGTGTCTGTTTATATCCTTTGCCCACTTTTTGATGTGGTTGTGTGTTTTTTTTTTCTTGTAAATTTGTTTAAGTTCTTTGTAGATTCTGGATATTAGCCCTTTGTCAGATGGATAGATTGCAAAAATTTTCTCCCATTCTGTAGGTTTCCTGTTTACTCTGATGATAGTTTCTTTTGCTGTGAAGAAGCTATTTAGTTTAATTGAATCCCATTTCTCAATTTTGGCTTTTGTTGCCATTGCTTTGGCTGTTTTAATCATGAAGTCTTTGCCCATGAGTCTTTGCCCATACCTATGACCTGGATGGTATTGCCTAGGTTTTCTTCTAGGGTTTTTATGGTTTTAGGTCTTATGTTTAGGTCTTTAATCCAGCTTGAGTTAATTTTTGTATAAGGCATAAGGAAGGGTTCCAGTTTCTGCTTTCTGCATGTGGCTAGCCAGTTTTCTCAACACCATTTATTAAATAGGGAATTCTTTCCCCATTGCTTGTTTTTCTCAAGTTTGTCAAGGATCAGATGGTTGTAGTTTTGTGGTGTTATTTCTGAGGCCTTTGTTCTGTTGCATTAATCTATATATCTGTTTTGGCGCCAGTATCATGCTTTTTAGTTATTGTAGCCTTGTAGTATACTTTGAAGTCAGGTAGCATGATGCCTCCAGCTTTGCTCTTTTTGCTTTGGATTGTCGTGGCTATGTGGGCTCTTTTTTGGTCCCATATGAAATTTAAGGTAGTTTTTTCTAATTCTGTGAAGAAAGTCAGTGGTAGCTTGATGGGGATAGCACTGAATCTATAAATTGCTTTGGGCAGTATGGCCATTTTCACAATATTGATTCTTCCTACCCATGAGCATGCAATGTTTATCCATTTGTTAGTGTCCTCTCTTATTTCCTTGAGCAGTGGTTTGTAGTTCTCCTTGAAGAGGTCCTTCATAATCCCTTGTAAGTTGTGTTCCTAGGTATTTTATTCTCTTTGTAGCAATTGTGAATAGGAGTTCACTCATGATTTTGCTCTCTTGTTTGTCTATTATTGGTGTATAGAAATGCTTGTGATTTTTGCACATTGATTTTGTATGCTGAGACTTTGCTGAAGTTGCTTATCTGCTTAAGGAGATTTTGTGCTGAGACGATAGGGTTTTCTAAATATGCAATCATGACATCTGTAAACAGAGACAATTTGACTTCCTTTTTTCCTAATTGAATACCCTTTATTTCTTTCTCTTGTCTGATTGTCCTGGCCAGAACTTCCAATACTATGTGGAATAGGAGCAGTGAGAGAGGGCATCCTTGTCTTGTGCCGGTTTTCAAAAGGCATGCTTCCAGTTTTTGCCCATTCAGTATGATATTGGCTATGGGTGTGTCAAAAATAGCTCTTATTATTTTGAGATACGTTCCATCAATACCTAGTTTATTGAGAGTTTTAGCATGAAGGGTTGTTGAATTTTGTTGAAGGCCTTTTCTGCATCTATTGCGATAATCATGCGGTTTTTATCATCCGTTCTGTTTATGTGATGGATTACGTTTACTGATTTGCATATGTTAAACCAGCCTTGCATCCCAGGGATAAAACTGACTCGATCGTGGTGCATAAGATTTTTGATGTGCTGCTGGATTCGGTTTGCCAGTATTTTATTGAGGATTTTCGCAGCAATGTTCATCAGGGATATTGGCCTCAAATTTTCTTTTTTTGTTGTGTCTCTGCCAGGTTTTGGTATCAGGATGATGCTGGCCTCATAAAATGAGTTAGGGAGGATTCCTTCTTTTCCTATTGTTTGCAATAGTTTCAGAAGGAATGGTACCAGCTCTTCTTTGTACTTCTGGTAGAATTTGGCTTTGAATCCCTCTGGTCCTGGACTTATTTTGGTTGGTAGGCTATTAATTACTCCCTCAATTTCAGAACTTGTTATTGGTCTATTCAGGGATTTGACTTCTTCCTGGTTTAGTCTTGGGAGGGTGTATGTGTCCAGGAATTCATCCATTTCTTGTAGATTTTCTAGTTTATTTGCACAGAGGTGTTTATAGTATTCTCTGATGGTAGTTTGTATTTCTGTGAGATCAGTGGTGATATCCCCTTTATCATTTTTTATTGAGTCTATTTAATTCTTCCCTCTTTTCTTCTTTATTAATCTGGCTAGTGGTGTATTTTGTTGATCTTTGCAAAAAAACCAGTTTCTGGATTCATTGATTTTTTGAAGGGTTTTTTTGTGTCTCTATCTCCTTCAGTTCTGCTCTGATCTTAGTTATTTGTTGTCTTTTGCTAACTTTGGAATTTATTTGCTCTTGCTTCTCTAGTTCTTTTAATTGTGATGTTAGAGTGTCGATTTTAGATCTTTCCTGCTTTCTCTTGTGGGCATTTAGTGCTATAAATTTCCCTCTACACACTGGTTTAAATGTGTCCCAGAGATTCTGCTACATTGTGTCTTTGTTCTCATTGGTTTGAAAGAACTTCTTTATTTCTGTCTTCATTTTGTTACTTACCCAGTAGTCATTCAGGAGCAGCTTGTTCAGGTTCCATGTAGTTGTGCAGTTTTGAGTGAGTTTCTTAATCCTGAGTTCTAATATGATTGCACTGTGGTCTGAGAGACTGTTATGTTTTCCGTTCTTTTGCATTTGCTGAGTAGTGTTTTACTTGCAATTATGTGGTCAGTTTTACAATAAGTGCAATGTGGTGCTGAGAAGAATGTATATTTTGTTGATTTGGGGTGCAGAGTTCTGTAAATGTCTATTAGATCTGCTTGGTCCAGAGCTGAGTTCAAGTCCTGGATATCCTTGTTAATTTTCTGTCTCGTCGATATGTCTAATATTGACAGTGGAGTGTTGAAGTCTCCCACTATTACTGTGTGGGAGTCTAAGTTTCTTTGTAGGTCTTTAAGAACTTGCTTTATGAGTTTGGGTGCTCCGGTATTGGGTGCATATATATTTAGGATAGTTAGTTCTTGTTGCATTGATCCCTTTAGCATTATGTAATGCCCTTCTTTGTCTCTTTTGATCTTGTTGGTTTAAACTGTTTTATCAGAGACTAGGATTGCAACCCTGCTTTTTTTTCTTCCCATTTGCTTGGTAAATCTTCCTGTATCTCTTTATTTTGAGCCTATTTGTGTCTCTGCACGTGAGATGGGTTTCCTGAATACAGCACAGGATGGGTCTTGACTCTTTATCTAATTTGCCAGTCTGTGTCTTTTAATTGGGGCATTTAGTCCATTTGTATTGAAGGTTAATATTGTTTTCTTTTTTTTATCATACTTTAAGTTTTAGGGTTGTTATGTGTGAATTTGATCCTGTCATTATGATGCTAACTAGTTACTTTGCCCATTAGTTGATGCAGTTTCTTCATAGCGTTGATGGTCTTTACAATTTGGTATCTTTTTGCAGTGGCTGGTATCAGTTGTTCCTTTCCATGTTTAGTGCTTTCTTCAGGAGCTCTTGTAAGACAGGCCTGGTGGTGATAAAATCACTCAGAATTTGCTTGTCTATAAAGGATTTTATTTCTCCTTCGCTTATGAAACTCAGTTTGGCTGGATATGAAATCCTGGGTTGAAAATTCTTTTCTTTAATAATGTTGAAAATTGGCCCCCTTTCTCTTCTGGCTTGTAGGTCTTCTGGCTTTTAGGGTTTCTGCCAAGAGATCTGCTGTTAGTCTTAAACATCATTTCTATTAAATTTCTCCCACAACGTTATTTCATGGTAGTCAGAGAGCTTCGCCCCAACTGTTAGACATTTAAATTGATCTCCGGTTTCTCATTATATTATTTTTACAGCTTTAAGAAAAACGTTTCTCTGTCTGTGTCCCAGGGAAGTGTATTAACAAATAGCTAATGAAAAAAAAACAAAGACAAAAACAAAGCAGTGGCCTCTGTTCAAAGGATTAGGGTTAAACATAATTAAATTGTTTTTAATAACAGAACTTCACAGATCTATTAGTCTGTTCATGCAGTTTTTGAATTCTGAAACTCCTGATATCTACACATACATGCACACACACCCACACACACACAATCACATATACATACACACATGCACACACACACACAATCACATACACTCATGCACATGTACACACACATAATCACATACACTCTTATCAGCTGTCCAGATGATGAAGATTGCCTTGATTTAGGATTAACTCCTAGAATTTGAATTTCTGGATTAAGAAGCTCTGTTTTGTATTATTAATAAGGATCATAGTGATTTTAATATTTTAAACAGTGGTTTTTACTATTAATATTTACTATTCAGATTGAACATGAGATATAGATGTATGAGTGTTCATTTTTTTCATGTCTTCTGCTCCTATATTTTGAAAGTGCTGAGCTGTGAATGCTTTGGGAACACATAGAGTGATTTACACAGGCTTCTAGAAGGTTCTGGATTCTTGTTCAGAAAACAGGGTAACATGACTGAATTTTTTCCCAGGGAAGATCTGCTCAGCCTGTCTCCCTAAAGTGGGTTTGAAGGCAGCCACTAATAAGAAGAGCAAAAAGCCAAGTACTTCATCATAAAGTCCTTCAAATCTAGGCCACACCTGGTAAAATTCCCCAGAACCAAGTTTAAGGGTAAGCTCTGCCTTAGCAAACCAGGCAAAGAATTCTGAACATTTCCCAATGCAGTCAAGAAAGTCTTCAAACTTTCTCAGTAGGTTCTGAAGCAGCAGAACAATGAACACTATCAAAAGGCTGGCAAAACGAGCTGACCCAAAGTTTAGCTTGTTTCTTTCTGCTTTCCGCATTCAGCCTTTTTTTTATTTCGCTGACACAATGCTCCTGTCCTCTTCTGTCTTGGTTCCAGATGGGAAAGAGAGTTGCATACCCAGGAACTTTAACGGCATCCCTCGGTAAGGTTAACAGTGCTGCATGCCAGACAGGCAGGTCATCTGGGGAAAATAAACTGATCAGCAGCATATCCACCTGGGTGAAACATACCTACTCTTCTCAAAGAAAACCAGCAGCAGAGATAAAAGCCATCTGTGTAGGCAGCCCAGAAAAAGTATCTTGCCAGTAACTACCCAGAGCCTTAAATATTTTCATGTTGTTTGACCCCAGCATTCTCCTTGGAACTGATGTTAAGAAAATAAAGAGTTCCCCCAAATCTTACACAAATATATTTACTAAACCACGATTTATATCAATGAAACATGGTGGTGGTAAAGGGTAGAAATTTTAACTCTCCAAGAATAAAAAAGTGATTAAGTAACTACCATATATCTATCTGTTCACTAGATACAGGATCATAAAGGGATTAAATTCTTTTAAAATAATTTATTTAGTTTGAAATATATCAAGGTGCATATGGAATATAATCACAACTATATAAAATGAAAACTACAAGATACATGCAAATTTTTTAATGCATAAAAAATAGCACAGTATTTACACTAGTTGGTTCTTTTGAGTGGTGGGACTATGGGCACATGTGTTTTTCTGATCCTGCCCCCCAAACTTAAATGCTGGGCATGCATTTTAACTTTTTTTTTTTTTTTTTTTTTTTGAGATGGAGTCTCACTCTGTTTCCCAGGCTGGAGTGCATTGGTACCATCTGAGCTCACTGCAGCTTCCACCTCCTGGGCTCAAGCAATTCTCCTGCCTCAGCCTCCCGAGTAAATGGGACTACAGGTGCACACCAACACACCCGGCTAATTTTTGTACTTTTAATAGAGACAGGGTTCCACCATGTTGGCTAGGCTGGTCTTGAACTCCTGACCTCAGGTGATCTGCCCACCTTGGCCTCCCAAAGAATCTTAATTTTTTAATAAAAATAGCAGTACATTTTGTTTAACAGAACATTAGTTACCAATGATTTCCAAGATCAACTCTATTTAAATACGATGATACAACTTTTTATATAACCAATATCACAAATCATATTGAAAGGATATAAACATAAAGTGACATTCAGGTAAATTACCAATGGAATTCCCACTTGTTCATCTTAGAGAAGCCTAAACAAGTCCTACATTGAAAATAAAGCAAGGTAGGAATGAAGTCTGAGGTACAGGAGATCACAGACGCAGAGTGACAGTAGGGAACGGGGTCAGAGACAAATGGCCTTGGAGTGGAGAGGTACAGTGGTGGCACAGCGTCACACAGGAAGTGGTGACCCCACAATTCAAATGGTTTTCTCATTGATGAAGAGGGGACAGTAACATTCACTTCAAAAGCTGTGAGTCTTTTTTTTTAAATTAATTAATTAATTAATTTTTTTTATTATACTTTATGTTTTAGGGTACATGTGCACATTGTGCTGGTTAGTTACATATGTATACATGTGCCATGCTGGTGCGCTGCACCCACTAACTCGTCATCTAGCATTAGGTATATCTCCCAATGCTATCCCTCCCCCTCCCCCCACCCCACCACAGTCCCCAGAGTGTGATATTCCCCTTCCTGTGTCCATGTGATCTCATTGTTCAATTCCCACCTATGAGTGAGAATATGCGGTGTTTGGTTTTTTGTTCTTGTGATAGTTTACTGAGAATGATGATTTCCAATTTCATCCATGTCCCTACAAAGGACATGAACTCATCATTTTTTATGGCTGCATAGTATTCCATGGTGTATATGTGCCACATTTGCTTAATCCAGTCTATCATTGTTGGACATTTGGGTTGGTTCCAAGTCTTTGCTATTGTGAATAATGCTGCAATAAACATACGTGTGCATGTGTCTTTATAGCAGCATGATTTATAGTCCTTTGGGTATATACCCAGTAATGGGATGGCTGGGTCAAATGGTATTTCTAATTCTAGATCCCTGAGAATGGCCAAACTGACTTCCACAATGGTTGAACTAGTTTACAGTCCCACCAACAGTGTAAAAGTGTTCCTATTTCTCCACATCCTCTCCAGCACCTGTTGTTTCCTGACTTTTTAATGATTGCCATTCTAACTGGTGTGAGATGGTATCTCATTGTGGTTTTGATTTGCATTTCTCTGATGGCCAGTGATGATGAGCATTTTTTCATGTGTTTTTTGGCTGCATAAATGACTTCTTTTGAGAAGTGTCTGTTCATGTCCTTTGCCCACTTTTTGATGGGGTTGTTTGTTTTTTTCTTGTAAATTTGTTTGAGTTCATTGTAGATTCTGGATATTAGCCCTTTGTCAGATGAGTAGGTTGCGAAAATTTTCTCCCATGTTGTAGGTTGCCTGTTCACTCTGATGGTAGTTTCTTTTGCTGTGCAGAAGCTCTTTAGTTTAATTAGATCCCATTTGTCAATTGTGGCTTTTGTTGCCATTGCTTTTGGTGTTTTGGACATGAAGTCCTTGCCCATGCCTATGTCCTGAATGGTAATGCCTAGGTTTTCTTCTAGGGTTTTTATGGTTTTAGGTCTAATGTTTAAGTCTTTAATCCATCTTGAATTGATTTTTGTATAAGGTGTAAGGAAGGGATCCAGTTTCAGCTTTCTACATATGGCTAGCCAGTTTTCCCAGCACCATTTATTAAATAGGGAATCCTTTCCCCATTGCTTCTTTTTCTCAGGTTTGTCAAAGATCAGATAGTTGTAGATATGTGGCGTTATTTCTGAGGGCTCTGTTCTGTTCCATTGATCTATATCTCTGCTTTGGTACCAGTACCATGCTGTTTTGGTTACTGTAGCCTTGTAGTATAGTTTGAAGTCAGGTAGTGTGATGCCTCCAGCTTTGTTCTTTTGGCTTAGGATTGCCTTGGCGATGCGGGCTCTTTTTTTGGTTCCATATGAACTTTAAAGTAGTTTTTTCCAGTTCTGTGAAGAAAGTCATTGGTAGCTTGATGGGGATGGCATTGAATCTGTAAATTACCTTGGGCAGTATGGCCATTTTCACGATATTGATTCTTCCTACCCATGAGCATGGAATGTTCTTCCATTTGTTTGTATCCTCTTTTATTTCCTTGAGCACTGGTTTGTAGTTCTCCTTGAAGAGGTCCTTCACATCCCTTGTAAGTTGGATTCCTAGGTATTTTATTCTCTTTGAAGCACTTGTGAAGGGGAGTTCACTCATGATTTGGCTCTCTGTTTGTCTGTTGTTGGTGTATATGAATGCTTGTGATTTTTGTACATTGATTTTGTATCCTGAGACTTTGCTGAAGTTGCTTATCAGCTTAAGGAGATTTTGGGCTGAGACAATGGGGTTTTCTAGATATACAATCATGTCATCTGCAAACAGGGACAATTTGACTTCCTGTTTTCCTAATTGAATACCCTTTATTTCCTTCTCCTGCCTAATTGCCCTGGCCAGAACTTCCAACACTATGTTGAATAGGAGTGGTGAGAGAGGGCCACCCTGTCTTGTGCCAGTTTTCAAAGGGAATGCTTCCAGTTTTTGCCCATTCAGTATGATATTGGCTGTGGGTTTGTCATAGATAGCTCTTATTATTTTGAAATACGTCCCATCAATACCTAATTTATTGAGAGTTTTTAGCATGAAGGGTTGTTGAATTTTGTCAAAGGCTTTTTCTGCATCTATTGAGATAATCATGTGGTTTTTGTCTTTGGCTCTGTTTATATGCTGGATTACATTTATTGATTTGCGTATATTGAACCAGCCTTGCATCCCAGGGATGAAGCCCCCTTGATCATGGTGGATAAGCTTTTTGATGTGCTGCTGGATTCGGTTTGCCAATATTTTATTGAGGATTTTTGCATCAATGTTCATCAAGGATATTGGTCTAAAATTCTCTTTTTCAGTTGTGTCTCTGCCAGGCTTTGGTATCAGAATGATGCTGGCCTCATAAAATGAGTTAGGGAGGATTCCCTCTTTTTCTATTGATTGGAATAGTTTCAGAAGGAATGGTACCAGTTCCTCCTTGTACCTCTGGTAGAATTCAGCTGTGAATCCATCTGGTCCTGGACTCTTTTTGGTTGGTAAACTATTGATTATTGCCACAATTTCAGCTCCTGTTATTGGTCTATTCAGAGATTCAACTTCTTCCTGGTTTAGTCTTGGGAGAGTGTATGTGTCGAGGAATTTATCCATTTCTTCTAGATTTTCTAGTTTATTTGCATAGAGGTGTTTGTAGTATTCTCTGATGGTAGTTTGTATTTCTGTGGGACTGGTGGTGATATCCCCTTTATCATTTTTTATTGTGTCTATTTGATTCTTCTCTCTTTTTTTCTTTATTAGTCTTGCTAGCAGTCTATCGATTTTGTTGATCCTTTCAAAAAACCAGCTCCTGGATTCACTAATTTTTTGAAGGGTTTTTTGTGTCTCTATTTCCTTCAGTTCTGCTCTGATCTTAGTTATTTCTTGCCTTCTGCTAGCTTTTGAATGTGTTTGCTCTTGCTTTTCTAGTTCTTTTAATTGTGATGTTAGGGTGTCAATTTTGGATCTTTCCTGCTTTCTCTTGTGGGCATTTAGTGCTATAAATTTCCCTCTACACACTGCTTTGAATGCGTCCCAGAGATTCTGGTATGTCGTGTCTTTGTTCTCGTTGGTTTCAAAGAACATCTTTATTTCTGCCTTCATTTCATTACGTATCCAGTAGTCATTCAGGAGCAGGTTGTTCAGTTTCCATGTAGTTGAGTGGTTTTGAGTGAGATTCTTAATCCTGAGTTCTAGTTTGATTGCACTGTGGTCTGAGAGATAGTTTGTTATAATTTCTGTTCTTTTACATTTGCTGAGGAGTGCTTTACTTCCAAGTATGTGGTCAATTTTGGAATAGGTGTGGTGTGGTGCTGAAAAAAATGTATATTCTGTTGATTTGGGCTGGAGAGTTCTGTAGATGTCTATTAGGTCTGCTTGGTGCAGAGCTGAGTTCAATTCCTGGGTATCCTTGTTGACTTTCTGTCTCGTTGATCTGTCTAATGTTGACAGTGGGGTGTTAAATTCTCCCATTATTAATGTGTGGGAGTCTAAGTCTCTTTGTAGGTCACTCAGGACTTGCTTTACGAATCTGGGTGCTCCTGTATTGGGTGCATATATATTTAGGAGAGTTAGCTCTTCTTGTTGAATTGATCCCTTTACCATTATGTAATGGCCTTCTTTGTCTCTTTTGATCTTTGTTGGTTTAAAGTCTGTTTCATCAGAGACTAGGATTGCAACCCCTGCCTTTTTTTGTTTTCCATTTGCTTGGTAGATCTTCCTCCATCCTTTTATTTTGAGCCTATGTGTGTCTCTGCACGTGAGATGGGTTTCCTGAATACAGCACACTGATGGGTCTTGACTCTTTATCCAATTTGCCAGTCTGTGTCTTTTAACTGGAGCATTTAGTCCATTTACACTTAAAGTTAATATTGTTATGTGTGAATTTGATCCTGTCATTATGATGTTAGCTGGTGATTTTGCTCATTAGTTGATGCAGTTTCTTCCTAGTCTGGATGGTCTTTACATTTTGGCATGATTTTGCAGCAGCTGGTACCGGTTGTTGCTTTCCATGTTTAGCGCTTCCTTCAGGAGCTCTTTTAGGGCAGGCCTGGGGGTGACAAAATCTCCCAGCATTTGCTTGTCTGTAAAGTATTTTATTTCTCCTTCACTGATGAAGCTTAGTTTGGCTGGATATGAAATTCTGGGCTGAAAATTCTTTTCTTTAAGAATGTTGAATATTGGCCCCCACTCCCTTCTGGCTTGTAGGGTTTCTGCCAAGAGATCCACTGTTAGTCTCATGGGCTTCCCTTTGAGGGTAACCCGACCTTTCTCTCTGGCTGCCCTTAACATTTTTTCCTTCATTTCAACTTTGGTGAATCTGACAATTATGTGTCTTGGAGTTGCTCTTCTGGAGGAGTATCTTTGTGGCGTTCTCTGTATTTCCTGAATCTGAACGTTGGCCTGCCTTGCTTGATTGGGGAAGTTCTCCTGGATAATATCCTGCAGAGTGTTTTCCAACTTGGTTCCATTCTCCCCATCACTTTCAGGTACACCAATCAGATGTAGATTTGGTCTTTTCACATAGTCCCATATTTCTTGGAGGCTTTGCTCGTTTCTTTTTATTCTTTTTTCTCTAAACTTCCCTTCTCGCTTCATTTCATTCATTTCATCTTCCATTGCTGATACCCTTTCTTCCAGTTGATCGCATCGGCTCCTGAGGCTTCTGCATTCTTCACGTAGTTCTCGAGCCTTGGTTTTCAGCTCCATCTGCTCCTTTAAGCACTTCTCTGTATTGGTTATTCTAGTTATACATTCTTCTAAATTTTTTTCAAAGTTTTCAACTTCTTTTCCTTTGGTTTGAATGTCCTCCCATAGCTCAGAGTAATTTGATCGTCTGAAGCCTTCTTCTTTCAGCTCGTCAAAGTCATTCTCCATCCAGCTTTGTTCCGTTGCTGGTGAGGAACTGCATTCCTTTGGAGGAGGAGAGGCGCTCTGCATTTTAGAGTTTCCAGTTTTTCTGTTCTGTTTTTTCCCCATCTTTGTGGTTTTATCTACTTTTGGTCTTTGATGATGGTGATGTACAGATGGGTTTTTGGTGTGGATGTCCTTTCTGTTTGTTAGTTTTCCTTCTAACAGACAGGACCCTCAGCTGCAGGTCTGTTGGAATACCCTGCCGTGTGAGGTGTCAGTGTGCCCCTGCTGGGGGGTGCCTCCCAGTTAGGCTGCTCGGGGGTCAGGGGTCAGGGACCCACTTGAGGAGGCAGTCTGCCCATTCTCAGATCTCCAGCTGCGTGCTGGGAGAACCACTGCTCTCTTCAAAGCTGTCAGACAGGGACATTGAAGTCTGCAGAGGTTACTGCTGTCTTTTTGTTTGTCTGTGCCCTGCCCCCAGAGGTGGAGCCTACAGAGGCAGGCAGGCCTCCTTGAGCTGTGGTGGGCTCCACCCAGTTCGAGCTTCCTGGCTGCTTTGTTTACCTAAGCAAGCCTGGGCAATGGTGGGCGCCCCTCCAGCAGCCTCGCTGCCGCCTTGCAGTTTGATCTCAGACTGCTGTGCTAGCAATCAGCGAGACTCCGTGGGGATAGGACCCTCGTAGCCAGGTGCGGGATATAATCTCGTGGTGCGCCATTTTTTAAGCCGGTCCGAAAAGCGCAATATTCGGGTGGGAGTGACCCGATTTTCCAGGTGCGTCTGTCACCCCTTTCTTTGACTCGGAAAGGGAACTCCCTGACCCTTGTGCTTCCCAAGTGAGGCAATGCCTCGCCCTGCTTTGGCTCGCGCACGGTGTGCGCACCCACTGACCTGCGCCCACTGTCTGGCACTCCCTAGTGAGATGAACCCAGTACCTCAGATGGAAATGCAGAAATCACCCATCTTCTGCATCGCTCACGCTGGGAGCTGTAGACCGGAGCTGTTCCTATTCGGCCATCTTGGCTCCTCCTCCCTCTTTTTTTTTTTTTTTTTTTCCGAGGCAGAGTCTCGCTGTTGCCCAGGCTGGAGTGCAGTGGCGCAATCTCCACTCACTTTAGACTCCGCCACCCAGGTTCATGCCATTCTCCTGACTCAGCCTCCGGAGTAGCTGGGACTACAGGCACCCGCCACCTTGCCCGGCTAATTTTTTGTACAAAAGCTGTGAGTCTTAAATGAACAAAGACAGAATTTCAGATAGTCGTTTGGTAAGCACTCGGGAAATGGTGCTTTATAAAAGTGGACTATCTCTCGGGGAATGCCCAGCATCAAATGAGACATTGTCACAATTCCAAAGTGACAGGACAAGCTCTTGGTGAACATCAGATAAAATCAGGAAAGCCGGAAGAAGACACAGAGCCTCCCTCATCTGAATGAGCAATGGAGAGCCTCTATTTGCATAACTCTGTTTTGAAAATTAAAAGGAGCTTTTATTCTCTCACGCCTAAGATGCAGCAGGGCATGGCCTTGTAAACAGATCAGCTTAGAGGCAAGACAATCTTTCCTAGTGGTATGGCACATGTTTATAAAAGCAGACGGTGCATCAGCTGGGAAGAAGTAACCAGCTAAGGAATCCTGGCTAGTTGGGTAAATACCTAAGCCAGTACGAACCAAAGAGGCTTGGGGTGTGAGTTTTGGGCTTTGCACTGCATTCAGATGGAATCTATGTAGTGCTACAACTGGAGATTGAAAAGGAAAAAAGGTAGGCTCTTCACTGGTGCAATAATCTAGTAACAATGCAGTAGCTTGGATGGACTGGTATTTTTCTGCCCAAACTGAATGTAGACTCACTCTGAATTTCCACTCTAATTAAACATGTGAACTGCGTCCTGTGGGAAAATGAAAGACAGAATGCTTATACTTTAAATAAGGAGGCTGGCTGCTTGGGAATACTATATATAAATAGTTACAGGTTGTGACAATGTGAAAATCAGTTTAAAATGTTATCAGTGGGAACACCCTGTGTTGATAAGGTTGTAAACAAACAGTAATATGCTGGTTCTGCCGGTGTAACCCTTCCAGATAGCATTGTGGCTCTCGGTGGCAAAGGCCAGTAGGAGCTTTTGGATCAAGGAACTCCAGTTCTACGCTCTACAAAGGTATGCTGAGGAGATCAATTAATAGAAGGGAAAAGCTGTATGCATAAAGATGCTAATTGAACCATTAGTCCTAACAGAAACTAGAAATAACCTAAATGTCCCACAGTAGGGGAATGGGTTTCCAAATAATGGCCCATCACCTATGTGATATATGAGGTAGCCATTAAAATAATGGAAAACTTTGAGAAGTAAGATGACTTTGAGGGGGGAAGGGAAAAAAAGCGGGGGCATGAAGCCAAATACCATGAATCCTTGAAAGGCAATAACATAAAAATGTTTTTGTTGTAATAGTGGTATTATGAGTCTTTTTCTTTCTAAAAATTACCTTTATTGTTGCTACATCATTTCATCTATAGATACAACTCAGAGCTGTTTGTTCAGTGATTATATGAATAATAATTTGTGATATTACTTAGTATTCTAAAGTGACCTCAGCTAAACTAGCTTGGATATATTGAAAGACACAAAGAGTTAATAGACAGGGTATTGCTATTTTAGATTTTTTTTTTTTTTTTTTTTTTTACATAAGCTTCTAAAAATGGTGCCTGCTGGTGACCAGAATGGGCAGTGATATTGCAAGCCAAGTCTTTCTGGCCTAGTGTTGACCTTGATGAAAGTCATCAGGCCTCCTTCACTGAAGTTCAAAACAAAACCACTCATAACCCCATTTTGAAAAGCAAAACCACAAGCCACAGCCTTCAGTCATTGCTGGGGGATGCTTCAATTTCTGGTTTCCTATTGATAAGTTGCAGCAAGGTCTCCCTTAATCAGGTGTGAAAGTGGAAACTGGCCACCTTTGGAGTTGAAAGAAACTTAGGGAGAGAGAGGGACTTGGAAGAAAACGACTGCAGAGAAACTGGCCTACTCTTCCTGTTTGGGTGGATTCTGTAGCATCAGATGAGCGCGAAGAACTCGGGATGTTGAGTCCATGAGAAGGTGCAGACCAACTTACAGTCAGAACAGGAGAGAGGGCCTATTGAGAAATGTAGGCAAGGCTGAAGCCAATATTGCTGGATAAATGGCATGTACAAAAATGATTTGTAAGGTTTATACTGGACATTTCGGTATCAGGAGAAGAGCCAGAGCTCATTCTTAAATAGGAAATCAACTGGTCTTCCCTTGCAGATAATTCACCCATTGTATAAATGTAATGTATATATGCTTCTAGTCTATAGACCACACATAAAAGTAGTGTGTAGTGGAATGCCCATGGGCTTCAAGGCAGATGGAGCTGGCTTCACATCCTGACTCTGCTGTCTACCAGCTATGAGACTGTGGAGAGGTTACTTTCTCTGTAAAACTCACTTTCATCCTATGAGCATAAAGTGATTTGCCTAACCCATCAACTGGCACAGAGTATGCTCAGTAAATAGCATCTGCAATTAGAAGTAGCAGATGACACCAGGTGCGATGGCTCATGCCTGTAATCCCAGCACTCTGGGAGGCTGAGGCAGGTGGATCACCTTAGGGCAGGAGTTCGAGACCAGCCTGGCCAACATGGCAAAACCCTATCTCTACTAAAAATACAAAAATTAGCCAGGCATGGTGGCGGGTGCCTGTAATTCCAGCTATTCAGGAGGCTGAGGCAGGAGAATCTCTTGAACCCCAGAGGTGGCTGTGGCAGTGAGCAAAGATCGTGCCGCTGCACTCCAGCCTGGGTGACAGAGCGAGACTCCATCTCAAAAAAAAAAAAAAAAAAAGCAGAGTAGGATCATTATTACATAAATCATATACTACAAATACACATATATATGTACACAGAGGCTCCTCAACTTACAATGGGGTTACCGTCTAAACCCATAGTAAGTTGAAAATATAAGTCAAAAATGCATTTAATACACCTAATGTACTGAACATCATAGCTTAGCCCAGCCTACCTTAAATGTGTTCAGAAAACTTAAGTTTACCTAGAGTTGGACAAAGGCATTTAACACAACCATTTAACACTTAGCCTGATTTATTAGAGGGTTGAATATCTCATGTAATTTATTGAATGCTATACTGAAAGTAAGAAACAATAGTTATATGGGTACTTGAAGCACAGTTTCTACTGAATATCACTTTTACATCATCGTAAAGTTCAAAAATCATAAGTCAAACCATCATGAGTTAGGGATCATCTGTATACATATATGTGAATATACACATATATATGCAATACATATATGTGCGTATGCACATGTGCCGCCTATATGTGTTATACATCTATAATGCCTGTGTTTTACATGTATGGCACACATATTTGTGCATGCATACATGTACATATACACATATAGATGTGCACATGACATACATATACAGATGTGCACGACATATATGCATATACAGATGTGCACGACATATATACGTATACAGATGTGCACATATGACAAATGGTGAGAAATAGGGTTGGCCATAGAATAAGCTAAAATAGGACTAATAGGAATTATGCCATGTACTTGCTCACCTGTCAAGAATTTATCACAGAAATAGCCAAGGAAATAAGATTGATGTGTCTGGCAAGAGAAAATGGCCCATGGGGACTGACAGTGTCTGACTAAGTGGGTTCAGGGAGAAATGGGCATGAGGGGGCAATCGCTACTGTTACGGGGCCTCAGTTCATCTTCAAGTAACCTAGATAACTTCTGATAAAGTTGATTAGGACCTTGTGCTTTGTGAGGACTCCTACAGACCCAAGATGTAAATTCCTTTATAGCAGAGGCTGTGGAGGGGTTTACCTTAAACCTTGAATTTCCAGGATGTCGCACTTGGTATGTTTGTTAAATGAATGAATGTATGAAGACTTGGTCTATATGACTTGGAAATCTTGATTTGGGAGAATCCTCAGTTACCCTTACAAAGTTCCCCCAGGCCTCATTTTGTCAGCCTGCAGATGTGAACCCTGCAGGATCCACAGAGGAGGAAGTCAGCATAGAGGCCCTAGACACGGCCAGGAGGCCAGCATGTCCTCTCTTGGTTCTCTTTGACATTTTGCACAGCACCTTGGCTGATGATACGCCAATATCTTCTTTCTCCTGGCTTTACTTTCACTTCCACCAAATGCTTGAAGCATAACTAGAGTCAGACCCATAAAGTTACCTCTCTGATCAGCCTAAGATTTTAAGATGGTGCATCCATGGCCAGGCACAGTGGTTCGTGCCTGTAATGGGAGGATTGCTTGAGGCCAGGAGTTCCAGACTAGCCTGGTCAACATAGCAAGACCCCATCTCTATTTAAAAGGAAAAAAGATGGTGCATCCTACCAGAATGGATATAGTCAACTTATGGAAGGAGCAGTGGCACTGGTGCAGGCAATCTGCATGACCTTGAAATCAAACACTCCTGGGTGTGAACTGCAGCTCTATCAATTTATGAGCTGTATGGACAATAGAAAATTGACACTTCTTGGCCTCAGCTTTTTATCAGTAAAATGGGGAGAAGGGGTGAACTGGCAAGACTGTAGTCATATTAGAAATCAGATGTAATAGCCAAGCATGGTAGCTCACACCTGTAATCCCAGCACTTTGGGAGGCTGAGGTGGGTGGATCACCTGAGGTCAGGAGTTCGAGACCAGCCTGGCCAACATGGTCAAACCCATCTCGACTGAAAATACAAAGATTAGCCAGGTGTGGTTGTGGGCAGCTGTAATCCCAGCTACTCTGAAGGATGGGGCAGGAGAATTGCTTGAACCGGGGAGGCGGAGGTTGCAGTGAGCCAAAATCACGCCACTGCACTCTAGTCTGGGCAACAGAGTGAGATTCCGTCTCAAAAAAAAAAAAAAAAAAAGCCAGGCACAGTGGCTCACACCTGTAATCCCAGCACTTTGGGAGGCTGAGGAGGGCAGATCACAAGGTCAGGAGTTCAAGACCAGCCTGGCCAACATAGTGAAACCCCGTCTCTACTTAAAATACGAAAAATTAGCCAGGTGTGGTGGTGTGTACCTGTAATCCCAGCTATTTGGTAGGCTGAGGCAGGAGAATCGCGTGAACCCGGGAGGTGGAGGTTGTGAGCTGAGATCACGCCATTGCACTGCAGCCCGGGTGACAGTGGTAATGTAGCCTGCTTAGCACAGTGTGTGGCTCGGGATCATTGTCACAATGATGGAAATTATTTTCCTGAACATAAAGCCTAGTCACCCAGAATCATTCTTTCAGTGGTTATTTATTAAGTCAGTAAGTTTGCTGTGTGACAGGAGCAGTTCAAGGTACTGTGGCCAAGTTGTGAAGAAAACAGACAAATTTCATGGAGTTTCTTATAGTGGGTAGACAGAAAAAATAGACACATAATGTATACAACAATATTAAGTGTTGTGGAGAAAAAATAGAGGGGAAGGGGAATGAGAATGGGGTGACACCATGAAGACAGGGATAACGTGAGCAGAGACTAAAAATCAGTGAGGAAGAAAGGCATGCTGGTTTCTGGAAGGAAAGCATTTCAGCAGAGGAAACAGCAAATATGCACCCCTTGAGTTGGGAGTGTGCTTGGCATGTTCGAGGAACAGAGGAAGACTAGAGTGGCTTCTAGTGGATAAAGTGCTGGAAGTTGAGATTAGAGAGGTAGCTGGAGACCAAATTATAATAGAAGTAGCGCAGAAAAAAATTAACCTTAGTGAGCTGAGAAGCTATATCATCAGTTAGCTTTTGCTGAGTAACATGTAACCCTGAAACTTACTGGCTTAAAAAACAAACTAACTTTTACTATCTATCTATCTTTTGCAGTGCTGTGAGTTAGTTAAATGTGCAGTTTCTTCTCCTCTGAATTGGCACAGCAGTGGCTGGATGGTCTGGGATGGCCTCACTCACATGTCTAACTAACTGCTGGATGCAGGTTCTGGTAGTGACTACATGTCTCTCATCATCCAGCAGGCTAGCCCAGGAGCCGTTCCCTATGATGGAAGTTGCAGGGTTCCAAAGAGCAACAAGGAAAGGCAAGCCCCAGTGCACAGCACTTTCCAAATTGGCCAAGGCCAGTCACATGGCCAAAGTCAGAGGTCATATGGGAGGGGTTATCCCCTCCAGGTGTAGATTCTGAGAGTGGAGTTCTGATGGCTGCTTTTGCAAATGACAATAATGTCTGAAAATTATCTGATTCTTAGTTTCAAAGGTCCTGTGATAATAAGGATTACGTAAGGAAGACTATAGCCAGATGGGAGGATGTGGCAAGGCTATGGGCCACTGGAGGGCAATGGTGTTTGTTCGACTGCTCTGCACCACAGATGCAGAGGCACAGAAGTTCAAGACATTGTCTGGCCTGAAGCTGCCATGATCAGGAGGGGGAACAATGACACCCAGCCTCCACACCTTCCTGGTACTTCAGCAGAAGCATTTTCTCTGTCTTGCCAGAGTGGACTTTCTCATGTGCTTGCTGGAACGGGCTGGAAACCATGGTGTCCATGAGATGGGATGCGCAGATAAGAGCTTTCTGCACAGCTCCCATTCTCAAACATAGAGATACCCGCTAATCACTAAGTACTTGCTAATTGCAGGGGAGCAGACCATTGAGGACTAAAATAACTCACTGTAAGTAATAACAAAACATCTTAAGGTGAAATGAAACAATAGTCATTTTTCTTTTTTCTTTTCTTTAACAGAAAATATGCTGGCATGCTAATCGCATGAGACAACTTGGCCCACGGACAGCCACAAAGCACAAAAACAAAACACAACACAAACTCAGAGAAGAAACAAGAATCGTGTTTTCCTGGCGTCTATGAGAAGCGCTTTATTAGAAGCGCTTTATTTTTCCTCTAGATTTCTTTTCTAAAAACAAACTGAAACATTTAAAGAAACAATACAAACTTCAGGTGATGATATTCAAGCATGTTCTTTTATTAAGCATAGGATGAGAGGCACAGCAGGAGGTTTAAGCAGAACATGAAAGCAAGAGAACTGAGACTGTGACTGACTGACAGACAAAGGGATTAACTAACTTTTTATTCTCTGCCCCCCCCCCAAATATCCTGTGTATTCTTTCTTAAGTATACACGCTTCCCTTCCTGCCTTTCAAGTTATCTAAGGAATGATTTGAAAAATTTGTTATAATTTCTAAAGAAAAGAATTTTTTGTATGGCATTAGCAAAGGAGTCTATGACAAGTACTTTGCCACCTGGTAGTTCCGCGTATTCTACTCCGTCTGGGTGTCACTGTCATCCTCACTGGCTGGGACAAGGTTCTGAGATTTGTCTCCCCAGCAGTTGCCAAGCTGGCTCAGGCTTGGTCAGGATGAATGAAACAATTATCTCCTGGATCAATGCAGCAAGGAGCAGTGAACACTTGCTTTTTCTTCCCTAAGTAGGAGAAAGCCAGCCCCCGGCTGCAGTGGTGGCCGGGAGCAGTGAACACTTGCTTTTTCTTCCCTAAGTAGGAGAAAGCCAGCCCCCGGCTGCAGTGGTGGCCGTGGTGGTAGCTGGATGGGACGAGGGGACCTCAGGCTATTCTATAACAGTAAAAGAAAGACAATTGCTGGTGCTTCTCCAGGGAGATACGGAACCTACACACCAACCAGGTTTTTACTTTCAAACAGGCCACCACCAGAAAGCAAAGAGACCTATGCCTAGCCCAGCCCCAGAAAAGTGATACTTTACCCCAGGAATTCCCTGCTTCCCATTGGTACTTAAGATTTTTCACTCTGTTGTGACTGCTCTTATTTCCTTTACTCTTGCGGATCTACGTTGGAGGGACATTTGGAAGGGGCCCAGCCCTGGCACTTGCGTGAGGGGACACACACATGGCGGCGGGTGTGTGTGTGTGTGCCCATCCACTCTGAGCTCCACTTAGCCGGACTGGCTGCCAAGCCGTTCTTGGATCAGCCTCTCACTGAGCACCCACAGGGTCCGGGCCGTCTCTTCGCTCTGAGCTTCTGGTGAGGGCATGCAGCGGCAGCAGTTGTTGAAATACATCCCTCCCAGACCCTCCAGTTCTGGGGCAGCAGCACAGTACACGGTGGTGGCAGCTCCCTGTTGCTGGAAATCCAAGAACAAAGACAAAAAAAAAATTTAAGAAAAGGAGTGATGAGATGACGTCATTTCGACTGCCTGGGCATTAGCAGGCCTCCCCCACCTGGTTCAGTTTCAGCTGGATCTTGGCATAGCAAAGGGTACTGGGCTGAAAGCACATGACTGTAAAAAGTATAATGTGACTATCCTGGAAAAACGAGTTCATAAACTCCGCTTGTAAAGCTGGTGTGACTTTTGACACCTCATATAGGAACAGGCTTGGAAAATAAATACACATATCAATACATCGTGGCAGGCGCCTCTTCCACACAGAGAAAAAGATGGTATACTTCTGAACGTGCAAGAACAAATTCATCCAACCCCTGGACTTCTCCATGTATAATGTAATTCGATACCAAATCGTTTGTAGAACCTTCTGTCTGACAAACCAACCACTCTTAATTATGGTCCATCAGGTAGAAAACCCAAGTGGGGCTGCTGCCAGATCATCCCTTTATGCTTTGCCCACGGTGCTGCTAGGGGAAGGGTTGGCAATGTTGTGTTAAAACATTTAATGCACACACAGACACACTCCTCACCATACATTCATACCTAGCACAAACACATAACACATTAATTCATCCAGATCCCATGAAAACCTTTTTCTAAATGTCATATTTGATTCAGATTTACAATGGGACCACGGATAAGGGGGTACATTTCCTCCCAGCCCACTTCAAAATGTAAGTTGCAAAGAGTGCAACTGATCACTTTCATTCACCTTTTGAGTAACAGTTGGGGCTGTGGCTAGGGACGTGTGCACTGATGAGGCATCATATCATCCAAACTGACAGAATACTGTCAGGGATGCTGTAAAGAGGGCAAGAAATCACTTTGCTTTGCAAGCCATAATTAAAAATAATAGGCTGCTGTTCAGAGGGAGACATGGTCGGCACGTCTCTAATTTAAAACCAATACAGTTTATCTGGCATCTTACGATTATTTATGTGTTTCAGAGCCCTAGCTGCATCCACTAATTTTCAGCTGATGATAGGGAGAGGGGTTGCAAGAGAGGACCGGAAAAGGTAACTGAAGATAAGCTCGCCCCCACAAGGAAAACAGTAAGGAACTTTGATTTTGGGGGAAATGGCTTTCCAACCTGACCCAAAGCTTATTTTTCTGCCCCTGCAGGGTTTACATTGTGACCATGCAGGGTGCTTACTGGAGGAGTTTCCCTCAAATGGTCTGGTTTGCAATCACTATGCTGCATTCTAGGATCCCTGGGAGAGTCAGGTCCATTCTGAGAACTAGGGTCCCAAGGAAGGTGTTACGATGTGAAGAATGTGCCATAAGGCAGACTTGGGTTTGTTGTTGTCATTGTTGTTTGGTTTTAGCTTCTTCAGTGTCAGGATATCTAGTAACATTGGAGTTGGTCTGAAAACTGAATGGTCAAATGCAGTCAAGTGATATGACTCTGGGCCGGGTGTGGACCGTGAGTGAGACAGAGACTTGGGTTTTGATAATAACTGGCTGCTTGATGATACTGGGCAAGTCCCACTGGTCCTGAATTTGAATAACTGACATGACTTGAACTTAATAGTAACTGGTTTGTTACCTCCCCAATCTCCCTCCATTATTATGCCCACTCCAAATAGCCAGATATTATCCTGGATTCAGCTGTTTCTTTTCCCCTTGATTTGTGTGGCTCAAGTCTAATGGAAATGAGTTCATGTCATCCAAATTTCCTTTCACTGAATTATTATTCCTAATAACCCTGAGCTTAGCACCTGGCACATTTATCTAAACAACCTCAAGTGGTTTATCTGGCTCTTCTGCATCCCATGTGGGGAAAAGGGAAGCAGAAGTGCCTCTAAAGACAAATTGGAGAATTGAGATGCTCATCCAGCTAACTCAAGCCAAGTATTATTTTGGCCTGGAATCTTAGAGTTCTGGTGGAGATGGTGTTTTGTATCAACTTCCAGATATCTGTCATAGATTTTCATTTTACCTTGCAGCTGCCAAAACGACCAGAATGGCCAAGTGACTTGCCATTAACTCCCGAGTGGTGGGAGAATCCAGCTCACTCATTTCAAGTCCAGCCTCCCGCCCTCTATGCCACAATGGTTATACTATTCAGCATTCAAACGTCATGACAGACTGGCCTTTCACTGTTCTGCCAAGCGTGAGGAAAGACCAAAGCAGTCCATTTGGGAAAGCAAAAAGCAGAATTCTTCCTAACCTGATAAAATATTTTGCCACTATGACCTACTGTAATGATACCATGTTGCACTCTTGCATTACTGGAATGGTATTTTTGCTAAGAAATTCTGCAGTCCCATTGATTCAGAATGCCATTGATGCAGGAGCTGGGGACCTACCTTTTCCTTCCACGGAATCTGAAGGCAATTACAACTGGCTTCATTTCATGCCAACCTACATTTGGCTACAATGCTGAGACCATACCTTTTTGAAAAGCCTAACTAACTTTTTATCAGGAGATGGCTTTGATTCCTTTGCCACTAGGCTTGGGGTGATTTACCATCTAAATTCCATCACAAGTGGCTCTGGCTTTGTAGAACACAGTACACAGGAGGGGCACCCGAAAGCAAAGACGACCTTCTCTACTCCAAAAATCAATCGTCCACCTTTGGCAAATTCTCTTTCTCAGATTCATGCTTGGTGCTCATGGGTACTCACTCTACTTTCCTCCCTTGCTGGACAATTAAGCAGTAACAATATCTTGTTGGTCCCACGCGCACTACCCCTTTGGTCTCTTGGAGAATTCTCTTTTCAGCCGTACCAACCAATGGCAACCTCTGACTGATATCTTAATATGATCAGATGTGACGACAGTTTAGTAACAGGTTCTCATTTTTGGCTCATGAGCTTTTCGGCCTGCATATCATCAGAATGAGACTGAGCCACATTAGTGAAATCTCAATAGTAAACAAGCCGGTACTGCCAATAAAAGAGAAAGCATTCTTAAACTGATAAAAAAAAAAAAAAAAAAAAATTTAAAGAGCACTTTAATCACCATCAGATGACTTTCATTCATACCACTTTTTGGGGCATCAGTTCATAATGCAGAAAAGATGAAAGAGCCATCTAAAGGAAATAATGTTAACAACTCCGTTATAAAATATCTGAAGCAATACCTTGCCAGTTGTCATCAATGCTTACTGATCCATTGTGATAAATAATAATACCTTGACATACAAACACTGGCTGGAGCTATGGGTTCCCCTAAACGATTTTTTTTTTTTTTTTTTTTTGAGAATCATTTATCAGAAGCCTGTAGGTTGTATATGGTTGCTAATCATGGGAAATGGGGGAGGTGTCTATCCCACAGCAATGGCAATGAGTTAGGGTGTTGACGACACAGGACTGAGAATTTCTGGGAAGCCCAGTAGAATCTTTAATCATGCCCGAATGCCATTTCCGATCTAGTCAAACATTTGTGAGCTGCCAGAGGAGAACTGTGCAATCAATCTTGAGAGTGTATGTAAAATTACCCAGGACTCTTGTTTGGGATTAAGTTAAGAGTATCTTGGTAATAAGGATTCATCATTCTCTTTCAAAAATCAGCTGTCAGATTTGCAGCACGATCTTCAACTACAGAAAGGTGGGATTTAGAAAGCAGTTGCTGTTTATTTATAGTTGAGGCCCTCAGATCTAAATTATCCATCCTTCCAAAACTCGGTGTTGGGATGAAAATGTTAAGTAGCTGCTTTTCATCAACATTCATTTGATAACTGCTAGCCATCAATTTATAGTTGTCAGCACAGAATACAAATGAATATTGACTCCTTTAAAGGAAAGGGTACAGAGGTTTCTGATAAACAATATATGGTAAAGAAAAAAAAAGCACCCACATATTGATATTTGTAATGCATTGGTTAGTACTCTAATATAATACTCACAGGGACACATGTTACACCGTGTTTTGCTTTCAGGTTTTTCTATTTTAAAATGCATGCTCATTTAAAAGAAAGGAGATTCCTGTCTTAAAGTAGACTTAACTATGAGATATATAAAAAATAGACACAATATCATGGCATATCTATATATTCAATGATTGTGAAAGAGTAGATGTTCTAAGATTGCTTTCTTACAGGGACATTGCACAGCAAATGCTGAATTAATCCACTTATGCAAAAAGTAGAGTTATGAAAGGAACGCACCCTGGAAGTTAGTTAGATTAGGCTTGGAACACCAAGAGCAGGGAAGGAGAACAGCCTTTTTGAAGACGGCAGTGTTCCCATGACTAAAGTCCCAGGACAAAGTGGTGATCTGAAGTGAGCAGGTTTGGCTAAAAGGAAAGACACATACCTCTTCAAACCCTGCCTACTTCCATTGTTACTCATCTGGTGTCTGTTGGACAAAGCAAATACTTCTCAAATGCAAAGCCAGCCACCTTATCCACTGACTCTGTGAATACACCACTAGGAACAGAATCATTTATCAGAGAGCTACATTTATCAGAGAGCTGCTGCAGTGGAGATGAGGGGGTGAGCCCTCATGTCACGGGTGGAATAGATGGCCGTCTACACGCCCTGTCTTTCCCTGTCTCCCAGTAACACTCCCCCAGGAGAGGCTATAACCACTCTCCCAGAACAGTGCAGAGGTCATCTCCAGATACCTCGGTGCTTGGGATACAGCCATTCCTCACAAACAATTACAGCTTCAATCTCTCATTGGAAACACAAATGAAAGCAAACTGCTCCAAAAGGCCACTTGTTCCCTACTCACTATCCGAGAGCAATCTTTTAGGGGACACATTTGCCACAAATTGCATTTGTTCATAAAGTAATGCAGCCTATACAGGAATGAGGCTCATAGGCCTCCCTGGCTAGGTGACCACACCAGTAAGTCACCCTCTTCTTCCACCGTGATACTTCTATAATGAAATTATACAATTCAATTTGGAATAAGTGCTAACCAACGAACACACCAACTTCCACCAAAATGATGAGAAGCAGCAGACGAGAACAGAGATGTCTACTCCAAAGTCCTCAGCCCTGCAAACTGCCCGGCTTTTTCAGTGAGTTGTAGCCAACGAGGACTATTCAAGTGGCATCAATGACTAGCATTTATTGAGAGGTTACGATTTGCCAGGCTCTGCACGGAGAGCTTTGTAAGCATTGTTGCCTAACCCTCACACAGCTCTATGAGCCAGGGACAGTTAGTATTTCCATTTAGAGGGAAGCCTACCTGGTATCAGAGATCAAAAGCAACTCGTCCAAAGCCACACAGATAATCACGTAGAGTGAGTGACTTCAGACTCCATGTCCGTTGGTACATGAAACCTGCTCCCCAAATATGTGACACAAATATTTGCACGTGGCCCATTTCCTCATCTATGTCTTCCACGGGGCTCCGGCTTCCTATGCCTCTCTGCCTGCTCTGCCGCCTTCTGAGCCAGGCCATGTCTGGCCATGAGGTGATGCCCTAACATGGCCTAAAATGAAATGTGGGGGCTGTCGTGTCTTCACCCGAGAAATGTTAAAAGGAGATTTTTTTTTCCATTGATTTACTCATGGAGCTAAATTGAAATGATATCCATTTGGATGAACAAAAATGAAGACTCAGCACCCCCTTCGATGATCCAACAGCAAGTGACCCTTACTAAAAAGGTCGTCCGATTCAAAATGCCATCTCCAGGTGCCAGATTTGCAGAACTAAGGAACCTACTCTTTGATGATAGAATTTTTTCAAAGCACCGACATCCCAAACAAGTGAAATGGACACAACCCCCATCTTATCAGTTCCCACGCATGTAGGTGCGGGCTCTGACGTGTTTCATCAGGTTTGCAGAGAAAATACTGATCCATCCCTCTTACTCCCTCTCCTCCAGTGATTCCTAACACAGTCATTCCTACAAATTCCTGACAACTGACTCCCACAAAGGCCTTCAGCAATCCAGCCTTAGACACATGCAAATACTTCCTGTAGGTATTGAAATGTAACTTTCTTCATAAACCTTTGGGAGTTTTGCTAACTCACAGGCTATTCTTAACCTTTATTATAGAAGAGGAATGCACTCAATTTCCCAAAAAGAAACAATGAAGATGATCAGGAAAGCAAATATTTGTTTTTAGGCTTTAGAAGTGTGAGAAAGTGTTCTGGAGAATCCATTTAGATCCCATGCCAACTCTTAGCCCTCCAGAAGAGAACATGCCCTCCCTAACAAATTAGACGTGGACAGTGTGTTTGGATGTTGATCTTTTGCGACAAGGAAAAATATTTCTTTGCTAGAAACAGGTTCACAAGGGTAGAAAAACCTCAGGCTCCTTTTCAGTTGCCTCTCCCATGACAGGTGAAAAGTGTCATTCCCCAGGTGACACTGGGGACAGTGTCTATGACAGGGGCTTGATGGCCGTGGCTCAGAGAGACTAAAGTGCCAGTCCATCACCATAAATGCAACAGGTTCAAGCACAGACCACAACCACAAATTACAAGGGACACCTTGAGAGAAACGCATGCAGGGGGAAGAGTGCCATGCAGCTTTTAAATGACAGCCACGTGCTCACAGGCTTCTGTTCAGAGAGAACCTGTGAGCTGTCCTGGGGCCTTTCCTGTTTGCGGTGCAGGCATCCCAAATATGATGCCCCCAAATCCGAGTCTGGCTAGAGGGAAGTGTCATACAAAGGCCATGCCATTCTCCCTGACAAAAGACATGAGTTTCTTGCAAGATCACTAAGAAGTTTTAAGAGATGGACTCGAAGAGAGGAGAATGAATTGGAAAGCCAGCAAGAATGTGGCTCTTACTCCTCCGTGAAATATTTGCAGGAACGAGCCTGGAGACCAGCAGTTTCAGGATGGAAAGCTGGAAAGAATTCTTTCCTAAAACTTAAGTTTTAGAGAAAAATAGGCAGCCAGTCCCAATCACCCAAAGGCATCCAAAGCCATGTTTGTTCTGGGAAGGCCAAGGCATGGGAGGATGTTAACTTGGGCTATCAGCAGGATTGAAGGGCAGGGTGACCTTGGTACGCTGGCAGGGCCTGTGTTTCCAAGTTGACAAACTGTTCTGAGCTTTTCCATGAAATGAGTGAAGCCCTTTTCATACCTCCTTCATGTTCCAGAATTCTTGCCATCGATGTTCCAAAGGATCTGTGATAGATTTATGTCTAGTCTTAAATGGGACGAGTTGTAACATTCAGAATTATTTTATCTTTCTGAGACCTGCTGTTATTGTGAGACCCTAGACATGCTTTGCTGGGGTTGGGGTGAGGGTACTCCTAACGAGGGAAGGAAAAAGAAACGGCTTCAAGGCAATCCATGTGGGTGATTACATGCACACTTGTTCCATCTTCCATTTGTGCCTGCCCAAAGTGTTCTAGAACTGACCGGACCTGAGAGGCTGTCTCATTAGAACTAAGAGAAGGTATTGTTGATGATGTCTTATATCCATGGAAGAATTCCCTGGGCATTCCCTCTGATGCTGCCTGGGATACCTACATTGCTCAAAGTACAGTTTCTTTATGAATAGGGATGAAACATCGCATTGGGGTATCTATTCTTCCATGATTGGTTTGAAATGGCCAAGCAGAAGTGCCATAGAAATTTGCCAACAAAATAAGCATCTAACTGATAGTGTCATCCTTCTACATGGAACAAATGTGATGGCATGTCACTGAAATTTTCAAACTGGGCCACCTTGATGCCCGTGCTAAAGGACTGCTGGGTGTTTATAAGAGATAAAAGAAGATATTTAGTGTGTGTTTATTTGAAACATTTTACATTTTTACTCTACTTCTTTAACCTCTGTTATGGTTATAGCTAGCTCGTGTACTGCGTATAAATGTATGCATCTGTATTCGCCATGTACACCAAAATAAACCTTTGAAATTATTGCCAGGCAGAATTAATGAGCTCAGTTCTAACAGCGCAAAGAATATCTTCATAGTACAGGTAAAACAAACAGCTTCTCCCTTCCCTTCTTCTGCACAGAATGGCTCTACGAAGTCTGCCTGCAAAATTACGTCTTTTAGAAAACCAAGTAGCTGGCTGTTTTGTGAGCAGGCAGGATTTCAGGACAAACCACAAACAAGCTGTTTGTTTAGATTTTAAGGTTGACAGTTCATTTACACGTATGCCCCATAAGTATTCTATAACATAGTCCTGAAAAAGCACTGAAGGAAAAAAAAAAAAAAAACAAGGTCTCCGCTGGGGCCACATCATGGTAAGGAATTAACTCTTAACTCTGCCTTCCAGAAACAAATTAAGAGGATGTACTTTGCAATAGTTCAGATCTCACAGGTAGGCCCCCAATGTCCAGCCCCGCTATTTCAAATCGGGCATGTCTGCGTTAGGTGTGTGGATTTCCATAGAGAGCTCACTGGAACAGACCATTTCTCAGGTTCCAAGATGCTGGCCTTGTTAATATTTCATTTAGAACATACTGTGGAGAGTGTCTCATTTATATTACTTCCATAATTAATGGTGATAGCTTAGGCACTGTCTTTACACAGAGAGATCTCTTCACAATGGTCGATGGGTAATGAGAAACAATAGATATTTCATTCACCAGCAGCGTGTTGCTAGTTAGTAGGAAATGATCGTGTGTGCTGTTGCTTTAATTGCCCGGGTAAATAATTCTGCCTCGGTGTTAGTGAGCATTTTAAAGCACTTGATGCAAATAGACTAGAAACAAACAAACAAAAATTAACCTTGATTATGCAACACCTTAGCATAGAAAGTTACAAAGGTATGTCTTTTTTAAAGTTTGCATTCTATCATGCAAATATTATCTAAATATGCATGTGCTGACTACTCATCTACTGTATTTTAGGAAATACAATTAGGCTGCCTTTCTCTTCCCCTACGTAGACTGTAAATAACTGTAGATCTTTCTCTTGTTTCCCTATGTAAATATATGTAAATACTAACAAGCTATGCATGCTGCTATTCTAGGCAATTTCGGTACTTTTATAATATGAAGGCATGTACTTGAACTCGTTTGTTAACAGAGGGGAAAAAACTCTCTCAAACTCTTTAAAGCTGAATAGAAATTAAAGATTTCTTCCTAGACTGTTGTGGCTTCTTTTGTTTGCCTTCTCTTGCCGGAATCGAGTGCCCCACTCCAGCTCTGACCTTCTCCCAGGAAAGACACACAGCACACACAGGCCCGGGAACAACAGTGGAACGACTTGGCTTGGGCTTTTTCATACTTTGGGTTTCCTAAAAAACATCTAGAATCACAAGGTAGGTTTCTTTGGATCTTTCTAGCAAAAGAATCTCGACGGAATGTAATTCCTATTTGTTGTTCCTTTACCGTGTGCCTTATATCCCAAAACACTACTGAGGGTCCCGTCATTCCCATCTCAACAATACGGAGACTGAGTCAGGTCAAGGCCAATGACAAAAGTGACAACACTACTAAATGCCACCCAAGCTCTCATTCTTTCCTGTATATAATAGCTCAGTAAACTACTTCTGCAAAGGGCCAGAGATTAAGTAATTTAGGCTCTGTGGCCCATATAATGTCTGGCACGATCACTCAACTCTGCTATGGTTGTGAAAGCGGCCATCGACAACGTCTACCCAAATGAACGTGTCTGTATTCCAATAAAACTTTATTTATAAAAAATAGGTAGTGGGCCAAATTTGGCCAGCAGGCCATAGTTTGTCAATCTCTGCTCTACACACGATTAAGACTGTTATTAAAGACTGGTAGCATTTCCCTTTTTAACTTGTGTGTTTGATGGACCATGGAAATGATTTGATCAAATGAAAATTCTTCTTTTTCCTGCAAGTGTCATGAAATAAACAGGTGAACAAAAATGAAATCACCTGAGCTTATAAAACAGGCTGCCTTCCTCTGACAAATTACATTGTCAGGTTTCAATCTAGTTATCTTTTCGTTTTCATAAATAGGGATGGAAGAAAAAAGTCAGAAAGACAAAAGTGAAAAAAAAACAGGAAAAAAGTAACTGAGCAACATTCACTCTTCATTGAGAGGAAGGAGGCTATTACCTCAGGTATCCATGGAAACCAAGCAGCGCATAAACTTTTTAATGGTTGCAAAACAGCGTTTGCGTTTGAAGATGTTTTTCCCAAGTATGATGCTTCGGTGTAAATGCATTAATTGACAGTTTCCTTCGGGACCTTTTTATTGAAGTTTCCAAACTTAATTTGATGGCACAAGGGACTCTCTGGAGCCCTTGAAGAATGCTGCAAAGTTAGGTCTTTAGAAAACCGAGCCAGCTCAGGCATCGTGTACAAATCCAACTCTCTTGCAAAGCAAATGAAGAAATAGATCTTATTCCCTGTAAGTTTCCCATTTAAAAAAAAAGAAAAGAAAAGAAAAAGGAAACCCTCTCTATTCAGCTAGGGAAGGGAGAGGCCCTTTCTAACCTCTATCAAGTGAGAATCAATATCATCTCTTCAGTCCTGGAGGGAGCTGAGAAGAAGCAGGAGGAAGATAGATCCAGGTGTTTTTGCAGATAGGTTGGCAATATGGGATGGTAGGAAAATCCCCTGTGCTGAAGCCAGAAGTCCTTACAGTGGAATCCTGTCTTTGACACCTGTGACAAGCCACTGAGCCTCAGTCTCCTCATCTGGAAAGTCGACATAATAATATAACCTTCATGTGGTTCTTGGAAGGATGAGTGATAACATTTGGCCATTTCCTGGGCACACAACAAGTACTAGTTCAAAAGCAGCTATAACTCTGATTTTTACAAGTTTAAAGCAGCTATAACTCTGATTATCACAAGTTTAAAGAAGGAAGCATACACATCAAAGTATAGATGAAGCCTGCACCTCCATTTTTTGGGCCTGCCATATAGAGACTCACCTGTCACCTGGCCCCAGCACCTCTCCTTTAGCCAGATCACTGAGCCCAGGTACAATATCAGCACAGAGGCACTTGCCAGTCCTTTCACCATTTCTAGATCTCCCTTCCAAATCATCCAGAGTTTTTCATGTCTTTGTCCAGGGAGTGTGAGGCTTAATAGCTGCTTAGGGAGGGTTAGTCTAATCGCAACTGTAATGGCCAAAAAAAAGAGACGACGACGGTGGTGATGACTGCTGGTTACTGAGAGTCTCTTAGGTGCCAACGACCTGTTATTACTTCTGATTCTCACAATATCCTCACTCCCCACCAGGCAGGTGTTATTGTAGTGGAGGGGAGACAGAGGCTAAAGAAGGTGAAGTAACTCACGGCCAAGCAACGGGGCAGTGCTGGAACTCAGATTCAAACTGAGTTCTGGGTTCAAAACCCATATTCTTGTTGACGTGTAATGTTCTAACTCCATACTCTATACCCTTTATACCACCCCAGAATCATGCATACACTTGAAAATCTGGCCTCAGATCTGAGAGGGGGATACTTATTTCCTGCCTGGGCCATTTGATCCCTCTGGTGGCCAAGGCCCTCTCCACAGACCAGCAGGGACCTTTCTCCTCCTTTCTGAGCTCCATTTCTAGTGCCTAAATCCCTGGCTTCCCACCAGGCCTCTGGAGGATGTCATGTGATTTTGAACAGTACAGGCCAGAAGGGGTCTATGGTGCCTCCCCTGCAGTGTTCTCTTCTGTAAATTGCTCTTCATGCAAAGGAGGTCCTGAAGGCTGGCAAGGCTCAGGTTAGGAGCTTGGCATTTGTGGATCATCTGGCAGCAACCACCGGGGCAGTCTCACAACAAGCCAGTTGCAACTGGAACTCTCTGCCCCCACAGTTAAGAGAAATGATGAACTCATGACAATGGGGTACACCAAGGAACATCTTATTCTTCTCCCTACCGCTGCCCTCTGGCTGCCACACCTGTTAGGATTCATCCTCTTAGAAATGCCTGGCAAAGGGAAGGCACACAAATGCACATTGCTACTCAGGGAGGTGTCAGCGAGGAACACAAGCCAGTTGTGTAGCTGGCCTTCGAACTGTCAAGGGGTTGAAAATCTGTCCTCTGCCAGTACACCCTCTGGATCCCTAATCAAATGACTTTACAAGGCAGTCCTCTTCATGTATGAATCCCATACAGGGGCCAGGATACCTTCTGTGACATGTTCTAGGTGGCAAGGTGGAGAATTTTAGCTGAACTCTTGCAAGAGCCCTATGAAGTTACTACAGTCTCATTGTATTAATAGGAAAACTGAGGCTCAAGTCAGTAAATGACTTCATAACATAATTCTCAATGATGCAGTTTTGATTTTGTGCCACCTGGCAGCCTCCTGCTAAGAGATTCGTGTGTCTTTGACGCTTTCTGTGAGGGTCCACCCTACGCATGATAGATCCTTTAGGGGGAATTCTGCACACATTATCCCCAGTTAAAGACAGGAGAGGCCTGGCACCATGGCTCACACCTGTGATCTCAACACTTTGGGAGGCCAAGGCAGGTGGATCACTTGAGGTCAGGAGTTCGAGACCAGCCTGGCCAACATGGTGAAACCTCATCTCTACTAAAAATACAAAAATTAGCCAGGCGTGGTGGCACACACCTGTAGTCCCACTTACTTGGGAGGCTGAGGCGGCAGGATCGCTTGAAGCCAGGAGGCGGAGGTTGCAGTGAGCCAAGATTGCACCACTGCACTCCAGCTTGGGTGACAGAATGAGACTCCATCTTGAAAAATAAAATAAAATAAAAACACAGGGGACTGAAGCCCAAAGAGGCAAAGTTTTTTGTCTAGGTCAAAGAGCAAGTGACAGAGTTAGGAGCTGAACCAAATCACATGGCTCTAGACACCCTGTCTCAACAACTGCACTATGATAAATAGGAACATGTCCACAGCACAAGTGAAGCAGGAACATAGCACACCTTCAGGTCAGGATTTTGAGCCATCATCATAGTGACCTTTCAACAACAAAGACTAACAAACATTTTGTGAGGGTTCCTGGTTCACATTAAGTGTTTGATGGGTACTATTTACAATATTTATAATAATACGATATTTCCACCTAACCAATGTGGAATCAAAAGTCCAGAAAAGTTAAGCAACCTGCCCCAGGTCACACAGCTACTAAGTAGGGGTGGGGAAATTTGGACTTGTGTCATCTGTGCCCTTGACCCCACTGCTACTAAGCATCCTGAGCCACAGAAATCAGACCCTCACAATGCATTTGTCAATTACCCAGTAGTACGATTAATGTCTCTAGTTAGGTTGCTCCACCAAGGGGCACCTTAGACTCTTGGGTGTGATGTTAAAACTGCAGTGGAGGCCAGGGCTTTAATTGCCCATGGGAAAATAATAACTCAAACCAGTGAACAGAGGATGCAGCCATACCCATGAAGGAGCAAAAAAAGCGGGAGGATTTATTTTCTTTACTTGTTTTTAATCTTACTGTCTTCTTTTCTTTACTTTTCTCTCTCTTTTTTTTTTTTTTTTCCTTTTTTTGAGACAGTCTCTCTCTCACCCAGGCTGGAGTACAGAGGCGCAATCTCGGCTTACGTCAACCTCTGCCTCCCAGGTTCAAGTGATTCTCCTGCTTCAGCCTCCCGAGTAGCTGGGATTACAGGCACATGCCACCATGCCCAGCTAATTTTTGTGGTTTTTTTTTTTTTTTTTAGTAGAGACGGGGTTTCACCAGGTTGGCCAGGCTGCTCTCCAACTCCTGTCCTCAGGTGATCCACCTGTCTTGGCCTCCCCAAGTGCTGGGATTATAGGCATGAGCCACCATGCCCAGCCCATTTTCTAAAGCTGCTCTTGTTCCTCAGATTTTGGTAGATGACCAATTGATTTAAACTGTTGTACACATAAGGGCAGATTTATAACTGCCCCAGATTTTAGTTCTCCTTAACCCCTATGCTTTCCTAGAGGCTGGGAAGCATAACTTCCTGCTGATTGGAAAGTGAGAGCCTTATATCGGGACACAAGATCCCTGGAGTCCTGATATAAGGACTTCCCATCATCATGGTGGGATGAAACTGCCTCCCATCGTCATGGTGGGATGAACCTTGCCCTTTGTCCTGGGTGTTTGTGTTTTCACCACAATCCGTAGCAAACATTGGGAACAAATAAATAAATTACCAAGCAATATGTTTTTCATGTCATTACAGAACTACCTTTCTAAAGCGATCAAAAAAGCCCAGATTATCACCACAACCACCTGTTTGTGGCAGTGAGGAATCTAATGAAATGGTCTGATAATTAAATTTACTTTCCCATGAATTGCTTTGCTTAAAGGACACGTCTATAAAAAGCAGGGTTGGTGACAGTGGTGTATCAGTAAGTGTTCAAGAACTCGCTCACTGGAGGGGGGCAGTGCAGGGGGTGGGTTTGATTCACAGTGTCTGCCACTTCCCATGGTATAAATACTCTCACCACAAGCAATTTCAACTGAATGCAGAGTTGGGAGGAAATGTACACACTCAGCTCTTGGAAGCTGCTATGATCCAGTTCTAGCAGTCCCTTGGTGATGACCTGTGGAATACAGCTGTAAGAATTTTTGAGGAAGATCATGAGCTATGATAAAACAGATCAGGACCTCAAGGTCATAAAGCCATTGGGATGTGGTAGGCACTGTGGAAATGTATAAACCCAAACCAGCTTAGGGTACCTGAAGGACAGAATGGTACAGACTTGTGAATTTTAAGCATGTTTCAACTTGGTCCCTATAACCTAAAAGTTGACTCCACTCAGGTAGCTCCCCTGGCCCAAGGTAACTATACTTCCTACTGGGTCAATATGAGCCCTAAATATCATTCTAGAAACGTTGCAACATTGCCTCAGTTAATACTGCAGCACCTCTGCAGGTAGATAATAACCCCATTTCAGAGATGAGGAGACTGAAGTTCAAGGAATTGAAAGATGCTCAGGGTTACACCGAACTCCCGAAATGCATTGCCAGGATTCAGATCCAGATCTGCCAGACCTTAGACTTCATTATTTCCCTAGCTCTCCAGGGAATTGTGCTCCCTTTGAGCTCTGTATCCTTGAAAATAGAACATTTCTACAACAAGTGAAATCTACATGTTATAACAAATAATTTGGCTCCCCCTGAAAAAAAAGTCTCTCATTGGGGGAGACAGGATCTGAATCCCTGGGGGTCTGGAGGTAGTGTAGAGGATGAGAACTGGAGGGTGTGGGAAGAAGGAATGGAGACTGGGTATGTGGAGTATCAGGAGAAGAGAGGCTAGGGCTGCTTATGGGATTGGAAATCTTGAGATTTAAATTATTTCTCAGGCATTAATGGAAGTTGGGTCCGAATAGACTCAGCATTTTCTCCTTTTGCCCAACATCACAAACCTAAGTGAGCAGAGATAACCCTGGGGCCTCTAGGAGCTTCCAGCACACAGAGCACATGTTCCTAAGCTGAAGGTCCCTCGGTTCAAACTGGTATAAACCCAAACCAGCTTGGGGTATCTGGAGGACAGAATGATATAGACTTGTGAATTTTAAGCATTTTTCAACTTGGTCTCTCATTGTGAAATCTGCACGTTATGACAAATAATTTGTAAATTTGTAATACACAATGTATGTTGTATACATGTAATATACAATGTACATGTATAATTTCCGAGTCTCTCACCTTGGTCTCTCACTGTTCACCAACAGGTGAAGAACAGAGAAGAGGATGATTTTTGCTCACACTGCACTTCTGTAACTTTATCAGAGGTGCCAAACCTCGAAGCTACTTTTGGTTTTGGTACTTCCTCAAATGAACATGCAAACAGGTTCCTACTGATTAAATTGCATGAGAAGCGTCAGTACTGGAAATTAGTAGTATTATTGTCCCCACTAACAGAAGAATATTTTAAACAAAGGCATCTTTACCACCTGAGATAACCAAATTTTTCCCACGTGAGAGGAATAGCATCTCCAAATAAGAAAAACAGTGACGCAGGAAATGAAAAACTGAAATATTCTTTCCCCTTTCAACTGTAATTCCTGACACATTTGCATCTAGAATGTCAAACTCACCCAGTCACTGATCTTGTGCTAGGATTCTATGTACCACTACCTGGAGTGTTTCCCCAAAACACACTTCCTGAATCTGACTTAACCATTATCATTGCCATTCCTTCACAAGGAGCTAGCTCCCGGTCTAGACAAGCTGGCTTACCTTTGTAGCTTTACCTTCTCCCTTTCCCCCATCCCTGCACCTCACTTACATGAATATACCCTGAAGTTAGAGAGGCATAGCTTCAGAGCAAGCCCAAGAAACTGTAGTGGATACTGTAGCGTGCTGCTGAGATCCCCCATTCTGGGCCAGGAAGCACTCATTTCCTCAGATGCTAGGCTGTCCTATGAGTCCCTCCTCAGGAGCTGCCCACAGCCAAAGCGAGCTCCCTACCAAAGCAACACGCACTCCAGGAGGGAGCCCACATCAATGACTTCCTGACCTCCTTGCATCTCTGAAGAATAATCCAGCTTCAGAGTTTCCTTGGGATTGACTGGAGCATTCGCATCTCCCACAGCACAGCTCAATCCTCCCTCCACCCCATCCTGCTTGCTACGTTCCCCTACAGGTGTGGATCCTAGAACACTCCCCAGTAATCTTCCTACATGCCAATCTCAGTTGCAGAATCTACTTCCTGGGGTACCCAACCTACAACAAACAATAGCTGGGGGACTTAGAGAAACATACATAACCAGTCTGAGCCTCTGTTTTCTCCTCTGTAAATCTGAGATACGGGTATGCTCACACTTTAGCCATCCGGAATGACCAAATCACACCATATGCATAATGTTCTCATATGGAACAGGCATATAATCCATACTCAGCAGAAGACAGCAGTGGCGGTAGTAGTAGAATTGACAGCATTAGCAGTAGCATCTACTCATCTCATTTTGCCTGCGTGGTTCTTTCTCATCCTTTAGTTTGGGGAGTATGGCATGGGGGAAAAAAGCATAGACTCTGGGAGCATCTGCTTAGACATGGTAGATTCAATTAGGCATTTTTGTATGCACTCTCTCCAGAAACTCTATTGAATGTATAATACGGGGAAAAATTATTTAACTCAGTGATCAAGAAACATCAACAAAAATTTTGGACGATGGAAAGCAGATGGAGAAAGTAGCACCTCCTGACTCAGCAGAGCGGGGGCTGTAGAACAGAAAGGCAGTGAGAAATGAGCCAGTTCACACAAGGGGAGCCTGGGAACTGAACGGGGGTGGAGAAGGATGGAAGTGGGAAAAGGTAAGGTGAGGCCCCACGCTGCTGCCTGTAATGTCGGAGCCGAGATCTCATACGGGCCAGGAAACTTGTTAAACAACTTGTGTCCTTACAAAGTTCAGCCGTCACTTCCTCTGTGAGTTCATAACCAGAACCTTTCTTCATCTTCACAGTCCATCTATATTTCATAGTTGGGTGTGTGCTGTTAGACTGTGATCTCACTGAGAGGGGTTCCAGGTATCCAACCCAAAGCTTGGCACACGGTAGGTGCTTAGAGAATATTTCTCTAAAAGGATGAATGAATGAATGCTCAAATTTCCTTTGAAGGCCAAAGGAAAAATATATCAATCCAACTCAGTTGATGGATAAACAAAATGACCAGTCAAATTATTTCCTTTCCAAATCGTTTTTGGTGTGGTTTTGACATAGCTGTTCTCTACAAGTAACAACTCACATTAGAGCTACACTTACATAATATTCATTACGTGCCACACACTGCTCTAAACTTTCTTTGCACACATATACACACACAGACACACACACACAGAATCTTCCTAACAACCACGTTAGCTAGATTTACTATGATTTTCCCCAGTTTACAGAAAACTGAGACAAAGAGAGGTCCAGCAACATGTGCAAATCTACACAATTACTAAGTGGCAGAGCTGGGATCCAAACTCACGTCCTGTGACTCCAAAGACCATGTTGTACAGAAGGCAAGGAGCTAGTTGCTTCTGTAGGTTACTGGGGCCTTCTCTTGTCCCTGAACTTGTTAAACCATAATCTTGTCTGTCTACTGATTCAGCTTCTCCCCAGCTGCCACCCCCTTTGTGAGGAGCTGGGCTTTGCAATCTTCAGGTATCCTAAATTGTTTTTGCCCAAGTGGGGACTTTCCTCTCCTTCCTCCAAACCAGTGGGATCTCACCTGGGGTCTTTGCTGGCTAGGTGACCGGCAGTAAGGAAAGATGTGCGAGGGTCAATTTGCAATATTTTTAAAAGATGAATGAAACGCTTACTTTATCCACAGAGACCACGCAGATGGATGACTGGACTAGGTCTCATCTGCTGGGTGAGCAGCACTTTCATACTCTGAGGTCTCCCTGAAGAAGGGAGCAGAAGGCATCTCTGTGACGCAAGACCCAGCAGTACTGCCCGGTGGCAAAGCTCTTTTTCCTCCAGCCGCTTTTTGATTCAAGTTTCAGTGAGGCATAAAGAATAAAAGCAGTTTGGGGAGATGCCCTACATCGACTGAAGTCTCCTCTGTTCCAGGCTTAGTGCTGAGATCTTCTGTGCAGACAACAAAGAGTTCTTCCAGTGAGCCTCAGAGGTGCTTACTATTATGGTCATTTTACAGGGCCCCCAAGGGTAAGAAACTTGTATGCAGAGGGAATCAAATTTGGAGATGAACTTTGGTCTATCTGATTCCATAACCTGTGCTTTCTATTCTGTACTGGGAGATTCCAGCAGAAAGCACCCACAAGAGAATGAAGTCTAATGAAATGGAAAGTGCTGGCCTTGCCCCTGGGATCACAGAGGTCAAAGATCGTAGAGAATTGGCAACTCTTTGGCAGTTCACAGCCATGGACACAAACTTCTGTCTCCTGTTGGTGAGCCAAAGAGAAGTAGCAGAAAGGAATGTGAGACAAGGAGTAAAATGAGGCCCTTCCTTCATTCACCTTTTCTTCAACCACTGTACCAGTGACAGCAGGTCCTTAACCTCAGTCCTGCGGCCCTGTGAGGAAATTAGAGCTCAGAGAGGCTAAGTGACTTTCCCAAGGATGCACAGCTGGTGAATGACAGAGTTGCGATTCAAATGTGAAAAGGGATGTGTGGGCTCTGAAGTTGACGTTCCTCTCACTCTACTGCCTCTTTTGTGCTGAGAATAAGCAAAGGGGCTGGACTCCACAAAGGAAATAAAAAGTGAGAGGCAAAAGAAATAAAGCAAAAATGAGGGAAAGGCTCCACTTGTAAGCATAGGGCCACACAAATCAGCTTTAGGGGTGCTTCTGAATACCTAGGCACCTTAAGAGAAATCTCTCCATGCTAAACCTTTCCTTGACCAATAGAGACCTTACCAGGTACAACCTCACATCTTTTTCAGTTGTTAAATTATTTCTTGCACTAACGAGATGAGGCTAAAATGTGCAGCAGGCAATAAGCTCCTTGAAAATGAGATTTTATTCACACACATCTCCCCAGTATTTGGCACTGGGCCTGGCATACAGGGGTGATGAGTTGCCATGTGATGAGTGAATGAATGAATGGATGGGTGGATGGATGAATGAATGAATGAATGAATGAATCACTGCGAAAATAACAGCTGTTTGGGGCACTTTCTGCCCCATTTCACGCCAAAGGGAGGCGTATTGTGGAAATGACTCACGGTGCTTACCCAGACTTTAAAAATACACACATTCCCTATTAGAGCTGGCAGGAGCAATTTTGGTCCTGAGAGCAGAGCTCCCTGCCCACCTAATATTACACGAGGTGTTAACTACATTATCTGGAAATACCCTATGACTAATTCCCCATCCCTTATCTTGAGGAGAAGAAAATTGTCTCTAACGCGAATGCCCCAGATTCCTGGTCAGTTTATGTAAGGCGTTTCAAGTGATTGCGGTATTTTAAGCCATTTTTAGCTTAAATCACCTGATGTGTGGTGAGCCCAGAAGACCTGATCTCTTGCTCCCTTAAACTCCCTGTTTTTCCACTAATTTTGTTTAAACTACTTATGCGCATAAGTAATTCTCCATTGAAGAATGGGCTTAGAAGTGTGTATCCCCTAGACGTTATGATTTTTTTAAATAGACATTTATTCAGTGGATTTTCCAGTCACATCTCCCTGAGCTTGAGGCTCCACTACTTTTGGGTGAGCACACATTTGCCAGGTTGGGGTGGGTGGTATTTATTCTTTATCGTGGCCTATTTGGTGCTTCTCTAGTTTGAAAACATTTCACTGCAGTCCAACTAGGATTTGATAGAAACCTTCTCCAAATTATGTCTCAAATGATCATCAGTGATTGAGAAAAATGTGAGCTCCCACAGGACCTTCGACCAGCTAGAAGCAAAAACTTGGCTTTTATAAAGTAGCAGGAGAGGACAGCCCATTCTTTGTGCAGTTGTAGCTACTTTGAAATAAGCAAAATGTATGGAAATGCAAAGATAAAGGTGTTAGACTTAATAGAATCCATGTCCTGATGTCCACTTACTATCTCGGTGGCCTTTCTCTCCCATAAAGAGAAGTCATGGGCTGGGCGCGGTGGCTCACGCCTGTGATCCCAGCACTTTGGGAGGCAGAGGCGGGCAGATTGCCTGAGCTCAGGAGTTCGAGACCAGCCTGGGCAACACGGTGAAACCCTGTCTCTGCTAAAATACAAAAAAAATTAGCCAGGTGTGGTGGCAGGTGCCTGTAGTCCCAGCTACTCGGGAAGCTGAGGCAGAAGAATTGCTTGAACCTGAGAGGCGGAGGCTGCACCGAGCCAAGGTTGTGCCACTGCACTCCAGCCTGAGCGACAGTGCGACAGAGCGAGACCCCGTCTCTTAAAAACAAACAAACAACAAAAAAAGAAGTCATGCTTTGCTCATCTTCCCAGCATCTTATTATACACACATCACCTTTGATACATGATTTTATTTGAATGTGTAGACAAATGAGAGATTTAGCCACAATTCACAAAATTTAGGTAACACCAACTAATTAGCTGTCTAACTCAAGAGTCCTCAAATTTACCTGCAAAAGGGCAGATAGTAAATATTTTAGACTTCGCAGGCTCTACATTTATAAGTACTCAACTTTGCTACTGTAGTGCAAAAGCAGCCATAGACAATAGGTAAACAAATGCACCTGGCTGTGTTCCAATAAAACTTTATTTACAAAAACAAACAGCAGGCAGGATTTGGTCCATGAACTGTAGTTGGCAGAGCCCTCTTCTACCTAATGCCGAGTAGTTAATCGTCTAAGTAACACCAACTAGTTCATCTTCTGAATGAGTTCCCTCCCTTGACAAAATGGACTTGACATTTGACTGAACTTCCGTGCCAGTTTAATCCAAGTTGGAAACGTGAAGTGAATTTCAATGGAGCCAGAGGGTGTGAGGCCTCTCTCTTGGGGCCTCTCTGTAGGGGGGTAAGGCCTCTGTGGGTCTGAATTTTCAGAGACATATGAATATTCCAAAGTCCCGTGGTCTTTGGAATTCATATCCAGACCTTAGGCAGGAATCTACGCCTAATGGCTACACGCTAATTCTCGATTTTTTTTTTCCAAAAAAAAGGACATGAGGCCAGGCACGGTGGCTCACGCCTGTAATCCCAGCACTTTGAGAGGCTGAGGCAGGCAGATCACTTGAGGTCAGGAGTTCGAGACCAGCCTGGTCAACACGGTGAAACCCTGTCTTTACTAAAAATACAAAAGTTAGCCAGGCATGGTGTTGCACACCTAAAATCCCAGCTACTCGGGTGGCTGAGGCAGAAGAATTGCTTTAACCTGGGAGACTGAGGTTGCAGTGAGCCGAGATCACACCGCCGCCCTGGGCGACTCAGTGAGACTCTGTCTCAAAAAATAGTAATAATAATTTAAAAACAACGCGTTATGAAAACATTTCCATGGGAAGATGATAAAATAATGGAGCAATCAAATGCTTCCAAATTAATATCTTTATCCCCCCTTCCCCACCCCATACCAGCTGTCACCTAAAACTAGGTAGAATATGAAACCACTGGAAGTTTTTAAGGAGCTAAACCACCTACTAAAATCACTCAGCTCCTATCAATTGCAAGATGCCAAATAAATATCCCCCCCCCTCCCACCGGGAGCAGGTAACAACTGTGTATTCGCAATTTCAGGACAGCCAAGCAGATGAACACGGCGGGATGAAACCCCTCCCTTGCTCCATTTCTTATCTCTCCTAGCTAACATCTATTGTCAAAAGATAACCTCAAACCCCTTAGATTAGAACAGAAATTACTAGAAATAATTATTCCTCAAGAAATATGCTTTCCTAGGCTGGGCATAGTGGCTCATGCAGGTAATCCTAGCACTTTGAGAGGCCAAGGTAGGAGGATCGCTTGAAGCTAGGAGTTTGAGACCAGCCTGGCCAACACAGTGAGACCTTGTCTCTATAAAACACACACACACACACACACACACACACACACACACACACACACACAAAGCTGGGAGTGGTGGTGCATGCCTGTAGTCCCAGCTACTCGGGAGGCTGAGGCAGGAGGATGACCTAAGCCTGGGAAGTCGAGGCTGCAGTGAGCCATGATGGTGACACTGTACTCCAGCCTGGGTGACAAAGTGAGATCCTGTCTCAGAAAAAACAAAAAGAAAAAAAAAGAAATAGGCTTTCCTAATAGATGCCTGTTCCAAATGCTCAGGCAATTTTTCCAAAATTAAATGCCATTTTGGAAAACGACAGACCATGCTGGAAACAAAGTCCGATGTCCCAGGGGCAATACCATCTCTCTCCCTAGGTTTCTAGCAGACAAGTTTTTGTCTTTCTCTATATATACATGTATCTGTATTTTTTTTCTTTTCTTTTTCACCTGCAAATCTCTGTCAACTCTTCCACATAGAATCCAAAAGCTTTCCACTATGTGTCACAATACAGATTTGGATGCAATAAAGACTATAATTATTGAGCATTTATGAGAAGTAATATTTTCCCTCTGGTGCATGTTAGCTCAGCTGCTCACACACAAGTGTGAATACTAATGCCTTCAGCTTACCTTGGCGCCACAGAAATGAAAGGTGAGAGAACCGAGCAGCCCCAGGAAAAGCAAACACTGAACCCCACCGGTGTCTGTAGAGAACAATGTGGATTTCGAGGAGAACTTGGAAATAAAGGTGGCAATTCGCTTGCAGGATTTAAACATCAGGACTTTGTGCTAAGAGACTCGGAGGACCCAGCCCAGGACATGCAACCAAGAGGTCTGCAGATCCTGCCTAGCAACAGATGGCTCAGAAGAAATGAATTGCTATATAAACACTTAACTCAGAGTTTGACTTCGTAAGTGTGGAAATTAGGTGAAACAAAAGGAGAATGATTCTGAGGCATTCCAATTAGTCATCTGTGATTTCTCTGGCAATGCGTGCTGAACCTCCTACTGGTCCTGACATTCTCAAAGAAAGAAATTTTGGAAATCCGTGAAAGGAAATGTAAAGTATCTAAGAGAACTTTACTAACACAGTTACTGAAAAAAGAGAGAGAGCATTTGCAAGGGAAATAGGTCTTGGCCACACCAGTCATGACTCAAAGCTGTGTCTAAAACCACAAACACGAGGCCAGCTTGAACGCCTGCCTCCAACGACATTTCCTTTTGGGTACAGAGGGCAAAAGTGTGTGTTTCCATTTTTATCCCATGCAGCACCACTGCCGCCTCCCACCTTGTCCCTTCTCCCATCTCTGCTTCGTTTAGCTCAAGACTTCGTGGGTTTTCTTCTGTGGCACATTCCAGGAAGGAGATGAGAAAAATCAAAGTGACTCTACACTGTACTGCCCACAATTAGCAACCTCAGGGAAGAAAAGAGCATAACTACCCAGGAAGTGGGAGAAGGAATTTGTGTTTGAAGAGCACAGCTTGACTCCCTATGCATGGGAGAGAGAGTGGACAATTCGAGATAAGAAGGAACATTATCAATCGTGCCTTGCCATCCATGCCTGGTGCACAGGAAGGACTCACAGCTCAGAAGAATTCATTCATAATTCTTTCTTTCTGTTTTCAAAAAATACAAGTGAAAGGGGGCCAGGCATGGTGGCTCACGCCTGTAATCCCAGCATTGTGGGAGGCCAAGGCCAGTGCATTGCTTGAGCCCAGGAGTTCGAGACCAGCCTGGCCAACATAGTGAAACCCCATCTCTACTAAAAATACAAAAATTAGACAGGCATGGTGGCGCATGCCTGTAATCCCATCACTGTGGGAGGCTGAGGCAGGCCGATCACTTGAGGTCAGGAGTTCAAGACCAGCCTGGCCAACATGGTGAAACCCTGTCTCCACTAAAAATCAGCTGGGCGTGGTGGCGGTGTGGGGCGTGGAGGGGCCTGTAATCCCAGCTACTTGGGAGGCTGAGGCAGGAGAATCGCTTGAACCTGGGAAACGGAGAATGCAGTCAGCAGAGATCACGCCACTGCACTCCAGCCTGGGTGACAGAGCGATACGCTGTCTCAAAAACACAACAGAACAAAAGCAAGTGAAAGGAGTGGATTTCTAGTACCTGGTTCATAGGAGCATAGGAGGTATTTGATCAATGCTTGTTAAATCCATGTTTGGGGGCACTACGATATTCTTTCTAGTAATAATAACCACTATAGATAAGCACGTTTAGCTTTCTCAAAAACTATGTGATAAGTGCTGATATTAACCCATTTTACAGGGGAGGAAAGTGAAGTACACAGCATTTAAGTAACTTTCTCAAAGTCATTCAATTGGAAAGTCGTGGAGCTGGGATTTGAACCCAGGGGGTTCGGCTCAGAGTCTATGATTTTCTAATGACCTCCCTAACAAACACCATACCCAAAGAGTCATTCTAGTTGCTGCTCTGCACATTTAGGGTGTTTTCTTTTACTGCACAATTTATATTTTCTCAAGCACTTCTGGTTTTTGAAATTCTTCATATTATGATATAGTGACACCTGTCACTCCACAGGTCTACTTTTGGGCTTGGGAGTGAACATTCACTGCAGTGAGCATGTGGTGAAAAACCAATATGTTGAAAAACTGGCTGGGGGATGGGAGAAAAGGAGAAAAGGTGAGAAACGTGGACTAAGCTTCCCTGACCCCCAGTTTCCTCATTACTAGAAATGCTAGTGTGAGGATTGGAGAAAAATTCCCAGACTAATGTCCCAAGTATACTAGATACTTGAGGAATGGCAAGTGTACCGTTTACAGGAGTGAGATGATTACTAGTATTACTTGTTATAAGGTGAATCATGTCCCGAAGAATATATGTTGAAGTCCCAACCGCCATTGCCTCAGAATGTGACGTTACTTGGAAATAGACATGTAATTAGATTGGAATACAGAGTTAAACAGTTAAGATGCAGTCAGAATGGAATAGGGTAGGCCCTTAATCCAATGTGACCAGTGTCCTGATAACAAAGGAGAAGAGATCCAGAAACACACAGGGAGAAGGCCGTGGGAGGACAGACGCAGAGGTCAGACAGTTGCAGCTGCGAGCCAGGAAACACCAAGCGTTGCCACTGAACCACCAGAAGCGAGAGGAGCAAGGAGGGTTCTCTAGAGAAGGAGCATGGCCCTGTCTACACTGTGGTCTCAGACGTCTGGCTTCTAGGACTGTGAGATAATATTCCTGTTGTTTGAAGCCCTCTAGGCTGTGCAGTTTGTTACAGCAGCCATGGGAAGCACACACTGAATTATTCCTTTTATCATCTGGCTCATGTCTCTTCTCAGCCACCCCAAATAAGTCAGCACAGTCCTGGATGTATCCTTTAGGAACATATGAACATCTACGTGAACACACAGGCCCACAGCCACAGGCAGAAAACACCCAACATCATTTTTTGACAATACAGGCCATGTGAAAAAGACTTCAGAAAATTCTCTGAATGTACCTTCTCAAGGCCAGCAGACATATTAATAATACACACACACACACACGCATGCACACACACACACACACACACACAGACACGGCATCTCTTCTAAATGTATGCCTTACCGTATTTTTCCTAATGTCAGGCCTCAGATATCTGAGCACTAAATTGATCTTTTTTATAGTACTTCCTAGAAAACAGATGAGTCCCTTCTCACACTAGGCAGTGTCCGATGCATTCTACCCTGAGAACCACAGCCTCTCATTTATCCTCATCCTCATTTCTTTCCTGATTCCCTTTAACCTGCCACCTTCTCTGCTCTCAAGACAACAGAGAAGGAAATCTATGATGTCTTAGCACAGGCTCTGCCAAACGCTCATCGGCAGGTGTTTGACAAAAGGCCCTCCCTGCATCCTGACAACCCAAGCCATGAAAGACAGACGCGCCTGTCTTTGACATGAGATCTGTGCGGCGAGCTCTCAATCCGTTCTGAGGCTACCTGGATGACAAATGGATCTTGGCTGGCCAGGGGGGCAGGAGGTGTCACATCTCCTTTAACTAACAAGTAATATGTCCAAAAGTAATTCTTAAAAAAAAAAATTGTCTCCCAGTTAGAAAATATGGTCAAATACACTTTCAAGTATTACCTCTTTTTTCCCCTCAAACTGTAAATAAGGAGAGGTGAGAAGATGAACTGCCTGCCACCAAAGCGGAGGATGGGTTGAAATTTTGTTTTTTATTGAGACTGCCTCTGCTCTTATTGAAGAGAGGCAGTTTCCTGTCTGGTTCAGGGGGCTTCACCAGAAAATGATGCTATTTGGGACTGTAAGTCCAAGTATTCTGAACCTAGGAGAAAAGAAAAACAACTTTTCCCGATATTTCACAGAGGGAAGGGGCCTCTCCCCCTCAGCCATTCTCAATTCAATAGTTCAGTAAAATTCATCCACAGTTTTTCTTATCTCAAGACCTCTCAAATCACAAAAGGACCAGAAGGTGAGCGTTAATCAAATTATTTGTGTGCTTCCTGATTTTTATAAACAGCATAAATGTTTCATTGTCAGTGCTAGGGACAGACTCAATCTCATCCCTCTTTAAAATGTAAAGGAGAATCCCTACAGCCAACGATTATCCAAAAAAGTAACAAGTTCTTGATTGTTCCTTGACTGATTCCTTTTTATCACCTTCCTCTGGAGCCAACTGTCTCACTGCCAAGAGCATGGGGAAATCAGAACTAAATTAGCTGGAGGAATTATCAACCCAAATTGCCATTGGTGCCTCCTCTTCAAACTCCTATCTTGGCTATTTGTCTTCCTAGACTCCCACTCTTCTGGGAAAGATTTTCTGGGAAAGGTGGAAAATTCTCAGGGTCAGATATGAATCACCACTGGGTGGGAGACTTCACCAAGGCTGGATGCCATCTTGACCCTCAGGAGAGGCAGGTACAGGCTGGCACTACAGGGCTGGAGCTTGGAGAGTTGCAGAGTGGGTGCACAACACCAGAGTCAGAGGCAGGGTCAGGGAAAGATGCTAAAATCCAAGTGGACAAGAGCTTGTCTTGTGCTTTTGGTCAGTCTGCAGCAAAGACAACAGAAACATACAAGGCGTGGAAATTGGTGGTCTGGTGAATTTCCTTACATGGTGACTGATTATTCCAGGTCTCTGCCCCCATGGACACACTTTGTTCCTACATGCATTGCCACTGTCTGTCACAGTGATGGGTGTTCAAAAGCATTTGTTGAATAAATGAATGGTAGGCTCTTTGTGCAAAGAAAATTGGACTCTTCTGTGTGGACTCTACAAACTAATAGTCTACACTGTTACTATAGACTGTTACATTAACTGCATCTGACTCAATGAATTTGAATTAGTCAATTCAACAGTTCTGAGCATTTGGGGGAGGGTTTAATTTACAGTCCATTCAGAAGATTTTTCAGTGATTGTGCTGGCAATTGCTGCCACTTTTCCCCATTTTGAGTCCTTTTGACAATGTTCATGCTTGCCTCCTCCAGCAAAAGCACTAATAAAGGAGAGTTATAAAGATGCAGTCACAGAGGTGAGGAGAGTTGAGAAAGTGACAAGGGCAAAGGCAAGCATGACACCAAAGCGTGTTTTCTTCTGGAGTCATCTAAGTGGCAGGTCTCGAAGCTCTAAGTATAGAGACCAGAGCAGTGAGAAAAGGACTGAGTGACAGAGTTAGTGTGATGCAGAGATAAGAATACAAATTTGGGAGGCACAGAACCTTTGGTTCAAATTCCAGCTCTGGGACCTAGGGCAGATGATTTAACTTTTTGTGCCTCCATTTTCTCATCTGTAGAGTGGGTGCAATAGTAGAAACCACCTCTGTAGGTAATGGGTATTAAATGGGCTGAAACATGCAGAGTTCACACATAGTTATTTGATACATTTGTTATAATAATTATTATTGCCACTTAGTATGCTATTAAGTATAAGGAACACACTGATTTACTCACAGCACTGGAGAGGGAGAGTAAGAATACAGTAAATTAGCACAACGATTATGGTTGGATGCCAATTCAGAGACATAGAAAAAAATAAAATGTGTATCTTCCAAAAGCAGAAATAAGACATTTAATCTCTTTGAGCCTGAGCTTTTATGTCTGCTCACAGGACAGTTCTGAACGTCATCTGTGCTAGCATTTCATAGCACGGTGTCTGACAAAATGCATCTTCTTTTCTTGTGTCCCTCCCTCCTCTCATTTTTTTCCTTCTGGGAGGACAAAGACTAGAAGGTTGAAGGTGCTATGCAAGCCTCACAGGGAGCCTTGACCTTGTACCTACATTAGGTTTGCAAGAAAAGGAAAAGAGTCTAGCTGGTCAGCCACAGACAGTGGGCAAGGCTAGCCCTGCCTCATGGTGCCTGCCACCTGCTCTGCTCACGCCTTCTCCCCTTGGCTTGGGTCTCCCAGGTGTGGTTCCACCTGCATGAAGGCCAGCAGTGGAGTACCCATAGTGGGTTGCCAGAGAAGAGCACCCCAACATGGAAGATGGGAGGGGTGACCCCTCCTGAAATATGTGTGTCAGACGAGGGCCACAGCTATGCTGACCTGCCTAGTACATGTCTTTACCTTCTTAGTCCTGCTGCCTTAAAAGAGCTCCCTCAGCCTATTTTCTGAGGATGCTCATCAGCCCAGAAGGTTTTTGTTAAATATGTCTTTGCCTAGCTGGAATTATGGAAAACACAAACACACCCACCCACATATATTTCTGTAACACACACACAGTGCTCGTTCTGTGCCAGGCACGAAGTGTCTCAGAAATAGTGACTCATTTACTCCTCATAACAAAACTATGCAGTAAAAACTATAATTATCCCATATTTATAGTAAAATAAAGTCATAAAGAGGTTAATAACTTGCCTGGTGTCACAAGCTTGCAAGAGGAGGGGTCAGGATTTGAACCCAGGCCTTCTGACTCCAGAATCTTGGCTTTTAAACACCCTGACATTCTACTTTAAAAGCACAAATAACCCCACCAACCCCATTATAACAGGCCCCACTAATTACTTTCCCTCCTTCTGATTCCTTCCAATCCCAGTTAAGAATCATTGCATTCTCAGAGAGTTCTTACACCAAAAGCCCATATACAAAGATGGCACATATTTAGATAACATATATTAACGGGATAAGGAAAAATATAGATGTGAATATCGAGACCAAGGGCTGACATGTTAAAAAGGGAAGTACGGAGACACAAAAGGCATTTCTGGTCGTTTTGATGACAACATGGCGCTGGTATATCGTGGGGCAGGGCCAGGAATCCTGGATACCCTACAGTGTGCAGTACAAACACGTGTACAGCCCCAGATGCTAATGGTGCCTGAGTCAGGTGACACAGGGCATGACCTGAAGATGAAAACGAACCACCAGAAAGAACAAGAGTCCCTCCCTTGCCACCGAGAAGTAATGCTCTAATGTCTCCAGCTGGCTGGTGTGAGCAGGAATCATCCTTTGGGTAGGGTAGGGTGGGGTGGGGTAGGGTGGGGATGGTGGAAGGTTCCCCTGCGGTACCCTTCAGCACATGATAACTTGTCTGTTGCAGAATCCACAAACTGCCCCGGGATTGTCAGAAGGTTCACTAATGAGCTGTGGTGAGGCTGGATAAAGCTTTCAAACGAATGATGTTTGTAAAATTATATTAATAACAATGCTCTATCCCAGTGGGGAACAGAATTATTCCTAGGGTTTATGCTGTGGTTTGTAAAATGCTACAGCTGCAAATGGATGAAACATGCAGCCTAAACCTGCAGTGGGATTGTTTGCAGGCTGAGATTTAAAAGACCTCTCCATTTGTGACCTCCGACCCAGTAATTCCACTTCTAGAACTCCAAGTATGTCAAAAGAAGGAAAAAGAGCCATGCAGAAAGATGTTCATCTCAGCATTATTTATCAAAGCAAAGAACTGGATACCACCCAAAGGCTCAGTAATAAGGGGGATGTTAAGTAAACTTTGGTACAACTATATGATGAAGTGCTTCCAGCCAATTAAAAAAAAAAAACCCCTACCAAGAGTTTTCAACAATATGAGGAAATCGTTCTGCATAGTGTTAAGTAAAACCACAGGATACAAAATTATGTCACCTGACCTTTGACTCAGAAATCCCATCTGTCCTACAAAATTAAAACCAGCAGTATATAATAACATATATTGCTGTAGTATTCATAAGGGCTAAAACAACAATAATATCAAAATTGAAAAGAAATGGAATGCCCATCAACAGAGGAATGATTGATTTAATTAGGGCTACTCCACAGCACAGAGCAGTATGCAAGCATTTTTTAAAATTTTTGTTTGATCTATACGTGTTCCGTATGTCTTGACCAAATAAAGCAAGTTTTAAAATAATGGACAAAATATTATGCTATTAAATCACATACATTCCACTCCTACAGTGCATGTATAATCTGCATGTTTGCATGGTCACAGAAGGTCCAAAATTGCCACTTAGCAAAGGGAAGAGGTAGAGCATAAATTACTAGCCTTTTCTTCTTATATATTCATATTGTTTGACTTATTTAAATGAGCATGTATTAACTTAATAATGTAAAAAATCTAATACGCTAAAAAATCAGACATACAATATGATCTCAACTGTATTAAAATGCATGTGCCTGGAATAGGGAAAAAGACCACACACAAATGTCCTTGTATGTAGCAGTGGTTATTATTAAGTATTGGAATTAGAAACAGTAGCAATTTTGTCAAGGTTTCTTGCATTTTCCTAGTTTTTCATTTTGTATATCTATATTAGGTTTCTATTCAGAGTGGATAAATGGATTGATGAATGGATGGATGGATGGATGGATGGATAGATGAATAGATATACACAGACAGATAGGGAGACAAGAAAGGAATGAAGAAATGGAGGGAGGGAGGGAGAAAGAGAGAGAGAAGAGAGAGAAAGAAGAAGAGAAAAAGAAAGAAGCGAATTAAGCAACTGAATGAATGACTGACCTTCCTTTTCTCTTTCCACTTCTTCAGGGTTTCTAAGGTTCCTATTTCCCCAATTCCTCCTGCCCCTATCTCCTTCCCACATTTGAGGGTCCACAAGGAGGCTCACGAAGACACACAGCTGAGCCTGGTTACAGAGGCAGCACCATCAGCACCCCAGGCTTTATGTCCATTTTATAATGGGTGAAACCCTCTGGAATTAATATCTGATGAAGAAATAAACCTGTTAACATGATAGATTTATAGTATTCAAATCACTATTGATCCATTCAGTACATAACTAATAAAAAGCTTCCTTGCGTGACCTTCCACCTTGTGCACACTTAAGCAAATTATCTGTAATAAACAAGTATTATAAGGACCCAAGGAAAATGTCAGCCTATAAATTACTGATCTCTCTCTCTCTCTCCTTCTTTCTCTGGAACTAGAAGTTAGGCACCAGCGTCGTTTTGATGTACCCGTGACCAAGACTCTGGATTCCCCAAAGTCTCTTCTAACATAGCAAAGATTCTTTCTTGTTGAAATGGGCAAAAGTGCACAATAGAATCTCTCAAAAAGCAACTCAGTGGAAACCTCAAGACAACAACCATCTTCTATGGGATAAGGGGAAAAAAAAAAAACTGGTCTAGGAATCCAGTAACATGGACTTAAGTCTTGTATGTAAACTTCATCACCTGTGTGTCCTTGGACAAGTCATTTCACATCTATGCTGTAATTCCAACCTAAATCAAATGTGTTCATAGGGTACTTAGACTCATTTGGTTAAGTTCCATGACACCTGCTGAAATGTTTAAAAACAGCTTATACATCTCCATTACACATCCCAAGGAGTTAAGGGATTCAAGGTTGAGATCTTTCAGTCCTTTCCCATTCAAACATCTACTGGATTCACTGAGCCTGGCCATACCCAACTAAAGAAGGATCTGGTAAAGAAAGATCAGGTAATAGATTTCCAGTGGCTCAAATACAATGGAAGGGAAGCTCTGCTCCACATGGTCACTCAAGGAACCAGCCAGAAGCTACATTGCTTTCCACACCTAGCTTCTAACATCATTCTGAATGTTGCCTTCATTTTAGCTAGGCTGAAGGAAAAACAAAAACAAAAGCATGAAGGATTGCATGTTTGCAGGTTTTCCCTTGGTTCGGACTGGAGCTGCCAGGTGTCACATACTGCATTAGTTAGGATTCCATTAGTTGGTCAGGCATTACTGCTGGGGAGGGTGGAAAGTGTACCCAAGAAGTCTGCCTAGGAATAAGGCGTGATTTGCTAACATTACCTCTCATGGCTGGTTTCAGAGAAAACATAAAAATGGAAAAATGTTGTAATGGGTTTGTATGTTCATTCACCACCCTGGTCCAAGTCAAGTAAGCATTGCTTACCTGGCATTTAGACACGTTGTTTTACATCTCTGAGTTTAATGCTACACTTTTGGAATATAGGACTTTTAATTATGTCCCTTCCAGGTTTTGTGAGTTTAAATGAGATGATGAGTTTCTGGTACTTCCCCCATGTGTCCTTAGCAGGAAATTGGTCCCCTAACTCTTGACCTCCAGGATCACAGAATATTGCTGAGGCAGGGCCAGGTTTAGCACAGTAGACTGATTCTTCTCACTGCTGCATTTACCTTGCAGGAGTATGATAAACTCACATTTCCCTAGAAGGTCCTGCATAGTCAATGGGAAATATAATACTCAGTCTTCTAACTAAACAGCTCTCTGTGCCACCATGAAGTTATTTCTTAAGTGAAGTACTTCAAGATATATTAAACAAAAAAAATTGTTTCTATTATTCAAAAGAAAGCAAAGAGGAAAAAAATTGTAGTTGGAAACTGTTATAAAATTAGTCAACCAAACGTTTTTGGTAAGAATATTCTCCCATCCAGGAAGAGCATTAGGTATGCACATCCCATACCTTTGGAAGACAAGAGCTACTTAAAAATGGACTACGGATTCTTCGAAGATTGGAGAGATGAAATTTTTAATATGTAAAACAGGGGTCAGGCTGGGTGTGGTGGCTCTCAACTGTAATTCTAGCACCTTGAGAGGTCGAGGCGGGAGGATCACTTGAGCTCAGGAGTTTGAGACCAGCCTGGACAACACAGTGAGACCTTGTCTCTACAAAAAATTTAGAAAATTAGCCGGGCATGGTGGTGCTCACCTGTCATCCAGCTACTCGGGTGGCTAAGGCAAGAAGACTGCTTGATCCCAGGAGGTTGAAGCTGTAGTGAGCTGTGACCGCACCACTGCACTCCAGCCTGGGTGACACAGTGAGACCCTATCTCAATCAATAATATTAATTAATTAATAAAACAGGGATCAGCAAACTGCAGCCCATGGGTCAAATCCTGCCCACCGTTTTTTGTTTTTTGTAAATAAAACTATTAGCAAATAGTCACTTGTTCATTTGTGTATTGTCCATGGTTGTTTTGCACTATGATAGTGCTATGGTCTGAAGGTTTGCATCCTCAAAAAATTCAAGTGTTGAAAAGGAATCTCCAATGTGATAATATTAGAAGATAGGGCCTTTGAAAGGTGATTAGATCACAAGAGTGGATTTGTGCCTTTCTAAAAGAAGCCCCAGAGAGCTGCTTTATCCTCTCCCACTAAGATGACACAGCAAGAAGTCACCATCTATGAGCCAGGGAATGAGCCCTCAACAGAAGCTGAATCTGCCGTTGCTTTGCTCTTGGACTTCCCAGACTCCAGAACTTTAAGAATTACATTTCTGTTATTTATAAGCTACCTAGTTTATGGTATCTGTTATAGCAGCCTGAACAAAGTAAGGAAAATGGTAACATTGAGTACTTTTGACACAGGCCCTATGGTCCACAAAGCCTAAAATATTTACTATCTGTCCCTTTTCAGAAAGTCTGCTGACCCTTTTTGTAAAAGAACAAGTAAGGCTGGGACTACTGAATGTGGCTCAAATGTAAGGGCCAAGCATGAGCCAGAACTGAACACACATTGAGAAACCTTAGTCCAAATAAAGTGGGTTTTCAGCTGATGCTCCCACTTTTTTCCCCCACTCCCTCACCCATTTTCAAATAAAAGAGCCGGTGAATTGATTAGAGACAAGAGAATTATTGAAAGCTGGAAGGAGAGGGATTTGAGGGATCTGTAATGACCCCATAAAAGCTTTGTTGGGTTGCTTTTATGAGCCTGACCATAAGAGGTTAGCGGAAGTGTGTAAAAGCCTTGCCTTTTGGATAAATGCATATCCAAACCCAGCCACGGAGGGAGAGTGGAAAAAAGGGAAATAAATGACAAGTACAGTACTTTAACAGGGAAAATTTCCTCCGAAAGGAAGCGAGCAATGAGGCCAGGCGAGGAATAAATGGTATAGAAATGACAGTCGCTTTTCAGTCGGCCACAACGGCACTCGCGGCTGATAAGATCCAGCATGTGTCAGTTGCCACGTCTCTCTTTTCACACTTCAATGTGAACTTCACAGCAAAAGGGGAACCGGAGGCAGCGAAGGGGAAAACAGTGCCTCAGAAGGACTTGTGCACTGAGTGCGAAGCCATTTCAATTTTATATTCGAAAGGACTTTGTAGGTGATCCCATGAATGCAATTATGCCCACCTAATAAAAGCAACATATGCTAAGACAATTAAAAGATTTTATTATACATCTATTCATTGTACTCCATTTTCAGCAGGAGGGGTGGAAACTGATGAGAGGGAAAGGGTGCATTTCACAGGAAGGGGAGCCAAAGTCGGCCTGGATTATGCCAGTGGGGAAATAAATGGATGATGATATATTTTTCAAATAAAGATGAATTACTAGATTACTCTTTTCCAGGGGTCTTTTCGCCTTGCAAATGCCAAGGCTCAGGTTTCCTATGACTCTATATTATGAGAAAATACAGCTGAACATACCACTATGCCTCCTTAAAGCCCTGGGTGTTTTGTATTCAATCATAAAATGAAAACCTCCAAACTATGCCAGAAAGAAAAAGACATGTCCGTAGATTCAAAGTTTAATGACATGAAGACACACAGACATCAGTTTAACTTTCTCATATCCATACATTCTATGTATATTTATCAGGGACCAAAGAGAAGACTCAAGTTTATACCAGAGACTGGAGATGCTAATGGGGAGAAAACTGTGTGTATCCTCAAGTAGCTCCTGTGACAGACTGCCAGCTTCTTAACAAAAATCCATTTGCTCTTCTTCCTGAGCAAAGGGCTAGAGGATATTTGACATCCTACCTTTCAGTGGGAGATAGCCATGTGACTAGTGCTTACCAATAGAATGAGGTTAAGGCTGGTAAGAAATACCAGATGACTGGATGCAGATATCAGCAGGGAGAATGGAACCACTAAGTGGCTGCAGCCTGGATCCCTGAGTCACTTTGTGGAACGCAGCTGCCATTGGCCAGGACTACCTACTTATGTTGCTTTGTGTGTTAGAAATCCCCCTTTGGGGGTTTCAGCTATAATGCATTTTAGGGTCTATTTCTTACTGTAGCTCAGCCTATCCTAACTAATACATTTGCAACACAGGTGTGCAAACAATCCATATAGAGGTCACTTCAAACTGTAACAGGTGCTCTAATGTGCAGCTTAGGGAATGGAGACAAAGGGAAAATCCAGTTTCATAAAAGAGGTAACATTTCTGCTAAAATTCAAAGGCATGAAGCTAAGGAATTTGACAGGCAAGGGTGGAGGCAGGAATGGAACTCAGGTAGAGATTACAGCATGACCAAAAGCTCAGAGGTGTGAAAGGATGTGGCTGTTAGTGGAATCATGAGTAATTAGGGGAGTGGGGAGCAGGATGTGTGGGAGGAAGGAGTGAGACAAAAAGGGCACATTGGGACCAAACAGAGTTGGAGCTCCCATGGGAATGTGTAAGTCATATGAGTAACTCTGAAAGGATCTTTTTTGTTAAACATAGGTGCCAGGACACAGAACAGGCACACAGGCCTGCCTCTAAGGCTAACATCCTTCATCAGAATCAGAGCATGTCCTCATCACAGCTGACTTAGACACAGTCCATGGAAGGTCATGAGCCCTATGAACTACATTTTCCACTCCCTGGGATTCTTTCACCCAGGAATGAAGATCAAAACAAGGACAAGTGAGAAATCTACCTAGTAATATCCATGGAGCTAATCACAGACACAGATTATCACGTGATTCCTGCTAAAGAGAGTCAGACTGACCAGAGCCACAGCTTTGTGGCCGACCTGGTGGCCATGTGTAAACATCAACAAAGCTCATCCAAAATATATTTAAAACCCACACCCAGAAGTCTTAGATACCTTACAGTAAGTGAAAAGGGCTGTCTTTAAGCTCCAGAGGATATAGGCTTTCTTATGTTGAATAAAGTTGGATTTCAAACTGATCTGTAACATTTCATCACTGAGAAGCACTTTAGCAATTTTCAAATGCCTTCCTTCAATTCAAGCAACTAGAATGAGGCATATTAAAAATTAGCGCCATTAAGGCAGAGTTGTTCAACTTTTATGGGGTCATAGCTAGACCCAGTAGGTTGCCCCAAATCCCAAACACTAGAGAAGTGATCTGCACAGTTGATGTGGTTGTACTGGCAGAGATTGGTGGGATAATGAGAGGGAGGTTAGAAGTTAATAAGACACGGTATGCTGAGGGAGAGAACGCATGCATGTTGATATAAGACACATCCAGGTAAGAATACCAAGTCCTCAGGGTTACTGCTAATATTAGATGGAATACATTTTGCAAAATGACAACCATTTATGCAAGATGGCATCTAGTAAAGGCTCAATAAGTGAAGCTACTTTATTCATCATCTTTTTACTCTTAATTAGTATTAATATTTCTGTTAAAGTTATCAAATATATACTTATTAGCTTCTAAAATTAACCATGAGTACTGCTCACTCATATTCTAAAAGAACCATCTAGGCTTCATTTCACCTCAGTGCTTCGGGCGGACATAGAAATTCACTGGACATCAGTCCCTCTTAATTTTTGTTTTTGAGATGGAGTTTCACTCTTGTTGCCCAGGCTGGAGTGCAACGGTGCGATCTTGGCTCACTGAAACCTCTGTCTCCCAGGTTCAAGTGATTCTCCTGCCTCAGGCCCAGAGTAGCTGGGATTATAGGCATGCGCCACCACGCCTGGCTAATTTTTGTATTTTTAGTAGAGACGGGGTTTCACTATGTTGGTCAAGCTAATCTCGAACTCCTGACCTCAGGTGATCCACCTGCCTCGGCCTCCCAAAGTGCTAGGATTACAGGCGTGAGCCACCACACCCGGCTAGTCCCTTCTTAATCTTGAAGGATTTGCTGTAACTTGTCTGGCCAAGGCACTAATTATTGTATTTGGGGGAAAAGATAATTTTTCAGTAACTGCCCGACAGGTAAGGAAACAGAAACAAAGTGCACAGCATTGGTGGCCAAGAGGCATTTGCCACTGAAAACTGGGCTGAGGGAAGCTTGCTTTATCAACCTGTCTACAATACGTGTCCCGGTATCGTCACTAACCTGCCTCTCAGGACCTTTCACTCTACAAAGCCATGGGAACCAAGCCCTCACAAGATCAAGGTCAAATAAACATTCTGACTGTATGTGAGCACCACTTACAATTGCATATCTTGAAAATACAGTATCCTGCCAGTTTATAAGCTGCCATAGATTTCACTAGGGAGGCATTTTAAGTGAGACATTTTCAAATTCTAAAGGCTGTGCAACACATTTAACACTCTGAAAAGTGAAAAACAGTATCTATGTAGATAATATATCACCCACCGTCCTCTCCCCCATCCATCTTTCTTTTAATATAGTTCTAGTCAGAGATTATCTCTCATTTTGAACCCCACTTTGTCATTAAACCTTTTATCATAAGTATTTTTTCCAACTGTCATTTTATTTTAGTGGCTACCTAGTATTCCATTAAGTGAACCTACTATGATTTATGGAATCATTCCCCTGCTGTTGAACCTTCAGGTTGATTCTAAAGTTTCACTAGGTGGGTTTTTTTTTTTTTTTTCTTCAAATTTTTAAAGAGAAAGGCTTTATTTGATAGGAAATAGTTATTTCCAGTGGCTTTGACTGTGAGTGCCGTGAGCTAGAGTCTCTTTTTGTGTGGTTGAAGACTTATCAAGGGAAACTGCTTCTCAGACCATCAGAAGCCACCAGTTCAACTGCTTGCTTAGAACCACAGTGAACTTCTGGTCCCAGTCTCTGCCTGTTTGCTCACTTGGGTCATGCACGTGGGTGTGTGAAAGAGACCCATGTGGGCCATCCTAAGAATCACATATCTGCACCAATGGGTTACTGAGTTGTACCCCAAACATACGAAGTGTTTTTATGTCTCTAAGATGGCACATGGCACATGGACATGGAGGGTTCCCTTCCTGTGGAATGTGCCACTCTCACACCCCTCAGGAGGCCCAGGAGGGGAGCAGGTGATGTGAACTGATAGGGTTCACTCTGCAGTGACGTAGATGCCTATGGACACAGGCCCAGAGACATGGGCACACATGTGTGTCAAATGTGATTAACAATGGTTTTTATGCTGGGAAAGATTCTTCTGGAGAGAATCCTGGAGGTCTTTCCAATGCAATGAGATGGATTCACAAAGGCATTTATTTATTTATTTAGAGATGGGGTCTTGCTCTGTCACACAGCCTGGAGTGCAGTGGCACCATCATGGTTCACTGCAGCCTTGACCTCCCAGGCTCAAGCAATCTTCCTGCCTCAGCCCCCTGAGTAGCTGGGACTACAGGCGCACACCACTAAGCCTGGCATTTTTTTTATTTCTTTTTGCAGATGGTCTATATTGCCCTGACTGGTCTCAAACTTCTAGGCTCAAGTGATCCTCTCATCTTGGCCTCCCAAAGTGCTGGAATTACAGGCGTGAGCCACCATAACTGGCCGTGAAGGCATTTAGGTTACAATTTTATATTTCCATGGCCTTTTTACACACACACATACGTGCGCGTGCACACAAACAGAAAAACACCTCACGGTTTGTCTTTGCCATTGGTAGTGAGATCACCAGATTCCGAGGGAGGGCAAAAACACACCCCTAAAGAGGCTCCACAGGTTCTTTCCCAGAGTAGACATGCTGGATGCAATTCATGCAGTCACTCAGTGAGGAGGAGCAAACATTTATGTAGGGCCTACTCTGAGACAGACACAGGGCTCGGGACTACAGGTACCAAGATAAGTGGTTGCTGCTCTTGAGTTTGCAGCCCAGAGCAGAAACACAAGGCATTGAAGTGACTCAGATACGGTTTAAAAGGGCTGCGTGCTCTGAAATCATGGATCTTTGACCAAATCTGAAGTCCGCACTTCCTGCACGAAAGCAGCTGCGTTTAATACACTCCTACGTGCCAAGTGCCATGCAAAGCTGTGGGATATACACAGTTCCTGCTCCCTTAAGGCTCAGTGCCAAGTGGGGAAATAAAACAAGGGCATTATTTTGGATATAATTAAGGAAATGAGAGAAGTTCATGGGGTGTACAACTAACCACCAGGAACCCAAGAAAATGTAGTTCCTGGCCTCCACCTGCTACATGGTGACAGAGGACAGTCACGTGCTAACACAGGGGAGGGTCCCAACTTGCCCTCACTCCACAGGCTTCTGCAGGAGCTCCGTGTTCCTGAGAGTCAGGATGACCTGTCTGACTCATGGCAAACTGCCAACTGCATCTGAAACCCAAGCTTATGCGTATATCGAAATGCAGGAAGCCATCTTAAAAGGATGCACTAATTAATTTCCTGGGATTTCAGATTTTAAAAGCTTCTGTGATCATATTTGTTTTGGTAATTTTTTTTTTTATTGAAAAGGATTCCGAAGATGGATTCTGCTGTCAGGACATCAGAAAACAAAACAAACAAAAAATAAGACAATGAACTTTACTCGTTTCCATAGCGAAGTGCTTTCAATGTGAATGAAGAAAGAACATCTGCTGATTGGATGATAAAAGGCAAAATGGCATTAAAAGGCCGTGATGCACAGTGAAGAACCAGTCTCCCTTGGGTGGCTGGACTCAACACTGAGATACTCTTGAAGAGCATTTGTAAGCCCACTGTGAAATCAGCACCCACTGTTAGGGGACCTGGGGGCTACCATTCTTATTTCAAATTAAAACAGCAGCAAAAAAGGAATGTTTAAATTCTGGGTAGCAAACTGATGTGAAAGATCACACCGACAAAAAACTTCTTATAAACCACCAACCACTGTTTCCATTAAAAATAGAGAGAGCTAATAATGGAAAGGGTGTATATGATAATTATATTTGTTCAATGTGGGAAATAAATAACAACTATAGTGCTACACTATTAAGAGAGTATGTAATCATGTTATTAGATATGTCCTATAATTGAAAGCCATTATCAGAATACTTCCTTATAGAGTTAATTCCTCCTCTGAGCAACCCCTAAACCTTGTCTACATTTTCCCCGGGTGTCCCTATGTTGTAATTATCTGTCGCTATATGTGTCTCCCAAGTCAGTCTGTGATCTCCAAGGCAACTCCTGCAAGCATTCCATCCCTCTCACTCTCACGTGCCTAGCACTGGGTCAGCAAATAATCACCATTGAATAAACATAGTTCCTCTTAAAGTTCACTTCTCTAGGCTGACTAATCCTTTGGTCTATTCTTGGAAACATTTCCCAACATCTCACATTTTTCTTAGATTGGGGAGTGTGCATGGAGGAATATTTAGATAAGTCAATGTATTAAAAATTTGTAGGCAAGGCACTAATAATCAGCACACAGGAATCCACGAAGGTTTGGCCAAAGTTGATGAAGAATCACGAGCGATCACCCTCAAACCTGGAAAGACCTCATCTCCTGCTTAAATTTCTTTAAAAAAGGATGACCTTGCAAATTACCTCCTTGTAAATGTAACTTCTAAATTTAGAAACATACAGAAAAAGAAAAAAAATCATGAATTGAGCTTGCAACATCTTAAAGAGGGCATTTACTGTAAAAAAAAAAAAAAAATAGAAGTAACTCTTGACTGTGAAAGTGAGTTCCATTTTTTAATGTGTGGTTTTTTTAAGTAAAAAATTTTTATTTTCTACAATAGAATCAAGCAATCATTTGCTCCTAGAGAAGTAATTTACAGTCAGATTTCATTTTCTTAATCTGGCATAATTTAGGGTATGAAACTCATTGATTTGTGAGAGTGGTACCATTTTTAATCCAAAGATAACATTAAGTGGTCTTAACAGTTTTACTGTAGGATGCTCCCTATAAGAAAATGTATTAGAAGGCAAAGGAGGAAAGTGCTTTTGGAGTCAGACCTGGGTCAAATTCCATCTTTGCTACTTCCTAGCTGGGGGACCTTGCATAGATCACGTAGCTTCTCTGATCCTCTATTTCCTCAACTTTAAATTGGAGATAACACCATCAGTTTTGTGGTGAGGATTAAATGAGATGATGTTTGTAAGGAGAAATGTGCAAAAGGAACATAGGACATTCTACCGGGAATCATTTCCACTGGAAAAACATGGTTAGACTGGGTTATTGAAAGACATGATAGCAACTTTTCCAGAGATGATGAAAAATACTCCTGTATTTTCACCAGACATGTTAGGAGATCCTACCTTGTTTGAGCTGGTTGGCGCTCATTATAAAATCTCCTTTTAGGAGGGGTAATGAAGGTGTCCTAAAGATTGCAATGCCCTGCAGGAGAGCACCCAAGCCTGGTAAACAGAGCCAGTTCTGCTGAGCCACTGTGCATGGCCATCAAAATAGAGGGTTGTTTTTTTCCATCTTGATTTCTGGGCCCATCGAGCCCGCTGTAAGAACTTCCCTGCGATACAGCAATCTCAAACCAGACTTTTCCCACTATTTAGAGTCAGGAAAAAGGTCTGGGGAGGAAAAGGGAAGTCCCTAGAGTCACAAAAGGAGGCTGTGGCAAGGTTGGGCACTGGCGATCCCAGCCATCCTGCCCACCCACCCATTTGGCAGGTCCATTCTAAACTGCAATTTGTCTTGGACAACCTATCTTCCTAGTTGTTGGTTAGGGCTTGCGCCATCATTTCTGCCTTTAGCTATTTGTGTGAAGCAGGAAGCACATTCTCAAAATTCCTCTTCCCCATCCTTGATTCTGGGTGCTGGGGACTTTACCCTGGCTTTAAAAGGACAGCCAGGAGGTGGCTGAAAGGAAATGCAAAAAAGGCTTACAGGCCCAGCTTTTAAGAATTCCAAGAATAGTGCTCAGTGAGACCCTCTGCAGCTGCAGGGAAGCACTGCATTTCTCCAAGTTCCTCCAACTTGCAGATGAAGACGTGACAGGCAGCCACGCAGTTGTTGTGGTTTATGCAGTCATGGCCCTTTGGGGCTTGATCTTGTGATCAAAGTCCTTTGTGCTTTCTGACACATCACAAGTCTCAGACATTTGATGTGCTAAAAACAAACTACTGTCTAGAGTCAGAAAAACCTGGAGCCAAATGCCCCTGTCTCTGAAATGGGAGACTTTGGACATGTTATTTAATGTTTCAAGTCTTGGTTTCCTCTTCTCTACCATGGGCCAAATTTGTTGACTTTTCAGAATTGTGAAGTGGAGGATTAAGTGGGATCATGTTTATAAAACAGCTAGCACACGCCTTGCCCATATTAATTTGTATCTAATAGATTCTCCATAACTTTCACTTTAAAGGGGTGAAAAGATTTTTAAGGAAGCTCGGGAATCAAGATTTTTACAGTGGGCCAGTTTTCAAAGTGAGATAGTTTGTATAAGGAAAACCTTTAACTTTCTAAAGGGATTTTTCCCATGCAAAAGTTTTTTGTTTTAAAAAATGTTAAGGAACTCGAGGCCACAGCTGATGGAGGCGTGGAGAGAGTGAATTCTGGTCTCAACTGGATCTCAGCTGGATACAGACAAGCTCCGGGATCTTCGGAAACTGGAATGACTTTGCTGGGACTTGGTTTACCCCTCCCCCTTGCCCAGCTTTCCTCCTCTTCCCTGAGGGGCTTCAAAAAAGCCAGGTAAGAGCCTAGAGGTGAAAGTACCTGGAAATTCTAGTCGACAAGTGTAGATGGCATAATTATCACTCTCTTGCCTCCCTTCACATTTCTAGGCCACCCATCCTCCATTCCTCGGTAATATGGAGCTTCAGTGGTGTGGGCAGGGAGGCGGGGAGAGACTGAAATAACAGGGACTGGATGCCTGCCAGATATTTCAGTTGCACATGCACAACTTGAGTAAGTCCCTGGGGGTTGATTATAGTTACCTGAGAACACTCCTTAACTCTTTCTGCAGAAATGAACTTAATGAAAAGCCTAGCGCCTTACAACACATCCAGAAGTATTAAAAGCAGAGATTTTCTGTAAAATGGTACAGGCAGCCACTGTGGATACCAGTTTGTCAGGTCATCAAAAAGTTAAACCAAGAATGATCATATGACCCAGCAATTCCACCCCTAAGTATATACCCAAGAAAAGTGAAAACATATCCACACAGAAACTTGTATACAAATGTTTATGGCAACACAAGTCAATATACCTAGAAGGCGGAAACAACCCAAATGTCCATCAATGGATAAACGGATAAACAAGATGTGGTATATCCATGCAGTGGAATACCATGCAGCCATAAAAAAGAATAAAGTACTGACACATGCTACAACTTAGACGAGCCTTGGAAACAGTATGCTAAGTGAACGGAGCTAGACACAAAAGGTCACATATTCTTTGATTCCTTTTATGTGGTATACCCAGAATAGGCAAATCCACAGAGACCAAAAGCAGAGAAGTTGGAAGAAGGGAATGGGGCAGTGATGACTTTATGTGTATGCTTTTCTGGGGTGATGAAAAAGTTTTGAAACTAAAAAGAGGTGATGGTGGCATAACACTGTGAGTTCACTAAATGCCACTGAAGTGTACACTTTAAAATGGTTAATTGTATATTACATGAATTTCATCTCAACTAAAACAATGTTTGCAGGGAAACGAAACAAAACAAGCATACAAGGGTTTTTGAAGTCATTGTGGCCTGAATTTGAATCTCATCTCTGTCTTATTTGGCTTGGATAACCTTCGGCAACTGACTTGGGCACTCTGGGCATTAGCTTCGCTGCCTTAAGCTGATGGGAATTACGATGCGTGGAGGCCATGGAGCACTCCAGGAGACTCTGGAAGCAAAACAGCTAGTGCAGGTCAGTGCATGATGGATGCACCAGAGATGCCAGCTCCTTACCTCCCATTCCTTCACTAAATGTCTCCCTGTCTCCAAGGTCAGAGCCATCTGAGCCCTCTGTGTCATGGAGGGAAACTACACATTACAGAAAAAAACAAAACACTAAGAATAATATAATAATCACACTTATACTCACCACTCAGAAGTTATTAGCATTTTGGAATTGTTAGCATTTTGTCATATTTGCTTCTTTGCTAATTTTTTAAAATAGTGAAATAAAATATTTCTGATGGCCAGGCATGGTGGTTCATACCTGTTATCCCAGCATTTTGGGAGGCCGAGGTGGGGGGATTGCTTGAGCACATGAGTTCCAGATCAGCTTGGCCAACATGGCAAAACCCCGTCTCTAATAAAATACAAAAAAATTAGCCGGCCGTGGTAGCACACACCTGTAAACACAGCTACTCAGGGGGCTGACGCATGAGAATTGTTTGAACCTGGGAGGTGGAGGTTGCAGAGAGTAGAGATCAGGTCATGCACTCCAGCCTGGATGACACAGCAAGGCTCTGTCTCAAAAAAAAAATTATTTTATATATATATATATATATATATATATATATGTATGTATATATATATATATGTATGTATATATATATATATATATATATGATGAAGTTGAAATTTACCGAGTGTTGTATACTTAGCTTAATGTCTCTTCTGAGCAAATAAGCAAGTTCACTAAAGAATTAATAGATGGAAAAATAGTTTATTTGTTCAACTGGTCTTTATTCAGGGCCTACTATTAACAAGATATATACTAAAGAATGCAAACACAGTGTTAAAGAGCTTCATTGTAATGAATAATTTGAGCAGGTGCTGGAAGTGGTAGTTCAGCGGTCTTGAGGGACGGTAGTCACCATGTGCCTTGGTTAGCTCATTCTATTAAATGAAATTGGTAGTTTGCTTCATAAACTTGGATTGCAGTTAACCAGCACAACTCGAAAAATAAGTCTACCTGACATATTCAATTCAATTGTTAGCTACCTAACAATTGTCCTGTTAGGAAATGTTGAAAATGCGGACTACTGCCCGTATGGTGTGGTTCTGAACTCTCGTTGAAAAATAGGACGGTCTATGAAAGTACACAGTGGCTCTGTGACAAAGGAGGGAGGATTTATCATTGGAATGAAGTAAAGACGAGGCAAAAGGGAAAAAAAGCTGCAAACTAAGAAGGATTTAAAACACAATCTTTGTGGTGGAAATAATGTAATTCCATCCTCCTGTGTCAGAGAAATTAAGGCCTGGAAAAGCCCTGGCTGAAACACCCAGGTTGCTGAGTTGGGAGTGAGGGGAATGAGGTGGGGAGGCAACTCAGTGCTCTGCCTCCAGAAGTGATTGAAGTCAATTTCTTTATAATTTCATGTTTTCCTAAAAACAAGATGATTTGTTTGCACTATTAAAAAAAGTCAAGAATGGACTTCGGCAATACCCCAACTTGTCTGAAGACTATGCTGGGAGGTAAAGCTGGTCTATGCTGCTGGGACGCAGCCTTTTTAAAGGAGATCACTGTACCTGAAATGCAGATAGTTATAAAAATGGCATTAATTTGCTTAGACCAAAAGATTTTCACAGGAGAGCAACTAGCAGAAAACATTATGAAAATGTCCGAGAGGGCTGGTAATTGAGTTGATTAGTATGACCTTGGTTATGAAGGTAATAGAAGAGGGACCGATGCTTAGACTGAGTTATAACCCTGTTCCCGGTTCGGCGACAGAGTGAGGGATGTAATTTGTTCAGGCTGACTCGGAGAAGCCAAGCCTGCCTGTGACAAAGTAATACACTGACTAGCCGAGCTTGACCTGTGCTTTTCACCCTGACAGAGTAAACAGGACAGGGTCAAATAAGAAATGATGGACTGGGTTTGTGTGCTAGTTCTCTGCGTAAAACCAGCTGTGGGCAGAATCTTCTGGACAATGAGCCCTGAGAAGCACGCTTTCACTGCCTCTGAACTAGCAAAGAGGGAACAGAATACAACTGCTCCCCAGCTGAAACAACACAAAACAAAACACCAACATAAACAAAGAATAAACATCCCAAGGAGGTCTATGCTGAATTTGCTCTGATTCTGTTCTTCGTATTTTTTATAGACATTTATGAATCAATATGCTACCGGCTGCAGTGGGAAATTTAGCTGCATTAATCATAAGAAAGGATTCCATGTCTGGCTCTAAAGCCCATGTTGTTTCCACGACACCTGCTTCAAACAGGCAAGTTTCCCTCTATAACATATACGCACCCATGTGTGCACACACACATCAAATTGACCTCCACAATGGCAAGGTCATTCAATGCCGGAAGCCGTTACCATGAGTATATGAGGTCACTAGCATTGTAACTACTTCTACAAAAGTTCATGTCCAGGGAGATTTATCTAGTTTTTTTTTTTTTCCTTCGTTTTAATCTGTGAAGACCTTCCATATCAAGTTTACCCTAGGAAAGAGATCTTACATGGTACGTAGGATAAGTGATACTTCAGAAACAACTATGGTCCTCCCAGAGACCCTCAAATAGAGGTTAAAAGTCTACACATAAGGGTCTGGAACATTTTACACTTACCGTTTATACACGAATTAGAGAGTTGTACTGGGTGAATAACAACAGGGTATCTTTATGCACACTTTGCCTCTTCTCTGTGGTGTGTGTGTTTGCCTGGTTTGTGTTTGTATGTGTATTTGTATGTTTTATGAGTCTCCGATTTCAGGGCTGGTGCTACATAAATGACAAAGGGCCCTGAATTCCTTGTCTCCTTGCCTCTGTCACTGAGTTTGCTGACCCTCTAGTGAAAAGGATCTGACCACCACATGCGAGTGGAATAAATTATCGCTGACACTCCAGTATTTAATTATGCAGCTGTCAGAGCGGCCCTTTCGAAATTCATTTTAATAAAGTGGGAACTTTCCCTTTCAAGGTTAGAGTGAGGGGAGTCACCTTTGGTGTCAGCCGGAGGTCTCCACCATGAGCTCTGCATTCTTGCTCCGGACGCCTGTCACTTGGCCTGATAGAAGGTCCTGATAACAGCGCTGATGCCTGGTGGCCTCCCCCCATCCCTGCCTGAATGAACATCCTTCATTTAAACCCACAATAATGAGGACCTCAAAGTCAGAGAGGCGGGCACAAGGGCAGCCTGTCGGGGAAAAAATGGCTTCTTATTATAAAATTCACTCAATGTGGAAGTGGCAATCTAAAAGCAATCATGGCCATCTCCCCGTTTTAACTGGTTAACCAGCAACATTTCACATGGTGGAAGGAAAAAAACAAACTCTGAGCTAAGTGGCGTGGTGGTGGTGGGGCATCCAGACGCTGGCAAGCCTCAATTGCTGTAGCTCCCAAACACGTCAAACAGACATGAAAGTATTGATTTATATTTTTCTATAAAATAAAAAGCAGTATTGAAGTTTTTGTAGCCTTGTTTCTGGGCCATAAAGTGGCACCGAGGAAAAGCTTTTATATGGCAAACTGAATGGGTGAACGCGATCACGCCTGCCTATTATGTATATGCCTAAAGTCTATGTTTAGCTTATACTTCTCACTGTTTATTTGCAAACCATGCCCACAGACACCCTGCAGAGGGAAAACCGTGGGCTGGGCTAGAAACGGCAGAAGCAACTCGACAGATACGGCCAGATCAGTTCCTTTTTTTTTTTTCTCCAATTCTCTTCCTTAGTGTTGCTTTCACTTTCTCTCTTTTCCCCCTCTGACCTTATTCTCTCTCTCTTTTTTTTTTTTTTTTTTTTTTTTTTTGAGGTGGAGTTTTGCTTGTTGCCCAGGCCGGAGTACAATGGCACGATCTCAGCTCACCACAACCTCCGCCTCCCAGTTCCAGTGATTCTCCTGCCTCAGCCTCAAAAGTAGCTGGGATTACAGGCATGCACCACTATGCCAGGCTAATTTTGTATGTTTAGTAGAGACGGGGTTTCTCCATTTGGGGCAGGCTAGTCTTGAACTCCTGGCTTCAGGTGATCCACCCCCTTCAGCCTCCCAAAGTGCTGGGATTACAGGTGTGAGCCACCATGACCGGCCTTTCTCTAACATCGTGATGAATATGCATTGATTACTGACTGTGTGCAAGGCACTGTCCAAAGTTTTCTGTATGCTTATCTCTTATAGAGCTCAGAGTAACTCCATAAATTAGGCGCCTTAATGACGATTCCTACTTCTACTAAACTGAGGCTCAGGGAGACTAATGGGCTTCCTCAAGACCCCCCAGTTAGTACATAGCTCCACCACGCAGTTTTCAATGCTTGGATGTTTAACCACCCTGCTAATGTTTATTTCTTTTCTCTTTCTCTGGTCTCTTTCTCACTAAGCCTATTCCTCACTTTCTTCCCTCCTCCCAATCTCTCCCTTCTAGGTTTGTATACACAGTGTCTCCCCCAGCATATATAACAGCTCCAAGTAAACACACACAATGAGCCATCTCCTGCACACAAATGTCGCTTGTCAACAAACACTGGTTTGAGAAAGAGGCCTCATCCTGTGTGTTTGGATAAATGCCTGAAAGAATACTTGCACGTGACTGTTGAAAGGCGCTTTCTCTAAACCATAAGCAATAACTAAATCTATCCATAAGGACTTTTTCTGGGGGACAACATTCTCTTCCCAGAGATGGGAAAGATGGTTGCTGACATGAATTACAGAGCAACAGGAGGCAGAGAGCAACACCTTTCCTTTGGCTTAGAAGCTCTCTGGGAAGACATGGTTTGCAGAAGGTTGGGGAAGGACCTCCAGATCCACCTGAAGTCTCTACTGGCTCCCCCAGCACAGCTTCCAGGGCAGCAGATTTGCAGGATGCCCTTTGTCTCAATTCTTGAGCCTCTGAATGGGGACTCAGGAACGCGGTGAACACAGGACCTTGGCATGATCTGTTGAGAGCATAAGGATGAAAGCAGAAGACATGGTCCAAGGGCAAACTGCTTGCATCTCCCAAGGCCTGATCTTTATTGTGTCCTGTCCCTATGGTCTCCGTCCCAAGGGTATCCCTGTGTCTTCAGGGCTAGAGATAACTGAGGCCTTCCATGACTTTCTATGTTTACCATCAATGTTGCCTACTAGAGGAACACCAGTGGCATCAGGACAGCTGAGAGTCAGCATCCTACCTACGGAATCCAAAAGAAGCCCCTAACTTGAATCAGGCAACCAGGGACAAGAGGGAGTATTACAACCTGTGCACATAACTCTGGTCTGCGTGGCCTTAACTCCAAACTTGCAAGGCAGGAAACTATACTTTGAAGAAGTAAATTCCTCCTTAGAGCCCCACAATCTGTCACATAGGCAGACATCCGTGATGACTTACTGAAAGAATGGCTGAACGAATGATACATACCAGCATCTCATCAACCCAAAGGCAAATATAAAAATATCTCTTGGGCCAAGAAAACACTTGTGCAAAACCAGGCACCTTTACTCACAGGTAGGAACACTCAGTAAAAAATCAGGTAATGATTCAGGGGGTAGCCAGTGACCAATTCAATAACTACCCGTAACTTCAAGCTATCCAAGAAAAGGACAGATCTGGGAGACAGGTGTCCTGGTTCTGGTCCTGGCCACTGCCAATTTACTGAGACACTCTGTACAGGTGGATTCCTATCTCCAGGCTTCTCTTGGCCTTTCCAAGGCCTGGGAGGGAAAATTAAAGCCTCATATTTCCCCTCAAAGAAACAAATCCAAGACAGTCCAGGGAGGTGACAGAAAAAGCATTTCTTAAAGTGAAAAAATCTCAACCACGTGAGGTGGCTCATGTCTGTAATCCCAGCACTTTGGGAGGCCAAGGCGGGTGGATTGCTTGAGGTCACAAGTTTGAGACCAGCCTGGCCAACATGGTGAAACCCCATCTCTACTAAAAATACAAAAATTAGCCGGGCATGGTGGTGGGTGTAATCCCAGCTACTCGGGAAGCTGAGGCAGGGGAATCGCTTGAATCCGGGAGACAGCAGCTACAGTGAGCCAAGATCGTGCCACTGCACTCCAGCCTGGGCAATGGAACAACACCCTGTCCTGAAAACAATAAAAAATAAAAAGTGAAAAAACTTAGACATAACTTATTCAGAAACATTTTCATTTCCTCTCTTCTCTCCTTCTCTCCCCTACTCCTCCTCTCTCTTTAGTCAGTATTCATCGGGTGCTTATTTTATGTGTCAAGCTTATGCTGTGGACTTTTCATTTCATCCTTAACAACAACCTTAGGTGGGATGCAGGGAGTACAATGACCTCCATCCTAGAGATAAGCTGAGGCTTAGGAGGTGAGGAGCCAGCACAAGGTCATTTAGCTGGGAAAAGACAGAGGGAGGATTTGAAACCACCTTCACTTGCCTGTGTGCACTCAAATGTCATGTCATATTTTTACCAAATATATTGGTACTTGTCTTTGCCTTCTATCCTGGAAGTGAGTCCAGAATTGCCTTATCTAATCCATGGCAAACCTATTTCATGAGGTCTGTGTTAAACAATACCCAGAGGTGTTTGTGCGGAGAAGTGATCTCCTATATCAGCAGTGTTGCCATAGTCAGAGTAATGGAAATTGTAGTATAATCCCAGCAACATTATTGAACCAAACAAGGTGCCAGGAAACATGCTACATTATATATAGCATGTATACACATATATGTACATATGTATATCAGAATATATATATTGTATGTGTATATGTATATGGGTATGTACACAATTTATGTATGTGTGCGTGTATACGTACACACATGCATCTATACATGTCTACATATACACAGAACATATACATATATGTACACACAGACATATGAATGCACAAATCACATTTTTTTCTCTAATCTGCACCATTACTACTGTTCCCATTTTATCACTAAATCGATGGAATTCAGCTAAGTATCTGCCAAGATTGTACGGGAAGTGATCAGTGAGCCGAGTGTGGGCTGCAGATCTGCTTGACCCATAGCTCTTCAAAAAAAGAATAAATGAAATAAAATAAAACAAAATAAAATGCATCCATAATGCCTCCACTTCACCTCAGAATTTATATGACACTTTCAAGTAGGGTACATCATTGTATTTAATCATTAGAGCAGTCCTATGATCGGCTCTTATTGATATTAATATTGAGGGTTCATCTGATCTCTGTTTTACAGATGATGAGATCAAGGATCCTGAGATGCTGTGATTTGTCTAGGGGAATGCAGGTGACAGTAGGTGGAGCCGGGACTAGGTAGCAACCCTCTCCCTCCCGCTTGGTGCCACACCCACTGTGTTGCATGGAGTCTATCTTCCTTCTTTCTCACGAAATAGTCTGCCTTGCTTGGTGGCTCTGTGGACCAGGGATGTCTATACATCAAAACGCTCTTCCCACAGGAGCTCTCACAACTGACAGCTCCCATCTTGAACAAACAGACCAGTGTTCACTTGGATGTTCTCGGCCTCACGTGGCACCCACTCCAACGGCTTCTTGCCGAGTGAATTTACACAGTGTGCTTGATGCCAGCACTCTCAACGCAAATGGGAACAGATTCACAGAGCACCCAGCAGCAGCCATTTGTCAGGAATTTTGCAGTCAGAAATAATGACGGGTCAAAGTCAGCCCCAAATCCCAAAGCCCCCTAGGTATGAATCCCAGTGCTTTCACCTGGGGAGGGTTGGGAGTCAGATCACCCCTCCAAATGAAGATCCTCTTCAAAGAGGAGGTGCGGCATACACCCCAAGCTGACAAGCCCAGGCTAGAAGGCTGGAATGGAGAACTAAATCCTGACTCAACTAGAAGGATTAGAAAGTCACCTAGCATGAGGAGAATTCGCACTCCACAAATTTTTCTCGACTGAGTAAATTTGAAGAAATAAAACTAGATTGAGCATGCGTTTAATACTGCCTGCTATCTTTCCCCCTGCTCTGCTCAGTGGCTTGTTAAATATGAAAAGATTTGTCCTGCAAGGGGACACGGGGAGAGACAATCTCTGGGGGACTCATCAGCTACCCTGAGCCTGCTCTTTGTAACCCAGGTAAGAAAGAGAGCATTTTCCAATTCCAGCATCTGAGTGCCCTGGTCTTGTGTACAAGTCTCAAATATAATCAGTGGTATAACAACCGTCTCCCAATAGAAGGTGTGATATAAAGAGCTCATTCGAGATGCCAGGAGCTTCCCTTTCTGACCCTGGCTGCCTGAGAGGCAAATTGCATTAGAAAATGACATGCCATTCATCTCGCCAGTACTTGCAGGAACATTTAGCTAATTAAATGATTAATAAATTTAACACTGCTTTATAATTTCATTTAGCTGTGTTGGAAATCACACGGTGAGCTGCGTATGCACCGAATGAGATTAGGTGGGAGTGAGGGTTTCAGAGGCTGCCCTGGTAATTGAGATTAGTCTATTACTACAGTGACCTTTTTAACTTTTATATTCTCTTGTTAAAGCGAAATAAAATTTTATTCACTTTTAAGGAATATTTACTTAGAGAAATTTACATGAAATTAAAGAAACACCAAGCCCAGAAGCCTACTGGGGCTGGAATCCATGCACTATTTCTTTCGTAATTTTCAGAGCTGCTTTAGGAAATTGTTCTTGAGTTGGCTGCAGGCAGAGTGAAGAGCAATGTGGTTTTTACACTGTTCTTTCATTTATTCAATAAATGTCACGTTCCTGGTGTGTCCTGGGCACTGTTGTAGGAACTGGGACTACAGCAGTGAAAATGACCTAGGTCCTTGTTGTCACAAACTTGAGTTCTAGTGGGAAAATACAGATGACAAGCAAATGAATAAACAACAAAATAAACGAGAGTGAGAAACACAGTGCAGATAACTGGAGGAGGTGGCTTCTTTAGACTGGAGAGTTAAGAAAAATCTCCCTGTAAAGGCGACAATTAATCTGAGATCTGAATTACAAAAGCAATCAGGTGTGCAAAGCTGGGGAGGATAGCAGGTGGGGACAGAGAGGCTGAAGGTGAAGGCCCTGAGGCGGGAATGCAGGAACTTGGTGTGTTCAAGGAATTGAAAGAACAGGGAGGCGTGAAGTGATCCAGCATATGTGGAAAGGGTCAGATTAAGCAAGCCCCTGCTGACAGGATAAGGAGTGTAGACTTGTATTTGTAAGTGTGGTGGGAAGCCATGAAGGGGTTTAAAGCAGAGTTAAACGCCATCCGCTGGGTGATTCCATCTAAAGCAAGTGATCCTGCAGCTGCAATTCAGAATGGTGTTAAAGCCTGACTTGGTTTCCCTTACCTTCAGTCTCCTGTCCAACGTGTGCTTTTTCCACCTGAAAACTCTATTTGCTAGTCTTGTTTCTCTGTCTTTTTCTTGAAATGCGGTTCTTTGTTTGTTCCAGGTATTTTGAAAATGTTTCTGATCATCTCCTCCTTAATAGTTCTTCCCGGCCAATTTTTTGCTCACCTCATCTATGAAATCCCAACATATATATTTTTAAACTTCCAGAGGTCTCTGTTTACTTCTCTCTTGTGGGAACCATGCTGTTTCTTTTCTGTCGTCCCATGCTTTGACATCTGGGAACTCCCCTCCCAGGGTCAATAAATTCCTAGAGGCAGCAAACAACTCACTTGGGGGCACCCCTTTTGAATGCAACCCAACCAATCCAGAACTTACACCCCACCACCTCCTTTATTTATTTCTCATGCCCCAGGCCACCATCCACCCTTTCTAATCACCCAGGGCCAGGTACCAGAAAAATAGGGACAGCCCCTCTTCCCCAGAGCCTGCTGAACTTATTCAAACCCTAGTCTACTTACCCTGCCTTGTTCATTCCTTCCCACAGAACCCACGGTTTGACCCTCTCCCTCTGCCTCTTGACCAGTCCTGGTGCCTCCCCATGTCCCTCCACTCTGACATAGCATGTCCCCTTCCCTTGCAAACTGTAAAGGACACAGATCACAATCATCACAACTCTCACAAACTGTCTTTTCAGTGGTCATTGTCTCCTGATCTGTGGGTCTTAGCATACCTAAATAATAATAAAACCTGTATTTTAAAACATCTCCAGATAGCCAGTTTCATCGTGCACCAAATAATAAAAACTACTGATTACTGAGGTTCCACTACATGCCAAATGCCTTAGAGATATGATTGACTTCAACCTATTCTAGCTCAACCTTCCTTCACACAACCCTGCAAAGAAGGTATGGCTTTGTGGTTTCTTTTTTTTTTTTTTTTTTTGGCCATTGTATAAATGAAAAAACTGAGACACAGTTTATGAGACTTGACCAAGGCTCACTGTTTTCTAACTGTGAGAGCTAAGAGTGAAGCCCAGAATAGAGATGGTATAGTTCTTAAAATCAGAAAAAGATCAGTTTTCTTGCTACTAAAATGAACTAAAGGCCACCACTTCTTGACAGACTCTTGAATGCTCTTGTTTTGTCTTTTTGGCTCATCCAGCCAGACTGGTTTGGAATTCATAGTCACAATTTCTTGCTCACTTTTTCTCTTCTCCCTGCTTTGCCTAGTGTATCATCAGGAATATTTATACAGAATTACTCTGTTTTTCCTAATACTTTCTCTCAAGTTAATATAAGTACAAACAAAATGTCTAAAGGAATGGCCAGGGCGATTTTACCATGTGCCCTGTGCCATTCTTCTAGAACAAGGGCCAGTTCTTCAGGGTATCTGCAACAATCATCAAAGAACCTCATTCTTCTGATGATAATTCACATATTGTAAATCTACATATTCGACATGAAAAGTTTTTCTGTTAGTTGTTAGTTTTGTTTTTTCTTTCCTTCAGCCTGTAGAGAAGATGAAATAAAAGGTCTTCTTTCAGCAAGTGTTTAAACTACAGTAGTTTCAATTTCAGGTAATTATGCATACATCATACATCCCTTGGATATTCTTAAGACTTTGAACACAGGCCCCCACCCCCCTCTTAAATTTGAAATCCTGTGATACCTGCTGTAAACCCTAAAATTTGTGAGCAATTACCTCTGTAAGCAGTGTTTCCGGAAGATAACAGCTGTGTGTGCTTCACAATTTTTTTTAACTTGTTAATTGTCTGGTTTTTAACTCTGACTACTAATCTTCTGAAGCTTAAGAATTCCTAATTTTCCTTCCAACACCTTCTACTTGGTGTGGAAAACTCGAACCCACCTGTGTAATATTTTCTGCCTTTAAAAATTGCAATTGTTGCTGGGCACGGTGGCTCACGCCTGTTATCCCAGCACTTTGGGAGGATGAGGCGGGTGAATCACTTGAGGTCAGGAGTTCGAGAATAGCTTGAGCAGCATGGCAAAACCCCATCTCTACAAAATGCACAAAAATTACCCAAGTGTGTTGGTGCGCACCTGGGTCTTAGGTATTCTGGAGGTTGACATGGGAGGATTGCTTGGGCCCAGGATGCAAAGGTTGCAGTGAGTCGAAATTGTACCACTGCATTCCAGCCTGGGCAACAGAGTGAGACCTTGTCTCAAAGAAACGAACAACCTCCAATTGCTAGACCTACAGACAATCACATTAGCACTGTTAGTAGTAACAGATGGGCCTATGAGTAGTGAGACTGTGCAAATTCCAGTCGTTGAAGAGGTCGTGACCTGTCTGATTTCCTGGAAATTGTAAACTAACTATTTTTCTGTTTTAATAGTGAAATGACTAAGTGAGTTATGAGTGCTTAGGTGCTTTAAGTATTTCCCTCATCTTCATTCGATGTTTAGAAATCAACAGAGAGACTTGTACCTAGATAAAAAAAAAAAAACAACTGGAATTCTTCCTCCCTCCCTTTCTCCTTATATGTATTAGTCCTCTATAAACCTGACACCATGCTAGGCACCACTGGTATAAGGCAAGGGAAAAAAAAAACTCTGGCTTTTTGCATAATCCTTTCTATTCAAAATGCGATCCATGGATTATCAGCCTGTTAGGAGCTTGTTAGGAATGTAGAATTGAGGCCCCTCCCTGACCTCCTATAACCAAATCTGCACTTTGTACACAATCCCCAAGGAATTCATGTGCACTGTATCATTGAGTAAAAAGCCCTGCTGGAGATGAGGGGTTGGCTGTCTATGTCAACTTGGCCAAATCCAGCCAACCATCTAGTTTTTCCTGTTGTTTTTTTATGGTCTACGATCTAAAAGTGATTTCTACATTTTAAAATGATTACATTTTAAATGCTATATGAATACCTACATAATAACCTCAATTTTGTCTCTTAGACTTCAAAGTCTAAAATATTTTCCTCTCTGCCCACCCCCCCACCTTTTTTTGTTGTTGTTGTTAAAACTGAGTCTCACTCTGTCGCCAGGCTGGAGTGCAATGGCGTGATCTCAGCTCACTGCAACCTCTGCCTCCCTGGTTCAAGTGATTCTCCTGCCTCGGCCTCCCAGGTAGCTGGAACTACAGGCACACACCACCATGCCCAGCTAATTTTTGTATTTTTAGGAGAGACGGGGTTTCACCATGTTGGCCAGAATGGTTTCCATCTCTTGACTTCATGATCTGCTTGCCTCGGCCTCCCAAAGTGCTGGGATTACAGGCGTGAGCCACCATTCCCGGCTTGCCTTCTTAAGCAAAAGCTTGCCAGTGCCTGCTGTAGAATCTAGAAGAATCTAGAACCCTAAGTCTGGGTGAAGGCACAGATGAAGCTATCTTTTGAAATAAGCATGACATCATGACCCTAATTCCACTGAAAATACTTGTCAGAGGAATGACTGCTCTTCCTCTTCTTTCTTTCTTTCATTTTTTCCAAAACCATGATATGTATTCAACAGGAAACAGGCACTGAGAGCCTAAACCTTGGATCAAGTTTATAAAAGCACAAGTGTAATAGGAATTTCATGGTTCATGCTCAGAGGTTCATGAGGACCTAAAAAATGGTTATCTTCAGACTCAAAAGGACCCAGAAGACATGAAAATTGGTTTAACTGGCTCCATCCACATACACTATGAAAGTGATTAACAGTTTATCAAACGTGGTTGTTTTACAGTGTACATCCATCAGCAAAAGGACTGTATTTTTTTTAATGTTGCAAACTTTTTAGTTTTTCCAAGTGAAGAAAACACAAAATTGCCATTGAATATCCCCATCACTTCAGAAAAGAGTGGCTATATACTTTCAACTAAATTCACCTCTTTTTTTTTTTTGCAAAAGAGGATTTAAAAAAATTATTTATATGTCCATGTATGTCTTTGAGAGGTAGATTTAGCTGAGGAAATGAAATGAGGGGCCAGTATTGAAAATGGATGATGAAAGAAGAGGAGACAGGAATCAGAGTCACAGAGAACAGAGAACTGGTGTCTAGGACCGGCAATCTTCAGAAAAGGAAACTCAGCTGGAAACAAAAGGCTTTGTTCCTGCCCAGCCATTCCCACGGTGACCTCACCGGTGTCCAGGGCAGAGGACACTTACACAAATACTTGTTGCACTAGGCTAAATTAAAAGGATTTAGTGGGTGTCGATCTGTAGTGGCATGACCCAAGTTGCCTATTTTTCATACCATTTAGGGCTCTGACATTGAATAGATGAGAACTTGTTTTTAAAAGACTATCCGTGATGCATCCACTCAGCTTGTTAGAATGGAGGCCAAAGGGAGCCAAAGTTGCTTTGGATTTGGTCAGTATCCCTTGCTCCTTTTTCTCCCAAATTCTAAAGGCTTCTGGGGTGCATCCATGGCTAGCATCACGGGAGGCAGGACAAGAAATTGTGGACAGTCCAGCCTGGCCTGACAGCAGGCCTGGAAAACCCTTTCAAACCTTAGGGGCCATACCTTGCCAAGAGCATCTCTTTTGAGTGTAGGTTACAACCTGTTCTTATTTGAAGAGATGTCCCTAAAAGAGCACGCATTCTCCTACCCATAAACAGCTAAACAACAACAACAACAAAAAAACCCCAAAAAACAGATGATACTAAAGGTTGCTTTCACTAACCTTTAAATGGCACTGGGAGGAATAGAAAAGTATGTACAATGAGATTAAGGCCTTCTATGATCCCCAATTTATGATTAATATGGTGACCACAAAATCTAGAGGTTCTTTATTGCTTTTTGGACAGGCAACTGATTGTGTGCAGGTATTATTAGGATTGTTACTCAGTGTAATTCACAGTCCGAATTTCCAGAAGTGCATTGCTGTGGGCTGTTCTCCAGGGGTCTAGACATAATGACAAAAGGCATTCCCGATGTAAACCAAATGACTTGGTATGACCCCACACACCAGTGGCTACCTGAGGACACCTCCACAGTTCCCTAAGTAAGTACCCACAGCAGAGAAGGGCTCTGCTTGGCTTCCTTCGCACTGAAAGGGCGGCTTGGCGTGACTCATGTGACTCTAGACCCTCCAGAAAAATTGTACAGGGGTGTCTCACAGCTGGAGAAAGGAAGTCAGGTAGGACTGGGGTCAAACTTTAGTGCTGGAACCTTTTAGCAAGCCACTACACTGGGCCTGAATCTCCTCCTCCTCAAATGGAGATGATAAAGCTGCCTCTCAAGATTTCTTGGCGGTTGAATGAAAAATATAGCAAGCCCATGACCCTGAGCGTGTACTCAAGTGAGTTTGGATTTTCCTGCCCTGTGCTTCACAGAAACCAGGTCTCCGCTCGCTCCGCAGGTCTCCTTGCCCGGCTTTTCTTAGCTGCCTGCATTCTCTTCCTTCCTTGTGTTTCCCCCAGCAAGCTTCCCTGACACTCTCAGGCTAGGAGCAGTTCTCTTTCCACCGTCTCCTAGACCCGGAGCCCATTTCTATCCCTGCTCTTCCCTCAGTGCAACTGGGTACTCCGTTCTATCTCCCAAGGAGTGAGCTCACAAGCTGTCTCGGCCTCCACCCCAGTGCTGGCCCACCTGACACAAAGAAGGTGCTAGATGTTAGCTGCACTGCAGAATAATTGCCTGAGCTCTGCCCACACTAAGCTGACTGCTGGCCACTCTGTTTGGGCATGGCTGGGCAGGGCAGGTTTTTTTTTTTTTTTCTTTGAGATGGAGACTCACTCTGTCGCCAAGCTGGAGTGCAGTGGCGTGATCTCGGCTCACTGCAACCTCTGCCTCCCGGGTTCAAGCGATTCTCCTGCCTCAACCTCCCGAGTAGCTGAAACTACAGGAACACGCCACCACGCCCAGCTAATTTTTGTATTTTTTAGTAGAGACAGGGTTTCACCATGTTGGCCAGAATGATCTGGATCTCTTGACCTCGTGATCCGCCCGCCTCAGCATCCCAAAGTGCTGGGATTACAGGCATGAGACACCGCGCCCGGCTGGGCAGTTGGTTTTTTAAAGCTTAACTGTCTTCCCCTTGGCTTCACCCCAGACTCCTCTTCCACTCCTGATTCAGGAGGAAGCCTGTTCCGCCTGCATTCCCCATCGCATGGTCCAGCCAGCCTGTACCCTTCTCTGCCTCATCCATCACCCGTTCTGCCAGCATGGGCCAGCGAATCTCGCTCCTCAGGGCCTCGCCTCGCGTGGAGGAGGGATGCAAGCAAGTTCCAAGGCAGTGCCGACAGAAACAAAATCGATATCTTTTATTCTACAGGAAAAAGTAGAGGATAAACTTCTCAATAGTATTAGAGGAAATTTAACAAGGGATATGGTAAGATCAAGGTCTTCTATGATTCCCAACTTCTGCTTAATACAGTGACAATGAAAACTAGTTCCCCCTTCGTAACAGAGACCTTTCTGTTGCCTTTTAAAGACTCAGAGCCCAGATATCCTCGGCTATTTACATGTGATATTTCATGGCTAAAACAACAAAAAAAGATAAACAAAGGCAAGTCCCCAGTCAAAGAAAAGAGAATTATAATCACATTAGCGTCAAAACTTCAACACTGGCGCTGGAGGCCATGGTTTTTCTTGCCATTACAGCAACTCCAGGATCAAATAGGCCCATTAGGTGGCTCTGGCTGTCAGGCACCCTGGCAGGCCGTTCGGAGACTAGCATGCTCTCAACACGAGATAGGGTGGCCACTTACTTCTTGCCTATCCTCTAGCACCCCTGATCTGCAGGCATGGCCTCTGAATTCTGCGTTATTTCACTGAGAAAGGCATGCAGCCCATAAACAGAGGGTGAGGTCTCAGCTCTGTCGCCTTCTAAATCACAACATAATTGGAGCCCTGTTTGTCTTCAACCTGAACACTGATCATGTAGAAGGGGCGATATTGGTTACTGTCCTCTCCTTCTGCCACCTCCTGCCAATGCAAGCCAGTGCTGAGGAATGTCTGGTCCAGGGTAACCAAAAAGAAGGTGCACATACTCTTCATGTCTAGGAAATAAGAGCCTATGGATTTGGGGGAATCCACACAACACCTGCTGGAGACGTTTTGTTAGTGACCTCCAGGAGCACACCACAAAGGATGACGCCTTTACTTGGAAAGAACCTCCAAGGCAGTGAAAAGTCAACCACCGTAGGAAAGAATGTTCCAGATTTCAAATGATCAGAATAGCTGGCTGTTTAGGAGGTGGTGCCACTTTTACAGTTAACTATATAACATATGGAAAGCAGGAGGGGAATTTTCTGGGGAAATGAGTCAAATTTGTGTTTCCTCTTTAGTATTAAAATGATAGCTTTACATATTTCATAGATGTGCCAATAGCAGAGTTGCATTGGTAAAATGAAAACTAACGTTTAAAAGGGAAATAATTCCTGTGCAACGTCCTACGAAGCCTCAAATCAGGGAGAAATGAAAAAATCCTAGAATAAACTAGGCTGAAAAAGTCTTCTACACCAATGACAGCAGAATGATGGCCTGCAGGTTGAATCTGGACTGCGGATGTATTTTATTTGGCTCACTCCAAGTGGCCTACGCAATGATTTCATTGCCACCATTTACAAATCGGATAACTTAAGCTGGATGCAGTGACACACGCCTGTAGTCCCGGCTACCCAGGAGGCCGAAGGGGTAAAATCACTTGAGTCCAGGAGTTCCAGGGTGGCCTGGACAACATAAACGGTGGCCTGGGCAACGACGTGACACCATCTCAAGAAAAAGGGATGATTTAAAAATATATGAATTTCTAATCTAATCTCTCCAGAAAAATTGGAGGTTCTGGCAAGTTTATAGCTAATTTCCACATGGCAACATTCAGCTGGACGTCAATAATGGCTGCCCCTTAGAGATGAGGCATGCACACTATCTTTGGCACTTTCTCCTGTCTTCCCTATATTGGGGACATAGATTTAGCACCATTTATCATCCTATACACAGCAACTTCATTCCTTTATTCTACCTACCTGGTAGTTGAAGCATCTGAAACTGCCCTATGCTATGCTATATAATTATGAATTATTAACAGGGCTTTATCTCCAAGTTCCTGATGCATGAGTCAGAGAGGTGAAATCCCATGTTTAGTGTGAATTATCCTCAACTGGAAAAATTAAGGCATTGAGTACAAAGTTCAGTGCTGCTCTTTGACAGTTCCATGAATCTATGGTTTGGGAAAGGATCTCTTCTACCTCTAACAAGAAGAGTTTTCATTTTTAATCTTCTGCTAAAGGTAGACTGAGCAGAGCTAACCTTGGTGAACCAGAGCCATTGCCAGTGAATCACATCTGTGAGTCTTCTCAACTATCTTAAAATGAGAGGCCTAATCAGAGAAGAAAGTCTTTCACCAGAAAAGCATTTCCTTCTTAGGTTCCCGTAAAAAACATAAATGGGCTCTTTTGTGCCCACAGATGTGGTCTTACTGGTCATCGGCATCTGAGAGTCCCTTTTTCAGTGATGTGGATGGGTGGGTTGATGGATAGAAGGATCTGAACCCTCTTATCTGAATCCCTATGTGATCTACCAAACCCATTTTGCAAGATGGCTGATGGGGTATAGGAGGAGCATCCATGCCAACAGAACTGAGTGATGTATACCAAGCAATGTGAGGCCAGAACTTGGAGTCTGGTCTCCTGCTGTAACCCACTGGCTGCGGTCGTAAATGTAGTCTGTGGCAGAATGCCAGCTGAGAGAAGTACAGATGAAAATATAAGCAGGCAGATTATTTATGAGACATGAAACTAAATGCTCATTGGTTCTTATGCAACTCAAGCTGAGCTCCATGGTGGCTGATGGGGACTCATTTGAGACCGTCCCTAGGAAGGGAGCTATATTCTTCTCCTAACAACAAAAATGGAACCCACCCAACAAATAGTATGCTTTCCTTGTTGGGCACTAAACTGAGACGGATGTTTTCTGAATAAAAGTCGGTGAGCTATCCACAAAATATTAGCAAACTGTATCCAACAATGTATAAAAAAACATATATGCCATGACCAAGTGGGATTTATTCCAGGTCTTCAAGGCTGGTTCAATATTTAAAATCAATATAGTCCACCATATCAAAAAGCTAAAGAAAAATCATATGATCATATAGATTGGCATACAAAAAGCAGTTGATAAAAAGTACACACCCATTATCATTTTCAAAAGTTTCTTAGTAATTTAGGAATTGAGAAGAATCACTTCAACTTGATAAAGAACATCTACAAAAAATTTACAGCTAGCATCAAATTCAGTGGTGAAATGGTAAATAACTTCCCCCTCCCTAAGATCAGGAGCAAGGCAAGGATGTTCTCACTACTCTTGTTCAACATAGCACAGGAAGTTCTAGCCACTACAATAAGGCAATAAAAAAAGGGCACACATATTATAAAGGAAGAAATAAAATTCTCTATTTGCATATGACATGACAGGCTAGATAGAAAATCCCAAGAAATCTCAAAAAAACTAACAAATACAAACAAAAATAAAAAACTCCTGCAACTTTATAATAAATGCAGTCAGCAAGGTCATAGGATCAAGATCAACACAGAAAACTCAATCATATTTCTAGATATATGTGGAAGTTGGAATTAAAAACACAATACCATTTACAATCCCTCCAAAGAAAATGAAATGCTTAGGTACACACTGCAGTGGGTTTATACTAAATAAATAGAATTACATACCATGTCCACAAACTGGAAGACTCAACACAGTAAAGATGTCAATTCTCCCGAATTGATCTATAGGTTTAATGTTAGACCTATAGATTTAAACCCCATTAAAACTGCAGCAAGGCTTCTGGTAGACATAGACAACCATATTGTACAATTTATATGAAAAAGCACAGGTCTTAGGAAGCTAAAATAATCTTAATAAAAAAGAATACAGTGAGAAGAATCACTCTACCTGACACGAGGCTTACTATATAGCTATAGTAATGAAGACAGCGTATAACTGTCAGAGAGACAGACACATAGATCAGTGGAATAAAGAAGCCAGAAAGATACCCACACAAACATGCTCAATTCATTTTGAATAAAGGTAAAAAAAATTCTCTGGAGGAAGATCATTTTCAACAATTGGTGCTAAAACAATGAGATGTTCCTAGGCAAAATATATTAGACTTGACCTTAACCTCACATCTTATACAAAAAATAACTCAAAATTTATCATGGGCATACATGCCAAATGCAAAAATATATGACTTTTAGGAAAAAAATATTAGAAATTCTTTGGGATATATGGTTACCCAAAGAATTATTAGATTTGGCAACAAAAGCTCAGTTGATGAAAGGAAAAATTGATAAATTGGACCTCATTAAAACTAAATACTTTTATTTTGCAAATGTCCATGTAAAGATGATGAAAAGACAAGCTGTAGATTGAGAGAAGATATTTGCAAACCACATATCCAACAAAGAACCAATACCTAGAATATATAAAGAATTTTCAAAATGCAACAATAATACAACAATTCAACTAGAAAATGAGAAAAAAACATTAATAGACATTTCACTGAAGAGGATATATAGATGACAAACAAATGAAAATATGTTTAAAATTATTAGCTATCAGGGCATTGTAAATTAAAACCACAGTGAAATATCACTACATGTTTACCAGAATGGCTAAAATAAAAAACTGCAACACCACCAAATGCTGGTGAAGATATAGTGAAACTAGATCACCAAATGCTGGTGGAAATGTAAAATAGCATGGAAACAGCTTGACAGTTTCTTATATAAACTAATCATGTCATTACCCTACAACCCACCAATTGCATTCATGGGCATTTATCCCAGAGAAATGAAAACTTCTATTTACACAAACACTTGTATACAAATGTTTATAATAGCATTACTTTCAACAGCCAAGACTAGATTTCCTTCAGCGGGAGAGTGATTAAACATACGATCACTTATATGTACAATACCATGGAATACTACTGAGCAATGAAATTGAACAAGCTACTGACACGTGCAACAACTGGGAAGAATCTCCACGGAATTGTACTGAGTGAAAAAAGTCAGTCCCCAAAAGATTACATACTATGCTATTCTGCTTATATAATAATTTTGAAAAAACAACATTTTAAAAGTGGAGAACAGTTTAGTGGTTGCCAGGGGTCAGGGATGAGGCAGGGGCAGAAGGAAGGTGGGTGTGGTTTGCAAGGCAACGCAAGGGAATTTTGTGGTGATGCACTGTTCACTATCTTGATGTAGTTGTGGATAAAGGAAGCTACACATTTGATGACACTGTATAAAACTACATATGTAGACACACACACACATATACACACTTGAGTACAGGTAAAATGAGAAATCTGAATAAGATCCATAGATTCTGTAAGTGTCAACACTGATACTGCAGAATCGTTTTGCAAAAGCTATCACTGGGGGAAACTGAGCTAAGAATATAAGGAATCATTGCATATTATTTCTTACAACTACATGTGAGTCTTCAATTAAAATTTCAATTAAAAAATCAGTGAACTAGACACGAAGGGAGACATGTAGAAGTATAAGCAAAGGTGCCTCCAACCTCCTTAAACCTCACACAGTATTTGCTGCTTCTGCTGGGGTCTCCAATCCTAGCACTAAACTCTCTTGTTCAGTAGTCTTCGCTTCCTAGAATGTAAGCTCCTTGAAGGCGAGGACCACACCTTTCTGACCATCTAATTCTCAAAACTTCCCATAATATAAACCAGATGCTTAGTAAGCACTTGTTGAGTGAATGAACCTTAATTCGCAGGGTACTGGCTGCATTCTCCCACTTAAATATGAATACGAACTCTAAAATGACTGTTATTATCCTTATTTTATCCTGTGTGGGAGAGGAAATGAAGGTGCAGATAGGTTAAATGACTTGCGCAAACTGTAATATAGTTATGAGTTTTGAAAACTCGTTACGACTCCAAATCTCAAGACCCTTCTACTACGCTGCCCAGGTCAGCCACAGACCTGTGATCGGATGCAGCAACACAGGATGATATAAGCCAGTTCTGGAGGAAAAGTCTCTACAATAGAAGCCTCAGAGATGGGAAAACATGGCAAGTTGAAGATGGAGCATCAAAGAAGGCTCTGCTGGTAGGAGAATACCTTCAGGGTCAGGCTGACATTCCAAGAAAAAGGGACCTATTGATAAGAAATAAAAATGCAAAAGACTCTTTTTGTTTTCTCCTCTGCATTATATTCAAGGTAACATAATCCAAGAACTCATCTGACTGAATTATAAGCCTACTTCATATCATACACTTCCTTCCTGGAAAAATGCAAGTTACCAGGAATACAGATAAAACACAGCATGTTACTTTACTTGAAATATTCTAAGTTCTACCGGTATTTATGTTATCAAAGAACTAAGGGTTAGAAAATAATCTTAATTCACAGCTTAGCTTTTGCTGACTGCCCCCTTTTTAGCTGATATTTTATGGTAAAATTATATCATTTTATGGGTGACTTTTTAAAAATTCCTTTCAATAAATTATATAATTTTAATACAGGTATTTGATCACTCTTATACATTTATTCTTAAATATCTGATAGTTGTGTTAATATTTTGAATGGGGCTTTTTTCTATCTCCATCTTAAATTATAACTAGTATATACCAGCTAATTTGTGTATATTTACCTTACATCTAGCCAACTCTTCAAATTATTTCATTGCTAGTAATTTTTACTGAATATTTTAGCTTCTCTAGGATTATAATTACAGAAGTTTAAAACAAAGAACATTTTGGTTTCATCCCATTACTTAAGACTTTTTTTGTCTTACTGTATTTGTTAAAACTTCTAAAATAATGTGACAATTGACAGCTATCATGAATATTCTTGTCTAGTTTCTGATTCTAATGGAAAACATTTCACGATTTTACAGTTTGGAATAATATTTGTGGGCTGGATGTGGTGGCTCACAACTGTAATCTCAACACTTTGGGAGGTTGAGATGGGAGGACTGCTTGAGCCTAGGAGATCGAGACCAGCCTGGGCAACATAGTGAGACCATCTCTAAAAATAAAAATAATTAACAAAAAAATCCTTGACTCTACTGAAAGAGTTTTCCTTTCTCCCAATTTTAGTTACAAGTATTGCTGTTTCGTTGGTTGGTTGGCTTTATCACGACTTCTGAATTTGAGCAAATGCTTTTTTGGCATCACTGATAGAACCATAAAATTGTTCTTTAATTGGTTGCTGTAATAAATTACACTGATAGAGAATAAAAACAATAAGTAAAGAAATGACATGAAAATTTAATTAGTTTTAGTAAATAATGGAGTAATACCCTTTCAACAAGCTCTGACCCATAATCAGTGGCACCATTCAACAAAATCCAAGAACGCGCTCACTTACAGGCAAATGTATATACAGTAGCCTCCCCTTCTGCACAGGGGATATACTCCAAGACCCCCAGTAGATGCCTGAAGCCTCAGATGGTTCCAAACCCTACATATATTTCATTTCTTCCTATACATACATACCTACAATAAAGTATACTTATAAATTAGGCACAGTAAGAGATGAGCAACAATAATAGAACAATTATAACAATATATTGTAATAAAAGTTACATGAATGTGGTCTCTCTCTCTCTCTCAAAATATCGTATTGTAAGTAATATATTTGTACCACAGTTGACAATGTATAACTGAAACCTTGGAAACCAAAACTGTAAATAAGGACTACTGTACAGAACATTAGGTCAATAAAATTTATATAAGAATCTAAGAGAGATATGAACGAACTTAATATTATAAAGTCAAAAGTAGGGTTTTTCCTCCCTAAGAAATATTCCTTTTTCCACTCGACATTTTTTTTAATGCACTTCAAAATTCAATAGCTTAGTGCTTAAATCATGCTACAAACAGGAAGCTGAAATAGAGTAGAAAAGGAACTAGCAGGAGGCAAGCGTGAAGCCAGGTCTTTTCATGGACATTATTATCCCGTTTCATCTTCAGAATGTTCCAGTTCTCTCTGTACAAGGAGATAAGCAGCAGCTATCACCTGAGAAGTGCTGGGCATTCGTAACTCCCGGGTCCCCCAAAAAGCTGGCCTTCTCAGGCAGGTGCTATTAATTTCTCCCATCTATCAGTTGAAGGGACTGAAGTCTTGACAGGCTAAACAGGTTGACCAGGCCCACACAGCTGGGGGATTGGAGAGCTGGGATGAAAATCCTGGTGTGCTGGAGTGAAAAAGCTGACCTTGGCTGTGTGCAGTGGCTCATGCCTGTAATCTCCACACTTTGGGAGGCTGAGACAGGAGGATCGCTTTGAGGCCAGGAGTTCAAGACAAGCCTGGGCAACATAGCAATACTCCATCTCTACCAAAAAATAATAAACTTAGCTGGGTATGGAGGCCTGTGCCTGTAGTCACAGCTACTCAGTAAGCTGAAAATCACTGGAGCCCAGGAGTTCAAGATTGCAGTGAGCTATGACTGTGCCACTGCACTCCACCCAGGGTGACATAGCAAGACCCAGTCTCAAAAGAAAAAAATTAAGCTCATCTTATTTTCATGACTATGGGTGGGTATAACATGGTGGCTAGCTGCATCGGCTTCATATCAGCAGATCGAGACTGGAATATTGGCTAAAACTCCTACCAGCTGTGTGTTCTTGGGTCACTTACTTAACACCTCTGTGCCCCAGTTTCCCATGGGCGCATAGAGACAAACCGGCACCTATCCCTCAGGGCTGCTATAAGGTTCAAATGAGTCACCACACACAAGACATAGGGTGTGAAACATAATGGGCACTCTATACATATTGGCGAATACTCTATTTATTGTCAATATTATTATCATAATTTTTATCATCCCTAAAACTATTTTTTCTAATGGATCTGAGTAAATCATTGGTATGTATCAAGAATAAAACTCCAACAGAAGCCACTCAAATCGTTTGTCCTAGCTAGTAAAATCTATTAAAGTCGAAGAATCCACTTAGCCGAGCCACAGAATACACCACCATTCAGGTAAGTCATAAAGCCTTCCCTGCAGCTGTTACAATGATTGATCTTCAGGCACAGTTAAAATTCAAGAAATACACTGACATTTTAATAGAACAAATAATTTAAATACATTTAATGTGTTAGGCGTTAACAGTTTTTGTAATATATACTGACAGATTTGGGAAGTTCCCAAAAAAAAGTGTAGAGAAAGACTTCATCCGGGAGGGGGAAGCAGGGAAAGACAATAGGATTGACATTCTTTGAGAAAAACTATAAAATCTGCAGCTACCTGGAATGAGGCATTAAATTTGGAAGACCAGACCCCATGACAAACAGTCCCTTAAACTTTTTTTTCAAAGCCAAATACTTCTGAACCTTAAACTTCTATGAGCGTTCTCTTTCCTTTATTTTTTTTTCTGTCATCTCCAAAATGCTTTTAAAAAACAGATAAATGGCTGAGTGTGGTAGCTCACGCCTGTAATCTCTGCTCTTTGGGAGGCTGAGGCAGGCTGGTGGCTTGAGCCCAGGAGTTCAAGATCAGCCTGGGCAATAAGGCGAGAACTTGTCTCTGTAAAAAAATATATATATATAAATTAGCTCAGCATGATGGTGTGTCCCTGTAGTCCCAGCTACTTGGGAGACTGAGGCAGGAGGATCAGTTGGGCCTGGGAGGTCAAGGCTGCAGTAAATCATAATGGTGCCACTGCACTCCCGCCTGGGGAACGGAATTAGATCCTATCTCAAAAAGAAACAAAACAAAAACAAAAACTGATCCAGGCACTTCTTATATTTCTATTAACGTTGAAAAAATGTTTTGAGATATACTGACTCAAAGAGGAGAAATAAATGGACTCTGCGATTTTTCATGCTACAACTGAAATTGAAAATTCTCTCTAATAACAATTAAGATCAATGTTACCTCTTCCCAGATGCCTTCCAGGTATGTTCTAGAAAATGTTTAATGATCAGCTTTGGTGGGGAGGAGGGAGCCCTGATGTGTAGCATGTGCCAATTTCCGTGGTGAAAATATTCTCACTATGGCTGAAATCAAGCTGTCAACATGATGTCACTAAACATGGGAGATGGGTAATCATTGGCTCCTGCTGGTGCAGCCAGTTCCAGCACAAAATTGAGCCATTTCTACTCTAACTTCCCATCTCACTACCCTGTTTTATATGCTTGGAGGCACCCGTCACTACCAGGAATTATCTTCTGTATTTGTGATTTGTGCTTCCTTAGCCTGTCACTATGGCCACGTCTGCTTGGTCACCTCCATCCCTGGAATATCTACACTGTGGCCTGACACAGAGCAAGGACTCCCTAAATATCTGTGAAAAGAATAAATAAATGACAGAGAGGAGGAAGTAAGGGCAGGAGATGGAGAAGAAGGAGAAAAAGAGAAGGTAAGATATATACCTCTTAACTGGGCCCCATCCTGTCCTTACTGCTCTTTTCTGAGCAGTTTGGAGAACACCGTGTAGACATCTCCTCCCTGCTAGATGGGCTTATCACAATAGCCAAGAAGCACTGGAGAGTCATACTAACGGACACTGCTTCCTTCTGGCCCGCCCTGTTAGACGGGCTAATCACAACGCCAAGAAGCACTGGAGAGTCAACCTAATGGACACTGCTTCCTTCTGGCCCTCCGTGCTAGACGGGCTTATCACAACACCAAGAAGCACTGGAGAGTCAACCTAATGGACACTGCTTCCTTCTGGCCAAATATGAACAAGAAACTGTCATGTGTTTTCACCCCAAACTTCTTTGGAGGACATTTTTGAATCTCTTAAATTTGGAGAACTCGACCTTCTACAAAGCCAAAGAGCTGGTAAAACTTCCTTCCGATTAAAATGAGACTTGAAAACGGTTGCTATCACCACTGACAGTTCATGTTGACAAGTCTGTGAACCCTGAAAATCTGAGCCAGGTCTCAGCTAATTTAGAAAGTTTATTTTGCAAAGGTTGAGGATGTGCACCTGTGACACAGCCTCAGGAGGGCCTGATGACACGTGCCCAAAGTGGTCAGAGCACAGTTTGGTTGTACACATTCTAGGGAGACATGAGACATCAATCAACATATACAAGATGAACACTGGTTCGGTCTGGAAAGGTGGGACAACTCAAAGCAAAGGTAGGAAGACTTGAAATGAGGAAGGGGCTTCCAGGTCATAGGTAGATAAGAGACAAATGTTTGCATTCTTTTGAGTTTCTGAATAGCCTCTCCAAAGGAGGCAATCCGATATGCATTTATCTCAGTGAACAGAGGGGTGACTTCGAGTAGAATGGGAGGCAGGTTGGCCCTAAGCAGTTCCCAGCTTGACTTTTCCCTTTAGCTTAGTGATTTGGGGGCCCAAGATTTATCTTCCTTTCACAGGTCCTTTCTAAGCGTATGCCTATATTCTTCCTTTAATTTGGATTTCCTCCTGTTGAAAGTCAGAGGTCCAACCATCTCTATTTCAAATCCCAGACATCAGCATCCTTCCCAACAGAGACATGCAGAACAGAGGTGTGAAACTGACGTACAGAAACTGTTTGAGTGACAAGAAGACTCTCCGGATCCCCCTACTCAGAAGTATAAACGTCAGCTTGATGAAACAAGCAGACTTGCTTCTGCACAACTCACCTTGAAAGCTTATGTTTAACAGACAAAAGACCATGTCCCATTTTGTGTGAATGAGATGTCTTCTGAAGCCAACTGGCCTCTAAATCCAGATCTAGAGAATTGGGAGCAGCGCTTCTTGCTTCTTAATTACCACCTGGTGGCTTGCCTGCCTCAGGGCACCCACCCTTCATGCAGTCAATGCTGAGAGAGGTTTGCAAAGTTCAGGGGAGATCAAGAGGAGGCTGCATTGTTTTCTGCTGATTTTCCAGAGACAAGGAATCTACTGAACTCCAAAAGGACTGGACTTCTCAGGTGTCAGTGCTGTATGGTACGAGAGAAAGCAGCTAAAAACTCACCATCAGCAAAGGGCAAGTGATTATAAGAGCTGGGGGATGCTGCGGTGGAAGTTCGATTCAATTCTAACTCCCTCTGTACAAATGAAGGGAGATGTCACTTGCCTAAGAATGTAGCAGGTCCAAGAAATCGGCCACACCACTGCATCCAATAGACTGCTCAGAGCGTGCATTTCAGGGCAGGGTCTGCAAGTTTATTTTTGGTTTAGCCACGAGTTACAATGTTAATGTAAGTCAATTTGTTAGGACTGCAGATAAAGTCCTTTACCAGAAAGAAAAACAATAACAACAACAACAAAACACAGGTAAGGAGCTTAATGTTCTCAACAGCATTGAGACCATGGGGGCACTGTGAGTAGGAAAAATCCAAAAATGCTTTACCAGGCCCCATGGTGCTGACAGCGCAGCAAAGCTCAGCTGGAACTGTGGTCGGCTGCCAGAGTTTGAACCAATGTTGGTACTAAAATGATCAGAAATGTACAAGTCCGTATTTGGAGAATTACAACTTTGCTTCTTTCAAATAGTTTATGGGGAGGGTCTTGGGTATGCGCCATAACACGTAACAGAATTAATATCAGTTTTAGTAGATACTGTCACTAAAGTCATTCGGGCAAGTGCCTAGGGACATTTTTCAAGAGCCCTTTCTGCCTCTTTTATTGGACTGCCCCTCTGCCCATGATGCATATAAATCATTCTGGTGAAAGTCAGCTTTCATAAGCAAACACCCTAAACCTATTTTATTATTTGGAGATTTTAAAAACATTTCAACAAGATCGGCCTGCTTTTCTTCTGTGATCCTTAAAAAAAAAAAAAAGAAAGAAAGAAAGAAAAAGAAAAGAAAAAAGAAAAAGCCCACGTGACTTCCACAGCTCGATTCCAAAGAAGCTAAAGACATCGTGTTTGGACATCAGTAAAAATGATGGAGAAATCTTTTTGCAAAAATTTCACCCTGGCTTGCCTTGAAAAATATAAAGCAGCTCTCTGGCACTAGATGTCAAATTAACTGCAGGCAAAGTGTGTTACAGTAATTCACTTGGCAGTTTAAGCAAAACCAAGAGAACAACATTAAAGTGGATCCCCACATGCCAACGGGGCACCAACACTTTGCTTCTGTAGCTGGAATTTGACTGTAAATCTCTCCTGGCTTAACGTGATCAGCAGCAGCACAAAGAAAATCTGTCCTTCTCTCTGCATTGTGTAAAATGGTTTATTTGCCCTCTTAGGAGACACGCTGAAATATAAATCCCAGGTATGATTATTATTATTTTGAACTATTATTATAAGTTACTATTATTACTTTCCTGAGACAGAGGGAATGGGGCCGGGGAAGGTGGTGGGTGAGACGGAACCATGTGTGAGCGCTGAGGGGGGACCATCTATCTTCGTTCAGGGCAGTTTCTGTAATATTTCAGGAGAGAAAGGTCATCAATACTAAAGGGAGTTATATGTGTGGATGGGGGAAGACCCTGCAGTGAATGGATTGCCTGTAAGCCTTACCCTGGTCGAATTCTCCTTGGCATCCAGCCTGCTGTGCTCTCTGCTCCTGTGGATAGCATATCTTTAAGGCATCTATGGACAATTCCCTCACCCTGCCACATCTGGTGAGTCCCTACTGTGTGCCTGCATCTCTGCTGTGACTGCAAAGAGAAATGAGATGTCAGTCTCACCCTCTGGAGGCTCACAGTCTAATTAACAGCAGGGCAGAGACATCTAAACAAGTGTGTGCAAGCAAGTGACCACGTTAGAAAGTTGTGATCATGGCTGTACATGGAGGACCCCTCTAAGTGTTGGGTTAAAAAGGTGCATCCCTGGCACAGGTAAACTTACTTGCCCAGAGCACCCTAATAAGGGGCCTAATCAAGACTGCCTGCCAGGTCTGACGCCAGGGCCCATGTTCTCTAACCTGTCTATGGCACAGTGGGGCCACAGGAGTGAGGCAGTTCTTCCAACAGGAAAGAGACGAGGAATGTGTCTGGCAAGACTTCATAGAGGAGGTGATACTTAAACTGTGGCAGAAAATCTAAGTCAAATGGGGAAGGCACTGGGCAGCGTACTGAAGGATACATCATGAGTCACTAAGGGACTCCCAAGTTGAGAAGTGGACCACCGCCATCCTCTCCACACAAAAGGATCATGACGAATTACACATTTTCCTATGAGTACAGCACCTTGCTCTTAGAACATAAAACCTTCCCCAACTGGAATGACTCCCTGAAACAATTTCTGGCCTTTGGAAAGTGGGGCATCCAAGAAAAACGATCAAGGACCATTTGAAAGCACACGCAGTATTCTCGGGGAATTATTTCTGGCTGTGGCCCCTGCTGTGGATCACAGGGCTTGGGCTTTCAATCACAAGGTTGAACAGTATTAACAAGAACCCACAGGGTCCATGGAAACAGTTTGGGTAAAACATTTCCCTTCCTTGGAATGTAAACGGGTCTATCTTCATCTTGAATTATTTTTACCAATTTCATCCTCAAAACTTCAAAGTTTTTTTTTTTTCTTCCTCTGATGTTGTACTTCTGGAGTCGCCCACCCCCTAACTTTGGTCTTGTGTTTGTGGAGGCACAGACCCAGCCTCCCCAGGACGGGGCCAGAAGCCTGACCCAGCAGGCACACCTGGAAGTCATTAAGGATACAAGGAAGAAGGGGAGGAACACAGAGGGGACAGAGGCCAGGCTGGAGAGCAGGAGGAGTGGGGGCAGGAAGGGGATGGAGGAGGGTCGGGGGAAGGAGACGGAGGAGGGAGGAGAAAAGAGAAGCAGCCCATTTCTTTCCCAACACATTGACACTTTTTTTCCATGATGGCAGGTCAGAGCCAAAGGTGAACATGTTCAAAACCAACAGCTAACAGACAAACACTCTCTAAAAATTCCACAACGTTGCCTCGGCACAATGCCACGGGTCCAACATGTCACTCCAAGTGAGAGAAAGGAAACTACCTGAAGAGAATCCTAAACTTTCTGACATTTTAGAACATTCTTAAGTGAATTCTGTCTCTAAATGCTTACATCTCCAAGTTATCAGCTGTGATAAAAACTGAATTTAATAAAAGTAGTGTTAACTTAAGGCTAACACATGAATTTTCTTTTGATAAGCCTTGCCAAGATTGTCAAGCTCCTCAGCTCGTTCTCAATGTGATACCATCATTTTCTTCTAAAAGGAAGCATGGTGATTTCTATAAGGCCTATCGAGGAAATAGAGACCATGGGTATGGCATGCATAATAAAACCGCCACATTACCAGCAGGGAAGCATTGGACGTTGCATGTGCCTGCTACAGAGATCCATAACATTCCAAGAATTTCCTTCTGGAAGCGTGAGAATATTCATATTAATGAAACTGGAATTAGTTGGTAGATGGAGGGCTACGACTAACCCTTGGCAGTTTATGGTAATAAAACATCACAATAGCCTCCTCTCAGTTGTCTTTTCCTCCACCTTGGAGCTCTATTTTCTCTCCTATTCTCTGTAAGATAGGGGGAGGATTAATCAAATGTAATTGATTGATCTACTGCCTCCTGCAGGTTGGACAGTTTACACATAATTTCATATTGCATGTAACAAATATGATTACACATATTCTGGAAATGTTAAGAAGTTCCCGGCATAACACAGGCATGTACATGGCATGTGCCTATTGAATTTTGTTGGCTTCAAGGGATATTATTACTCCTGCCATATGTCAGGAAGCTGAGGCTTAGCCACGTAAAGTCACCTGCCCCAGGTCATGCAACTAGAAAGGACCCAGTGAGGAACTGGTGTCCACCTGTCTCTGGAATCCATGCACTGACCACCAGTCAAGGGCAGGTAGCTTTCCTCTGCTGGCTTTAAGTTCCTGTTCACTTTTTCCTCCCAATCACAATTTCACAGAAATTAGCATAAGAAGTGACATCAGGGCCAGGCATGGTAGCTCACGCCTGTAATCCCAGCAATTTGGGAGGCCGAGGCAGGTGGATCATGAGGTCAGGAGATCAAGACCATCCTGGCCAACATGGTAAAACCCCGTCTCTACTAAAAATACAAAAATTAGCTGGGTGTGATGGTGCATGCCTGTAATCCCAGCTACTTGGGAGGCGGAGGCAGGAGAATCGCTTGAACCAGGGAGTCAAATGTTGCAGTGAGCCGAGATTACACCACTGCACTCCAGCCTGGCAAAAGAGCAAGACTCCGTCTTAAAAAAAAGAAGAAGTGACATCAGTATGCCAGTTGCACCTTCATGGCTTTCCTGACTCTCACCTGGACGCTTTCAGGTATAAATATTTCCTGTTCAGGCAACATTGGCAGTTCGATATTGACTAGCTTTGGAAAATACAAGACTTAAATGGTATTCTGCCAAACTCACTGTGCATTCAGAGTATACTTGAATATAGAAAGTTAAAATTGCTGCACAGGAAAAAATTACAAGGTTGCAAACAAACGACAAACATTAAAATATTCACAATAGTCAGCCATTCGAAGGTGGTGATAGTTTCCTTAATTTACACAGAGCTCTCACCAGTAAATGAGAGCAATCTTATAGAAAGCTGGACCAAGAATATGGAAAGGCAGTTCAGAAAAGAAGAAATGTGAATGGTCAATAAAAGTATAAAAATCTACCCAACATCGCTCACAATTACAAAGTAAAATTAAGAAATAATGGTGAGGATTTTTTTTACACGACTGATAGCTATATTATTTTTTTAAAATGGTAATACTCCAAATCAGCATCTGTGTGTTATACAGACACTTAGATTTGGTGGGTGTGTGAATACATTTTGGGAGGTCAATACTGAAATATCTGTTAAAAATTTGAAGTACATCTCATTGGTCCACAATTGAATTTCTAGGAATATACTCTACCTATTGATGTATATGTCAAAGAAAGTCAAGGTATAAGCTGAAATGCAACTTATAATACGCAAAGATTAGAAATAATTTACATCTCTTTTAATAGACGGATAGATGAATAGATTTATATTAAAATTATTTAACAGATTTATTACATAAGTAAATGATGGTAAAGACAGACAATTGGATAATAGGCAGCCTTTTAAAAGAATTAACTAAATATACAGAAATGAAAATAAACGTAATCCATAAAATTATGGGAAAAGGAAAGGTATAGAACAATGTATATAAATCAAGACATACATGTAAATTAACAAGTGTACTCATACACAAAATATGAATGCATATTTATGAGTATGCATATTTACGTGTATGGATCAAAAATAAATATTTTTTTCTAGCAAGGTTAACAATACACTGTCAACAGTGGTTATTTTGGAGGTATAAGAAGAAAACATTTCCTGAGAAGAAGAAAAAAATTGTTTTTCACTGTGGCTTGAATTTTCTAACAATGTTTATGTATTATTTGTATATATTTTTTATTTATAAGAGAGAAAAATTAATCCAATGAACAGCATAAGCCCTCATTTCAATTTCAAATCATCCTAATTTTCAAATGTATGTAGCTCCTGTCTGCAAACACATACCCTGTTTGGAACTCATTATTGGTGGCATTCACTCCACTTTGCTACAGAACACCTTCTAGTGGGAATGCAGTTGCTTTCTCCATTCCAAGCCACCCCTGGTGGGGACCCATTAGGCCATCCCGTGTCAAATGAAAAGAAACAGGCAACTGGAGCCATCCCTGGGTGGATTTCTAAATCCCCTGGCTAAGTACTGTACAGACTTAGCTGAGTTACTTCATTTCTCTGAGCCCCAAGTCCCTTCATGACATGTCTATAAGAATGTCCTTGTGAAGAAATCGCGACCTAAATGTGTATATGTTTCTGTGTGTGTCTGTATGTGTGGGTGTGTGTGTCTGTATGTGTCTGCATTTATAAAAAATCTACTGTGGAGTTCTAATAAGTAAGCAGCAATGAGGAAGAGTCCCCAGGTAGGAGTGGGCCCCAGGTAGGGAAGAACAACAAACAATCCACAGGCACAATGACCTCGACCTTATTCTGCACATAGCTCCCTCCAACAGGACCCTGTATAACTTCAGTCCCTCCAGCCCCTGCCTCTTTGCAGACAGCCCCTTCCATGCTGGGCTGCCTGTTGCAACCTTACAGTGTACTTTCTTATCTTCTCTAATAAATCCACCTTTCTTTACCTACAACTGTCTTGGTGAATCCTTTACTGCCTGTGCCACCAGTCCCAGATAGTGACTACCTGCAACATGTACTGCCCTCAGCAGTTATTTATAACAAATTGGATTCTTTCTTTTTCCTTTGTAAGAAAATTAAAGAGAAAAAAAAATCATAAGATAATCCCAATTATTCCCTCCACTGAGAATAGCAAAATGTGACCTCACCCAGATCAACATATTTTTAAAAAAACACAGGCCCATTCTTCATAGTGACAATCAAACCTCTATGGCCATAGCAGGAAGAAACAAACTCTTCCTTCATGCTTGCTTAGATAGTCCAGCATCAGATCCTGGCTCACATATTTGCTCCTTAAATTTATCTTCTTGAGGACTTGCCTGAATTCATTGAGTATTACATTAATCTCCTCCCTGACAAACGCCACAAAAAAAATCTACCTCCAAGATTTTGCACATTCTTTGTGCCAAGCCTTTGAAAAAAACATTTACTAAGGATTGACCAATGTCATTTCATTACATCCCGCATTTCACCCCAATTCTATACGCCTAGTTAAGTAATATGTTTGACCAACCACCATTAGGAAAACTTCTTGAGCTGGTAGAACACTTGCTGGCTTTTAAAATTACTGATACAATATACAACTGCCCAGCGCAGGCCACGGGCAAGGACAGTAGAAATATATAGTAGCACTTAGCTTTTATAAGCCCACATTCCACATCTTCAAAAAGACTGCACCTTGCACTCCATTAAAATAATAAAGAAACAGAATGAAGGAAAAACAAAAGAACATTTAAGGACCTGAAGTTTAAATATACTAAAATGAAAACCACCTGTTCTGTACTTTACTGTTAGAGACCGTACTCCTTCTGTGTAAGGATTTCTTACCCTTTCTGCAATATGAATGTGTGTCACAGTTTATATTGACATCAATCTTTCCTCCCATTTAAGAAATTGATATTGGGTTCCCTGTTAATGTTGAGGGGGACCTCAAATTTGGCAAGGTGGAAAATTGTTAAGTGGCCTCTCAATGACAAAAGTAAAGGGCTGTGATCTGAAGGGGAAGGTCAGAAGATGAAGGGCAGGAGGAACCATGAAATGCGTTTCATTAGATCAATAAAATGTATGACTTCACTCGCTTAATTACATAAATAAAGTTGTTAAAAAGAAAATAAACTCAGGCACACACCATGCTAAATTAGCAGGGGCTTTATGTAAGACGAAGAAACTAGAAACAACCCTAGAAAGGTCACTTGCATGTATGTGTTTTCTTTTCAAAAGCTTCATGCAAAGCCAGAAGGAAAATCTCACAGAGCTGTGTGCCTGCCAGGACTGGTAAGATCCAAGTGACAGAACAGACCCAGGCAAGATCGAGGAGGCAAAACTCAGATCAGCCAAGAAGCCCCACCACTAATCCAGTGCTCCATCCATCTGGTTTAAATCGTGGTTTGAAGCATATTTATGTGATAAAGAATTAAAGCTGTTTCTCTTGGCCACCTAAATAATTGGGACACTCTGTTTTGAAAAGTCATTGACATCAGTACAAGCATATTCAAAACTGAATTTAGAATTAAAGAGGCTTGAGTGTGCTTAACTTTTTTAAAGCACGCCAGAGCCTCTTTCCAAAGTTTTTTTTAAGCGACAATATAAGTAATAACTTAGCAAGGTCCTAAGGGATTTATTCTTTTTTAAAAAAAAGAAAAGCAATGTTTGAGGGAAAAAGAGAGACACAGAGAAACCAGAGAGCAAATGGAAAGGTTGCTGCTATCAAGATCAAGAAACAAACTCAGAATATTCCTGAAAAGACTACCTCCAAATCATCTGAAATGTGGCAAGTAACTCTCCCAAATAAGTACCATTATTTTAATCATGAAACACTATTTCTGTAACACTGGCTGTGGCTTTATTTAGGTTGTCTCTCATGAAGCGTTAGACAAAGAGAAAACTTCCTGAGCAAAATCCACCAACCGGAAGTCCCAATACTGGGACCTAACAAAATCTTGCCTGAAATCAAAGCCTAGGTGCCCTCTTCCAGCTTCACCACTGCTGCCTTTTTATGTAAAATGTAACTTATAAAGTCAACTAAAGTTCCAGCAGCAATGATTTAAATATGATTGCCTTCCAAGTACAGGGATGTAGGATGTAGGAAGGGGTGTGTGTGTGTGTGTGTGTGTGTTTCTGCAAGTGTTGGGTGGGAGAGTGATACGGTTTGACTCTGTGTCCCCACCCAAATCTCATCTTGTATCTCCCATAATTCCCATGTGTTATGGAAGGGACCTGGAGGGAGACAACTGAATCATGGGGATGGGTCTTTCCTGTACTATTCTCACGATAGTGAATAAGTCTCGTGAGATCTGATGGTTTTAAAAACAGGGGTTTTCCTGAACAAGCTCACTCTCTTTGCCTGCTGCCATCCATGTAAGATGTGACTTGCTCCTCCTTGCCTTCCACCATGATTGTAAGGCTTCCCCAGCAATATGGAACTGTAAGTCCATTAAACCTATTTTTCTTCCCAGGCTAGGGTATGTTTTTATCAAGCAGTGTGAAAATGGACTAATACAAGGAGTAAAGAGATATACTGCTGCTTGATCACCCATGCCCTGTTTTTGAAAAGTTAAGACACCCTGTGTTAATTCACTGATGCTGACACCATGGCAGAGATAAAGCCTCAATATATATCCTTCCAGTGTGACTTTAACTATGACAAGGTTATCACTTAATACACCATCATTCAAGAGTTGATTTACTGGCTCCTGGGTATCCCCGTCTTGTACTCAACTCTCAACTTTCCTGGGACTAGGACATTCAGGGGTATTGCTTAACATCTCATAAATTGCATAAGAGTATCTGATAGATCTAATTTCCATAAATGAACACAAACAACATTTTTTTCCCTCCGAATCAGGAGGGAAAAAAGACCTCAAAGCCTCCTGCTTTTCAGGCTCTCTTTGTGTCCTCATGTGCAAACTAATTTTTTCCAAGCACATAACTCACTCAAGGATCCATGCCTCTTAGGAGTACAGCTTCTTCTTTTGCTTCTGATATTTTGTGTCTCACTCTCACAAATGGCCCTGGAGGAAGGGAGAGACCAGCAGTCTTCTTGCTGAATCACCTTGCTTGTTACATGCAGAGGAGAGCTCATCCCTGCTTGGGAAGGAAGGCCTGGGAGGCAGGGGCAGCATGGAGTCTGTCCAACTCTCACAGAAAACCCACTTTTCAGGAGTGAAATCAAACAAAAAAAGAGAAGCCTGCTGGTCATTGTGTGTTCTGGTTGTGATATAACTTCATCCAAAAAAGGATTATGTCAATGTTCTTTTTATGATATCCTACACATCTCACTAGTTTCATTTATGGCCAACAATGCAGTGGTCTCTTCGGTTGGCATGCAGCCATTTCCCCCTTTTCTATTTCAAGGGTCACAAGGCCCCCTTGGCTCACACACCCGCAGTAGCTCCGCACTGTGTGGAGAACATGGAAATCTCAAAGAACTGCTGGGGAGCATATGTACTTGATCACAGCCCAACAAGATGAAGACTCTGCATCTGTAATACATTGTGGCGATTACAAGTCAAATCTGGAAGGACACCAGTACCGCAGCACTTCAGTAGGGTCTAATTAGTCATTGTTTCTTGTTGCCCTGGGTTAATTTGTTCTTGGCTTCCTAAGTGATCAGCATAGGAGTTTCAACTCCATGGGGGCAACCTCAGTGTCCCTGGAGTGTTCTGAGCAATGTAAGATTACCAGGATGTGAACGTACAGGTTCCACAGTCCTTGACTCCTGATCTCTGGAGTCTCAAGACTCAGCTCAAAGGACATCTTCTCTCTGAGGCCTTTACTAACCCTGTTTGTTATGTAGAACTGACCCTACCCTCCTCATGATCTGTGCTGTACTTAATACTGTCTTTTGTGCCTATAATACTAATGCACTATTTATTAGTTGTATTAATCATCATGCTGTATGTTATTTAATATTTAATTATCCAATGAAAATAATATATTTTGAGGTCTAAGTGGCAGGCACTATGCTAAGCACTTTATATAGAAATTATTTTGTCCCCTCTGTTTTATGTGGTACTGAAGGAAGAGACAAGAGCACAGGTTCAGGAATCAGACACTCTGGGTTTGAAATCCCAAGTCCACCAGCCTGTGACTGTGAGCTTGGGCAAATTCCCTTTCTATTACACATCTCATCTGTAACACACAGATGGAAATAAAAATGGTAACCTTACACGGTTATTCCAATAAATACACCCATTAATTAATGAAAACTGCTAACAAGGAGTAAGCTCTCTGTAAATATTAGCTGTTTTTATTACCTCTATTTTACAGATGAGGAAACGGAGACTTAAAGTGGCAAAGTGGTAAAGGGACCTACCAAAGATGACTCAGCCAGTGAACAGTGATGCTTACACTTCACTCCAGGGAGCCTGACCCCTGCCTGTGTGCCCAGCACCAATTTGACCCAGGCTGTCACCCTCCTTCGACTGGTCCATGAGCTCTTTGAGGGATGGACTGTGACTGTCTTTGAAAGAGCTAGATAATTCAATGCGTGGATTGAATAATTTATTTATTAATGGCTTTAGATTTTAATAAATCATAAGCACAGTGCCAGGCATGGAACACAGTCCATAAAGGAATGCTGGGATGCAACTAATGTGAAATGAATTTCATTTGAGAATTTATTTTCAGTGTATGCTTTGCTTGTCCCTGCAAATGTACCAGGTAGAGGTAATCCTAATTATTTAAGCATAAATACAGCAGTCTTTCGGAATAAACCGCCATTTTCTGCAGCTTAAACCTAATGTATGTAGCTTTTAAAACACAATCATGTACTCCTTTATTAATACACTTTTTACACATTTTAAGTGGTTTTTCTCCCCTGTGTTTGATAGATACATCAAGATCGTTCCATACGAGATAGACTGCATCATAACAAATTTTAAGGCACTGAGAGGTGTGTGACTATGTGCATAATCAACATATCAGGAAGTGTGCCCCCCTCATTTATACAATCTTTTAATATTGGGGAGCACGCTAAAACTAAATCTCTATTTTGCGTTGGAGGTTTTGCAATCCTAGGTCCTGATGGTCTCTCCCCACCTTCTCTTAGACTTGTCTTGATACTTAATGACGTTCAAATGCTTGAACAGTGCCTACTGAGATACAGGAGGCAACATTTTATAACTACCGTTGTTTGCAAGCATTCCTGTCAAGATCCATACTTGCAAACTCTCAGCATAAAAGAAGAAACAGTGTTCTGTGTCAGGACAATGAACTTGGACTGTTGTTTACCAGCAAATGGAAAACAACATTTCTAACCCAGAGAAGGGACGCTTGGCCCCCTTTGGTGATGCCTCAGCTCCCTTCACACTGGGCAACAATGGCGCCTTTGTGTGGGTTGTGGGATCGTGACACCAGTCAGGCCTTACTGCTTGGGCAACTGAATCACAACCTTCATACTCTGCAGAGTGTTCTAGTCCCATTGTGAACAAAATATGTAAGGAGACCTAGCCTCCGCCCCCAGCTCTGTTATCCCTGACTTCAGATTGAATCCTACTGGCTTACAAATGCACTTTTCAAAACTTGGCAAATTCACCCCAACACTTTAGAAATAAGTAGGATGCTGTTAAAACATTAGAATTCCTCAGTTGAGCGAAATCATTCTTTGGAAATAAATGCCCAGACCCTTCTGTGCCACTGCATTTGCTACTGAAATCAAACCGTTATAAAGCTCAGGATTTAAAGTTAACCTGGGTCCAAACATGGTACCATTCCTTAATAGCTGTGTGACCTTGGCCAAGTTATTTAACCTCTCTGAGCCTTAATTTTCTTACCTGTAACAGGGGGATGATAATGACTTTACAGGGTTGCTGAAAGTGTTAAAAGGACAAATTTGGGGTTTAGTGGTTTTTTTTGTTTTTTGTTTTTTGTTTTTTACACTTCTAAGACCTATTTTTTTTTTTTTTAACTCTTAGCTATTAGGGGACGTTGTACTAACAAAATTAGTGTTTGTCTAAACACACGTGGATTGGAAGTGATAGGAAAGATTTCTCCAATGGGATCAGGAGTAAGTGACATTGCCGCAAACAACATTAAGCTTTTGCTCAAATGATTCTGGCAGGGCATTGTATCTTCATCAAACCACAGCCATTGTCTTCTTCTTAAATCTCTTCTTCTCTCCTGGTCCTTATTGGATAATAACATCAGTGGGTGGTGGGGGATGGAGAAGGGGGTAACCAAATCATCAGCATCTCCCCTGCTCCATTCCTCACATCCAGTCACTCATCAATGATGAGTCTTTGCCATGCACTTTCTCTCTGTCTTGTTCCTCTATCAGACCAGGCCTTTGCGTAACTGTCACCTGGACTACTACAAGTTGTACTGATTTCCTGCCCTGAATCCAATCTTCTCCTTCTTGCAGTCTAACTTCTGTGTCCCAACAAAATATTTCTCCTTAAAGCACATTTTCAGAGCATTCACTTGCACCTTCCCATCCACATGTACTCTCAGTCCACCCCTCCACCCAGCTACAAAGCATGGAGTCAGGAAATGCCACCCTAACTGTCGTATGTTGCTTAGTGGGAATGTAAATCAGAACAACCTCCGTAGAGGGCAATTTGGCAATATCTATGAAAACGACCAGAATGCATACTCTCTCAGCCGATGCTGCTATTTCTAGGACTCAATCCTGCAAATACACGCATGCACGCGGGAAGCGATGTCGGTGCAAGGTTACACGTTGCAGCACAATTTGCAATAGCAAAAGGCTGGGAACAACCCAAATGTCTATCAATAGGGAATTGGTTCAATGAATTATGAAACATCCACACAGTGTAATACTCAGCAGTTGTTAAAAAATGAAGAAATCATTTATATGCTGATTTAGAACCATCTCTAAGATATATTGTCAAGCAAAAAGAGCAAGGGGTGTATAGCATAGTGAAGGGGAGGGCAGAAGAATATACAAACATATTGCCTCGTAAATGCATAATAATGTCTAGAAGGATGCACCAGGAAATAACATTGGTTCAGAAGAGGAATTAGGTGCTAAAGGAAAGGGGTAGAGGGAGATTTTAACACACATAAAGAAAAGCGTAGGGGTTTGTCTGTATATGTATACAAGGATTTTATATATGCACATAGGTATATAAATATATATACATATACACCTTGTTTTTATCTTCTACTTTTGATTTTTGAACCATATAAAAGTATTACCTATTCAAAAATAAATATTTTATGTGTATATGTACATTTTTTAATCCTAATTTTTAAAAAAATAAAATAAAATAAATAAGTTCAAAAAAAAGCAGTGGCCACATAAGCCAGGCACCTATTTTCTGTCTTCTCTAGGCAACTGTGATAAATAAATTACTTCCCACTCTCTCCTTTTCTCTGTCTTACACACAGAGGCTGTATTTACCTACTCAAAATTCAGCTTTGAGCACAATTTCCTGTTCCAAAATTCCCTGTGGCTTTGCATGTCCTGTAGGACATCCAGTCATTCTGCATGGAGTCTAAATTTATGTAGGCTGGAGTCTAAATTTCTTAGTCTAACCTTCAGGGTCCACCACTGACCCCTCAACTCAGTTTTCCAGCCTGTGCTCCATCACTGCTCCCTTGCTGTATTAGTCTGTTCTTACACTGCTGCACAGAAATATCTGAGACTGGGTAGTTTATAAAGGAAAGAGGTTTAATTGACTCACCGTTTCACATGACTGGGGAGGCCTCAGGAAACTTACCACCACGGCAGAAGACGAAGGGGAAGTAAGAACCTTCTTCACAAGGCGGCAGGAGGGAGAATGAACACAGAAGGAACTACCAAACACTTACAAAACCATCAGATCTCATGACAACTCACTCAAAAGCATGAGAACAGCATGGGGAAAACCACCCCCATGATCAAATTACCTCCACCTGGTCCCTCCTTTGACAGGTGGGGATTACAATTCGAGATGAGATTTGAATGGGGACACAGAGCCAAATCATATCACTTGATCAGCTCCCAAAGCTAAATCACTCATGTTGACTAGGTGCTTACCCTTCTTACCTCTGTTTCCAGCATTCTGTCCTCCCACACCCCAAAGCCCAAGCTCTGCTTGGTTCCAAGCCTCAGCTCACATCTTCTTTCCCCATCACATCATCCAGAATGACAGCTCACCTCCATCCCCAAGCTGGAAGAAAGCCCCTTCTTCTGTGAAACTCCAGGGCACATTATGTTGCCTCCCTACCATATTTAACACAAGGGATCATAATTTTGCACATGTTTATCCATTCATTCAGTAAACATGTACTAAGCATCTAATGTATGTATGTACTGAAAGAGGTGTTAGAGTAAAAACACCACCAGCCGGATTCCTGCACTCACAGAGATGACAGTCTCCTGGAGAAGACAGATAGTAAAGAAACCACGCCTTCGATGATAATCTTTGATAATTTCAACATGCAGAAGTAAAAAGCTATGGCAAAAATGCTAATTGTTTGCTCAAAGCAACACCATAATGTTTCAATTTAGCACAAGGGGCTCTGAAGTCCAAAGGACCCATATTAAATCCTGGCACTGCCCCAAAGCTATGTTCCTCCAGATCAGGGATTCACAATGTCAACATTGTTGACACTTGGTCCATGGCCTGGGGGTTGGGGTTGCTCTAGAGTTATGGCCCAGAACTTGTCTCCTTGGGAGGATGCAGGAAGGGTCTTCATCCCAAGGGTCCAGCTACATTTGCCACACGGATGGATTCAAAAAGTTGGGACTCCCTACACTTGGATGTAGGAGTTGAAATGTCTATCATTTGAGCCTGGGCGTACTGGATCCCATAAAAATGCCACATGAAAGAAAGCGTAATTAAGAAGCTGTTACAATGTCAGGCTTCAGATAATGCACTCTCTTCAAAGGCTTATTTTGCACATCCCAAATTCTCCTCATAAACCATTTACTTTCCCATGCTATTGGACGCTATGAGCATTTAGGAAATGTTCTCAGGGTGTTTGAAATCAACAAGACAATTACAGAGGTTTGGAAGATTCAAAAATACAATCAACAGTACTCTGGAAATGCCAATAGAATTCTTGGCCTGGCAGACTACAGCTGTAATATACATCTACAAGGACATTTTAAGATGATGTTAAAATGAATATTCATCATTCTGAATTCCAGGATTTCTTTTCAAACTGAGAAATGGATAAAGGGATGGGCAGACTCTAGCAGGATCTCCAAATAGTTTGGGAGAAATTTATCCCTAAAAAAAAAAAAAAAAGATGGGAAAATAGGTTTCAGAGTCAGACAGGCATGGATTATAATCCCAGCTGTGTAACAGAAATGAATGTGAATGATCTGGAGAAAATCATTAACTCTCTCAGAGCTTAGTTCTTCAGCTTGAAAATGAGGACAGTAATACCACCTTAAATTAAAATATGTAAGGATCTGGCAAGATGTCTTTGCAAACCTTCATTTTCATTCCTCATCCCCTTTAGGGAACAGAGTCCAGACTCATTGGTTTATATTTTTATAAAGCCTGCAAAATTGCACACTTTCTAACCAATTTAGTTTCTCTTGACCAAAACACTTTAAGACACAAATGTTTCACATCTGTTTTGCTCCACTAAACAATATAAGCCCAACCCATCACCCTTCTTTTCTTGCCACCAACAGCCTCCCTGAACATATTCATCATTCCACAAGAAGTCTCGCTTACAAATAAAGGCATTTCTTTCTACGGCTGGGACAGGGCCATGGAATGCACTTCGGGTATAACAAAAGATGCTGAATCTGAACAAGAATGAACTCAGTCCTAACGTGGCAGGTCAGACAGAGCCGCCTTTGTGCCACACCACCCTCCTGCCCTGTCTTCCTTGCCCTTAACATATCATGATGAGGAACCTCGGTTGTATTTTAAAAAGCATAATAATTACTTATACTTCTCTATGGTTTCCAATAAACCAGTGATTTTTTTTTTTTCAAAAAGTCCATGAATAAAACAAACCCCGTCACCATTGGAAATGCATTTCCATGCAAGCGCGGATGCTTTTAAGACCATTTGCCGAGCGCTCTGCACCATTTGACCAGTTCTGGGGCAGGGGGCACGCTCTAATTACTGATTGTGGAGTTTGGTATCTATAGCAACGGGCAGAATTGACAACAGGAAGCTTCACCCTCTGGGGCACCATCCGAAGTTTATAAAATCAACTTGAGGCCAAGGCTATAGTTAATCAGGAGGGCTTTCAGAGCACGAGTGCTCCGAGTCCACACTTAAGAGGCAAAGAAATTATTTAATAAGACAATCAGGAGCTCGAGAAGGCAGAGTTTATTTAGCTTGGCTTTGCAGTGCCTCTTGTAGTAATTTATCCTAATGGTACCAATTCGCCCATGATTTGATACAGCAGGAGACCCAGGGTATCGGTTTAATCAAACCTCCATCGATGCTGCCTGTTTCTTAACTATTGTTGCTGTATATCAATCAGTTTCTCTTGATTCACTAATCGGATGGCACGGGGATATGAATTGTCCTGGGATTCAAGAAATCAGGTTGACATAATTCTTTATAATGTGCCTGCTTTTAAATGGCATTATTTCACCCCACTCACATTATTTCATGTTCCTACAGCTGACAGATAAAGGGTCCAGATTGCAATTGGCTATGGGTGAGAAAGAAATAGGGAAAAAGCCTGGAGCCTTGGGGTCAAACTATTTTGACTGCTGGCTCTACTACTGCCTGTTAGATGAGACCCCTCTGGGTCTCAACGTCCTTAATCCTTACATAAGGACAAGAATCTACTCAGGCACAGAACTGCTATGAGGATGAATGAACTGGTGTATGAATGAGCCTAGATCAGTGTCTGGCAAGCAGGAAAAAGAATCTTAACAAACGACAGATTCACTCCCCAGCTGCCCTCATTTCCACTCCTGAAAACCTGGGGAGTTACGAATGTATCTGCATTATTTTTATAGGTAAGATGCCAAGATGTACAGTATTTTATGTGCCTGGTCACGCCTACGTTGATAATCCTAGGAGGGCATCTAAACTTAGATCCTTATGCTCAGCTCTCCTGTCCCCACTGAGGACAGAGTCAGGCAATTGCCATCATGCTTTATTCATGTGGTGCTGGCCTGGCTGTTGAGCAAAGACCAGCGGTGTCCTCCCTCTCACTAGTGGGTACTCTGTTGCTTCCCTACCCAAACCTTCTTCCTTATGCAGCACGCACAGACCAGAAATTACAAGACCAGACCTTTTCCCCTTGGAAGGCAGCAACTTTTGAAGGCAGAGAAGGCCCATCCTCACATTGCGTTCACATTGTTCAAGAGAGAAGAAGGAAAAGGGCAACTGGAATCCCAAATTTTGAGGAAATGACCATGTGGATGGCGAGGCCCCGGCAAGGGTCCCATTGCTGCCTCAGAGACCTAAAAGTTCAGGTGGCCATTGCAAGCCTCAGTACAACAGCCCTCAGTTGCTGCTTCTGTAAAATGGGCATATGAAGATGTATTTCCTTGAGCTCACTTCCCAAGGCAAAAATGGGCAAGGTATTCTGGCCCTTTTTCCTACAAGGAGAACTAAATCTGGGCCTTTCACCATTCAGCTTAGCTGTACAAATTTTACCTTAGTTATCCTAGCTTACGGTTTTTCCTGCGAGCAGACCCAAAAACAAATTAAGGAATTAGCGTCAAAAGAAAGGGAAGGGAAGAAGAAAAGTAGAGAGTATGGAAGGGAGGAAAGAAAGACGGAGAAAGAGAGAGGGGGAAAGAAAGAATGAGAGGAAGGAAGGGACAAAAAGGAAGGATAGAGAGAAGGAAGGAAGGAAGAGAAGGAAGGAAGGAAGGGAAGGAAAAAGAAAGAAAGGAAATAGCAAGAGAAGGAAAGAAACAGAAAAAGAAGAAAAAGAGAGAAGAGATGCCGTGCTTGCCCACACCTTTTCCACACTCCTTTTCTCCGTTCTTAATATTGGAGGATTTTGTGTGGCTTTTAGAAGCGCTATTGTTCCAATAGCCAGGGTAAGGGGGTTAATGCCGCCTGAACAAGGGACTCGTTGCTTCCTCCCTCCCACCTCCTCCCTTTTCTTTTTTGGCTCAGCCTAAATTTCCAACACTACCTGATGAAATGTAGTATACAGCTTTTAATTGTGCCCAGAGGCAGTACAACTTCACAGAGGTTTAGAAGCAAGTGGCGGATGATTTGAGAAACAGCTGTGTTCCCGGCCCACGCGCTCCGAGGTGGAACAGCCCCGTCAGCACCTGTGCCCGCTGAGCACACACCCTCACACCCTACGTGCGTGTGCACAGCTGGGACCCATCAGGGTTGTAAGGAATTAATACTCTTAACTTGGTATTTTATTGTACCTAGAGGAGCCTGACGCTATATTAAATCCGTAGCACGTAAGTAGGGTTTTGTTCAATCTTAGGGTTACTGGGGCTGGGGGCTGGGGGCTGGGGGCTGGGGGCTGGGTGGGATATTAAAGAAACACAAACACACACACGACCTCTTTTCTGATGCTGAGAACGAATTGTTTTAATATCCCAATGTTTGGTTTATTTATTATTAGGGATGAGTGGCCACTTTTAAAGAGTAATGGACCTTATCTGGCACTAACCTAGTTTTCCCAATTGAATCTATCTCAGACTCCCAGCAATTGTGGGAAGCCACCAGTTCGGATTCTTTTCTCTTCCCAAAGCCCAGCTTCCCTTGGCGCATGCCCCAAAACACACCTCCCACCTTTTGGACTCCATGGAGTCTTTGAAATCCTACTGCAAACTCCACCTCTCACCAGCACGGTCTCTTGTTATTCCACTGCAGGCCTCCCGAGTCCCTGGAAGTTCAAGTAGACGAGTGTCTATGTACCCATCCCACAGCCCCCTAAACAGAGCCGAACAGAAACCACTGCCCAAGTCATGGCAAACTGACATCGGACCTTAGAATTCCATCTACTGGCCATAAGTAAAACACTTTGTCTCTAAGCCATGTTATATATTCTGTGGTAAACACAATGCGTAAAATTTTTTCCACAGCAGCTGGTACTGAGTGCGACTATGGAGAAGATATCATGAGCGAGTTTTCACAAATGCTGTACTCATGTAATTAGCAATGCACCTCAGTATCTGTGGTAGGCAGAAAAGTGCCCCCTGCCCCAGAGGATACCCACGTCAACTCCCCGGAACCTGTAACTGTGACTCTCTTTAGGAACAGGGTATACGCGGGTGTGAGTAAACATTTTTTGATACGATAGTTCTGGATATTCCAAGTGGGTCCTACATTTAAAGACAAGTATCCTTACAGAAGAAACACAGATAGCCAGGCGTGGTGACTCACGCCTGTAATCCCAGCACTTTGGGAGGCCAAGGCAGGTGGATCACCTGAGGTCACGAGTTCGAAACCAGCCTGGCCAACATGGTGAAACCTCGTCTCTACTAAAAATACAAAAATTGACCGGGCATGGTGGTGCACGCCTGTAATCCCACCTACTCAGGAGGCTGCGGCAGGAGAATTGCTTAAGCCTGGGAGATGGAGGATGCAGTGAGCCAAGATCATGCCACTGCACTCCAGCCGGGACAACAGAGTGAGACTGTGTCTCAAAAACAAACAACAACAAAAAAGAAACGCAGAGGGAAATTTCAGACAGACAGAGAGGAAGTCCAAGTGACCATAGAGGCACAGATAGAGTAATGTGACCACCAGTTAAGGAATGCTTACCGCTACCTGAAGCCAGGAAGGGCGAAGAACAAACTCTCCTCTAGTGTCCCCAGAAGCAGTGTCAATTTCAGACGTCTGGGCTCCAACGCCATGAGCAAATGTATCTCTGCTGTTTTACGTCACTCAGTTTGCGGTTATTACAGCATCCACAAAAAACTAGCACAGGGTCCTTTGCTCTGGGCACCATGTGAGAAATATTTTGCTGCTAATGGGGGCTCTTGGCAGGAGGGGCGCCTAAACTTCGGGTACTGTGGAAGTGCAGAAAGGGCCACATTGCCCACTGTTACCCCATCTGTACCTACGTTTGAGGAAATGGTAGTTCAGCTCTGTAGGGTAAATGCGCCTGACAGCAATAGCTTGAGCATACCCTGAGAATGACTCTCTGAAGGGTATATGTACCTGAATGTCTGTTCCTAGCTAGGGAATCTGGGAGTGGCCAATCAGGAGATACATTCCCTGTCTATGAGGAACAACTGAGCCCCCTAGCCTCACAGGCCGTATGGAAAATCCAGTCCCTGAGTTTTGGATTAAATAAAGGTTGCCAGGTGGAGGTCATTAAGGGCAGGGTGTTAAGTGAAAATGTTATCTAAATAAACTGCACTCTTTCTGCAGGCAGTTGCGGTTTCCCTGCCCAGGCCACGGCCACTGGGCTGTGTGGTTATGTTGTCCAGCCACTGACACTGGACTGTAGGAAAGTGGAGTCTTGTCCATTCCACGGCCCCTGAACCATTTCTGTACATAAGGCAGTTCTCCTGCCCAGCCCACTGCCACTAAACTCTCTCCTTTGTAGGTAAACCCCTAATAAAACCCTATCTCTTGTTTGCTGGCTCTGGGTCTCTTCTCTGGCCTCTTGATCCTAGTGTCTTCCCTATGAGGTTAATAGGGTTCAGCACAACAGCATCGTGGAGAAGCCAGCCAGTGCCATCATGATTCAAACCAAACAGTTCTCAGAGAAGGGTACAGAGGGAGGTGAAAAGCATACTGTCCTCCCAGCTGGACAGTCCCGTTCTCTTCCTGGCTGGACCATTTGCTATGTGTGTGCCTCTGGCAAATTATTGAATCCATGCCTTAGTTGCCTTGTTGGAAAAATGAGATTCTCAATGTAAAACCCACTTTGAAAAAACTGCAAAACATCATATGAATGTCACTCATTTGCTTCAATCCATATTTATAAAGCACCTACAAAGTGTCAGACTCATGGAGCGCAGATGGCACTCCGATTTTGAGGGAGGACACAATCTCTAGTAGGTATTATTGCAACTTTCTCCAAAATACACTTTTTCTTAAGTATCCACTTGTCATCCATTAATATAATGAAACCTCTTTACAAACCCTCCAATCCAAAATGCTGGGTTAATGTAGCCCATAAATTGAATTTCCGCTGTGTTTCTTTGGATTCTCCAAATTTGCTTCTTTCAACCCAACAATAACACACCATTTGTTTGTTTATCATATTAGTAATGATTTTTTTTTTTTTAATGAGCACTCAATACTGGTTAGAAGAAACTGGACTTCAGTGCTGCTTCTGATCATTTAAATTGCTACAAACCTTTTGGAGAGCAATTTGGCAATATGTCTCACAAACCTTTAAAAAATGTGCTCAACCTTTGACCTAGTAATTCCATTTCTGGGAATCTATCCTAAAGACATAATGGGAACTATAGAAACTGCTTTATGCACAGAGATGTTTATCAGAACACTCCTTCTGACAGCAAAAGTATTTAAAACCATATAAATGCCCAAAAACACAGAAATGGATAAATAAACAGCAATGCTTCCCCTCTGTGGACTATGACAACCACTAAGAATTGCAGTTAAGAAGCATTTAGAACAACATGATGAAATGTATAAAGACAGGGAAAAATAAGCAGTGTGCCAAATGGGCGTATGGCAATGATCTCGATGTGGCACAAACACCACACAACACATGGTAAAAAGACTGGAAAGGCAGGCATGGGTTAATTGTGGTTGCCATGGGCAACAGAATTATGAGTGATTTTCTTCCTTCTTTTTAAATATTTTTAAGATATTCTTCACTGAGCTGTATTATCGGCATACCTCATTTTATTGCATTTCCTTTTATTGCACTTTGCAAATACTGTGTTTTTTACAAATCGAAGGTTTCTGGCAACTTTGCATTAAGGAAGACTATCGGCACCATTTTTCCAATGGTACCTGCTCACTTCATGTCTCTGTATCACCTTTTGATAATTCTTACAATATTTCAAGCTTTTAAATTATTATTATATCAGTTCTGGTGATTTGTGATCAGTGATCTCTGATGTCCCCATTGTCATTTTTTGGGGCACCACAAACTGCACCCATATCAGATGGCAAACTTAATTGATAAATGTTGTATTTATGAATACAACACTGGCTCCAGCAACCTGCTGTTCTCCTTCTCTTTCCCTCTCCTTGGGCCTCCCTATTACCTGAGACACAACAATATTGAAATTAGGCAAACTTATAACCCTTCAATGGCTTTTCAGTGCCCAAGTGAAAGTCAGAGTTGCATGTCTCTCACTTTAAATCAAAAGCTAGAAGTGATTAAGCTTAGCGAGAAAGCCATGTCGAAAACTGACATAGGCTGAAAGCCAGATCTCGTGCCAAACAGCCAAGTTGTGAATGCAAAGAAAAAGTTCTTGAAGGAAATTAAAAGTGCTATTCTAGTGAACACACAAATGATAGAAATCAAAACAGCGTTATCACCCATATGAAGAATGTTTGAGTGGTTTGGATACAGGATCAAACCAGCCACAACATTCCCCGAAGCCAAAATCTAATCCAGAGCAAGGCCCTCACTCTCTATAATTGTATGAAGGCTGAGAGGGGTGAGGAAGCTGCAGAAGAAAACTTGGAAGCTAGCAGAGGTCAGTTCATGAGGTTTAAGGAAGAAAGCCGTCTCCATAACAAAAAGGTTCAAGATGAAGCAGCAAGTGCTGATGCAGAAGCTGCAGCAAGTTTTCCAGAAGATCTAGCTAAGATCACTAAGGTGGCTACACTAACAACAGATTTTCAATGTAGACAAAACAGCTTTCCAACAGACAATGTTGGAAGAAGATGCTGTCTAGGACTTTGAGAGCTAGGGAGGAGAAGGCAATGCCTGGCTTCAAAGCTTCGAAGCACAGGCTGACTCTCTCCCCTGCTGGTGACTTCAAGTTGAAGCCAAGCTCATTTACCATTCCCAAAATCCTAGGGTCCTTAAGAATTATGCTAACCCTACTCTCCCTGTGCTCTATAAATGTAATAACAAAGCCTGGATGAGACCACATCTATGGCATGATTTACTGAATAATTTATGCCCACTGTCGAGATCTACTGTTGGGAAAAAATTTGTATTCCTTTAAAAATATTCTGCTTGGTCCAGTGTGGTGGCTCACACCTGTAATTGTGGCCCTTTGGGAGGCTGATTTGGGCAGATCGATTCACCAGGAGTTCAAGACCAGCCTGGGCAACACGGTGAAATTGTGTCTCTACTGAAAATACAAAAATAGCCCAGCCTAGTGGCATGTGCCTGTAGTCCCAGCTACTGGGAAGGCTGGAGTAGGAGGATAATTTGAGCTGCAATCATGCCACTGCATTCCAGCCCGGGTGACAGAGCAAGACTCTGTCTCAAAACAATAACAATTAAAAAAAAAAAAATTCCACTTGTTGACAATGTACCTCGTACCTAAGAGCTCTGATGGAGATGTACAAGATTAATGTTGTTTCCATGCCTGCTAAAACAATGCCCAGTCTGCAGCCTATGTATCAAAGAGTAATTTCAACTATTAAGTATTATTATTTAAGAAATACATTTTATAAGCCTACAGGTGCCACAGATACTGTATTCTTCTGATGGATCTGGGCTAAGTAAATTGAAAATCTCCTAGAAAGGATTCAGCATTCTAGATGCCATTAAGAACATTCGTGATTCATGGCAAAGGATCAAAAATTAATAATAACAAGAGTTTGGAAGAAGTTTATTCCACCTTCTTGGGTGACTCTGAGGGGTTCAAGAGTTAGTGGAGGAAGTAAGTCTTGAGCCCCTTCAAGACTCATATGTGGTAGAAATAGCAAGAGAACTCGAGTTTGAAGTAGAGCCTGATGATGTGACTAAATTGCTGCAATCTCATGAAAAAACTTGAATGGATGAGCACTTGCTTCTTAGGGATGAGCAAAGAAAGTGATTTCTTGCAATGGAACTTGCTCTTCATGAAGGCGAACACTGAACATTGTCATGAACAACGTCATGAACGTTGTTGAAATGACAACAGAGGATTTAGAATATTCCATAAACTTAACTGATAAAGCAGTGGCGAGTTTGAGAGAACTGATTCCACTTTTGAGATAAATTCTGCTGTGAGTAAAATGATGTCAAACAGCAGTGCATGCTACAGAGAATCCTTTTGTAAAAGGAAGAGTCAATCCATGCAGCAAGCTTTATCCTTGTCTTATTTTAAGAAATTGCCACAGCCACCCCAACCTTCAGCAACCACCAACTTGATCCATCAGCAGCCATCAACATCAAGGCAAGACCCTCCACCAGCAAAAAGATGACAACTTGCTGAAGGCTCAGATGATCATTAGCATTTTTTAGTAATGAAATATTTTAAAATTAAGGTACGTACATTGTTTTCTTACAATGCTATTGTACACTTAAGAGTCTATTATATCGTGTAAGCAACTTTTATATGCACTGGGAAACTCCAAAATTCATGTGACTTGCCTTATTGAGATATTTGCTTTATTGTGGTGGTCTGGAACAGGATCCGCAATATCTCTGAGGTATCCCTGTACTTTTAAATAGAGAAAAATTCATTAAAAAATAAGAGACTCTTCATTCTAACACATCCGAATTGGGTGGCGAAAGCTGGTGTATATGCTCTCTGTTTCCTTCAGGACTTTAAGGATTTGGATCCTGTGAAGTGTTTTTCTTGTAACTTGAAACTTCTACGCGCAGGTCAGTCCTATCATTGTTTTTTTCTCTTATTTAAAAGTGCAACCAGTGCGGGGGGTGGGAGAGGCCCCGTGCAGCTCATCACCAGCTCAGAAAATATTCTCCATGCATATACTCTCATATCACTCTTAGATCTTTCTTTGTGAGAAGAACTGGGCTTTTTCTGAATTACTGGCTTGTTTTGAGTTTAGAGATATTGTAAATTGCATAACTGATGGTTTCTCCCAGTTTGTGGCAACTGTTAAAAGGCTCAAAGACAAATCTGTGGCTGGCTTATAACAAGAGCACCTGTGGGTTTTGGGTCCTGGCTTCACTCTGGCCTTCCTGTTCACTTCCATGCCCCGAGTTTCTTTCCTACTTACTGATCACCCTGCATCATCCTGATGTTGCTGTTTCCAATTCTTGTTGGAATGAGATGAAGTATACATTGAAAATTTCTTTTTCACTTGTGAGACAGGCTACATGCACCCCTATGAGCTGTGCTTCCATTGATTGTTAGAGAGAATTCCAGCCAAGTGAAGGGCAAATCAAATCAAGCAACCCCATTTGAATCCATGGCACAACCACCATACTGACTAACAACATGGGGGACATGAAGGAGTTAAATCCACGTGGCAGCACAGGGTGGGAGCCGGCAGCATTGAGGGACCTGGTCCCTTCCCACACTGGAGGCACAAGAGGTCATCAGAGCAGGCAGGAACTTGCACTTGGCTTTGCTGGGAAAGCAGATACTGTGCTTATTGCAATGTTCCTGTGGGCGAGCTAATTGTCTAACTGCCCTTGAGATGTATATAATTTAGTCTGCAGCCCCGGCTCCTCCCTCTGTGTCATCACCAATGGGCCGGGAAACATGAACAACAACATCTACGCCCATTAAAGGCAGCAGCAGGCCAGCCCTGTCACCCACAGTCCCTTGATGAGTGATCTGGCAGCTGTGCTCCTGCTCGGGGCAGCTGGTTTACTTGGCTAAAGGGTATATCTTTAGCTCCCCTTGGTTTGTTGACAGGGGATGCTGTGTTCCTTTCCTACGGCTGCCATAACAAAGTGCCACAAACTAGGTGGCTTGAAACAATAAAAGTTTATTCTCTCTTTATTCAGGAACTCAAAGAGTCTGAATTCAAGGTATCTCCAGCACTGCGCTCCCTCCGAAGGCTCTAGGGCAGAACATATCCTTGCCACTTCCAGCTCCTGGTGGTGGATGGCAATGCTTGCTGTTCCCTGGCTTATGGCAGCATCGCTCCAGTATCTGCCTCCATCTTCACATGGCCTTCTGCTTGTGTGTGTGCAGACGTGTGTGCCTGTAGGTATGTGCATGCATGTAGGTATGTGCATACATGTAGATACATAGATATGTGTGTGCACACATGTGTGTCTCTCCAAATCTCCCTCTCCTTTCTCTTATAAAGACACCAGTCACTGGATTTAGGCTCCATCTTAATCCAGCCAGATCTCACATTAATTTGATGACATCTGCAAAGACCCTACTTCCAAATGAGGTTACATTCACAGGTAACAGGATGGGACTTCAACATATCTTTTGGGGGGATGCAATTCAACCCATAATAGATGCACTTAACAAGCAGCAATTAAAAGCATGAACTCTGTAGTCATCTGGGTTCAAATCCTGGCTCTAACCCTTACTAGCAAATGACTTAACTTCTTCCAGCCTTCCTTCCTCATTTGGAAGGCCTTAGGCCAGCACCTGGGGCTGTCAGGAAGTCAAACAGGATCATGTGCCATGCGAGCACATCGCCAGACATAGACATGGCTTGTCAAGAACACGTTGTGCCTGGGCCTTAGGACTGCCACTCAGCCCTGCTACTCCGATTCAAACGTTCCTTCCACACACTGAGAGACCCTGGTTCAAGATTACAGACAGCAAATTGTTATTAAGGGGGTCTAGCTCTTCGCATCTGGTGTTTAATGTGCACTTTGCCTGGAAATCTCTCCTTTGCCCTCCTCAACCCTCCCTCTTCCCCTCCTTGGGTGAAAAGTTGGCTCCATCCGAGCCCTCAGGACTTGCCTTAATTGACATCTACACTCCAAGATCTTCCAGGTCACCCTGCTGAGAGCAGTTTAGTGCAACTTATGGTCAGCCCTTCCTTCTCCAGGCAACTGCTATGCTGGGAACCTTCTTTGGCGACAGGGATTGCTCATTCCACCCAAGCGTAAGCCTAAGTTTGCCCTATAAAATATAGGACATTCCATTTAATTTGAATTAACATATACAATGAGTAATTGTATTAGCATGTCCCTAATATTGCAAATATTGTACCAAGGTGTGGGCCAGAAGTGCCTGGATGTGAATGTCCTGAGAGCAGTCCTCAACCAACGACAGATGAGGATCTGGTGGGTAAGTACTCCAGTTTCTTTGCCCCCTGATGGGGCATAACTCAGAGACGGCATGTTCCACGTGGTCTCCCCAAGTTTCCCAGGTGAATTCTTCACCCCTCATCCACAGCAGTACGTGCTCCCTAACGCACCCTGGGATGGCTTTTGCTTCCCCTTCTCTTTGTCCACTTCCTGGGAAAATGTCTCTGCCCTCCCACCACTAGTCTCCACATTGAGCTTGTATATTCCCCACAAAACCCTTATCACAACGTGTAATTACACACACATATGTTTTTCTGATTGCTTAATCTCTCTGTTCCACCAGACCGAGTTCTGGTACCATGACTGTGCCATTCACCATTGTTCTTCAGCACCTAGCAGTGGGCTGGCACTCAACAAGAACTTGCTAGATCATGAAGATGAGCAAGAAAATGAAGAAAAGCACAGCCATCTATGCCAGCAGAGAGCAAAAGTGGTTTTCAGCTGTGCTGAGCTGCGCTGCACAGAGGCTAGACTGTCCAAGACTTGAGTTTGGGTCTCACTTGGCTCACTTCAGAATCTGACCTCGGACGGTCTCCTGAGCTGTCTTCACCTCAGTTTCCTCATCTGTAAAACGAGGCGGCGAAACTAGATGATTTCTCTCCTGTCTTCCAGCTCTAAAATTCTACGACTCTATATTCTAGGCAATAAACTTTACGACTATGAATAAATTAATGAAAATGAATATTTAAATGATGTGCAAACATTCATGCGAGTGCTTTCTTAGTCTTTTATGCAGTGGGAGAGTGAGAAATAAAACCGAGATGAAAAGATCAGAAATATCTGCATCAGTGAAAAGCTGGTGTCTTGCTCCCGTTTGCCGGGGATGTTGGTTTAGAAGAGTATTTCTTGAAGAACTCCCAGGGTGGGGGAAGGAGAAGGGTCAAAAGGCAGGCAGGCATCTGGGGAAGCTGGAAGCCCCCAGATGGATGGATATTCCTGGCAACAGTTCTTGGTCCAGGGTATGAGCAAAGGAAATTATGTTCCCCAACTCTCTGGCTCTTTTCGTCGGTCATGAGCCTCAAAAATATTCAGAATAAAGGTTTGCTGACTTGACATGTGAGTGCTTCATGTACTTATCAAGATGATCTGTTGCCTGTCCGTCAAGTGGACAGCCCTTTTGTTGGGTCAGTAGACACAAACCAAGAGTCTGTTTGGCATGTATAATACTTACGAAGAAAGAAGAATGAATTATTTAAAGATGGGACCCCCTAGCTTCTCATGTTGGAAGGAGGTGCAAACTGGGAAGGAGGGAGAGAGAGAAGATTCTCAGACTGAGCCTGTTCTGTGTCCAGCCCTGGGGATCAGGCAAGTTTGGACATTGAGGTATGGCTGGGGAGTTTGGGGACAATGCTTAGCAGGGTCCTATGAGACAACTCATCATCAAGAAGGAGACAGGCCCGATCTTGACCCAGTTGCAAAGCTTGAGTTTATTATCCTCAAAGCTTGAGGACTGGAATTCAGGATGGAGGCTGTTACATAAATTTGTCCCCTGCCAGGCCCAGTGGACACACATCTGGGCTCATGGGATGGTGTGGTCTATAAATCATAATCAATTGTTCTTTGGATGAAATTCTAATATGATGAGCCTAAATACTTGTGTCACTGTGACCTCCTGATCTTTTTCTATCCTCTTTGCCTAGACATTACGCATGCTGATTTGCCTCCAGAATTACCTACTGCCCTTTTTACAAGACTTTTTGGTCTCTTGACAATTGCAGCTCTTTTCTATTTTTATTTTTTAACTTTCTGGCTTTTATTCCCCCATCGTACTCTTTCAAAAGAGTACATAAAAAAAGTGAAACCATGATGATTATTCATTATGAATTTAAAATAATTAGGATACTTGAGTGCTTGATTTCAATTACGTCTACATTTTCAGTCCTAAACAATACAGAAAACAGTGTCTCCAAACCAGTAAACGATTAGGCAAAAGACCCCAGAAAAAGGAATTGCTGCAAAGCCGGAAGTCCTGTGAACACACTGGTTGGATTTTCTGCTGTTTTCAAAACCAAAAATTAAACATGACAGAGAAACAATGAGAAAAAGGAATCTGCAGATACAGTGTCACCTGTGTCCCAGGTCTCAGTGCCTGAACTGCTTATAAATCATGAGCCCTTGTTCATACCATAAACATGCACGAATAAGAGATACTTACTCCTCCCCTCTAACTTTGTGGAATACTTACATGACTTGGCATTTTTATTCCCTGCCACTGAGTCTTGGGACACCCTCCTTCAGTGAAAGCATCTGTGACTCTCTGTGGGTGTTAAGGGTACAAATGATCTCTGCAGGTCGATTTCATCTACAAATACTTGCTGAGAACCTATTATGTGCAAGGGTGGGAATGGAAGGGGGAAAATCTGCCATTTCTTGACCATGAAGAAGAATTAAGGCCTTGTGCCAGGCATGTCTCGATATCTCATTTCTCAAAACAATCCCGAAAGACCAATAACAGTGTTCTCATTTTAATGATGAGAAAACTCACAAAAGTCAGCTAACTTGCCCAACACCCAGCTGATAAAAGGCAGAGCTGGGATTCAAACTGGGTACTGGCAGACTCCAGAAACTCCTGCTCCAGCCTCCATCCCGAAGCAAAACATCCCATATTGCTTCTTCAGAATTGTTGAAAGTGGCTCTTCATTTCCCTGCCTACAAGAGAACTGAACGTGAGTTTAACGACAATGAAGAGAAAAACAGCCAAGCGAGACAGAGTGGGGACAGAGTGTGTGTTGGGGGTGGAGGGAAATGACTGCTTCTCTTCCTTCACACAGGGACAAGAATGACTTGAGGTACAAACTATTAACTCTCTTTACTAGTCAGAATTGGGTCAGATATTCTAGCAGAGAGAACAGCATGTTCTCTGCTCCAGCTGTTATCTGAGCTACACAGCTGGAGGCAGGACTCCAACTTGCTCCTTGGGCTCAGAGCTCAAGGTTTCTACAGCTCTCCAAGCTACATTTGATGGCCTCTCCCAGCTGGAATGATGGGGGGAGGTTGGCAGGGGCATGTCGGGGAGAAAAAGGTAAGAGGAGAAGAGGTGGCGGGGAAGTAGGAGGGGCATTCTCATTTCTAGTGGTGCAACCAGTTATCACATTAGTCAAACCTACCTGCCTGGTGGTTGCCAATCAGTGAAAGTTTTCTGACAGATGTTCATGGGTGAGAAGAATTATTTGAAAGAGAGCCCCCAAACAGCCATAGGAGTTGCTGATTAAATGGGGGTCCTGGGTGCAATGAGGTCGCTAAGCTAAAGTCTGAAAGCCCAATAACAGGATCACACCCTGCTCAATATCTACCAGGCTAGCAATAAATTGAGATTTCCCAAAGCCCTTGCGACATAACGGGCTGGACTCCTGCTTTGGAGGGTTGGCACTTTCATTTCCATGCAACTGACATTTTAAGCTCACATACTACTCCAAAGTTTCTGTTTCTAAACAACCCCAACATGCACAATGCCAAATCTTGTACTGCAGTTAACATGCATGCTTGGGAAACCTCTGCTTCTGTGCAGGTATCATTGAGCCTGCCTTAGAGAGAAAATGACTCTGATTTCTTCCTAGTTATCTGATGCGAAAGCTCAGATAATTCTAGATTCTAGATTCTTGGTGAAAAAGCAAGGAGTTGTTCTATGAATATCATAATTTAGAGATAAATAATGAACACCAAACTTGGAGCGAAATACCCCAGTGTTCATTTTATTTAATATTCTCCATTGGTGGAAATAAATTAAAAATGAACAAGGCTTGTTTATGCCTGCCTTACATTGCTCTCCACTTTTGAATAGCAACTGCATATTAATTTGCCAAGATCCCATAAATTATAATTAGCCCAGAGGATTAACAACATAAATCCTTGAATTTAAAACCAACCTGCCCGGCTCTCTCTTCCCTATGCCCTAAAGTAAAAAAGAGCCATAAAACCTATCACCGCTACTTGATCCATTAAACTCCGGAGACATTCTTATTTCAGCTTAGCTAGTGGAGGTAGTCTTTGTTAAATCTTTTTAAAGTTACAGTAGCTCGATAGAAACTGGGGGTCGGGGAGACAAGGATCTGTGTCAACTCCCAGCCACAGTGCACATTGCCCAGATGTGGATTAGGAGGACAGCGGCAAAAGGGACAAAGGAATATGTTTCGGCTTAGTACAGTTTACACAAAGTCCTGGAACTGGCCTGAGATGAAAAGTGCCCCCTGCCTCTATATTGTTCTCATTTATTGTCAAGAGCTCTGGAGTACCTGGGAGAGGAACCCAGGGCACACACACATGCTCACGGACACAAAGACAACACACTCACACAGGTGATGATCTGAGCTTGCATCTGCCAAGCTCATGCCAGGCTGATGGGGAGAAGAAGGATAATGTTGCTCAGAAGACCAAGTATTTCACACAAGATTATGGCGATTAAAAAAAACAAACAAACTTTTTAAAAAAAATTTTTTGAGACAAGGTCTTGCTCTGTCACATATGCTGGAGTGCAGCGGCATAATCATGGCTCACTGCAGCCTCGACCTCCAGGACTCAAGCAGTCCTCAGGCCACAGCCTCCCAAGCAGCTAGGATTACAGGCACACGCCACTACATCTAACTAATTTTTTATTTTTTGTGGAGGTGGGGTCTCACTGTGTTGCCCGGGCTCGTCTCAAACTCCTGGGCTCAAGCAATCCTCCTGCCTCGGCCCCTCAAAGTGCTAGGATTACAGGCTTGAGCCATCATGCCTGAATAACTATGGAAAATTTTAAAGCACTGTTTTTCCTGATGATGAAAATAGCCAATCACCCTTAAGTATGAATGGCATATGAAGTGCCCAGATGGTGGTTCATCCAGGACTGCACAGCTCAGCCTGGACAATCCCTTCATCTGCAAACATACCTGCACCTTGCAATCTTTCGCTCCCATATCTTTTTCTCCCCTTTGAGTTTATCTCTCCCCTGGAGGGTTGCTCAGGTAGACACCAGAAAAATGCATGGATGTGTGGTTAGCCATACTTAATACGCAGCTCAGCTATTTAGAAACAAGAGCTCTGGGTATACTCTGATGTGTGTGTCAAGAAGGCACCGCAGGACCCCGCTGATGCTTTTGCAGAGGATATAGTCTTGCTTGTAAGAGGGTCTAGTCAAAGGCAGAATTATGGAGCTAAAATCCATTTAACACTTAGACAGTGGACTAGTGGGCTTCCTTGCCACCAACAGAGTGCCTATTTTATGAATTTAGGTTTCCCCCCAATTATAAACCAACAAATGTTCATTGTAGAAAATCCTGATAATAGTTAAGACAATCAAGGAGAAAATGTAAATGTCAGCATGCAGGTCTCATTTATCCCAGATATTTTGCAATACATATGCTGAATAGGAATAAATATATTCTACACTCAACCTGACTCTTTTCACTTAATTTTATTCTATGACGACTTCACCATGTCCCTAATCATTTTCCAAAATCCCCAGTTATGACACTTCATCCTATAACTGTAGTATCATCTCTGTCACTAATGTCGAATTATTAGACATTATGGCTATTTTAATTTTTGATTATAATTTTGTGATCATTACCTGATACATAAACTTTCATGTAGCACCTAACGATTTCCTTGGGAGAAATTTATAAATGTAGAATTTCTGGGGGAAGGATGTGAACATTTTCAAGAAAAATTTCCTTTTTAAATGTGACATGAAAATGTGCATGCCGCCTATTACGAAGGGTGAGGGTGGGGTTTCAGTGGAGATCTGCAGAGTATGATCTGCCTCCAGCAAAGAAAAATCAGGCTGCTAAGTCAGGCTGGTCTTTGGGCTATCCAAAAGATAAAAAGTGAAAAGGCAGTCATTTCACACTGTGCTTGGGCAGTATGCCCAACAGACCCTGAGTAGATTTCTTTTCTTTTCTTTGTTATTGATATAACTGGGGAAAACAGAACAGCAAGGATGAGAACAAAAATAACAAATAAAAAGTCATTTTGGGCTGGGCGCGGTGACTCATGCCTGTCATCCCAGCACTTTGGGAGGCCGAGAAGGGCGGATCACTTGAGCTCAGGAGTTGAAGACCAACCTGGGCAACATAGTAAGATTCTGCCTCTACAAAAAGTTAAAGGCTGGGAGCGGTGGCCCATGCCTGTAATCCCAGCACTTTGGGAGGCCAAGGTGGGTGCATCACCTGAGGTCAGGAGTTCGAGACCAGCCTGGCCAACATGGTGAAACCCCAACTCTACTAACAATACAAAAATTCGTGGGACATGGTTGCGGGGGGCACCCAGAATCCCAGCTACTTGAGAGGCTGAGGCAGGAGAATCGCTTGAACCCAGGGGGCAGATGTTGCAGTGAGCAGAGATGGTGCCACTTCACTCTAGCCTCGGCATAAGAACAAGACTCCATCTCAAAAAAAAAGAAAAAGAAAAAAAGTTAAAAAAAATTATCTGGGTATGGTAGCACACAACCTGTAGTCTCAGTTACTCGGATGCTGAGGCTGGAGAGTTGCTTGAGGCAGGAGAGTTGCTTGAGCCCAAGAGTTTGAGGTCACAGTGGAGCTATGATCCTGACACTGCATTCCAACCTGGGTGACAGAACCAGACCGTTCTCCAAAAAAAAAAAAAAAAAAAAAAAAAAAAATTATTTTAAGAAAGAGTCATTTTAGGGTCATGAAGTTCTTGAAAATCTGATAGGTATACTTTCCCCAAATACGCACTCATACTCCAAAGTTTGCGTATTTTATTTCAGGGACCATAAAGTTTCCCCAGATTCATCCCAGAATCCCTCAATCTTGATTAAGTCAGTAGAATTTAGAGGTAAGAGGAATCATGCCATGAGAAGTAGGTGACTGTGAACACAAGCTTCTGAATGCCAAAGATTCTTTCACCTGAACTGAGTGAGCACAGGTAAAAGTTTTGAGGTCTCAGGTCAAAAATTCAAAATGTGCTCCCCTAGGAAGTTTGACAAGGGATGAAGAAGTTTATTTAAGGCAGTGGGCATCAAACTTTAGCAGGCACTGAAGTCTCTTGGAAGGCTTGCTGAAATATAGATGGCTGGGCCCTGCCCCCAGACGCAGTAGGTCTGGGGAGTGGCCTAAGAATTTCCATTTCTAACAAATTCCCAGGTGATTCTGATGCTGCTGATCCAGGAACTTGGCTTCGAACTTATTACTGAAAACCATATAATGGGATACTATGGAATCACTGAAAATGATGTAAAATAATATTTACTGTCATAGAAAGATATTCCTGGCCCAGTGCAGTGGCTCATGCCTATAATTCCAACACTTCGGGAGGCCAAGAAGGGCAGATCGCTTGAGTCCAGGAGTTCAAGGCCAGCTTGCATAACAAGGTGAAACCCCGTTTCTAATAAAAATACCAACACAGAAAAAATTTAGCTGGGTGTGGTGGTGACTGCCTGTAGTCTCAGGTACTTGGGAGGATGAGATGGGAGGATTGCTGGCATCCAGGAGATGGAGGTTGCAGTGAGCCAAGATTGCACTACTGCAATCCAACCTGAGTGACAGAGTGAGACCCTGTCTCAAAAAAAAAAAGCAAAAAAAAAAAAAAAAAAACACAAAAAGACATTCACAGTATTCTATAAACAAAAGAAAGCAGATTATATAGGACTGTGTACAATATAATTGTTTCTGTGACTTTTTTTATAAAAGCAAAAATAGCTATATATGCATTTCTAGAAATATCTAAATATACAGATTTAAATATAGATATTGATATGGGTATAGGTATAGATATAAATGTGGATATTGGTTTAGGTATGGATGTGGGTACAGACAAGGACAGGGATAAGGGAAGGTGTATAGATATGGGTATGAATACGTAAATGGGTACGAATATGGAGTTGGTGCCCTTTTCTCTGAGTTTTGAGATGATGACTGTTCTGCTTTTGTTATTTTTGCTTATCTATATTTTCTACCCTTTCTACATCTAAAAGAAATTGTTTTCACTATCAAAATAAAAAAATTCCTTTGAATGATTCAAAACAATAGCAGACTGCTGTTACTGAGGACCCTTTTGTCACTGTCACCACTCGGGGTGCTGGTTCTGTTCCTGTTCATAGGTCATCGAGAGGCTCTGGGGCTACAGGACCCACCCAAAGACCCCCAGCAGGTGAGGGGCTGCGTCCCTGTGCTGGTTCCAGTCTGTCATACCACATTTTCCACTTTTGTGAACTGAAAACTCTACACCCAGCCCTGTGCTGACCGGAGACTGCCTTCCAGTATCATGAGGAAATTGGGGTGGTGGACAGGTACAACCTCCCCCTGACCCCTAACGACCTGCTTTGCTCCTGAGTAAGTAGCCAGCCACAGAGTCTATGATGAGGCCTTCTCTGGCTGCTGTCGAGGTTTGGACAGCTTTGGTCAAGTGGGGATTGCAAGTACACACAGTATTTCAACGTCCTGAAATCTCTTAATGAATTCCCAGCATGCATTCTTGGCATTTTTTTCTGTAGGTCTCCAAATGACTCTCTGAAAAGGACTCATGCTGGGGCCCAGCATTTGTGTTCACTGATCAACAGAGGAACGGGGATTACACATCATGACCTGCATTTTTAAATGCAAGGAGACACAGAGGTACATGGTGACATACATATGTGCATCTATCTGCCTCAACACTTAATATTCGTGCGTATTTGTGTATCAATACTTAACTGTACATAATTTGATGTCAAGTTGTCAACTAACAATTCTCGGAAATTACTGATCTATGCTTTCTATATGTTTGGCATTAAAATATTATTTGTTTTACACATATGATAGATGGATGAATGGATAAATATCTGATAAAGCCATTATAGCAAAATGTTAATGGTGGTTCGCTGTAAAATTCTTTCAACTTTGATGTATGCTTATGAGTTTTCATTTTAATTTTGAAGGAAAATGATGTGTCTTATGAAATAATAGTAATAGCAGATGGTAACTGATGTTTTACCAAAACATTATTAATGTCCTTACAGACCAAAATAAGACACAGGCAACCCTATGTTACCACATTTTTTTTCAATGTTAGGATATTTCAAGGTTTGAAAACCATTGCTTTAGAGTAGTTCCCCTATTTGTGGGGTTGTGAATCTTTTTGATTCTAGCTTTAGAGCCTCCCAGGGCTGAAAAAGAAAAATTGTTGATTATCTTAGGCAAGGTCCTTAGTAAGTACCCCCACCCCCCCCCCCCCCCAAAAAAAGGGCACCACCACATAGCTGTGCCTACCTTTGCTCAGGATTGGTTACTGACTATAGTACATAAATCTCCCCATTCCTGGACTTCTCTCTTGAAATTTCACACATCATTTTCAATTAAGGAGCTCTTTGCTTGAAGGACAGAGCCACCTGGTTTGTCCTACAGAGTGTATCTACAGGCAGATGTGTAGAAACATGCATGATGGCATAAGATGCCTTTGCTTGGGAAGGGAGCCCATTTGCAGCTCTCCTTACCATCCTTGAGGACTCAGAAACTGAATGCCTTGAACGGACTTAATAGTTTAAGTAACATATCTAGGATTAATAATAATGTTTAAAACCCTTTATGAATAGCTAATATGCATGGACTGGATAGGTCATTTTAAATGTTACTAGATTTGTTAAGATCTTAAAAATTAATTCCTTTAGCAAAGTCAAACTACAGATTGAATCAGATAGTATGGAATAAATTGGAGCTGACAATCACCCTTTTCTCCGTGTTCCATCATGAAACGGGTGTTCTCCAGCCAAGGGTTCCCAGTGGGGGCCTCAGGAACAGGGGAAGAGGCACAAAATCCAAGGAAGGAGTGAATCCTTGTGGTTGTGCTTGAGCCCCTAAACATTCCCCACTAATGCGTTTGCTTTGTGACACTCTAAGCATTTTTCCTTACTGAGGATTTCAGCTGCTGGATTCCCCTAAAGGTACTTTAATACCTGTGCTGGGAGGAGAACAGTCACTTCATACAGAAATTAAATACATAAATTAATAGATGCCTCTTCAGAAAACCTTTCAAACACGGAGTCCAGCTGCTTCGGCAACACTACAGTCAATAGGTCAAGGCCTTGGCTAATGGCTAGGGAGAGGCAGAGGAGGGATGAAAATGGGCTGAGAGACTCAGCAGAGATCAACAGATATGCCCAGAGACTTAACCACTTAGGTGAATATTTGCCTTTGCCAGAGGGTTATGGTGAGAACTTGCCCAAAGCAAGAAGCAAATGGAAACAAGGACACAAAGAAGAGGGAAGAAGAGGATGAGGAGAAAGGAGAAAAGGAGGAGGAAAGGGAGGATGAGGAAGAAAAGGAAGAGAAGGAAGAGAGGGAGGAAGAGGACAGAGAGGAGGAGCCACCAGCCAGGGTTGCATGTGCGTGCCCAAGTACACAGGACATTCTGCCCTTCACCTGTCCTCTTCAAAGACCAGAAAAGAATGCCACTCTCAAGTTCTGCCTTTGGCAGGAGTGAGCTAGAAAGGGTCTTTAGGTGTTTAATGAAACAAATAAAATTTAAACATGTACCCTTTAGCTTCAGAACCTCCGAGATATTAGGATTGTGTCCAAAAGACTTGACAACTTTATGGAGTGGCTATTATATGCCTGGCTCTTTCCTAGGTAGGCACTGTATATATGTTTCTTGTTTAATGAGATCATTTTCAAACTCTTAGCAACTCTTCTACCCGTTTGCTGTATATTGAGCTTCAAAGTATGATTTCCTTCAAAGAAGGGTTTCAGCAACTTCTAACAATCTTGAAAAGCATGATGTTTGGTAAATGCGACAGACAGCAGGCATTCTCTCACATTTCAAATCTCCAATGGCCCCTAGCAGTGTATCTAGCACACACCAGCTCAATAATATTCCATACATTCATAAAAGTTTTCAAATGGAAGGAGATGTTGCATGCAGATAAACACCCTCCTAGTTTGCCCATTTAACAGATGAGGTAGCTGAGTCCTAGAGTCAAACACCTCTTATCCATAGTCACAAGACACTGACCCAATACCTGAACTAAGCAGACAGCAGGCTTTTAATTTTATGTTTATAGGCAAGTTATCTTTCAGAAGGATTGAGAAGAGACATTCAGATGACATTTCTCACTGATTCCTCAAAAACTATAAGCACTCCAGTACATTGTTTTGCTTCCAGCCTCAGTCCCTGCCCCTGCCCACCCCCACCCTGCCCTCCCCACACCCCCTTCCCCCCTCCCCACTACTCCCCGCCCCCCACCCCCACGACCCTCCACCTTTGGTCTTCATCTGCTGGGAGGAGGAAGATGGTGCAGCTTGAATTAAGTGTCAACTTCAGGTAACTCTTCCAGAATTGTTTAGCTTGGATCTCATGGATCTCCTACCTCCCTGAGTGTTTCATGCATGAAAGCCTTCCACTCTCTCCAAAATGCTGTACTTCTTGAAAACCACAGCCATAAGACGTGTTTCTCTTATGTACCTCCTACCTCTAGAAAAAACTATCTGGAAATTAGATGTGAAAGCAGGAAGTATTATTCCTTTTTTTTTTTTAAGGGTAAGTAATACAGAGAAAGAGAGAGAGGATGAGAAATGATCCCAGGTAATTCCCTTTGGAAAGTTTCTGTCTGTTGCGTTTTCTGGAAAGCACGGCGTGTTCTGTGGACATGTATTTCAGAGCACTACTTCCTGCATTGGCTTGAATGAAAAGACTCACCAGGGATGCTAGATAAGAAGCAAATTCCCAGGATCCACTGTAGACCCACTTAAACTCATTCCCTTAGGCTGGGATATGGGAGTAGGGAGTAGGCATTTTTGAAAGAATCTCTCCCAAATGATCTTTGTCATAAAGTAATTTTGGGGAATTTACCCAATTTTCATCTATTTGTAAATTTGGGGAATTTACCAAATTCCACCTTACCTGACATGTTAAATCCTTCTATAACCTGCGAACGATCTTGTGTCAGCAGAGAGACCAGCAGAGTTGATGGATTAAGAAGGATGGGTAAACAGAATCAAGCTCATTTCAAAACATTCCACTGTCATACAAGCTGCGAATATGTTTGAATAAAAACCTTTCTGAAATGTCTCCAAAGATCTCTCTTTGCATGAGGTCCTTTCAAACGAGGCCAATTTCTGGAGACTTTTCTCCATTTGTCCTTCCTGTACAGAATGCAAAATAAAAGACACCATTTCTGAGTGGCCGTTTTGGAAGGATAGCTTCTGTAAATGGTCTTTGCTGAACTCTCGTCCTGGGTCCTGGGTCCTGGTTCCTGGGTTCCCTAGTTCTCATTCCCCCATTCACACCCGCCCTGCTCACCACAAGACCTTTCTACAGGTGCCAAGTTTACCAAAGACGTTATGCCTAACCCCTATGGAGAAAACCCTGTTGGGTGCAACATACAAATGGAGCTAGTTCTTGCCAGTGGACATCTTGTTAATACATTCCACTGCCCTCTGCTCTAAAAGGATCTCGTGTGCTCCACGGGGAGACTGGAAAATGCATTGTATGTTCCAAAGGGAAGGAGGCCTATTTCTGCAAGCCCAGCCCCAGTCCCTGAATTATTTTAATTGCAGCCTGGTGATGCCAAGGTGCTGAAGCACCCCCTTAGGCTGAGTGCTTAGCTAGGAGGTACTGAATTAAACTGTCAGAACATGCAGAAAAATTGCAACGCGGCCTGTCAACAACATTTGTTAAGAGACACGGGTGAGGCTGGTGACTTGTATAGGAAAAGAGCTGTCTGTGCAGAGCCATCAAAGCACAGCCTGGAACTAATGGGGTATTCAGAGGTCTTGTTCTACTTCATTGGTCAAAGCCAACACAAGCCTGTAAGATTTGGGCCCGTTTGCTGTTTATTACTGTGGTAATAAAGGCCACTTAAAGATACAAACCCATCTTGTATTGGCTTAAACCCAGGGCTTCTTTTCTGAATCGGATCACTAATGTCTCGTTTCTCAGGCTTTTAAAAATAATCTTCTGTTTTAGGAACAAAAATTCAGAAAAATCAGACATCCTATCAAAAGAAGACATTCTAATCTTGATCTTATTTATCTTTGGTGGGTATCTTTTTTTTAACATCTACCCTGGGATGGTCCATTTTATTTGCCACCCTGGGCTACGCTATAGTTACCAGTTATCCAGTCAAACATGAATCAAGGTGTTGCTGGGACAGTATTTTGTAGATATGATTGAAGCCCTTATTCAGCTGCCTTTTAGGAAGGGAGATTATCTTAAATGGTCTGATTGTGACGGAGTCAATCATTTGGAAGATTTTAAGAGAAGAACCGTTTCTTTTCCTGGAGAAGAAATTCTGCCTGTGGATAGCAGCTTTAGCATATGCCAAGAGTTCCAGTCTGCCTCTCTCAACTGCCCACTGTATGGATTTCAGACTTGCCTAGGCAACCCTATTATTGCATAAGCCAATTCCTTGCAATAAATCTGTTACTATACATCTCCTACTCATGCTGTTGCTCTGATTTAACCCTGACTGATCCACAACCTTATTTTAGTCCCTTGTCTCTCATACTGTAACCAAATATCTTTTCATCAGAAGTCTCAAATTAGAGATTTGTACACTGCAAAAAGTTCATGTTCTTTTCGGCCCATACCCATGTATTTGGTGCAATATGTTAAAAATAGAAATAAATTGAATTAGTTGCCAATATTTAAAACTCCTAAAGATTTCTCTCTCTCTCTCTCTCTCTCACAAACACACACACACACATGCACACACAATCTACATTTCCAGATTCTGTTAGAAGAGAAAAAAAATTAAAGAAACTGGCGAGCATAGTTGTGTATCCTCATATGACAACAGTCAGCTAGAATGGAAAGTGACCTCCTCTGTTAACAGAGTGTGTGCGCTGCAGTTTACCACAGTCTCCACCACTCCTTACGGTCTCCCCAGCAGTAAGGCTAATTGTCACGGGACCTTACATTGCTTTTCTTTTTGTAAAGAGAAATGTGAAAGATATATCATACTCACTATGGTTTCAATCTGGTTTGTCTGTCCCCACCCAATCTCATGTTGACATTTGATCTCTTGTGTGAAGATGTCAGGAGATGGAGCCTACCGGGAGGTGTTTGGGTCATGGGGACGGATCCCTCATGAAGGGCTTCATGCCATCCTCATGGTAGTGAGTGAGTTCTCCCTCTGTGATTTCCCACGGGAGCTGGTTGTTTAAAAGAGCCTGGCACTTCCCTTCTCTCTTGCTTCCTCTCTGCCCATGTGATCTCTGCACACACTGGCTTCTCTTTGCCTTCTGCCAGGAGTGAAAGCAGCCTGAGGCCCTCCCCAGATGCTTAATCTTGAACTTTCCAGGCATGAGAACTGTGAATCAAACAAACTTCTTTTCTTTATGAATTACCCAGTCTCAGGTATTTTGTTATAGCAACACAAAACGGACAAAACTATACCCTTTACTCTATCAAAAGTAGAAATTTTAAAAGATATACGGAGAAGGCAACACATTGCAAGGAAAAAAAGGAGAATGTACATTTTTCTTTGCAGAAATGAAGACCATTTCTATGCATTCCACTTTCCAACAAAGTGTATCTGGGTTACTACCTGCCTCTACTCATTTATGTTGACCTGCCTAGTAGGCATGTATTGTTTGCAATTCCTTCTCCTACACCCGGCACATTTTAGGAAAAATTCACTATGAAACCATTCTTCTTGCTCTTTAACAAAAGAAAACCCTAAGGTGATTACAAGAGAAGTTTGCTCAACACACAGGAACACTGTGATAATTGCTTTTGGAGAAATCCATTGAAATGCAACCATCAGTACCAGGGAAGGGGTGAAGAAGATTCCAATGACCTTCTTTTCTTTCCAGACAGTTCTTAATATGCACTCCTTTGCCCATGGTGACCCCTGATGGGTTAGTTAATGGGCTTTCTTCTGCTGGTTAAGAAGCAGAAATGCACTCTAGGAGAAAATACCACACACTGGGAGTCAGGTGTCTGTGTTCAATCCCCACTGTCTGTCTCAGACACTGAGACTCAGTTTCCTCCTCTACTAAATAAAAGGAGTCCCCAAATGTGACTGTGCCTCTGCTTAGAGCTTCTGGATTCAATCTGCAATCAAATGAATGTCTCTCTGGATGGTGAGGCCCAGGCATCTGTGTGTTTTCAAGCTCCCAGGTGATTCTGATGAGCAGACAGGTTTGAAATTTGCTGGACTAAAGAGCGTCTCAAGTTTCTTCCAGCTCAAAAACTTGATGTACCTAGGAATCAAATTCTGCAGGCGCCTCTCTAGATATTGGACAGGCAATGTTCCAGACGTATTAATGCTTTGGGGCCACTGGGATATGGTTTTAAAGGCTTGAAGCATTGCCACACTGCCTTAGTCACCCGGCAGGACCTGACTTATCATTTTGCCTGTAATGCATGTTTCCTGGTGGTTTGAAACTTCACTTGAAGTTCCGATGCGAGGCAAGATGCAATGGTCAAAATCAATAGATCTGAACTGCGATCGACGGGCAAAAGGCTTGAATCTCCTCAGTTCCCGCTCTCAGCCCCGCTACTCTCTTATGCCCTGTGCCAACATGATCGCCTTCCCTAAATAAAAGACAGAAAGTATCCTTTATCCTCCAAAGATCATTTGGAAACAGAATTAAATTGCACAGCGTTCACCCCTAGCACACAAACCTAACCCCCTTTGGAGTACGATGTTGGATGTCGTCATTCTCAGAACCTGAGGGGCTCTCTCTGGTTCTCAGTAGGAGAGGGTTATGTTTTTTCCTAATACAAACAAAAGACATTAGAAAGCATGTGGAGCATATGATAGCGCTGCGGTGCCACCGCGAACAAAATATGGATTTTGCTTTTGTAATGTGTGACTATTAGATCACAGCGTTGGTTGCAATAAATTATCACTGTCAGTTCCTGCTAATTGCTAGAATCTTCTGCCATGGGCTGCAGTGATGTGGGCCAAAAAAAAAAAAAAAAAAAAAGTTTTGGAGCCAGATACAAATATGCATCCTGCTGCATTGTGAATGGCATCTCGGATCTTGAATAAATGCCTAAGGAAACAGCTAGGCATGAGGGCCTGGGAATCAAAGACGTCATTATGCAATTATTGAGAAAAGCAGGCTCTTTATAAAAGAGAATTCTGACTTCTCTGTGAATCCACTGACCCAGAGCAGCCTTCGCCCTACATGTATTCCTGTCCATAACGAGTACCTACAGGGTATGATGGAAGCAAGTAAGTTAACTGGTGTTGAAGTTAAAAAAAAAAAAAATCCAACCTGACCTTTTAAATGAAGAGATCCTTCTATGCTTTCTATGCCACAGAAAGTTGCAAAACCCACAAATGACAGCAGGCCCCCTTCCTGGCTTCTTCCTGGCCCCCTCCCCAATATGCCCACAGATGTCCCCACCCGACCCTGATCCTTTCTCCTCCCCAGAGTATAAAGAATCTAGTGCGATCTTCTGGGCATAAACCTTGGCTTCAAGCTCCTTCTTCTTATTCTGTGAGAGTCAATCTCTGTATTAAGATCAAAAATTTGCTAAGCACCTATGAGGTTCCTAGTGATGGGGATGCAGGCATAAACAAAACAGGTGAAATACCTGCCCTGTTGGAGCCAGCATTCTCAAAGAGCGGGGAGAAAGCAAAATGGGTAAGTAACTGGAAATTGTGCTTGGATTGATGGCAATGATAATATGGAGAAAAATAAAGCAGGTGAAGGGGGTCAGAGGTGCTGCTGGGGATGGAGAAGGAAGATTGCTGTTTTAAAGATGGTATCTAGAGAAGGCTTCCTCCGAAGGTAACAGAGAAAGGATGGGCCAGCCCTGTGGCTGTTGAAGGGCACTCTGAGTGGGATAAAGGGGCATGGGTCTCATTCCATTCAACAGCAGGGAGGCCCGCACAGCTGGAACCCAGTGAGCAGGGGGAAGAGCACTGGCAGGAAGAACAGAGCCAATGGGGGAAGGGAGAGGATGCAGGATGCCATGGCCAGCTCGAGAGCATGGCTTGCACTCCGAGTAACAGGAGACGCCTTCAGAAAGTTCAGAGCAGGAGAAAGAGGTGATCTAACATATTTTCAAAGGAGATTCTGGTTCTCCGTGGAGAAAGAACTGAAAGGGTACCAACATGGCTAGGTGCCAGGAGGCCCTTAAAAGAAAGGACTGTGGTCAGGCTCTGTGGCTCATGCCTGTAATGCCAGCACTTTGGGAGACCGAGGCGGGCGGATCACTTGAGGTCAGGAATTTTAGACCAGCCTTGGCAACATGGTGAAACCCCATCTTTACCAAAAATACCAAAAAAAAAAAAAAAATTATCCGGGTGTGGCAGCGCATGCCTGTAGTCCCAGCTACTAGGGAGGCTGAGGTGGGAAAATCGCTTGAACCTGGGAGGCAGAGGATGCAGTGAGCTAGATCATGCCTAAACAACAGAGCAAGACTCTGTCTTAAAAAAAAAAAGAGAGAGAGAGAGAGAATTGAGCAGTGATCCAGGCGGGAGGCGAGGGCAACCTGGAGGAGTATGCAAGGGTGAAGTCGGCTTTCTGAGGTCTGTATTCCTATTTGTGAGGTTTGTCCCTTGCTCCTCTCACATGTAAACTCCGTTGAGAAGAACTCAGTCCCTGGCACACAGAACACATGTGACAAATAATGGTTCCATGTTAAAAAAACCTGCCAGGTGAGAGCCTACTCATGTCCCAAGAAGATCGACTTCCGCTAGATGAGTGATAACTAAATGTGGCTCCATTTGTTTTATTATTTATGCAATGTCAGCTCCCCCGTTCCTCACCCTGCATCTCCTCATTTGAAGAGGACATTCTGACTGATGGACCAGGGCAGAAACCAGAAGCCATCCTGCTGCCCCCATCTCTTCTGCTGCCTGGCTCTCTGACCTTCCACTTGCCATTTATTTTGTCCGTGCCTCAATTTCTCCATTCTGAAAATAAGAATAATTCTGCCAAGGGACCATTATGAGGATTAATGAGGTAATAAGGAAATGCCTGAAAGCAGTTTGAGCTCCTTGAAGAAACAGCTATAAATGCAGGGTCCATTTTTCCATCTCTTCTGTCTTCTCCTGCTAAATAAAACAGCCAGAGGGAGAAAGCCCTGTTGGGGTAGAAAGGAAAACGACAGGTGGACAAAGACAGCAGCTCTTTCTTCAGCAAAAATACCCTTAAGTAGATTCTAAGGCATTGGGAAGCCTCTTAGAGAAGCCTCCTTTGCAATAGAAAGGGGCTGGGGCAGAGAATATCCAAGAAATTGTGAGGATTATTTTGCCTCAATTTGTGGACCAGAAATCACCTCAAAGGGACTTAGAAATAAGCCAGAACCATGTCGCCCCTCCTGTGTGCCCGAAGAATTCAGAAGCTGACCAGGCGATGTGGCAAATCCCCTCAGCAGTAAAGTGAAAAAATCGCCCACGACGCTGATCTGGTTTGGGTTGATGACACTCTGGGGTAGACACAGTATAAACCTGTTGGCTCAATAAATATTGGGCTCCTTTTAATGAAAGAAACACTGTCATTCTCTTCTCATTTCCTCCCTCTTGTCTCTTTAAAACTCCTTTAAATGAGAGGTTGTTCTTCCTCATTCCAGGTATATCTTCAGATGGTCACTAAGTTTATATATGTATCCTTGTACATATTTTATACCAAAACTTCTAGAAAATGCTAACTTAAAAAAAAAGAAAAAACAGACCTGAGATGGGTTTTTGAAACGGTTACTCTGATGCAGTTTGTTGTTGTTATTTGCTTTTTAAAACTGAGGAAATGGCCTGGTGCGGTGGCTCACACCTGTCATCCCAGCACTTTGGGAGGCCGAGGTGGGCGGAGTGCCTGACGTCAGGAGTTCCGGACCAGTCTGGCCAACATGGTGAAACCCAGTCTCTACTAAAAATACAAAAAAATTAGCCGGACATGGTGGCGGGCGCCTGTAATCCCAACTACCTGGGAGGCTAAGGCAGGGGAATTGCTTGAACCAGTTGGAGTTTGCAGCGAGCCGAGATCGTTGCATTGCACTCCAGCCTGGGAGACAGAGCGAGACCCCGTATCAAAAAAAAAAAAAAAAAAAAAAAAAACCTCAGGAAATGCAGGCGAGAGCGCTGGCAAAAGTGGTAATGAAATATCAGCACACGACGAACTTTTGCAAGCAACCCTACATGCACAGTTGTTTGTAAATGAGGAAATGTATTTCTGCATTCACAGGATAGAGGAGTGAGGAGGTGGGATGAGTGCTAGGTGGGCACTTTATCTGGCTAAATTATGCTACTACTTCTGAGTGACCCCATGGACATTCATTCATTCGTACATGTATTCGTTCATTCCCTAGCATTTGTGGAAGTGGTATATGACACGGTACTAAGTGCTAGAAGGCTCTGGGCTTCCTCCCTTTTCTGTCTTGGAAGGAGAGAGCGAGAAAGTGGCCAGGAAGCTGCGGTGAGGCCCGCTCTGGGCTGAGTCACTCGGTTCCCCTTTTCCCTTTTTACTTCAGGCCTGTCACTCTGTGTCGAAGGGCAGGGGGAGGGGAAGCAAGAGAGAAAAGTATCAATGGTTGGAGAAGAGGAACAAGTTTAACTAATATCTGATTATCCTTTTGATGTTCATTCAAGTTACCAAAAAGGCTGAAGCACTGCCTGTGCCTCGACAGGAAGTGTGCGGTAAAAGTAATGTCGTGATGTTTGTTGTGGGTGCCAATGGGCCACCCTGCACCGGGCACTGGAGGCCTGCTGGGAAGGTGAAGTGGGCCCACTGCCTGCTGCGGGTGGTGGCTGAGCCACTGTGACTATAAAATGACTCTTTTTCATTTAATAAAAGAAAAAAAATCATCATATATATTGCAAGCACAATTTTTACGCAAATAAAAGCTCTATCTAAATTAAACAGAAAAATGTTGGGTCAGAATAAGCCACTGAACATTTCTTTCTGATCTCACAATTGAAAGGACTCATTTTTTAAAATGAGAAAATTTAAAAAAACAAATTTAGAGTCTCATCCCCTAAACGCAACTACTGTCAGTATTAATACACAGCTATTTAGTGTTTCTGTGTATCTTTCGCCTCCAAAATCTGCCTCTCTCTCCACCTCCTCCCAACCACACCGTGACATTTGCTTTGTTTTTCTGATAGATGTAAACACATAATTTTTGCCCATTTTTTTCCTTTAGAAGTGTCATTCTTTTCATTAATGTAGACTTGTCTATCAAATGGCTGTACCACAGTTACATAACCAATAGCTCAGCATCTTTCTTTACAGCTGTTGAACTGCTAGGTAAAAAGTATTGGTGCAAAAGTAATTGCGGTTTTTCCTATTGAATGTAATGGTGAAAACTGCGATTACTTTTGCTCCAGCCTAACTAGAAAATAGCATTCTATATTATAGATTAAAAGTCACAAGTCGATCCATGAAAATGGGGCTTATCTAGTTGAAATCCAAACTCCACTCCTGTGGGGCTGGAGGGTTATGAGGGCTGAGGGGCCTGAGTGAGACAGCCTCGGGATGGCGTAGGGTTTATAAAGGAGCCATAGAATAATATGTTTTCAATAACGTTTACATTAATTCCAGAGAGATCTCCAAAAACCCTCATTTTTGTGTTCAGTCCTGGGGAAATTATGTCCCTGAAAGGTACATATATCTGTCTCTGTTTCCATCACAATTCATTCCCCGCCAACCACTTTTACTGGAAAAAGGGGTATCGCCAGATGAATCAGATCAGGCTAAAGACCAATTACACAAAACAAGGAACGTGGCTGCTGGCCTTTTCCCTGAACTGAAGCTGAAACTCAGAGAACCATTTCCAGGGGAAAGAGCTGGGCTCCTGGAAGATGTATAGGGTCAGCCTGGTGGTGAGATGGTGATGAGCAGGGGTGCACATCCATGAGGAACCAATCATGTTGGAACAACTAAGTGATATCGCCTCTGGCTTTATTAATATTAAAGACCACAGGCTAGGCGGCTGCCATTTTACTGCCCTGTTTCCAAGCCACCCAGCACGATTGATTCCTAGCTCCCAAAGGCTTCCTCTCTGTTATCTCTTTAGGTTTTAATATTGTTAAAGCCTTAATAAGCGGTGGGCTAAACACACATGTAATGAATCCTATTAGTCATAAATGGCTCCCTGCACCCAAGAAAATGAAGTAGGAAGCCTTCTCTTGCACACAGGCAAACTCCCCTAATTCAGACTACCAGAAAGCAAGACTGATCTGAATTACACATTTCTTTAAAAGAAAAAGATGAGGCCAGGTGTGGTGGCTCACACCTGTAATCCCAGCACTTTGGGAGGCCAAGGCGAGGAGATCACGAGGTCAAGAGATCGAGACCATCTTGGTGGCCAACATGGTGAAACTCCGTCTGTACTAAAAATACAAAAATTAGCTGGGCATGGTGGCATGTGCCTGTGGTCCCAGCTACTCAGGAGGCTGAGGTAGGAGAATAACTTGAACCCAGGAAGTGGAGGTGGCAGTGAGCCGAGATAATACCACTGCTCTCCAGCCTGGTGACAGAGCTAGACTCCATCTCAAAAACAAAAAAAAAGAAAAGAAAAAGATGCGGTCAGATGTGTGCAGAAACCCTCTTGAGAAAACCAACTTTTATCTAGCAAAGTCCTTAGGCGAGCTGCTTTAACGAAGAGGTAAGAATATCCTTGAGTAAGTAGGAGCTTCTAAATTGCCCAAGGGTACTTTAAAACTGCTCTCTTGCAAAGGGCACAGTTCCCCCAGATTGTTCTGGGGTGTTCTTTGCTTAGTAAACCCTCTCTCCAAGATGACTGCACAGGCTAAGCCTCAAGCCAAGAGCCAAATCCGAAGATCATAAATCCCAGATTCCTGAAGTCCACACGAACAAAAATTGGGTAGAATGAACACCCAGAGGGGAAGCTGGTATATGTTGCTACTGACTGGCAGCCTTCAAATTCATCTGTGCTAACGAAAGGAGTGAAAGAGCTTCAACACAGGAATGAGATTACAAAAAAATTTCATGCACTGGGATCAGCATATATAGCAAAAGGTGAGAAAAAAAAGTAGCATTAAAATAAAAATGCCCCAACTACTACTTAGTTTTTTGTTTTTGCTTTTGTTGTTCACATTGTTTGTTTTGTTTTATAGGAAGAGGAAAGTCTGGGGGAAGGATGTGGTTATGGTGGCTGGTCACTGGGCAGAACCAAATAAAACCTCGAGAGCCTCCCTCGCTCAATCAGGGTAAAATCCAGTCTTTCTAGGCCTGGAGTAGTGGCTTGTGCCTATAATCCCAGCACTTTGGGAGGCCGATGTGGGTGGATCACCTGAGGTCAGGAGGTTGAGACCAGGCTGGCCAACATGGTATCTACAAAAAATACAAAAATTTGAGCTGGGTGTGGTGGCATGAATGCCTGTAGTCCCAACTTCTTGGGAGGTTGAGGCAGGAGAATTGTTTGAACCCAGGAGGCAAAGGTTGCAGTGAGCTGAGATCATGCCGCTGCACTCCAGATGTCTCAAAAAAAGAAAAACAAAATAACCAAAACAAAGTCTTTCTAAAAACCAACAAGGCAGGGCATGGCCAAGCCTCCTCAGTCTCTCCTCCTGGCCTTGGTGGCATGCCTGGGCCCCGCCGAGCATGTGCCTCGCTCGGGACCTTGATACTCGCCGTCTCCTCCTCCCTTGCACCCTGCACCTCTTCGGGCAGGAATCTGTCCACAGGCCACTCATCACAGAACCCTGTCTAGAGCCACACAGCATCGTCTTCCTGTCCTCAGACCTCTAAACAGGAATGAATTATCTTTACAGCACTTAACCTTGCTTGCATGTCTTGATTTCTTTCACATCTCTTTCCCCAAGTAGAATGAAAGCTCCCTGAGGGCAGGGATTTCCTTTGTTCACTGCTGTATCACTAGGTATTGCACATAGAGGGCCCTCCAGAAATGTGAGATAACTGAATGAACAGATGAATGAATGAATTATATAACTATATACTGAGCATGGCTTTAGACACCGATGCAACACATTAGATCACACACACACACACACACACACGCACAGTAGAATCTGTCAGGACGGGACCCCACGAGGCTAGCATCTTAACCCGACCCTGGCCCACTCAGACCCACCAAGTCAAGAAACAGCCCTTTTTATGGGCCTTCCAGTAACATTAATTGTTGGTCATAAAACTTCAAAGAAACAGATATTTATAGCTTGATTAAAGCCCCTTTTTTCCACACACACTCACCACAGCACTTTCCAGCTGGGTTCCCATGAGCATACTGAAAACAGCCTCCTGCCCACTTCCTGTCAAAGCCAGTTCCTTAACCGCTTAGGTCCTGAAGCTCGCCGGCCCCCCCTTTTTTTTTTTTCCAGTGTTCACTCTTTCGGTTTCTCTTGGGTTTTCGCAGTTGGGTTTTTCACTCTTTTTCTCAGGCACCCAAGCCCCCCTTGAACCGCCCCCATATCCAGCATGACAACAGGGGCCAATGAACACATCAGAACTCCGAGGAATGAAAAGGTTCCTTCTCAGAACAGCCTCCCAAGGGAAACAAACAAACACTATGAAGTTTTGCAAGGTCTGGGCAACTAATATGGTAATCTGTTTACCATGCTTAAACACTTAGGGGACTGGAAAACATTTCTCTAGTGCACCAATTCGAAGAAGTCATTCCTGTTTTTTTATGTATAAAGATTGCCACCTTAGCAGGGCGCGGTGGCTCATGCCTGTAATCCCAGCACGTTGGGACTTCGAGGCGGGCAGATCATGAGGTCAGGAGTTCGAGACCACCCTGACCAATATGGAGAAACCCTGTCTGTATTAAAAATATAAAAATTAGCCAGGCGTGGTGGCGTGTGCCTGTAGTCCCAGCTACTCGGGAGGCTGAGGCAGAAGAATCGCTTGAACCCAGGAGGAGGAGGTTGCAGTGAGTCGAGATCATGCCACTGCATTCCAGCCTGGGTGACAGAGCTACACTCTGCGTCAAAAAAAAAAAAGGTCCCCACCTTGAACGTTCATAATGACGCTAATTTATAATCAACCCTTTGCCAGGAACTTTACAAATATTCTAATCATTACAAAAATCTTGTAAGATGACTAATGTCTCCATATAAAGCATGAGTAGAGACTCATAAAAGGTCAAGAAACCAGTTATGCAGCTATAAAACGGCAGAGCTAGGCCCTGTGCCCACCATATGCGGCCTTCCTGATGAAAAGTCACATTCACACCCTTGGTATGGGGCAGCACACGAACTGTATTAATTGCATAAAGAAAAGACACCAAAGGGCCCTAATTCAGGCAAAATGAAATTGGCTTCATTCCTGACAACAGCTATGTTCAAGGTACATTGAGTTCATCCTATATTCCCTCATTACACTAAACATTAAGACAAAAAAAAATAGATTTTAAAAGTACACTCCAATAGGAAGTATCCTTTGGAAAAGAGGTGATCAATATGTTCAGTAAGCTTTAAAGAATGAGGGTCAGAATGCATCCTGTGCTTCTGTGGACTTTGCCGTTGGGTGGACAATGAATTCTCTTTGAATATCTGGAGTATATCTAAAGCAGTCTTAGCAGCCCACAGTAAGTAGCAACTGTGGTAATTAATAAGTATTATGCGGTTCTCAATATGGACCACATATTTGAGAAATGATGTACCCACAGAAGGAGCCCCCCTGCAGATGTTATCATCTGAGAAAAATGGAAAGTAAAGTGGTCTCCATGGAGTGAGTCTAGAAAACCCCTTTTAGTTTCAAAAAGAAACCCCCATAGAAAACATCGCATTTCTTTATGTTGTCATTTTTCTGACTCCGTCATATTTGCAGCGGCGCAGATAAGACTTGCTGATGACTGTGAGGTTATCCCTTGCACCATTCACCTGTGCTCATCAGGCTGCCCACGGCTCAGGGCCAGACCTACGGTGCTCTGCAAACCCTGTCTTTATCTGATCAGAGTCTCAGGGGAGCAACTCCAGCTGCACAATTCCTGCCGCTATATGGATTTTGCATGGCTGTGCTGGAGAAAACAACCAACGGGCTGCAATCCCCTGCGTCCTCCCTTTACCTTAAAACTTCCCATCCACAGGCTGTGCTTAGGGATCCAAGTCTAGGCTGCTTGAAGGCCACCCCGTGGACTGAGCCTAGCTAGTTCAAGCCTGGCTGAGGCCCAGTGGCATGGCCTGGGGAGATGAGATGCTTCTATCTGATGGTTCTCCTTCAGGAGCCTGAGAGAGTCAAGAGTACCAGATGAGCTCACACTATACAGAGGGCTCAAAGAGGCCAAGATCAGGATGCACCAATTTCATAGGAAGCAAAAGTGATGAATAAGTAGAAGAAGCTAGAATGGAAGAGAGAAGCCAAGGAGATGGTAGTGGAGCCTTGGACTACAGACCCATGAACGCCTCCTGCCAAGGGTCCCTAGGCCTCCTTGAGTCCAGAACATCCTTCCACATCCTGTCCTTTCCGAGGCCTGAACTTTCAGCATTTCCTGGTCCCCTTGAGCATACACGCTCACATTAGGTGAGGTGGCTTCAGTGATTTCCTGGCAACCAAGAGAGCGTACTAAACTAAAAGAGCAGAGAAACGGCCAAATTCCAAAGAAAGTGTTGCAAGTACCAATAACTCTATAACTTAAGTCTCCTCTTTCAGCAGGACCACAAATGCAAGGGTCTAGGGTGTTGCCATGGGCCAATAGCCATCGGCAGGTAATTCTTCTCTGCATCCAGTATGAAGTCAAGTCCCCAGTGCTCAGGACTTCTTGTCCAGCACAGAGTCTTGCTCTGGCTTTCTCCTGTTGGCTGGCTCCTTCCAAGCTTGTTCTTCTAGCACAGGGTTAAGATGAGGATTCTTAGACAAGTTATTCCAAGCCTTGCCTGACTGGCTCTGAAAATGAAGAGCTGCCTACAAACCACCCAATGTGACTCTCAAACGCAGTGGTGTCTACTGAGATAAGCACTCTTTGATATATAACTGGCTTTCTTCTCCCCTGCCCATGCTAGCTTCAGCTTCTTCCCTGCTCAACACAGGAAGAACCAAGCATTTTCTGAGAACATTCCAGAGGTCCCCATGCTTCACACGCTCCTGGTTGGGGAAGAGAGGCACTGATCCATGCCACTTTTGAAGATTTAGGTGAACGGCTTGAAATCATGGCATTTCTCCCAGACTGTTCCATAAATTTCATGAATACTCTCCTCATCATGCCACTTGGCTTCTTACCTCTAAAGTGCAATCCCCACCTCCATCCTTACTCCATCAGTGCCTGGTAGAGGGTCTTGGGGTCATCTGAGCTGTCCATCAGGAGCAGATGGGGACCCCCAGGTATCTCCATTCCCTAGGCTGCTTCTCTCACCATATCCCATTCAGACACGGGGCCTCCTAGTGCTCTGCAGAGTCTGCACTAGAGATGTGACTGTAGCTCTTACTGAACACATAAATTCTTTGTTTTATTTTGTTTTGGGACAGGGTCTCACTCTGTCACCCAGGCTGGAGTGCAGTGGCACAATCACAGTTCACTGCATCCTTGACCTCCCAGCATGAAGCAGTCCTCCTGCCTTAGCCTCCTACATAGCTAGGACTACAGGCATGCAGTACCATGCCTGGCTAATTTCTTTTTATTTTTTGTAGAGACAGAGTCTCCCTATGTTGCCCAAGCAGGTCTCAAACTCCTGGACTCTAGTGATTTTCCCACCTTGGCCTCCCAAAGTGTTGGAATTACAGGCATGAGCCACTGCACCTGGCCAGGACACAAATTCTTTATCCACACCCCAGAGTCAGGTCTCTAACTCCAGAGGGAGAGAAGCATTCATTATTTTAGAATTTGGATAGTACTGTACTGACAAAGTCTTGCTTCCACCACAAGTTTTGATAAGTTAATCTATTTTCAAAAAGTCATCTCAAGTAAATTAAAGCTGAATACCCTCAAAATATATCAAGAAACATACCAGAAGACATGCTTTCTCATCTCAAAGCTTGCATTGTCTTTGCACAAATTTGACTTTTGCATATCAAATTAAAATAATAACAATAATAATTTGTAATAAGAAACTAGAACTTACAATTGGAAGGATGAAAAGTTGCCTGAACTTCTCAGACAGAAAATGCTCAATTAACATTTATTGAGCATCTAATATGTGCTGGGAATTTTCATTTTTACAAAGAGAAAAAAGTGGCAATGTGATCAGTTTAAAGAACATTGAGAGCAGCCACAATATTGACTGTTAGTTTGTTTTCTTTCTTACTGACTATATTGCTTTTTTTTTTGGAGATGGGGTCTCACACTGTTGCCCAGGTTGAAGTGCAGTGGCACAGTCATGGCTCACTGCAGCCTCAACCTCCTGGATTCAAGCGATCCTCCTGCCTCAGCCTCCCAAGTAGCTGGGACTACAGGCGAGTAGCTGAGACTACAGGCATGTACCACCAAGCCTGGCTAATTTTTTTGTTTTTATTTTTTGTAGTGATGAGGTCTCACTATGTTGCCCAGGCTGGCCTTGAACTCCTGGCCTCAAGTGATCCTCCAGTCTCAGCTTCCGGAAGTGCTGGCATTACAGGTGTGAGCCACTATGCCTGGCTACTGACTACATTTCTGCTAATACTTCTGAATGCCTTTTGACTATTGGGTAACTGTTTTTGGTAAGTAACAAAATGTATACATTTTTCTAGGTATTAACAGTTATTATAAAGATGACATAATTTTGAAAACAAAATAGAGAAACTGGTTTTTCTATTTGGACCACTTTTACCTGTCAGTCTTTGAGTAGACTCAACCTATTGGGAAAGTTGCACTTCCAGTGAAATTTTCTTTATAGGAAATTAGTTTTCTATGTGGTGAAGGAGCAAAGGAGGAAAAAACCAAAACCTGAGGCTGTGCCCACATCGGCCCAGTGAACTGGGAAGAAGAAAAGCTCTTTTTCAAAGCTCAGCAAAGCAGACCACCCAGTGGGAACCTCCCAGAACAGTGAAAAGCATCATCTGTCCACTTCAACCTCATATCATTTTCTTAGCCACTGTTACTACTGTAATAACCTAGACAGTAGCTCCTTCATCACTGGGAAAATCTAAGAGACCTCCAGAAGGTGGTTTGGAAAGAGAAAACAACTAACATAGCTCCCAACAGAGTCGAGTGAGCAAAAGAGAGAGAGAGACAAAGACAGAAATGGTACTTCCGTGTTTTTGTTCCTAAACATGTATATGCAGATGTATTTACATATGTATATTGTATATACATATGTATATTTAAGTGTATAATTGAGTGTGGCGACTCATGCCTGTAATCCCAGCACTTTGGGAGGCTGAGGCGGGAGGATTGCTTAAGCCTAGTAGTTCAAGGCTGTGGTGAGCTGTAATTGTGCCACTGCACTCCAGCCTGGGAGACAGACAACTGTGTCTGTATTTTGATTGCAAAATTATATCATCTTTGTAATAACTGTTAATACCTAGACAGGGTGACCGTGTCTCTAAAATATACATATATGTACAAATGAAAGGCTGAATCAGTAAATGAATACATGTCCTACTTTATATCACTTCCACAGACTCCTTTCTTCTTTGTATAAAATGCAGCAAACTCTAACAAGGAGTCACTGTGAGGATTAAAAGAAATACTACTTAGAAATTACTTGTCCTCCAGGTGCGGTGGCTCACACCTGTAATCCCAGCACTTTGGGAGGCTGATGCGGGTGCATCACGAGGCCAGGAGTTCAAGACCAGTCTGACCAATATGGTGAAACCCCATCTTTACTGAAAATACAAAAATTAGCTGGGGGTGGTGGCATGCACCTGTAGTCCCAGCTACTCAGGAGGCAGGAGAATCGATTGAACCCGGGTTGCAGAGGTTGCAGTGAGCCGAGACTGTACCACTGCACTCTACCCTGGGCAACAGAGCGAGACTCCATCTCAAAAAAAAGAAATTACTTGTCATAAGCTGTTATCACCATTTTAGGAATTATTTATATTTTACATTATTTATTCTCGGTATTATTTGTTGTTCTTATGACTTACTTTTGGTGTGATTTACTGATCTTTACATATTTTCTCTATTTAGAGTTCTACTTCTCTTTGTACAGCTCTAGCACACAGTCAGTGTCCTTCCTCACCTCTTCACTAGGAACAAGAAATGCATTTGCAAATATGCACATCTTTCTTCAAGCTGGCTTTCTGAACACCAAGAGTGCCTGAGAGCTGCGGCCCCACCCTCCTTTGGTCTCCTCAATCAGCTCCTTCCTGTTTCTCCCTGGTTTCTCAGCCACTCTCCACCACCATGTAAATCAAGAAGTTCACGATGGTCTGGTTCTGCCTGTGGAGACTTAAAACTGATGCGAGTGGTTAACCAAAACAGCCCCCACAGAAACTACAAGGGTGGGCTCCGATCGGGAGTCAGAAATTCTTTCTATGAAAATGCAAAGCACGACCTCATAAAAGAAACCCACCGCAGGAAGATGAAGAAATGTCAGTTTGCATTAAAACAAAATAGGAGGATGAACATTTCAACCATCTGGCAAAAGAGTCTCCTATACAAATACATAAAAGTTGCCAAGGAGTTAGACAAGACCTCAGATGGGAACTCCGGAGCTCCACACGGCTCCCTTTGTGCCTTAGTGAAAACTTTTAAGCAAATTCAGGGCCGGGTGTTAGTGATCAGTTTACCATAGCAGTATATTCCCTCTGTGCCGTGCAATTGTCTTTGTTTTCCTTCGAACCTAATTGTCTTATCGTGCATTAGAGCCTGTAATGCATTTTGGAAGGATGTTGCAGCCATACGAGGGCATAAGCAGATGAATAAAACAACACTGGTGTGAGGTTTTGTGAGAAAGAAAACGTTTGTGTCGGGTGAGATAGGCTAGGTTCTACTGCAACAGCCGATACCTCCAAAATCTTAGTGACTTTACACAGCTTTGTTCTTGACATTAGTAATGGCCAACAGGGAAGCTCTGTTGACTGTGGTCACTCAGGGACCCAGGAGGAAGACATGGGTTTCATCCGAACATTGCTTCCTTAATTGCTGGGGCATAGGAAGGGGTCAGGGTGAACCACACACTGGCTCTTAATATTTCCTTCTGGAAGTGTCACTCACATTTCATTAGGCAAAGCAAATCACATGGCAATGGCAATGCTTATTGTCACAGGAGGCCACAAAGTGCCCCTACCTGCGCCCTCAAGTAGGGGAACCGCAGTGTTAGGGACTCGCCATAATGACTCACACTGGGCTCCCAACTATGGAGTTCCTTAAATGTGTCAGGTTCTTCATTCATTATCTTGTCTAGATTTACAGTGAAGATGAAAATGGCTGAAACAAGAGGCCCCAAGTTCTCTGCTGTGTCTTTGGTAGGAGTGCCAGGTAGGCATTTTGGGAACCACTCACACCACTCTCTCATGTAGATTTCCACATTTTAGGGTTATCTTCTAGTATCCCCAGCCTCCCAAAACCGAGTCCCTCCTGAACTTATTATGCACATCTGCCACGGATTACGCATACAACAGTGGACAATTCATGACCTCTGTAAGCACACACAATGTATAAAGCTGAAAGCAAAAAGAAAATACTCAATAAATATCACCTCCCTCCCATCTTCCCTACACGTCCCTTCTCAAAAGTTTGCATCACATGAACAACTCTTCACCTGCCCTGGGAACTGCACAGATGTCCAAATGTGCTGGCAGAAACTAAAAGAGCAGACTGTGGATCTTAAATGGCCTGTAACTATAGGTATAGGATGAAATCAAAACACTCGGGACTTTCTGGCGGGCTGTGTTTCATGAAAGAGTGATATGAACCACAATGATCAACCCATGAAGATGGACCAAGATGCGAGGCACACAGTTCCTTTGGGCTACTTTCAACATCTCCATAGGTCTATAAAGTGGTCAGAGAAGAGGCCATTCCTGAGTACCTGCTTCTCCTGGCCATGGGAAGGTGACCTCATGACCCTCCCCTGATTTAACTCTCATAACAAATCCATGCAGTTGGTATTATCTGTGTCTTACAAAGGAGATGGATGCTCTGGAACTCAGCTGAGGTCACTCCCTGGGAAGAAGCAGAAACGGGTCTCAAATCAAAGTCCATCTGACTCTTTCCTGTTCTCCTCTGCCTCTGTTTCCCAAGGCGACATATATTAATATTGCTTTTAATTTTGCTGAATCTTGTTTCAGGTGAGTGTCAGGGAATCAGATTTGTTACAACCTCTCCCGGGCTTTACCCACTAGCTGGTGCTGAGTGAAGAGGTTCTAGACTCAAGGATGTAGTTGATGATGCTGTATTTTCGCTTGGCAAGGAATGGCTTCACTCCATCAGATTGATTTTGACATAAACCACACTCCTGTGCTTACAGAATTTCTCACGAGTGGTCTTCTGGTTCTGGCGTATGAATCTGATATCAACCACCCCTTTGCAGTTAAGCCAAACCTTGAGGTTTTGCTACGGTTTCACTCTGAGTGAACTCGCCCATCAGAGTGAAACTAGGATAGAAAAAGGGGTCCTAACCCACAGAGGTGGGAGGAAGCAATCTGCTTTGTCACTCAAGCACGACAGGGCTTCTGCTGGAGACCAGAGGCAGCCAGGCAGGAGCATCCAGCGTGAGACAGGAACCCCCGCAAGCCATGGTTCACATTTGGCATGGTCTAAATTCCTGTCACTGGGCTATTCCTGGTCTTGGGTTTCTGAGAATTTCAATCCATTGATACGGGTCTCATTCAAATATAACGCAGTGAGAAAACTCCTGACCAATGAGGAAGCGAAGGCTCAAAGAGATTAAAGATTTTTGTTCAGGGCCCCACAAAGAGCAGATAGCAGAGTTGAGAATGTTTGATTCCAAAGTACAAGGTCTGTCCTGTTATAACACATCGCCATGACAATGACTGCAGAAAGCAGATGGCTTAATGAGGATAATTAGGCTCATGCCTGTAATCCCAGTGCTTTGGGAGGCCAAAGTGGGTGGATCACCTGAGGTCAAGAATTCAAGACGAGCCTGGCCAACATGGCAAAGCCCCATCTCTACTGAAAATATAAAAATTAGCTGGGCATAGTGGTGCACACCTGTAATCCCAGCTCCCTAGGAGGCTGAGACAGGAGAATCACTTGAACATGGGAGGCAGAGGTTGCAGTGAGCCGAGATGCTGCCACTGCACTCGAGCCTGGGCAACAGAGCAAGACTTTGTTTCAAGAAAACGTAGACTTGTTCTCTCAGCACCCCACACTCCACTGGATCTCGGTTTTCTTATCTCCACACAGGGGATGGAAACAATGACCCCTGGCAGGTATACCAAAAAACTTCTATAATATAATAGTTGTTTTCAAATCTATGAGTGAGAAGTAAAGAAGAGCCTGGTGGGTGTGCATGTGCGTGTATGTGTTTGGAGGTACAAAAATCTTTTCATCACTATCTAACTATATAGAAGAATTCACTTGCCAAATAAATTATTATCTTAATTTAAGAGACTGGGATATCTGCCAAATTTACAAAATGCCTTTGCTCTTAGAATAAAAGCCATGCTTTTCCTTTTTATTCCTTAAAAAATTCTCTTAGAGATGTTGCCTCCCTATGTTGCCCGGGCTGGTCTCAAACTCCTGGCTTCAAGCGATCCTCCCACTTCCGCCTCCCAAGTGGCTGGGATTACAGGTATGAGCCACTGTACCCGGCTAAGCCATGGTTTTTCAACAAGACCCTGATGCTGGATACAGATGACTGGACCAAATGTAGATACTGGGTCCAGATTGAGTCCATCCAATTCTCTCTCCCAGGAATTTGGATTCGAGATTCAGTGTTAGACAATCTGGTTCTGGGTATGGTTGTGACTATAATGTGCAAATTCCTGATCTTCTGCAACGTGCAAAGAGGAGTATAAACAGCTGATTTGTGGCAAGAGAAGAATTGAATTCTATCTCCCAGGAATTTGGATTTGGGATTCAGTGTTAGACAGTTTGGTTCTAGGTATGGTTGTGACTATAATGTGCAAATTCCTGATCTTCTGGGACGTGCACAGAGGAATACAAATAGCTGATTCGTGGCAAGAGAATAATTGAACCAGATGTACAGAGAAAAGCAGAGATGAGAGACAGAGAAAAGGACTCCTGTGTGGGTTCCTGTCTCTATCCCTAGTGTCACCCCTCCCAAGGCTTGGCTGTGTCACTGTGGGATTCCACGGGATTCTCTGGTATCCTGATGCATCATCACACCCACTCTTCCTCCTTGGCTCCCTAACCTTTTTTCCTAAGTTAGATTGAAAGGTTCCTATTACTCACAACCAATAATCCATGAGGGCCATGATTTTTCTGTTTTGTATATCCTGCTATATTCCCAGTGCCTAAAGCAGTGCCTGGTATCGTAAGAAATAAATATTCAACAAATACCCGTAGAATAAATAAAACCTGAAATCTTAACTTAATCAGCATCCCAGGGGCTGGAATGAACAGCTTGAGGATCTTTCCGCTTATTTTCAGCCTGCCAAATTTTCTATATTCGTGCAATGGGGCAAAGCTATGCCCAGAGAAGCATATGTTGTAATCACATTCGTGTCCAACCCTCTCTCCCTTATTCCAAAGATACATGCTTGCAGAATTTGTTGTGTCTGCAAAATAATGATATAGTTCCCTGATGCAAAGCCTGGGGTAGACATAAACAATTATGCTGTAATCACAATTACAATCATTAAATTTATGAAATGCCACAGAAGAAGGAGGTAAGATGAGTGAAGGATGGTGAAAGACTTAGTGAATGACAGGTCAAAGCCGAACATTTAAGGAAAGTTTCAGATGGTTACAGGCAAAAATTAAAGCACCAGGTGACTAGGGGAAGTGCAAACAATGGGAAACATATGGTTCAAGAATGTAACAGGGGGTTGGGGCAAACAACCTCTAGGAAGAAAGACTGTCTCCCAAGGTCACAGGAATGAGTCACCTGGGATGCCTAGATGGATGGATGGATGAATGGATACTGGATTGATGGCTGGCTGGCTGGATGGGTGATACTTCTGTCATATTTTTTTTTTGGGGGGGGAACCCAAGAAAAAAAGAGAGGCAAAAATTGGATATGGTAGTCAGAAGTGAGATGAGTCACTTATGGGCTAAGGTGATTAAATACCCACTGTCTTGTCTCCATTCTTTTCTTCTACTGTTGCTAAGACCGCGGATGCTAAAAATAAAGGTGGTGGTGACAGAAGATAGAAGGAGCCCGTGTCCCTAAATATCTACTTGGAAGAGAGTATTGCAACTGGGTTCAGCTACCTTGGATGTTACATGAACAAGAAGTCATTTTAAATTATGTTAAGGCACTAATTGTAAAGTTGTTATAGCAGTTAGCCTACCTTGATCATTGCAAGTCAAATGTATTATATTTTAGCATCTCTACTGATTTCTCTGTGAAATTTGGGGGGAAAAATAACTTCAGGGCCAATCATCTTTGATCTCTGGTTGGGAGAGGCCTAACAGGGAAACAAAGGAAGTATTTATTGAGCACCTATTATGTGCCTGGCAATTGGTTTAAGCACTTTAAATGGACCATGACATTTTAACCGTTAGGGATAGGTCTCATTATCACCACTTGGAGAAATAAAGGCCAAGAGAAGTGAAGCCATTCTAAAAGATGGACCAGAAATCATCATGGTTGAGTCCAATCCGGCTATAAACTGTTAAATCTCCCTTTATCCGTCAAGTCCTTTAAACACAGACAACAAATTCAGTTCAATTCAACAAGTGCTTATGAAGTTTTTACTCAAGGCCAGGAACTGTGTTAAATGCTCCCAGGAACTCAGATTCTCCTATGGTGAGGGATGCTTAATGAATGTACATGGTACTATACAGTCAAGGTTAAAAATGGAGTTTGGACAGTGTACAGAGGGCACCTACAGAGAGAAATGTTGCATGGCATTCAAGGGACTCTTCTCTCAACTCCAGCCACCCTGCCATCTCCACACACAGGACACTTTCTCCTTCCCGAGCCATGAGAATCAGAGAAGTGATTCCAAAGCTATGCATGGCCAGGAGCAGCCCTGTGTTGCCTGCCTTGCAAGTAACAAAACCCCAACCCAAACTCAGGGGAATTTGTCAATCTATGGAATTCAAGGAAGAGTTGTGTCACCAAACTATGAAAAGGTCAGGGAGGGAGCAAGACCTAGAAAAATACTGGAGCCACAGACTTTATCTGAATGTCTGAAATGACCTCTCTTCACATTGCGGACAGCCTGAAGGCCATCGGCACCCGAGTTTTATGTCCTAGAGCTTTCACCAGTGCCAGGAAATGGAAACTTCCGGTTCTAAAAAAATCTGGGGAGGGGACCTTTTTTTTCCCTGAGCTTGTGGGAAGGTGCTTAACCACACACTAACCTTGATAAAAATGGCACCTCCCAAGGTAGCCACAAGAGGAGCAGGTAGGAACAGAGTTTCCAGGAGAAGAAGGGGTCAGGGGTAGGTGCCAAAAACCAACCCCACAGGTGTCCACAATGCCTCTCGGGAGAGTTGAGTAAGAAGAACGGTGCAGAACACTAGTGAACGATCCTTGCACAGGACTTCTTTGCAGGAGTTTAGGAGAATACAAACTTCAATCTTTGAATTTTCTTTCAAAGATCTCTATTAGCAAATGATAACAAAACAAACGGATTTGGAAAGATTATTATTTCTTACACCAACACACAATTCTTGTTGGTATTTCATTAGATGCTACGAGAGATATAAATCCTGTGGTTTGAAAAAAAAAAAAAAAGGGACCATTTAAGGACATTGGGTGGAGGCCCTTTCAGCAACAATGGAACTTTAAGTACTTGACAATTTGTATGCTGTCGGTATGTAAGCATTGAGCCTCACAAACCCCACAGCTGCATGTTTACAGTTTAGACCATCTCTGTGAATTGCATCCTTATGTTCTGTATTTTAAAAGGCCATTTTCAGCTCCTACTTAGCTTCCACTCAGAAATACCATTCACATCAGGTCTCTGTGCATGCGTGTGGTTTTTTAATCCACACATTGTCGGGACCGGCCACGGCAATTTTCCCCATTGTGTTTGCTTTCCATGCCCTGTTCCACGCTGAAATTCAGAATTCGGATGTTTGTCAAAACGCAGGGGCCCTGTTTGATCTTATTACTTTGGCACATTTTAATAGTGGGCAAAAATAAAACAAAAAAGAAACTAATGGGTTTTAAGTTCCTGATTGGTGTCAGGCCCAGGGTCAAGTACTTTAGAGCTCCGATTAATTCTGCAAAGCACGGGCTTAGGGGTTGGAGAGCAGTGGGTTCAAATCCTCATCCGGCCACCTTTTTGCTATGAGACCTGGACAAATTATTACGTGGAACCTTAGGGAATTGATGATCGGCTACTGTTTTTCCCTACAAAAACAGTCATTTCATACAGTTCAACCTAATAATTGACCTCTTTAAGCCTCACCTGCAAAATAAGAATAATAATACCACCTTTCTCTCAGGGTAAGCATGAGGATGAAACAGGACAATACGCATAAAACAATAAACACTAAGACAAGCGTCTGATACATGTTAGCCATTGTTGTTATTCACATGCGTTAAGCAGTTTCATCTTCATTATAACCCTATGTGCTAGGTATTCTTATTCCCATTCTGCAGGTCAGGAAGCTGAGCAAGAAGATGTTACCAATAACCTGACCACAGTCACATAACACCTAAGTGGGGGGCTAAAGACGAAGTTCGATCCATCTGACTCTCAAGTTTGTGGTCTTCCCATACCGCCTACCTAGCTGTGGTAGGTACAGATAGAATCACTGTGACTGGGTCATGAAGGGGCCTGGATAGGCTGAGGTCCAGAGGCCAGAGCTCATCGGAGAGTTAGCTTAGATGGTTCTAGGACAGCGGGGGCTGGCACGGAAGATGCACCGGACAAGCCAAGGAGCCAGCAGCATTTTTTTGAATGCTGTGAAAAAGATACTACCTTGAGTCTTCCATAGATTCACAATAGCTTCAGAAAATTCTCATGCAGGAAAAGGGTGAGAATGAACACTTTGTGAATTAAGATGAAAAGGCTACATTTCAGGGTTTCCAAGAAGGCCCAAGATAGTAAGAAATCAAGTCATCCAGATACTAGGAAAAAGTGATTCTTTTACTTAGATTTCTGTAAAGGGAGCAAACACGACACTGTGTGTGGTCACACATAACCCACAGATTTCACTAAAATGTGACAGTTTGTTCCCTGATATGAAGATGGGATGTGCCTCATAATATTCCTTTGAGAAAATAATACTCAGTGTAGGCTGGTCTTACTCTTACAAATCTCAGCAATGTATCATTGGCTCAAATCTTCTAAGTAACAAATTTCTAAGAAACATTTTCAAGAAAATAGTTCTACATATACTGTAAGAAGAAAAAAAACCCACTTCAACAAATACTTTATTTTTAATGTTGAAAACTGGGGACTCCACACATTATCCAACATTAGAGCAGATGTTAACTAAATTTAAGTCTGCCATTTACAGTCAAAAGCAACAGGAAAAAACATAATTCTGAAAAATCACTTAATATGTTTTTTGAGATAGTTATAAGGGAAGGAAACAGGCTGCCGAGGTATATGTACACCATGTATGTAAACCTCTCTTGCTTCCATTACCTTACTTGAAAAATCACCAGATGAGACCCCATCTGTACTAAAAATACAAAAAGTAGCCAGGCATGGTGATGCACACCTGTAGTCCCAGCTACTCAGGAGGCTAAGGCAGGTGAATCACTTGATCCCGGAAGGTGGAGGTTGCAGTGAGCCAAGATCATGCCACTAAACTCCAGCCTGGGTGACAGAGCAAGACTTCGTCTAAACAAAAGAAAAAAAAGAGAGAGAGAGAGAAAGGAAAAATCGCCAGAGGTTGTTACTATACAGAGACAAAATTATTTAACACATGTAAGCAACAATGAAAGCAACAATCATATGGCTACAACTATATTGTAAATAAAAACTTAGGTACTAGGGGGAAAAGACAGAAAGGAAGTACTGAAAAGTCCTAAAGGTTTCTAGGTTAAGGTGGTGGAAGCATAAGTGATTTTTTTCCCTTCCTGTGATCTGCCGGTGTCTTGAATGTACATGTATGATTTTTAGAATGGGTTAAAAAACAAATGTAGAATAAGTAACTCTGCTACTATTCTGCCAGTAGTTTTCAAACTTAGGGCTGAGCAGAACCACCTGGGAAGCTTCATACAAATGCAGACTCTTAGGATGCCTTCCAGAGATTCTAATTCAGTTGGTTGTAATCTCCTAAGTGACTCAGGAATTATATTTTGAGAAACAGTGTTGTAGTGAATTCCAAACAAAGTAATAACTATTGCACTTTCATAGTGATTTTTCATACTGAGTTTCTCTGGGGTCATTGGGGTCACTGAGGAGTAGGGAATAGTCGAATGTGTAGAAGTTGAGAGAGCTGACGTTTCCCACTTAAAACGATGTCCTTCCCTCACATCTGTTGTATATACTACATTTTGGCAAAACGTTTATTTTTCTTTTTTTTTTTTTAAAGGTTCTGTATCTAAAAACTAAAATCAAAAACCTTGCAAGAGATTTATCTCCATTTTCTGAGTTCAGAATGGAAATGGTTACATCAGCATTTGATTTTGCAAATAACTTGCTATTTTCTGAGCTGGGGGAGTTAGGCTATCTCAGCTTAGTTATCTTTGTAGAGGGAAGAAGAGGATAAATAACATTTGCTGATCAACTTACTATATCTCAGATTCTTTACAAACATTACCTCATCTAATCCTCATGGAGACTCTTAGGTTCTTAGTATTCCTAGCTTATAAAGGGAGATACTTAAGTGTAGAATGCTACTCCATTTCCAAGTAGGAGTGTAGAGATCCCCTCATGGTCACTGTTGTCCCCAAAATCCCAGGTCTCTCCATTCTTCCACACTGCCCATTGATGGGTCAGCCAGCCTCTCCAAATGGAGAAAATATGACCAAAAAAATAAAGGACTAGTGACATTTCAGTCAGGATGAGATTCAGCTTTGAGTGACAACGGTGGTTTTAGTAAGTCAGATGTTTACTTCTCTCATTTAAAGTGTGGGAAATGGGGGTGACAGCCAACCATCATTAGAAACCCAGGTTCCTGACATTTGGGGCTGGATGATTTATTATACTTTTTAAAAAAATAGAAATCCAGGTTCCTTCTGCATATTTGCTCTTCTATCTTCAACACACAGCTCCAACTTGGGGTCTGAGTTGCCTGCTCGAACTCTAACTGCTTTAACGTCAACATTCTAGTCAGCCGGCAAAAGAAAAGGGCCACAAAGGACCCATCCTCAGCCTGTATACACTCGTAGCAGAAGTATTGTATTGCGGTGCTTCTCGAACTAACCATGCTGAAAGGCTTTTTTTTTTTTTTTCTCAGACCTTTGGCAAATAACTTTGTGAACGGTACCCTCCTCCAGAAGAGATTTTAAAAAAACACTGAGAATTGCTAGAAAAAGGAAATTAAAAGGACATACAAAATATAAGTCCATTTTAAAATTACTACGTGGAACAGACATAAGCTTAATTTTGACAAATAGTTACGAACTTTTCTAAAGGTTGACTCTCAAGCTCTCAACTTATCTCTCGGTGGATCAGTTATAAACCCGACGGAAGCCCTGAGATACGACAGTTCTGCTACCGTCCCATTTACTAGAACTTCATCAAAGGATCACTCTAGCTGCAAAGGAAAGCAGGGAAATATAGTCTCTTCCCAGGCTGTTGAAAATTAGGTATTTTATTAGTAGGTAATAAAGGGAGAACAGATATTTGAAGACACTCAGCAGTGTCTGCAACACTGATCTTAAAATGAAACAAAGTCTATGGCTGTCTGTAGGAGACATAAACTCAAATCTCCACCTAAAATGATAAATCCATATAACTCTATAATAACGAAGCCAGGCGCGGTGGCTCATGCCTGAAACCCCAGCACTTTGGGAGGCCGAGGTGGGTGGATCACGTGAGGTCAGGAGTTTGAGACCAGCCTGGCCAACATGGTGAAACCCTGTCTCCACTAAAAATACAAAAAGTAGCCGGGCGTGGTGGCGCGCACCTGTAATCCCAGCTACTCAGGAAGCTGAGGCAGAAGAACCACTTGAACCCAAGAGGTGGAGGTCACAGGGAGCTGAGATCGTGCCATTTCACTCCAGCCTGGGCAAAGAGAGAGTAAAACTGTGTCTCAGTAATAATAATAATAATAATAATAATAATAATAATAATAATAACGAATAACTACTATAATGTAAAAAAGCGATAGAAAGCTCTTTCATGTACCATAATGAGGATTTCCAGATAAAGGAAATGAATACACAGATTCTGCAGCTCTCACTGAGGCTAGCACACGTCTAGATATGGGTGTGCTGATGAACAGCCACATGGAAGCACATTTCAACTAAAAACAGTGATGACGTTTGTTAATGACCTGGAGTCCACATGGGGAAAACACTTCCACGTAGCTGAAAGTGGCAACTAAACTTCTCATCATCTCAGCCCAAATTCAGGCCAGAAAACAGCTACACACATTCTGGTTCTAAAGACATGCATTTGAAAATAAGAAATCAAAGACTAAGCATGTACTAAATACTAGGATTATGTTGTATGATAAATATACAGGCAAAGTTGAAGAATTGCTGGAAGATTTAAGAGAAAAGAAGAGGCTGTTGTGGCCCTGATGATGACGATGGTGATGGTGATGGTGATGATGAAGATGACAGCTAAAACAAGTACCGCTAACTTTGATCATTAATAATTATAGCTTCGATAACGATACTGAATATCTTGTAAAGCACTTAATAAATAAAAACGTCAACTGCAGAAATGCATGTCAAAATGAATACAGATTAATGAGATCTACATGAATGGTGTAGCTTTTCTCTGTCCAGAAATAAACTCTTACCATATCCCCTCTCTGAATCTTCAAGTCTATGTTGCAAAGTAGCAACACCAAGGTGAACACCCATGAAATTCTGTCCATGTGGAGGTCTCATGCCTATGGGAGGCAGTGCAACTTTGCAGGAAATGTGACCCAGGACCTCTGCAGAGTTGAGAATGCATATGATAGGAATATTGTTTTCTGTTTTTGGGGGGTTGGGGGGACAGTCTCATTCTGTTACTCAGGCTAGATTGCAGTGGTATGATCATAGCTCACTGCAGCCTCAACCCCCTAGGCTCAAGCAATCCTCCCATCTCAGCTTCCTGAGTAGCTAGGACTACAGGCACACTCTACCATGCCTAACTAATTTATTTTTCTTTTTTTGTAGAGATGGAGTCTCACTGTTTTGGCCAAGCTGGTCTCAAACTCCTAGACTCAAGCAATCCTCCCGCCTCTGCCTTCCAAAGTGCTAGGATTACAGGCATGAGCCACCATGGCCGGCGTATAAGCATTTTTAAGCTAATACAAAAAAGAACGAGTAAACGAATGAATGAATGAACAAGTGAGCCAGCTCACACAAGGTTTGGCCACCCTACCACCCAATGAGACCATCTGGTGCACCAGACATGGAGTTGGTTGCAACACTGCTGACCATTGTCTCCAGAGAAGCAGACCTCCCAACACACTTGTCCCTAGGCAGAATCTGGTTTAACTCCTACCTCTGAATCAGAGCCACTCATTTTTAGGCCAACAGATCAATTACTTGAAGCAATCAAGGGACCAACTTAAAAAGCTACATTTACAACGTGAAGGGGAATGCGGGGCAGGAGGCCAAGAAAGACCCAAGAGTGGTTTAGGAAAACCAGCAGAGAGTAACTGACCACAAGCCTGAGCGTGCAATGGGACAGGAGGCTGGCAGAGAGCCAGTGAAGCCTTTCTTAGGACTCTAAAAACCTGATACAGCTCTCTTAGACAAGGAGAGTTGAAGCAATAAAAACAGTTTTCAAACTAGAGAGAAAACAAAATGAAACTTGGTTTGGGTAATTGGTGAACTCTCTTGGGTAACAGGGCTCTAAGAGATGAGGGGGGAAGAAACGCACAACCCCTTCTGTATTTCACACCCTCTCAAATGGTTGGAAAGCTTTTCTGGCTTCCTTTAACAAGTACACCAACTTCAAAAGCTCAGAGTATGTTTTCTCCAAATTAAGACAAAAAAGTCATTGTCAGGTTGTCAAAAATGTATGTAGCAAGTAATAATAAATGCTCTTAGGAGAGGAGTACAATGTGAGACTCACCTGAACAACAAAGCCCCTTAACTGTGTTCATCAGAAGAAAGTGATCATACAATTGATTAAAAACTATTAGCCTGGAAATGTACAGGCAGACTTCACAGTCTATGGAATAAATGGGAATCATAAAAAGAGAAGGCCAGTGGTTTGCAACCTTATATGCTGCCTCCATGCATTCACGTATGGGCCGCATCCCTCGAGAGTACACTCCCTACATTCTGAGTCCCAAGGTATGTGGGGGTAGGGAGGGACATAGTAAGAAACCACCTGCCCTGGAAGTGTATTGTCAAAATGTTCTGTGCTGAGTGAGGATGCTACTTCAAAAAGTTTCTGTGGAGAATATAGTCAACACACCCACATTTCTCTTCCACTCCCTCACCAATATAGAATCACTAATCTAAAGAGATGAGAAAAACTTGATCTGTGCTCTTTGAAGAAACAAATCAAATGTTAAAAGAGGCCTTTCCATTGATTCATTTGAATTATCCATTTGAAGCTTGCACCACTGACTAAAGGAAGAAGCAAGCCAGCTCCTGGATTATTGACATCTCTCGCATACCCTCTCATGCCCTGAACTTCTGTGCCTCTTCCTTCCTCCCTAGCAGCAGCCTACCTGCTGCACCAGTCCGAACCTGACTGCCCATCTGCCTCACTCATTGCCAAGGAGCTTTGCTCATCTGTGTCCAATCATGATAGAAGGCAGACGCTCCACCCTTCCAGACTATGAGAATTTTCCATCGGTGGTGAGTAAAAATCCTAGCAATCCATCAAGAAAAAGGGCATCTGGACTGATACGTCATTTCCAAAGACAGCCAGGAGACTATTTTGCTGGAGGACACTTTAAAAGCACAATTTACTTCTCAAAAGTAATCTCAGCTTAGGGCCCTTCCCAGTTGGTTTCTGGAAAACACACACACACACACACACACACACACACACATCAGAAACACATTCCTAAGAACAAACTGGAGCACGATGTTCTCTCGGACCAAGTGTGGGTTTCAACATTTACAAGTTTTATAAACATTAGGCACTGCAGCTGACCTGCATTGCCTTGGTATTAGGGAAATAGCTTAACTTTTCTCTTTCAAGTCAATTTGCCCAATCTTTGAATGATAAGTCTTGAGGAGGAACTATCAAACTATATCAGGAACATTCTGCATTTATTTTGGAATAGGAAATAAATTGTTTTTCACAGAAGATGTTTCAAAATAATTCTAAATGGTTGAATACTAATTGGTTGCCTTGAACATCCTTAAATATGTGACACAAAGGTTTGGGTAACTTTTTGGTCATAGAGGGGGAAAAAAATTGAAACAAGGTGTTTTTCAATGAGTCAGTTTGGGCCAAAGTTGGTTTACATAGAGCTCTTATGTGAGACTAACTAACACCAGTTAGCAAAACACAGGTTAACCCCAGAAATCTCCTCCTCCTTCCCGGCTTTTCTTTCCCTAATAGCACAGACATTGGCCATCTTTGGTGACCACACACTGCCTCATTTAATTGACTGCTACTTTCTATTTGCACACTGACATTTAGATGTTTTAGTTTTTTTCAGTCCAGAAACCCACTTACTTCATTAATGGTTGATAACAGCATACTTTCCACTAGCACTCTTTATTAGCTCTAAAAAAAAAAAACCTACCAATAAAGATTCTTTTTTATGTGACCCTTTTCCTGCCAATAGGTTGTGATAAATAAGTCGGTTCTTAGTTCCTAAGTTTACGTAAATGACTACAGTAACGTGTGAACAAGACAGAGATGTAAAGGTCTTTAAACCACAGTTTAACAAAAACGTCCTGTCTGTCAATGAAATAAAGCTGTTTTGAATTTGTTCCCAATCACTGGGCTCTTTTGCTGGAAGCCCGTGTTGGCTTGGTGGTGATTAATGCGAAGCCACACGGCCTTCGCTGAGTGCGTAAGAGAACTGGCAACTCTAAACAGCATTCATCATACTCACAACTACTTGCTACATGCTGAAGTTTTCTTTATTTTCCACCATTACAGATCAAGAGGATACCCAGGTGCATTTACCTTCGCCAAGCGCGGCGCAGGGCCCACCTTTCCCCGAAGTGAGATGTCACACGTGGGGAGTTCCGGCACTTTCTTTCCAGGTAGTTCATCTGCTCTGCGCTTTACTGATCAAATGACTCTACCAAGTCAAGTCGGAAACTTAGACATAACTACTTCTTAGGTCCACACCAAGATAGATGCATATCTTACGCCTGTGCGTAAGACAACTGTGAAATGTTTGGCTGGGAATCGGTTAAGCGTGGGCATCAGACCAAAGGAACCACTTTCGGCATTCATTCCCTACCTCCTCTCTCGCTTTCCTTCTTTTATTTTTATTATTATTATTATTATTGGGTTTTTTTGAGACAAGTTCTGGCTCTATATCTCAGGCTGCAGGGCAGTGGTGAGGTCATATCTCACTGCAGCCTTGGCCTCCTGGGCTCAAGCCATCCTCCCACCTCAGCCTCCTGAGTGGCTGGGAGCACAGGCATGCACCCCCACGCCTGGCTAATTTGTTGTTGTTGTTGTTTGTAGAGATGGGGGTCTCACCATGTTGCCCAGGTCTCGAACTCCTAGGCTCAAGTGATCCTCCTGCTTCAGCCTCCCAAAGTGTTGAGATTACAGGCATGAGCCACCGTGACCAGCCACTTCCCTCTCTTGAGCTTCCTACACATGCAATGCTTTCTGAAAACCATGTGGCACGTGAACATATGATTGTGCATTCAGGAGGAAGGAGTGTGTCAGGCAGCACAGAGCTACTCTTAGGAACACGGGTTTAAGTCCTGACTGCACCTTACCACTGAACAACTCCTGCAAACACAGACACATAACACAATGGGACATAATTGTCCTCACCCCCAAGATGGTTATAGGCTTTATATGAGCTAGTTATGGGAAGTGCTTGGCACAGTCATGGCATTCTTAGGCAGTTCATAAACATCATTAGTTACCGTTGCTACTATTTTTATAAGGATTACAGGGTCATTCACCCAATGCTCTCTCCTCAATCACTCTTATCAGATTCCACTAACATAAATGGTATGTCCACAATGGGTTAGGGATCTTCCGGAGCCCCCTCCCATCCCCTGTGCACTTGTACATGCAGCTAATAGCCCCAAAGACTGACCATGGCCAATGCAAAGGCAGGAAGATCAATGAGAAAATCTGTGAGTTCTGCTTTTGTGCAGGCTTTTTCTCAAAACTAATTATTTATTGGCTTATTTAGGTGCCTTGCCTGGATCACAGGCATTCCCAGGAGACACCCTCTCAGGAGGCTAGCCTCTTTGGAAGGTTCCAGAAGGGAAGAGAAGCAAGGACTTTTCATTTGCAGATGACTCACAACACTGTCAGCAGCACACTCATTCCATTCGAACCACAAAGTCCTCACTAATACCCACTTCTGTGCATTTGCCAGGCACTACCATAGGCACAGCGAATACAGCTGCAGATGAGTTTACCTTCTTGTGGGGAAGACCAACCTGAAATGCACAAAAGCATAATATGCAGGTGGTGATAAGTGCTCCCCCGCCCCCCACCCCACCCACACGCACAAATTAAAAACCCAGGGCAGGCAGAGGATGAGCATGAAGTATTAGTACTATTCCATGTGGCAGTGGTCAGGGAAGGTCTCTAGTGAGGAGATGTCTGGGCAGACACTATAAAGGGTAAAGGGGTAGCCCTCACAGGAGCCGAGAAGAGCATCTCAGGTGGAGGGAAGCCCAAACGTGGAGTTTTCATAAAGTTTTTAAGAAAGATCAAGGAGGTCAGGACAGCTGAAGCAGAGAGAGAGAAAGAAGAGAGAGAGCGAGAGCAGACAACAGCCATTGATGTCAAGGGAGGAACAGGGACTCAAGTCATGCAGGACCTTGCAAAGGTTTTAGCTTTTACTCTGATTTTAGAAAACTTTGATCTGATGTGTTTTAAAGCAATCATTCTCGATAGTGAATATCAGAATCACCAGAAGCAAAGACAGATCTCACCCAGAGCAAAGGGGATGGCCGGCCCTCTGAAAGCTGGAGCCCCAGACAGGCCCTAGACAGGGCCTCCAAGGATTGCATCCAGCTATGCTCCTTTCAGGGAGACCTCACTAATAACCACCTTCTTATTCATTTCGCGGATGCTCCCTTCCAGAGCCGTCCTTCAACAGAGCACTTAACTGTGGCATGCAGAAGGCCCTTTCAGAGATAGTTCATATCTCTGCCATCTCTGCCAACAAGCCAGTCCCATCTGCCAGTGTCTTCGACTGCAATGGTAGCTACCTTTTCAGCTGCTACTGTAGTCTGGAATGAAATCGAGGCAGCCAAGGCTTGAGAAAGTTAAACTGGAAAATGGTGACAAGCCACATTTGTATGGTACCTCGTTTGACCTGGACCATTGCCAGAGGGAAATTCTCCAAGGAGCAAAGTCCTTCTGGTAGAAGGCAGGTGGTCCCTTGAGGCGGCAGGCTCTCATGGCACAGAGCCTGAGAAATGCAAATTCGCCGATTGAATTAAGTGGGCACCTGAATGCTTGCTTAATCCGGCTCTATTGTTCAGTTCTGCTGGCCTTGCCAGCTGTAAAGAGGTGAGCTTTCAGAAATAAGGGGGAAAGAAATCCAATGAGGCTTCCTGGAAATTATTCCCTCCTTCCTTCCCTCCCTTCCTCCCTTCTTCCCTTCCCCCTTCCTTCCTTCTGTCCTTCTTTCCTTCCACAGATCCTATGTTGAGCTCAACTGTGTGCCTAATTGCGCACTTGATAATGATGTCAAAATGGTGACGAAGGCAGATTCCTTCCCAGCCCTGATGGAGTCTACTATGTCCCACTGGGTGACACAGATAATAAACAAGTACATGAGTAAAGCAGGTACTGCCTGTGCACAGTGTGCGGGAGGAAGCAGGGCCTCATGACTGAGGATAACCAGAGGAGGTATGGAAGGTGGGCTTACGGGAGGCCTCTCTGGAAGGAACCTCCCATGTGGAACAGTGGAGGTAGGGGAGTGATTTAGGAAGAGAGGACGGCAAACTCAAAGATTAGTAGATGAAAAGGTTCTTGGGCAGTGCACAAAAAGAAAAAGCAGGAGACAGGTGTGGAGGAGAAGCTGGAGGCTGGGATTATCAAAGGCTCCACAGATCATGATGAACAGACTGGATTTGGACTTTAATGTCCAAGGCAGTAGGGAAATGTTGGAAGGTGGTACAAAGAGGAGAGACACGAGCTAATGAAACTTTCTAAGGTATTCAAGAACAATGCCTGGGAGCAATGGTCATGAGAATGAAGCCACCTTTGTAAAATTGTGACCGTAAGAGGAATCTGACATAGCTGACTCCATCTTGCTTCTAGCCCCACGGGCTGGCAGTCCTCACTCATCCCTGGGCATAGGGCAAAGTAACACTGGGAAGAATTTAGTTTATACTTTAATCTTAAAGCAAGAATGATATTAGCCTTTCCCGAAATGAAACCACCTTTGTAAAGCTCCTAAAAGGCCACAACGTTAGGATTAGGAGACGGGTGTGAATTCAGCTAAGATGCAGGCATAGGAGGTCACAAGATTTGGAACTTCCCCAATTATTCCTGCAGATAACATCACTATTGTAGAACCTAAGACTGGTTTTTTTGGAATGGTTTTCAGACTTTTGCATTTTGATGACCCACTGACCCCACCTAGACCCGGGACTTGTGATTCAACTGGAACTGAGGCTGACCCAGTGCACGAGGACCATTTTCCACACTTCAGTGATTTCATCCCCAACCAATCAGCATTTTCCATTCCCTAGCTCCCTTCCTGCCAAACTACCCTGGAAAAACACTAGCCTCCAAATTTTCGGGGAGGCTGATTTGGGTAATAATAAACTCCTGTCCTTTTGCTTGGCTGGACTTGTGTTTATAAACTCTTTCTTTACTGCCATAATGTTATCTCAGTGAACTGGGTTTTACCTGTGCAGCAGGCAAGAAGAACCCATTGAGCAATTATAAGAACTAAGGAAGCTTCCGAAGCCTTTGTTCCACTCTATCAAGTTTTTACGGTTTATCTGCATTTCCCCATAGCGAAGAGAAACAAGAACACTAATAATAAGTAAGGTGGGAAGTGGAGAGTGAGTCCTAGAGACACACACAGGCATACATGTAAGTGCTTCCCTAAACAACCGACGAACTCCCAGCAACCCATTCACCCTTTGCATACACACAGGTGCTCAGGGGCATCCATGCTCCACCTCTATAAACACAGATTCCTGGCGCCATTTGCACTGGCCATCAGAACATCCTTTATAAACTGAGTATCCTCCCAGCACATTCTTGTCTCTCTTCCAACACAACATTAGAATGCCAATCCAGGGCAGACAATTCATAAATAAGTTAAGCTTATTTGCATCCTTCCTCACACCCAGTGCTGTGAATGCCTTAGGCGTCTCCTGACCCACTCACATGGAATAGTAGCCCATGAATTGTACACTCCTCCCTCAGGCCTAACTCTCTACTGTCACCATCTCTCATTTAATCCTTGCAGGAACATGAAGAGGTTGGCAGTGCCGGATGGACGGCTAAATAACTGCTTTGCTCAATGTCTTTCCAGGAAAACTATTTCCTGTGCTTGATAAGCCACATGAGAATCCGCAGAAACAGCTCCTGAAGATGCTCCAGGTGTCTCCACATCTGCGTTCCTAGACACGCCTCAAATCCCTCAACAAACGTGATGATGACGACGCATGGGTTCTGCAGGTGCTGAGTCAGCACTTTTCACGCATTATCTCATTTAATCTTCAAAATAACCTTTAGGTCTAGATATTATTCCTACTTTTACAGATAAGGAAACTGAAACTTACAGTGCAACCCATCGAATTCCACAAGCTATGCCCTAAACCATCATCTTAAATTCTCAACCATGTTATCTTTCTAAATGACTAAGGATGGGTTTGTATTTTCTTTGCCTTGTATTACAACACTTCGTATATGTCAGTGAAAGGACCCCACTCTTGTACAACAATATTACAAATTGCATCTAAACCCACATTTTGCCTGTGATGGAAGAAAACTCTCTATCAGCTAGAGGATTTATAAAGATCATTTACATAAACACTAGACATGTTGCTGTAGTGCCTTGTTGAGAACTAGAAAATTGTGCACACTTCTGAGGCTTCTAAAATACAAATATTTGGCAACTTGTCCTCAAATGGCCTGGCTAGAGTCATCTCCAGGAAAATCTGGGGTTCTAATTCATGCAACATTCTGGTTAAGTGAAAATTGCCAGTTTTTGCTCCATACTAGTCTCATTATCTTTGACAATTCCTACTTTAAAAATGATTTCAGGAAGAGCAGCAACAGCTATCATCATCTGGTTGTTTAGGTTTCCCAACTCTTTAGGTCCCACAGAAATGGATGTTTGCTCTATTTTCATTTTCATTTTTATTTTGAGCTATTTTTATTCTGTTTTCTTCTGGTTCTTGAAGACCTGTGGATTTTTCACAGAGGTTTCTTGAGGTGCTGGCACGTCAATCCAAAAGAGAAGGAAAAACATCACTCTAACGCGCAAGAGTCAGTGTTTCTAGTGATGGCTTAAAGGCCAAAGTAGACCCAACCTTGTTTCCAAATCCGCTCCTGGAATTCTCCATTTGGTTTTCCAGATATCCCTGAGAGGGGCCCAAACACTGCAGGCTTTTGTTTGGTTTTGTTTTATTTCTTGCTTTTGTTTTGTAGTTATTTTGTCCCTCCTATAGCAGAGACCAAGTTAGTTTATATCGTTTTGACTAATATTCCATATCCAGACTGGCAACCTGTGGACAGCATTCAGCCTGATGTGATGTGATGGGACCAAGATACGCACACCAGGAAATATTCCGATTTCGGAACAAAAAATAAGAACACTTCAAAAACACGGCTATAAAGAGCAGAGGCGGCTTGGGCTGGGTAACCATATCTAAAACACGAATGTTGCTTTTTTATCCAAAATACCTCGAGGTCTACTCCACATACTGCAAGCAATGTGAACATTTCCTATCCCACTCCTTCTGCTGAAATGAATCCTTCTTCAGCAGAAGTGGGGAAATAGCTCAAAAGCACCATCCAGATTTGGTGGGAGATTTGGCGTGGCACCAACTTTCAAACAGTATAATGGTTTATCAACCTCCCTCTTCTTTGCTGCATTCAACAAGCAGGGTACCTGCCAAAATCCTGCTAAAAATATCCTCGGCATCTGTAGCCCATCAGCCATCTCTGGCTGATTTGGGTGGGTAATTGACCTTTTGAGCAGGTGGACAGCCAGAAATTTATTTTTTTCCTGGATTGAGTCTAAGTTGACTTAAAACAGATGTTCCTTCAATGCCGATTCAACATTTATAATGGAAATACTCTCAAGCACTGTTCAAGGGGCTGTTAGAACCCAGAATGCACAAAGAAGGGCCCTGTGATGTTCTGGGGCTGAAGGAGTTAAATAAAGCCACCTTCCTCCTCGGGCTGAAAAACAGGAGGTACCTCTTGCAAGGGAAATAGGAAAGGAAGCTGTCACTTCTTATTTTCAGGTTTGCAGAAAAGCCTTTTTTTTTAAATGTAAACATTCATTAAACTAATTTGAAGTTGTCATTACTCTCCACCCCTGCTGTTTTATATCAGATTATTCCTAAGTGCTTGGTGAAGAATCCCATAAAGCCACACTCGATTCCTCTGCAGGGGATAATCGCATAGTTTGCACTGTGATTTACACGGCACGGCACCGGGAAGCGTCCTCAACTTTGAAAGGCCTTGGTTCCCTGGCAAACAGTCTCTGCCTTCCCTATGGAAATAAATCCCAGTTGTCCCTCCACGACTATTATGAGGTCCCCATTACCTTTTCTCCATCCAACTGAAGATAATTAAAAGCAGTTCAAAGCACATGCCAGAAGGTATTGGGCATTTTATTAATAAATGGAGAACTAAGAAAATGATATGTCCCATTATGGTTTTAAACTGTAAGATACACTTACGCTTCTTCCTCGCTTTCCCTCTCCCCAATCTCCCCAAACTTGAGTCTGGGGCCCCCAGTCTCCCTAACCTTCAGTCTGGGGCAGCCAGTCATTCTGTGCTATGAGATCACGTGGGGTGGGGAGGTGTATTTCACCCTTGCATCTTCTAGCTGAAGTTTTGCTGATAAGGGCATCACAAACCATACTCTCCCTTGAAGAAAATGATTCTAAGGCGGGGAGGGGCTGTGAAAAGAATGCAGGCACTACAGGGGGAGGCTAGCGTCTGAAGTCCCACTTTCCCAATATCACAGTGATCCTCAGTTACTGTACATTCCATGTATGTAATGGGAATCATAGTGTCTACCAAGTAAGGCTGCCAAAACCTTGTCAGGAGGTGGTGAGTATACTCAAAGAACCCAGTACACAGCCTGACATAGAAGCATATTAGCCATGATCAGTATTGCTGTTAATATGCTCAAAACCTTAATGACCCTAAGAGAAGTAGCCCTGAGCAAAATTAGGACATGTCCAGTTTGTTTTCAGTGCAGCCATAACTCTTCTTTTTCTTTCCTCCCATCCTTTGCCCCTGAACCAATGCTGTCATGGATCAGTGCTCACACAGCCTTAAAATGGACCTGTTCTCTGTCCCAGTGTCTCTGAGTGTTACTTTCTAAATAAACTAACTCTCATCCAGAAATCAGCAGCTTCTAATTGTTGAATGGGTATCCCCGCAGGTAAAATTTGCATTTTGCAAGAAATCTGAATGCTTTACACCCAGAGTGCCAAGTGCTTTGCTACTTATACCAGTACTCCCACACTCACTGCACACATTCCAAGTGGATCGTGGAACTGCATTCTTCTTGGTTTGCCAAGGCCTTAGACGGGAGTAATCTTGTAATTCATCACCAGTCAGTGCCGGGCTAATATAATACTACTAAGCACAAATTGGAAAAATCCAGTCTGCACCAACCATAAATTTGGAATCCAGATAGGGCTTTAGAGTCCTTCTTAACATTTTAGGCAGTCAAGTCAGGCTTCGGGGTTGGCACACAAAATGAGATCTGGTTATCATTTCTGCCTCAACATAAAGGATTGAGAGGCTGTCAGCACCACGGCCACCCAATGTACCTCTCTTGCATTCAAGGGGCACGTCCCTTCGAGAGGCTGTGTGGTATGAATATGAGTGGATAAGTCTGAATTCCAGTCTGAATGTTCTGCCATTTACTAGCTGTGCAAGCTTCAGCATACTCCTTAGCCTCTCTGTGCTTGTTTTTCCATCAGTAAAATAACAACATCTATTTCATAGTGCTTTTGGGTGGATGGAAGTTCTTAGAATGGCCCATGGCATACAATAAGCTTTAATTAACCAATATTCGTTTCAATAAAATTATTGGCCACTATCCCTCAAATCACAGCAAACACCTAACTCTCCAAAGGCACCTGCAAGGAGACTGAGAGTCTTAAAAAACAGAGAATATGGACTAAAGCTATTCTCCATACAGTGACAATAGCCTCATTGCTTACATTAAACAAAGATAAAAACTGTAGCTCCGCTCGTAATTGGGTTTACAAAATGAGACTAGAAAATAATCTTCAAGTGCCCAGTTGCTTTTGAAGACATAAGACATATGTCACTGCATTCTTCTTGGTTTGCCAAGCCCTTAGAAGGGAGCAATCTTGCTATTCATCACCAGTCAGTGCTGGTCTAATATAATAAGATGCTACTAAGCACAAACTGGAAAAATTCAGTCTGCACAAAGCATAACTTGAGGCTTCTATCCATCTTCAGTGGCATCAGAAAGCACGGGCATCCATGCTGATACCATCACTTCAGTTTTCAAGAACCTTACCAATCAACGGCCAGTGGCCAAAACCCTCATTGGAGAGGGAGATGGGCTATAAAATGTGTGACAGTCAGCACTCACAGTGTGGCCAGCACAACAGCATTGTAGTATTTTTGCAATCTCCAAAACTATTTTTGGAAATACTGCAGATAGAATCTCACCAAGTTCAAGGAAATGAACTAGCAAGAAAAATGAGGCTTGGTGGGTTTTTATGTTCTCCTCCCCACCCCCACTGCCCAAGTATAGGTGAGGACAATGGTGGTTGACACAGAAACAACGATGGATTAACTATACATCTGGTTTGTATCCAGAAATATAATCAGTTTGAGCTAATTTGGTTTCAGTTATTTATCAGCTCTGTACAAAATGTAAATAAAATAAAATGGAATCTATTCAATAAGGAATTGCCAAGGACAAACTTTAAATGAATGAACTCTCAGTGTACCAAAAGCAGCATTTCTGGAGGAAAAAAAAGAAACTGAACTTGATAAATTACTGAAGTTGTTAATAAAGCTATTTTTGTGTGTGCGAACCAGTCCAAATTACTTTTAAGTAATAAGAGGGTAATGTTGTCTCTGACACACGTGGTAGGATAATTAGCAGAACAACTTTTTTAAATGTTTCAAGTTTACTCATTTCTCAAGGCCTCCAAATTTCTTAGTAAAAAGATTGAGATGCCTGGCCAACATAGTGAAACCCCATCTCTACTAAAAATACAAAAAATTAGCCGGGCATGGTGGCAGGCGCCTATAATCCCAACTACTTGGGAGGCAGGCTGAGGCAGGAGCATCACTTGAACCCGGAAGGCGGAGGCTGCAGTGAGCTGAGATTGCGCCATTGCACTCCAGCCAGGGCAACAGGGCAAGACTCCATCTCAAAAAAGAAAAAATATATAAATAAAAAAGATTAAGATGCCATGGCAAATTCTCAAACACTGTTGAGTTTCTACTTTATATGTAGGTGTCAAGCTCTACATCTCAATGTCAAGATCACACCCATTTTGGTGAGCTGATTGTTAAAGTGTTTGAGAACAGGTAGTTGACGACATAGTTAATGTGCTCACTTAAGCAATTACACACTAGATTAAGGACTTCAACATGAGGGTGTCTTTTACGCTGTATTTTATGGTTAAACAGAGCATTTCAGGATGACAACAAACTGTAATAGCATATTCATGGAGTTTTAGGATGAAATCAATTTCTTGCAAACACAATTATTGTTACATAATTCTCCCACCTGTTTATGACTCCCTGTGAATTAAATTAAAACAATTTCACATTAATTTAAAATGTCATTTTCAAAAGGAGATATTTCCTATAAAGCTTATGACTGATAACAATCTCCAGAAATCAGAGTATTATTGACAAAAAGCCATAAATCTGTATAATAGTCATTGTTTTCCTTTTAAACCAGATTTAAGGTGCTATGTGTTACCTTTACTGATCTCTATTTCTAGATTTTGACATGTCCAAAGTGTACGGAGAAGAGTAAGTCCTTCTCTGGTTCTTCTGTAAACACATTTTCCAGAGTTAGCAAATAAAAATACACAATCTTCATTGAAATTCGAATTTTACGTACACAACAAATCCCTTTGTTAGTATAGAATAAAATAATATTTTAGTAGAAGTATATCGTAAACATTGCCAGGATGCACACAGATACGGTGAGTAAACCCAAAGACAGAAGTTTAGCTCAACCAAAATAAGGACTAGTTGATTGATTATATAAATCACATATCCAAGGAAATTTTTTCCTTCCAGGGATTAGGCCAGCTTCATAAAGGTCAAGTTATTTTCATTCACCACAAAATGTGAATGTCTTTTAAATTCCATATAGTATGACTAACATACTTGCCTTGCCTACTCCCTCCTTTCCTTCCTTCCTCGTTTCCATCCCTCTTTTTCCCCTTCTTCCCTCTCTCCCTTCCTTCCTTCTCTCACTACATTCATCATTCCCTTTCAATAAATGGTAACATAACAATAATTACACAATTCAAAAGTCTATATTTATCCAGAGTTTACTACCTGCCAAATGTGATACTAAAAGCAGGTTATTTTAGCCTCATAGCAACTCTAGATCTAGGAATTATTTTTTTCTCTCTCATTTTATATAGAGAAAATAGAGGCTCAGAGATGCAAAGAAAGTTGCCCACCATCACACATCTTGGAAGGGGGGCACACCTATATCTGCCTGACTCTCTCTATCCAGGTACACACTCTATCCCGGAACTATAACAAATGAAGAAGGAGTTTGTTTGTTTTTTTTTTTTTTAAGTAAGATATATCTCCTACCCTGGCTAAGCTCACAGATTAGTGTGAAGGAAAAGTGATGTTTTCAAAATCACCTTTACGCAGTGAGATTCGCAATCACTATGAGAATAGCATCGTGAGCTTGACTAAGAGCCCAAGAAGAAGCAAACAGCGATTTGAATGATTTGGCCACTGATAATGATGGTGTATCTGTATTTCTAATAACATGGAAGGATATCCTTCCACATTATGGATATGGAAATAATTCAGATGATACAACAGGTGAGTAAATGGAGTCTCAGCGGAACTTGGCAACATGGCAGAGCTGGGATGGATCAGAGCTGGGATTCGAGTCCGGGTCTTTCTAAATTCTTGACCACCTACGTCTTCTACGTTGCCTATTCTGAGCTCCCTCAGAATGCAAACCATGTGCTAGCCTGTAATACCATAGTAGGCCAGTTCCTCCAGTTCCCATTTAGCAGGAACTTCAGAAAAATCCAAATTGTCATTCAAGGATCAAAGGACTCACACTGGTGCCCCCTCAAAATCACCAAATCTCTGAAGGCAATGAGAGAGTTAAAATGGATCAAATCTCCAAGTGTGGCTCAGCTCAGCCATAGGAAATACAACAGCAATAATAATGGTCTTTACTGAAAGACTCTGACGAGAAGGAGCCTGAGAATTGAACCTATCACATGAAACTAATGCTTAGCAAAAACAGTTGGTAAAAATGCTATGGCCGGTGAATTACAGTGGTCTTCTTTTCTCTTCGATAATTTGGGGGCAATTGCATCCAAATTCTAGTCCACTGATTTCCACTGCAATTCATGCCCCCATGCTGGGGAGAATCAGCTGGAATAAACATAAGTTTGCCATTGGAAGACTGGTAATGTATCCTAAAAGAGGTCCAGGCAATTCTTGTCTCAACCATTAAAAGGAGAACTATAACGCCACTTCACACTACCCTCCAAACAACTCTCAGTGTGTTAGAGAACCTGCGCTAGCACTCCCCAAGCAGTCATAACAGATTAGTGGGTTAAGCTCTTCAATTCAGCCCCATGGCGGCAAAATCACTCCTGGTGTTTTCTAGAACTCCTTCATATTTTTCCTTCGTATTTGTAAAAATGAACGATAATGCCAATGACATTTTCAAAAGTGATAGATAATAAATATCCTGCCCCTATAAACACACGACTATACACTCCTTAATTTTAGCACTATGTTTTGTAGGTTTGAAGTGCCCAGCCCGCCTGAAAGGCTCTTTAGCTTTGAACTATTCCTATGACAATTTGGAAGAAGCAGATATTTGTCCTTTAAAGAAAATCGAGTTCAATCTCACCGTATTTTCAAGATCATAGAAACTTAGCAAGAAAAACTTCTTGAGTTAAAGGGATAGGGTAGAGAAGACTTATCCCAGCCAAGAGACATGACCCTTAATGGAGGGGGATTGGCAATGTTTGGAGACATTTGTGTTTGTGACAAGAGGGGGAACGGATGCTACTGGCATCTAGTGGGTAGAGGCCAGGGATGCTGCTAAACATCCTACAATGCACAGGGCAGATCCCAACAAAGAATTATCCAACCCCACATGTTGGCAGTGGCAAAGCTTGAGAAACCCTGTACTCAAGTTAACTGAGTAAGCTTATAATGCCTTTGTCCCAGGCAACCCTCTGCCCCAGATAAATTTACCTATCCTTAAACCACAGGACAAGGCACAGACCTCATTCATGACACTCCTCTGCACATGGGTCCAAGGTAACTCCTCCATGCATTACAGTCATTCTTCAAAGCATGTAGAAATTGTCATGAGAATTCACTTTTCTTCAGGGGTTCTATTTTCCCCTCCAAAGTTTAAGTGTTCTGGGGTAACCTCCAATGAAAAGAAATGCTGAATTTTTTTTTTTTTTTTTTTTTTTTTTGGTCTAGTGAGAGCCTATTACTTAGCACTAAAGACCAAAGAAGGGAAACTTTAGTAAAAAGACAGGGAGGTGCTGAGGGCTGGTTTTACAAGATGAGAATTTAATGGGGATAGTGGTTTTCCTTTTTTTTACAAGCTGAGCTGTGCTAAGCTATTCAAATTAGTAATTCTATCAATTAAAGCCTTCTATTTCATGGAAAGTACTTGCTAAATAGAAGATTAGGCAACAGATCAGAGAATGAAAGAATTACTGAAATGGAGCTCAAATATTTATGAGAAATTTACATCTGGGAGACTTCCCTCTTCTTATCCCTGCTTCGAAAGGGAAATCCATAAAGAGAAGATAAAGAGCAAAGCTTAGTCCTCAACATCTACAAGCCTAAGAAGTCTGACTCACTTTGAGTTTTAGGAAAGAAGACATTGTTTGGTTGCTACATATACTTTGTACTGCCATAAAATAGGCTGATTCCATAGGTCACATAGAAAAATTAAATTCACTATTCATAATTTATTGCCCTTGGGTGTTTGCTCTGGTTATTTATTGCTCTGTAGGAAACAACCCCAAACATACACCTTTAAACAATAGCAATTGTTTATTCTGCCCACGAATCTTCAGTTTGGACAGGGCCTTGAGGTGGGGAATGGGATGTAACTTCTTTCTGATTTTCAGTATCTAGGGCCTCAAATGGGATGACTTCCAATGGATGGAGGTTGGCCATTTCCTGCTCCACAAGGTCTCTCCACATGGCTAGCTGGGCTTCCTTCAACATGGCAGCCTCAGGGGAGTCAGGCATTTTACACGGCCACTCAGCCACATTCCATTGGTCAAGCAAACGAATAAGTGCAGCCTAGATACAAGGGAAGATGAATTCAACTCTATCTCTCAATGAGACGAGTAGAAAAGAATTGATATTCATCTTTATCACAATGTGAACTCAGCAAAATGTAATGTTAATTAGAAAGGCTGGCTAATTAAGCAATATAAACCAAAATAACAGAAAACAGCAAGTGTGCTGGTAATCACTGTTACTGTTTGCTTTATTCAATTAAAAGGTGCCTATCTGAGGAGGAATGTTTTTTTCTTCTACCTGTTTTGTCTCATATGGATTATTTAGCTTTATATTCACTGGCTATTATTGAACATTTATACCATTTCAGGTCTCTGACGAAATATATAAACTCCATGGGAAAGACATTTTCAGGTTGTTTTATCAGCCTGATTAGTCAGTAGAAAACCATTGCACACACAAACTCTCAAAATACAGAAAATCTCACTTGGTATTTGCTGCAATTGCTTTTAATTCTAGAACTTAATACACTGCCTTTTATAACACAATTTCTTCAGTTAATTTTCTGCCTCCCTTTTATGATTTTTCTTTGTTTGTTTTGAGACAAAGGTCATACTCTGTCGTCCAGGCTGGAGTGCGGTGGCGTGATCATAGTTCACTGCAGCCTCCACCTCCTGGGCTCAAACAATCCTCTTGCCTCACCTTCCTGAGTAGCTAGGACTTACAGACACACGACACCACGCCTGGCTAATTATTTTTAATTTTTTCATAGAGACAAGGTCTCACTATGTTGCCCAGGATGGTCCTGAACTCCTGGGCTCAAGGGATCTTCCCACCTTCACCTCCCAAAGTGTGGAGATTACAGGTGTGAGCCACTGTACCAGACCCATCACTCTTTTAAAATCTGTAATTAGTTCCAGAAATTAATGTATTCCCCTGATTAAATCTGAAATTGCAACACGCGCATTTTGGAAAGACTTCTCCCTATTGTCATCTTGAAATGGAAATCACGCCAGAAGCATTTTCCTCCTCTAGGATGCAACTGAACAAGCTGTACAAAAGCTTGAAATTCCTGAAATATCAAGTAAGAAAGATGAGAAACCGGGATAGCTGGGGGATATGTTTTGCGGGCCTAACTAAAACAATAGCGATTTAAGTAGCTATCGTATAGACACTTGATGAATCCTTTTATTATCTCTGAAAGATTCCCCGTTGCAGCATGCTTTTGTGGGTAAAGAGCTATATATTGGTACATGCAGCTCATAATTATGTCAGCCTAACCACAGCCAACATTGACAGCCTAAAACATTAAAGATTTTATACAGCCAGTGCTGAATATAGCTTCTTTTATTGGCTCAGAGAGCAGGTATCAATTATAATGAGGTAATAAAATTTGCAAGCACTGTTCATGTCCTGCTCTGATTTTTTTTTCCCTCTCTCCTTGAGATAATAACAGCAGAAAAAGGAGAAAGAAAAATCCTCTTAGTTGTAACCACAGATTCTTCGAAAGCTCTCACTTTCTATGGCTGGGGTACTATAAAGCTGTTTGCTTACTGGAGTTTTCGGGCTGGCAAACTCTTCCTACCTAAATAGAAGCTGCAAATTTCTGAAGCACACCTTGCAAGTCAGAGGCTCCAGGATTAATGGTTTTCATTTGCATAACTATAAACTTAAGGTACAGCTTCCCAAGCCTGCATCCTCTAAATTGCACTTACTGATGAGATGCAAAATCCTCTAAAAGCGTTCCCCAACCTAAACCAATTTGTAAAGTTGTTTTGTTATTTAAAACATTAAAGAAATTAAAGTGATCGGAATATAATTAGATTAATATTCATATCTTCCAAGTTGCTTTAATTCTAATATTAAAAAGATTAAATATCCACTCAGAGGATTAAGCAAAAAGTCAAGCCGTAGCAACACATTTACATTACCTTACTGTGCAAATTATAAACCTAATTAATCTAAAGTTTCCTACAAATTGAATTGGATATTCATTTGCAGTCTAACACAACTTTAGGTACTTAAAATTCACTCCAGGATTGTTTCTTTACGTGCGCACTAAGAAGTAGGGCCACGTTGCTGGGATGCAGGAATCACATTAAAACGGCTTCATTCGGGTTCTAATTGGTGGAAATTAAATCTCTACATAAATTTATGTAGGGGAAAAAAGTAAAGACTTTGTAATTACGTATGTGTGCAATAATAAAACACACCCTGGCCTCCCCATCAAGTTTCTGTCAATAAAATAGAAAACGCAATCCAGTTGTTTCTTCCTAAAAGCGTTGAGTTCATGTTTTACCTCTAATATTGTGAAGAACATGATCAAAAGATTTCATCCTTTTTGCATGGTCTTTAACTAAGAGCATCTAAAGGGCATCTAGTTACTTTGCTCTGTAACCCTGTTCCCACCTGCTTTTGCCACCTCTCTGACCCTCCACCCACCCCCCCATCCCAACCCCCAAATACACAAACATACTCCCAGGGTCCCCATGAATCAGTTAGATTAACTGTGTCAATTTCAGATCAATTGCAGACATATTAGTAATTATCTTCTTGCCATCCACTTCTTAAGCAATACGATTGTTAGAAATGCTTGCTCCTCAGTGCCATAAAGAAATAGCACTCGAACAGGAATTTAATTTCCTCAGCAAGGCCATTTTTACTTTCTGCAGAAAGGGTACACTCGCCAGCAGTTTTGCCATGAGAGAACACCGGACAAAGGAGACAGGCTCATTTATAACCTGACGCATGCACTCTACTGGTGTGTCCGGTTTCCATTGGCTGGAAAGGGACCTCACATTCTGTATTTGTCCCGACTGGCTAGCAACTTAGAACATTTTAAAAGAGGCAAAGGCCACATTTTCTTAATCCAGTCTATCATTGTTGGACATTTGGGTTGGTTCCAAGTCTTTGCTGTTGTGAATAATGCCGCAATAAACATACGTGTGCATGTGTCTTTATAGCAGCAAGATTTATAGTCCTTTGGGTATATACCCAGTAATGGGATGGCTGGCACATATACACCATGGAATACTATGCAGCCATAAAAAAGGATGAGTTCATGTCCTTTGTAGGGACATGGATGAAATTGGAAATCATCATTGTCAGTAAACTATCGCAAGAACAAAAAACCAAACACCGCATATTCTCACTCATAGGTGGGAACTGAACAATGAGATCACATGGACACAGGAAGGGGAATATCACACTCTGGGGACTGTGGTGGGGTGGGGGGAGTGGGGAGGGATAGCATTGGGAGATATACCTAATGCTAGATGTCGAGTTAGTGGGTGCAGCGCACCAGCATGGCACATGTATACATATGTAACTAACCTGCACAATGTGCACATGTACCCTAAAACTTAAAGTATAATAAAAAAAGAAAATTAAAATAAAAAAATAAAAAAAAAGAGGCAAAGGTAGAGGAGAACAAAGGAAGGGGGAAGTAACTTGTGGAATGCTGAGAAAGGTAAAGACACCTTCAAATAAGGAAGAGGAACAGGCTATGACCTAATGCTTGCTTGGACCAGTATAAGCATGCCAGGGCAAATATTTAGCCTAAATTGTGGGAGCTAAGAACATAAAGTACATTGATTTCTTCATTACAGCTAGCAGATATTTAAGAATGTTAGCACAGGTCTTTGAATTAACTTTGCTTCTAAGAGAAGTTACTATTTATTCCTAATTAGATGGGGAGGAAATTCTTTGAAGAGGAACCTCTACTTTTTACACCCTTGTAGAGAAGTGAAACAGTGCAAATCAAATTCAATTGCTGGAATGAAAGGATAACACTAAAGAAATTTGAGGCAGCGACTGCCTAGCTGTTCACTAGTCTTGACGCTCCCTCCCACCCACCCAGCACACAGCAATCTATATTTCCCAGCCTCCCTTGCAGGCAGCCATGGTCATGTGACTGAGTTGTAGCCAATGACATAAGTGTTAGTGGCCTGGAGAATGTGGCAACCTCAGAAGGTCTTCGTTGGTCAAGGTGAAGCCACAGAATGGAAGGAGCCTGTGTTCCCGAATTACCACTTGGAGGAGAGCGGCTTGCTGATCACAGCACCTGTTTTGGATTTTATGTTAATGAAAAACAAACTTACTGATTTAAAGCATTGCACACTTAGGTTTTAATAGGGTCTCCTGCGCATGATGCAAAAATTATTGGTGAGTCCATTTCCCAAGAAAAAGTTTCCCCTTCCCACAGCAAGGCAACACTTTACTCCTCTAAAGACAACTTTCTCTCCCAACAGGCTTCAAGTCACACATATATTAACAACTGATCAGCATGAAACAACCCGAGGAGTAGGACTGCAATCACACCTGTTTATTTTACTGTTGTGATGGCAGCAAATATAATGGCTACAGCTTCCTTGGGAATAATCCTGCTATAAGCGTTAATGGGCGAAGAGCCGTGACGTGTGATTTGGGTGAGTGTCTTGTGTTCACAAGGAGCACTCAAGGCTGCTAATCTGGGCTGTAATTTCTCATTTCTCCTCAACCACTTTGCCTTTTATGGGGCTTATATTGATGAATGCAGAGGATAACTGTCAGCTCACCTGGTAAAGCTCAGTGCAAGAAGTTTAACAATTCATCTCGTTTCCTAAAGGCAGCAGAAGAGAAGCAAGCTCTGGGCCTTCAACAGGTTCGACCCACCCTATTCTCCTCACTTCCTCTCTTACCTCCTTCCCCCAACCTATGTAGCCCCATTCATTTTGCCAGATTGATTTTTTCAATTGTAATGGAAGTCATGTCACTCCTGTTCTTAAAATTCATCAGCAGCTTCTTATGCAACTCAAATACAAGTGCAGTCTTGGGTCAGGGGTCCACTCTTCACCCTCCTCTCTGGATCCATGCCCTGGGCTTTGGGACTGCAGCATCCTCCCTCTCTAACTGTGAGCTCAGCCATGTGATTTATTTGGGGCATCAGTGTGTGACAGAGGAATGGGTATGCCAGTTCTGGGTCTAGACTTGAAAGTCCTTATGCGTTTTGAGTTGCTGTCTTGCATTTCTGCCCTTGCCATAAGAAAGTCATATCTGGTCTAGCCCTGCTGGTCCCAGGAAGATGAGAGACATGTGGAGGAAAACCACCCTAGCTAAAGTGCCCCATCCATGTCCAGCCTAGGGCAGAAAGCCCAGCTGATGCAAAGATGCAGGAGCAAAACAAGCTGACCACAGACACAGGGGGAAGCCCCACCAAAACCAGCAGGACCAGCAGGGCAGGGCAGCCAAGCCCAGCCTAGTTCTGCTGAACCCCACACACACGTGAGAAGTAAATACTGATTGCCGTGAGCCACTCAGTTGCCACACGGTTATGCAGCAGCAGCAACCAAGTCACTGGCCTATGCTTCATTTTGAAGCTCTAATGACCTGTTTAAACTCATCCCATTCCAGATCTCCAGGGTGCCCCATACTCTGCAATCACACTGGCCTTCCCTCAGGTCCAAGCATGACATGTTTTTTCTTGCCCTGGAGTCTTTCCCTTAATGGAACCACATGCTTTTACCACTCCATGTCCTTCCGCATGGCTGGGTACTGCTCGCTCTTCATATTTTAACTCAGAAGTAATTTTTTTTTTTTTTGAGACAGAGTCTCACTCTATCACCCAGGCTGGTGTGCAGTGGGATGATCTCAGCTCACTGCAACCTCCACCTCCCAGGTTCAAGCAATTCTCTGCCTCAGCCTCCCAAGCGGCTGGGATTACAGGCGCCCACCACCACGCCAGGCTAATTTTTGTATTTTTAGTAGAGATGGGGTTTCACCATGATGGCCAGGCTGGTCTTGAACTCCTGACCTCGTGATCCACCCACCTCGGCCTCCCAAAGTGCTGGGATTACAAGCGTCAGCTACTGCACCCTGCCACTCAGATGCAGTCTTAAGAGAAAGCCCCTCAACAATGCCATCTCGGCTTGGCCTTCCTGATCATTCTCTGTGGAGTGTCCCAGCTGTGCTGCAAATGGGTGACAGCTGTACCAGAATATCAATGCCCCTCAAGGTTTTGCGTCCTACAACTGCCAGCCCTGAGCAGCCTCATCCACATTACTCAATTGTGCCAAATAAATCCCCTGTGTTTGCCCCAGTGTGAAAGAGCAGGCACGTGCTGCTTGCACTATTATGCTTACTTCCTTGACAAAGGCAAAATGTGGCCCGCCTCTTGTTTTTGTAAATAAAGTTTTATTGGCACACAGCTGCAGCCACTCATTATGTAACAGCCATGGCTGCTTTTGAGTTACACTTGCACAACTGAATAGTTGTGATGGTGACTGTATGGGTCACAAAGTCTAAAATATTTGCTATCTAGCTGTTTGCAGAAACAGTCTGCTGACCACTGCACTAAAGTATAAACTGTCAGAGGACAGAAACCTTGTCGCTTTTGTATCTCGGGTATCTAGCACAGTGCCTGTCCCTCAGGGATTCTCACTGCATATTTGTCCAGGGAATAGAGGAATCATGACTCCAGTGGACACCTGTGTTTAACTCCCATCTCTGTACCAAAGGCGGGGGTCCCTTACAGTTCTAGAGGTCAGTCTGGGGATGGTGGTAGAGATGTGCTATATTGCAGCTGAGCCCGGAACATCAGGGCAGCTACAATGCTGGTGACCACTGTGTGGCACTTGAATTTCTCAGAAAGGTGGTAACGAGGCTCCTGCCTCCACTGGCAGCAGCCAGAGTGCTGGGTCTGCATCTGCTGCAGGCAAGACAATTTGAAAGTTTGAAGAAATAAGAACAACTCAAAGTTTAATTTACTCAAATAAGCAATTGATGTTTTAGAGTATAATTATCAGAGAAAAGAAAAAAACACAACACATTCTTTAGCATATGTTATGTTAATGGCAGGTTAGGATGGCCCACTGTGCATAATTTAGCCAAACAATTGATACCAAATTTTTATATATATATATATGATTACTGCTACAGAAATGAAGCACCAAGACAAAGCACAGGAGAGTTCATAATAGACACACGTGAACTCCGAAGCCCTAATTACATCACGGGGGAGGGTAATCAGTTGCTGCTGAACCAAGCAGAAAATGGGGGTAATTTGTAAACAGGTAGAGTGGCAGTCCAGGTGCACCGGCATGTGTGTGGGGCTGGATGGCTGGGGCCCCTAGGCTTCCATCTGGGCTTTGCAAGGATGGAGAGGTTCAGGATCACTTTTCTCAGCTGAAAACACAACCTCCAAGCTCTACACAGGTCATCTCCCTCCTGGCCTGCCCTTCAGTTCAAAAAATAGAAAGTCGAAGGCTAGCTTTTTGAAGGAAGCTTCTCCATGCTCCATGAAATAGAAAATGATTTTCCATGTCTGTGATCTGAGGCCCATTGCCCTGTATCTTCTCCTGATATCCTGGAAGACGTGAGTCCCTGGCATCTTAGGGAGCAGAGGGATGCCAGTCTATAGCCACCTTGACCACAAGGGATATTTTCAGGAGAGGATATAGTGAATTCTCCTTCCTGCAACTCCTCTGCAGAGAGGAGATTTTGTGCTAGGTAATTGCTCGGGTGTATTCTGGTTCCAAATGCAGAGTCTGTGAATCTGAATCAATGAGTTGTCAGATTTCTTTCTTTCCTTCATTTATGCAGGACTACAAATCTGCTCACGTCATGGTCCTACTGTGAGCCAGTCATCAGATCGCAACCAAGAGTCACCAAGTACCTGGAATACAGCTGTCCTGTGACGTTACCTTCCATCTGCATCACCCAAAACAAACTGACAAGCAAAAAAAAAAAAAAAAAAAAAAAAATCAGGACAGTCTCAGGAGAAAGTCACCCAGTTCTGACATCCAGAACTGTAAGGGAATCGATTTGTGTTATTTTACGCCACAAAATTTGTAGTAATCTGTTACAGCAGCCACAGGACACTGATACACATGGTGGCCCCTAGAGGGAGTTCAAGACAGGATGCAGATATTTGTGCATTAACGACATCATTTCTATATGCCAGGCTTTCATAAACCTTGGTAGACCAGGCTGACATTCCTCAGTCGATCAATCAATTAATCAATTAACCAATGGATCAATCTTCATCTGGTCTATTTCTGGCCTTGTCAAATTCATTAGCAAAACCACCATAAGCTTTTCAGCATTGCGGCTCAAGGGAATCTAAGAAAATACTTCAGACTATTAAGACTTGCTTCTCACACAAGTATTTGTGGCCTTTAAATAGATGGTGAATCCATGAGGGTAAGGACAATTTGTGTCTTTTTCCCTCCCCATCCTCAATGCCTTGCATGTGCTTACTACTCAATAAATATTTATTGACTGAATGAAAGAATAAATGAATGAATGAATGAATACATATGTGAATGGCTGGAAGGGTGGCATGCTGGTTGAAAGGAGAAGCAATATTTGTGGATGCCAAGGACATATGTAAATTAAATGGCTTTGCAAATTTCTGATAAAAGGTCAGTTGCTTTATTGTTTAAATCAGGGGGTCAGGTAGCTCAGGCTGGGGATTACTTTTACATGGAAGGGAGGTAATGAGTTGTGAGTTGTTTAAGAATTTGAGTAACCCATCGTATTAGGAATATGGGAAGTACGAGAAGAAGAGAAAAGAAGGACTAGAAATGGAAGAAGAGTTGGACAGAAAGAGACATTTGTTGTAGTGCAGTCCTGGGGGACAAAGAGAGCAGGGTGAAGTTGCCCACACACACCCAGCCCTGGATTTCTGTTTGAGAGAAAGAGGTGGGAGCTGAATGGCTGCAGGAAGAATCTACTAGAGTCGGTTCAAAATCTCCTGCTGGGCTGAGCCAAGCTATGCTCACCGTGGAGTCCTCCTGGTGAGACAGAAAGCTTTGTTTTTCTGTGTACTGGGGAGGAAGTGGGAGAAACACTCCCCGGTGGGCTCTGTCACCCTCTTCCCACCATGTGAAGATGCACAAGAAGGGCAGACATCTATGAATCAGGAGCCCAGCCTTCACCAGACAGTGAACCTTCCACTGCCTTAATCTTAGACTTCCCAGTCTCCAGAACCATGTAAAACAATTGTGGTTAAGGCCATCCAGTCTGTGATACTTTTGTCACAGCAGCCTGAACTGATAAAGACAACAGGATACAGGAAAGGAAGAACCAGAGAGAATGACTAATTTTTCTTGATCATCTACTATGTGCTGGTGCTACTATATCCCTGGGCTGAGAGCTTTACAGTTCAAGGGAAAAAAGGGAGTTAGACAAATGCAGAGAAAATGAACTAAACACTAGGATACATACTGACAATAATAATAACAGTGGCTACTTCTCTTGAGCAATGAACATGTGCTGAGCACAGTCCTGCAAGGGAGGATTATTATCCCTACAATATAGAAGAGAAAACTGTGGCCGGGTGCAGTGGCTTATGCCTGTAATTCTAGCACTTTGGGAGGGCAAGGCAGACATATCATCTGAGGTCAGGAGCTTGAGGCCAGCCTGGCCAACATGGTGAAAGCCCGTCTCTACTAAAAATACAAAAATTAGCCAGCCATGGTGGTGTGCACTTGTAGTCCCAGCTACTTGGGAGGCTGAGGCAGGAGAATCACTTGAACCCGGGAGGCAGAGGTTGCAGTGAGCTGAGATTGCGCCACTGCACTCCAGCCTGGGCAACAGAGTGAGACTCCATCTCAAAAAAAAAAAAAAAAGGAAAAGAAAAAAGGAAAAACGAGCTCCAGAGAGATTACATCACTTGCCCACAGTTGCACAGTTAGTAAGTGCACACACACACACTATGTTAACCCACAATGCAGTTAGTAAGTGATTGAGCCAAGATGCAAAACTCAGGTGCCTCTGCCTCCAAGCTGATCCTTTTCATTGATAGCTGATGTGCATCAGATTGTTTTGAGGCTTTAAATTCTGCCTCCGTGTTCTATTGGGAAAATGAGACTAGGAATGGAGAAATTTCTCATCCAAGTAAGGGAAACTAACAACATAGTTTCTCTTTCTGGAGAGGTCAGCTGGCAACTTTGCCCATTTCCTGAGAGGATCCTCTCACCCACGCAGATCATGATGTACATCTCTCTGGAGTGGGAGCCAGGCCACACTCCAAGCTACAAGCTGGACAATTGGGCTGATCCTTGCCAATTAAAATGCAACTCCAGCCTGCATTTCCATGTAGGTCAAATGTCCCATGAGCTATCAGTGAATCCCAGAGGCTGCATATTTAATTCTGTACCCTTAGAAAGCTCTTGCTGAAATGAGGTACATCCACCACATAAGAACTTGGTTCTAATGCATAATTTGGGGAAAAGATTTAATTTAACACTTGTAAAGGTTAATACGATAGAATTTATGAAAGAATAAATGAATGAATGAGTGCCTAAAATTTGAGGCAAAATCTAACATTTGGAGAGATTGACAGGAGCAGAGCTGATCTTTCCAGAGAACTTAGCATCTTCTAGAGCTCGCTGATGCTAATTTTAACATCTACCCTTTATTGAGCAGTTATTATGTATGTAAATCTTTAGGCACATTATCTCATTGATTATTGTAGCAACTCTATGAAATGAGCACTAGCATTAGCCTCATTCTACACAGGGGAGGATGGGGGGCTCAATGAGGCTGAGCGACTTTACAGGGTCACAGAGCTGGTAAGTGGCAGCGCTGGGCCTTGAGGTTGGACTTTAAGATCCACACTCTTCAGCATTCTCTGACACTGCCTCCTTTTCCATTCTTCAACATCAGTCCCCTCTACAATAATGCTGCTGAGAGACCATGTATTAGGCCATTCTTGCATTGCTATAAAGAATTACCTGAGACTGGGTAATTTATAAAGAAAAGAGGCTTAATTGGCTCATAGTTCCACAGGCTGTACAGGAAACGTGATACTGGCAGCTGCCTGGCTTCTGGGGAAGTCTCAAGAAGCTTACAATCATGGCAGAAGGAGAAGGCGGAGCAGGCACGTCATGTGGCCAGGGCAGGAGCAAGAGACAGGGTGGGGGGGTGTGCCACACATTTTTACATGACCAGCTCCCCCAACAACTCACTCACTATCGTGAGGACAGTACCAAGAGGATGGTGGTAAGCCATTCATGAGAAATCCGCCCCCATGACCCAATCACCTCCCACCATGCCCCACCTCCAACGCTGGAGATTACCTTTTGACATGAGCTTTGCGCAGGGACAACATCTAAGCTATATCAGACCACCAGCTGGAACTTCAATACTTTCAACGACGGATTTTGATGATAACTTTCCTTCTCCCTGAAGAGTGTTTGTTGAATGCCTACACTGTGGTCCTGAAGACTCCTCCCTGAACACAGTGAACATTTGCTGTTTGGGATTCCCAGTACGTGTTCCTTTTCTTTTGCTTATATTTCAATCTCCCTTTGGGAGCTGCGCCTCACTGTGACTCTCAGGCCACTGGGTCTGGGCAGGGCTGAAGCCTCTTCCTGGCTCTAGGAGAGAGCACATAACTCAGGCCTAATCAATGAGAGTTTCATTGTCCCTGGCCACAAGGACCAAACCACAGAAGACAAGTGACCAGAAAGGTCCGAGCAGAGTGAATGAGCGGCAGCCCTGGACTTTTGCTAACAACTACTGGCCATGGAGGCCAGAGGTACTCCACTTCCAGAGTTTGCTCTCTACATCCCATCGAAGCCTGTCTTAGAATAAAGCTAGCACAGAAGAGATCAAAACTGAGGACCAGAGAAAGAAAGGTGTCTGATAATATCATTTCAGCCTGGATCCAGAGATTAATTCCCTGGTTATGAATGTTCCTCTACCCAGTCTATACTGGTCAGCCTGATCCTATTTACATGACAAAAATCATCATGTCTCAAATTACTTACTTAATAAAATGTGGGTTTGTGTGTTATTAGCAAACATTAGGGTTATAATGCAGTATGGAAATTTGGAACAAATTAACTACACATGCAAGCTGTCGGATCCTGGATCCAGCTATGCCTGAACTCACGTCTACCCCTGGACATCCCAGTTACTTATCTAATGCACTTGCTTTTCCTCCCTGAAGCTATTTTAAGTTGAGTTCAGTTCTGTCTCTCATTCTCAATGTTGGTCTTAATTTTATCCTCAGAATCCACAAAGAACAAATCAAAATTTCCTGCAGAAAAATTTTTCATAAATCAAAAACCATTTTTTTAATCCTAATTTCTGCTACCATGCCACCACCTCTATTCATCTGGTAGAGGTTTAATTCACGAAGTTCATTGTAAAGTTTCCTGGCACCCTCACAGGAAACAAGTTATACATAGATTTTTTTTTTCATTTAAAAAAACACTCATGTGGCCATTCAAAGCTACATCTCTCTTCTCTTCAGCTGCAAGTAGGCAAAGTCAGCACCTCTCACCTGCCCACGTGTCCAGGAAGCATCTACCACAGAGGAAATGGCAGTGCCCAGGTATGATGGGAACTCTTGATGACAGGAGAGCCTGTCCCATTACATCACTGAACAGAAAAGCTCAAAGACAAGACCAAGAGTGAATCTTAGCAGACAGTCAAGAAGGATGAGAAATGAGGGCATCCATAGGCATTTGCTCATCATGAAATTCTGATGCATCACTTAAAATCCAGGGACACATGAATAGAAGCAATAAAAGCTATTTTAATTAAATTTGAGCTATAATTCTGGGTTTCTTGTTTTGTTTTGGTACTTGCATGGTTCAACAGTATATTAGACAAATGTGCATTTGAGAAATCCTGATCAAGGAGGAAAAGTTAGAAGAAAAAAAAAAAAAAAAAACCCTGAGTATTCATCTCTCTTCCCACAAAGTCTTCCTGAAACTACTCTTGCAAAACCTTCTGCCCACTGGCACTGTATGCGTATGATTAACTGCACTTGAGCCCAACAGCTTGCATGGGTAGTTAATTTGCTCCAAATTTCCATGCTGCATTATAACCCTAATAATCACTAATAATAGACAAACCCACATTTTATTGAGTAAGTAATTTGAGACATTATGATTTTTATCATGCGAATAGGATCAGGCTGACCAATTTACACTGGGCAGAGGAAGATAAATAACCAGGGAATCAATCTCTCCAGCACAGACTCTGTCTCTTGGCAAAATGATATACATGATCAGGCAAGAAACCCAGGTCCAGGCCCTGCTAGGCAACAAAGTCAATGAACTTCCATGTTCCAAGCCAAAAGGTCAGGGAAGGTGCGTGTTTCCACCCATGACATAATGCAAAAGACAGTGAGGAAGGCTCAGCTTTTGGGAGGCTGTAAGAGAGCGTGGGCTTTGGAGTTCATGGACAGAGTTTCCAACCCCAGCTAGGGCACTCAATCACTGTGTGCATCTGAGCCTCCACCTGTGAATACTTCAGAGACAGGCGGGGGAACGTGGGTGCAGGTTAACCAAGAGCAAGCAGGTGCAGGCACCTGGAACATGGTAGCTAGAGAGTTAATCAGTTCCCCTCCAAAATTTGTGGAACATAAAGAGTAGGATAGAAGGTATATACATTTTACATTTCGCACCCATTTTGCAGAACCAGGGTGAACTTCCCATTCATTTCCACACAAGAAACCACCAAGACTCTTAGAGAGGAGAAAGCAGTTCCCGGGCTCCTCCAGTTTCTCTAAACATGTGTGAGAAAGGACAGAGCAAGCAGAGGTTGAATGTAAGTTATTATCCCTTCTAGGTTTGTCTGAATTTTGCCAGGAAGCTAGAGCAAAAGCATATGGAATGAAAAAACAAAAGTGTAAAGCATTAAAGCTCAAGCCCTGGATTCCATGAAAGGTCCAGTTTTGCCAGTTTCAAACTGCTTCATGCCCTTGCCATTTGCAGTGATGGCTTCTGTCTTTCTGAGGTGGGATGGCTCTTGGTGGCCTGCTACTGACCCCAGTCACTTGGAATTCTGATCCCGTACTCCCAGAGGCCAACCAGCCTTATTCACCCGTCATAGGCTCAGCCCTCCTTGGCCCCCTGCTAAGCAGCTGATGAGTTCTGTGGACTTAATGAGCGTGATCCCTGCTCCATCATCCAGGTTCCTAATGAGAAACTGGAACTCACAGGGCTTATGTCTGCCCAGGACAGGACACCGGCAAGGAACTGCAAGGGGCGTGGTGGGTGGAATCCTTATATCAGGGAATGGGCATTCCAGCAAGGAAGGCTTCCTAGAGAGGGTGAGCTCAGAGAGAAGGTGACACACAGAGGCTGGGGGACAAGCGGGAGGGGTGACAGGGAGATGATTAACCTTATGAAGGAAGAAAGCCAAGAATTAAGAGACATCACACATGACTGCAAAGAAGATTCCTCTTTTGCATTCGTTTTTATTTTTATTTAAGTTGGGGCAAGACCATGGGGTCAATATCTGTATTGTGTCAGAGACTGCCAATAGGTGTGTTACATTACATGACAACACACGTAATGAATTACATGTATTAGGACATTGCATTCTGGCCATGTTTCTGCTTGGATAAGAGACTGAAGCTCAGAACGGTGAAATGCACTTGTCTGATGCACTTGTCTGCTAGTAACTAGGGATTTCAGGAACCACCTCATTGTCCCCCCACAGCCCAAAACCCATGCTCCATCCATGGATGCATCCTGCAACCCAGGAGCAACCTCTCCCTTGGGCAAATTGGCTGGGCAACAGCTAGCTAAGTTACTTTCTGTGATCGGAAAAAAATCCCAGTACAACCTTGCTCCTCCCCGAGCTCTCCGGACAAGGACAAAGCACTCAGAAGAAGGTCTAAGAGTGTCAGGTTCCCTGGCTGACAAGTCTAGGGGGATCTCCGTGGTTCTAGTTATCCCAATGATCTGTGACTCTTTTGCAGGGTAGCTGGGGAGGGGTTGATGATGAGGGTGGGAACTAAAGCAAAACCGATCTGTTTTACAGTCATGATTTTCCTGAGAAAAGTGAGAAAGAAATGATAAAAATTATCAACTCAGGGCAGGCCCAGTGGCTCATACCTGTAAGCCCAGCACTTTGTGGGGCCAAGGTAGGTAGATCACCTGAGCTCAGGAGTTCAAGACCAGCCTGGGCAACATAGTGAAGCCTTGTCTCTACCAAAGATGCAAAACAATTATCTGGACATGGTGGTGCATCCTGTGGTCCCAGCTGCTCATGAGGCTGAGGCAGGAGGATCACTTGAGCCTGGGAGGCAGAGGTGGCAGTGAGCTGAGATCGCACCACCGCACTCCAGTCTGGGCAACAGAATGAGACCTTGTCTCAAAAAAAAAAAAAAAAAAAATCAACTCAGAAAGAATGAACTGAAATGTCCCTGAGATGTGGGACTTGGCTCTTTGAGGTTCAAAGAACTTGGAGGTCATACCAAGGATGAACGCTATCATTTTCCAAGGGCTCTTTTTATGCCAGGATCCATTCCAAGTACATTACTGATGTGAGCCAACCTTCACAGCAACCTATGGGGTAGGAATGATTATTATACCCAGTTTATAGATGGAAACACTGAGGCACAGCAGGGTGATGCTAATTGCCCAAGGGCACACAACTGGTAGTGTAACTGCCACCTTTGATGAAATGTGCCAGCATGATCGTATGCATTTACAACACACTACACCCCTCCAGATGTACTCAAGAGAACCCCAGGATGGCATGGAGCCCAGCGTATCAGTCCATGGAATGTGGCTTCCTGGAAGAAGCAACTCCTGACTGGTAGAGATGAGTCAGATGATGAATATCAGACAGACAGAAGAGCATGCAAAAAGGTTCAGATAAGGGAGATTTCGAGGTGAGAAAACTGAAGTCAGAGCCACTGAAACTAAGACCCCAGGCTCTCCTGCTCCCATCTAGCATCACCCTGCTCCTCCTCATGTTTTCTTAAGAAAGATGGCACAAGGAACAATGGACAGGAGTTACTTTCCGAGGTGCCGGGTCAAGAAGCCTACGGTAGGAAGGCAAAACCCTCGCCAGTGCTGGCATCTGGCAACAGTGACAATGGACACCTTGACCATGGACACAGTCATGGGCAAGAGGATTCTGCTTGGGACCCAACTGTTTCTAATCAGCCTTTACGATGGGCAAATGTGTCTCCTCTGGTTCTGCACAGCTGTGCCCACGAGGAAGCTGCTCCTCCTGTTCCAGGGCTTGGCTGTTCTGTGACTTCCTATGGGGGAAGGGGGTCGTTTTCAGCCTGGTCCCACTTAGTCCTCAATGAAACTCCCTTACAGATGAGGTGACTTGGCTTCTGCTGGCAGGAGAGGAGGCAATCCAAGGGCACAGAGAGGTTAATGGCTTATGCACCAAGACAGTCATTCCTGCAAAGTCAGATCGGTATTCTGCAACCCCTGAACAAAACTGCAACACAAAGTCCTGGGATCGAAACCGTAACATGAGCATCACCTGCAAAAAGAATTCCCCAGCTACAATAAAACAGCCAGAACTTTCATTTCTTTAATTTTTTTTTAATGCAGGAAATCAAGTTCAGTTTATCCATGTTAAATGTAAGAATACCAACGTAGAGGTTTAACACTAAGTCATATGAATTATAACCTATTAAAACTCCCATTTGTGGCAGACATTAGCTTTGAAAAAAATGATCCCAGGGGCAACTCAATAGATATATGTGGTCATGAAATGCAGATTTGTAAGTTATCCTCTATGTATGCTTTACATCTTTTTAAAAAATGTATTTTTCTGATTTAAAAGTTATTTCTAGGCTGGGCACAGTGGCTCATGCTTGTAATCCCAGCACTTTGGGAGGCTGAGGCAGGTGGATCACCTGAAGTTAGGAATTCAAGAGCAGTCTGGCCAACATGGTGAAACCCTGTCTCTACTAAAAACACAAAAATTAGTTGGGTGTGGTGGTGGGTGCCTGTAATCCCAGCTACTTGGGAGCCTGAGGCAGGAAAATTGCTTGAATCTGGGAGGCAGACGTTGCAGTGAGCTGAGATTGCACCATTGCACTCCAGCCTGTGTGACAAGAGAGAAACTCTGTCTCAAAAAAAATAAAAAGTTATTTCTTTGTCAGAAAACTCTGATAATATATTGTTAAAAATCATAATTAGAACACTCATAAACAATAACATCTCAATAAATTTCCTTCCAGTCTTTTTTTTCTTTGCATGTCTAGGGCATGTTAAAACATATCTTAGTAATTTTTTCCATAATTAGACTCACAGAATTTTTCTTCCTTCGTTTTCCACCTAATGTTGTATCATAAGCATTTTCTTCTTATTTTTCATTAAAATGACTGTTTATACTTGAAACGCCCTTTTATGTATTTTATCTTCAGGAGACAATTCACTGGATCTTTCTGGGAATAACCACGTGCATGAGGAAAGACAAATATTTGCAAAGGGCCAACAGGGTGTGAGCTGACAAAAAAAAAGTGTGCAGGTGGCCTCTCACCCTGTCCTGGGGTTCACGGGGGGACAGATCCTTTTGAACTGGATCCTGCACTCTCCCAACTGCTCATCTGAATTAATTGTTGAGGAGGGAAGCCGAGAGAATGCTAAAGAGGAATCTGTACAGGGGAACTGGCAGATATTGGAGCCTGGTTGCCATCATGTGTTAACGAGCTTTTTCTGGTTATGTAGGGGAGGAACAGAACCAGAAAAGAAATGCGAGTGTGAGTGCTTTTCTCAGATGGAAAGCCTGTCCTTTGGCTGCAGCTGGCATTTCTACTGGCACAGTCGGCCACCCAGAGAGCAGGCAGGAGCTGGGTGGAATGCTGACCTCTGGCAGAAAGATCTCCTGACCTTGGGGATAAAAATGTCTAGATGACCTTGTAGGGGATAAAAACAACTCAACTTCACCAGAAATGCAAACAAAACCAACCTCTCCAATGACATATTTACCTGGCTTGTGATTGTGAGGCCTATTTAATAACCTTTCACTAACAACTAAGGTTGCAGGAGGTTGGGAGGCTGTGGCAACCTGCCCATCCTGCCTCAGCTTCTGGGAGGTAGCAGGGTGCAGTTGTAGACCTTGTAAACACACAGATTTAAATGTGGTCTCTGTCACTCATCAGCAGTGTGACTTTGGGAAGGTGACAGCTGCTGAGTCCTAGACTCCTATGACAACTTCCTTTCCACAGATCCCACAACTTGATGTAACGAACCCCCAGTCTAGTACCCAGCATACAGCATCATCGATAATCACATTCCCCCAACACACCCTTAATCAACTGACCCTAGGAATATCCATTCTTCCTCTCTACAAAAAGACTTGAGAATCAAAACCATTCTGGTTTCACCCATGCCCCAGCACTTTCCAGGCAGGGTAGGAAAAGGAGCATCCCCCAGAGTCAGGAGCAGGAGCGAGAGAGAGAGAACGAACAAATGAATTACTGTTGGCAATTACAGGGCCAAGATTGCTGTCACTTTTCTGGTGGTGCTGGCAGTCAAGGCAGCTTTGTGCTCCTCTCCCTTCCTTGAGAGAGATTACAAACTGAAAACCATTGCTGTAAAGCCCAGGCCCAGCGCTGAGTCTGAGGAAGAGCCCTGCATTCTTAACAGAGTGCCTGAGAAGCAGTAACAACAAATACAGTTAATACGTGAGCCATGAGAGACCCATCACTATACCCATATTCCTTTTGTGTGGCTAAATGGAGCCAAGATAATACACTGAGAAATACGTATCTTCAGAACCACTTATTGCCCATCTGAAAGAATCCCTTTGGCACTTCCACTGAATCTGATCCTCTCTTCATGTGTCTAAAATACCTGATGCTAACATCTCTAGAGCACAGTTCATCTCTTCTGAAACAGGATAAACTTAGAGCCATGATGACAGATATGCAGCATGCCTGTTTACTCTTCCCAATCCTTCGCTCACTGCAGACATCACTAATCAATCCCAGCACTCGTTCAATCAAGTGCAGGTACAGCCTCACAGTCCTTCCAAAAACAGAGCTTCAGAGAGCCACTGTGAATTGAATGGAGTTGGTAAGCCTTTCATAAAAGGACAGATCATTCATCTCTTCTCCCACATTAAGCCAAGAGCTCCGATAATTCAGGCAGAGGAAAGCCCTGACTCTGGCACTTCCTTAGGAGCTGCTCGGAGGAAGCTGCACCATAGGAGGGTTTGTCAAAGGCCTCACATGTCATGAATGATGCAGCAAATGCAGATACTTATATGGAGGTCAATGGGCAATAATTCTATGAGGCAAGAATGGGACTTAAATTACAAAGTTGAACATAAAGGGTATTGTCTAATGAATGCAGGAAGAGTGATGAGTTTTCGATTTTTCAGCCAAAAGAGGTGCCATCTGATAGGCATTATCTGGTGGGAGTCAGGGCAAAAAGTAGGCCCCATGGCATGGTTGACAGAGTGGGGAGAAAGCTGTAGTGGGTATACTGTTTGAGAGGCTACTTGAAGAGGGTGAAACCTGACCCAAGGAAATCTCCAATTCCTAAATCCAAGGTATTTCATAGAGAGTGAAAGATAGCCCAGGGTGTGGTGAATGAGAAATGGAGAGAGCAGGAAAACAGAAAGAAAACCACAGAGAGACCACAGAGGTGGACTGTGCTGAGTATGCTGGAAGGAGGAACGGAAAAGATAGATTCTTAAGCCAAGCAAAAAGCCAAGGGATGCTGGTGGCAATGTAGGCATGGCCTTCTAAGATCTTGAGACAGTCTGAGGCAGCTCCTTTAAGAAGCTGACTTCTTGGCTGGGTGTAGTGGCTCACGCCTGTAATCCCAGCACTTTGGGAGGCAGAGGCAGGATCCCTGTTCACAGCACCAACTTTAGTTCACCTCCCTTGGCCACCGTCTAATGGGGTTGGCCTTTTGTTCTTGGTACACCTGAGGTCAGGAGTTTGACACCAGCCTGGCCAACATGGAGAAACCCCGTCCCTAATAAAAATACAAAAATTAGCCAGGCATGGTGGTGCACACTTGTACTCCCAGCTACTTGGGAGGCTGAGGCAGGAGAATCACTCGAACCCGGGAGACGTGGTTGCAGTGAGCCAAGATCCCACCTACCACACTCCAGTCTGGATGATAGAGCGAGACTCCATCTTAAAAAATTAATAAATAAATAAAATAAGCTGACTCTTTCCCCCAGACACACCTCTACTGCTAATCATAAAATATTAAAGGAGCAGCCGGAATATACCTTCCACTTACGGGTAAATCACAAACCATTAGCCCTGTTCACAGCACCAACTTTAGTTCACCTCCCTTGACCACCGTCTAATGGGGTTGGCCTTTTGTTCTTGGTACAATATTCTAGACAGTCTAGAACTCCCCTGGATTTGCCTCCCATTGGAAATCAAAGGGATTAGAGATGGACTGGGTTTCCAGGAGTAGAGCCAGGGCCAATGATTCTGGAAGGTACGTGGTCTTGTTTTCTACGTCTTATTGTGGGCCACTAGCTAGTGTTGCCTAGGGAAATTAAAGTGGCACATGCAAAAATGAAAATACTGATGGTGAAATGATGAGATCACAGATATTTATTTTTTCTTGAAAAAAGTGTATTTGTTTGTTTGTTTCACTTTACTGGATATTAGAGTACAATGTTGAATGTAGGAAATGTTGACAGGTTAAAAGAGTCGGCAATATTATTAACCATTAATGAATTAGAGGACAATGATTTTGCTTCTGATTTATACTTGCCTTTACTGTCTTTCAATAATCCTACTAGAAGATCATTTGCAAAATGTATTTAATGCTATAATTCCATTATCTTTTATTTTTAAAGTAATAATTTAAAAGACCATACTTAGCCTAATAGACTACTCGGGAGACTGGAAGGTATGTTTAGTGATACAATGAATAATTCCTTCATGTAATTTATGGCATTCCAAGTAAGCAAGTGCTTTGAGCACGGCAGGTATGCTCTGATCAGAGAAGTATTTTTGTTTTTAAATAATTAAGTGCTTTGAAAAAAAAAAAAAAGAAAGGAAAATGACACAGAAGCATTCAAGATGTTGGATACCAAAAAGATTAATGCCTTTGATACAATCCAGGAACAGATAATCATTCCACAACAGAATAAATATCTGGGAATTAAGCCCAGGGCATTGGGGAAGCCAGTCTCCTGATCATTTGGTGAGGGGGCAGAATACTAAAGACAGTAGCATGTCTTAACAGAGCCCCCAAAAGATGCAGCTGTTCAAGAAAATTGAGGGCCAGAGTACAAGGCCCAGGCAGTGTGTACACCTTGGAGAAAACACCTTTTGCATTCTGATGCTTTGCATACAATTTCATTATTTATGTAATCCTATCAAAACATATAGAATGCCCAAATGGATGTCAGGAAAGTTATTGTCATTACTAATAATGGTGCTTTTCATTTATAGAGAGTGCCTTTTTCTGAGACAGTGAACTATTTTTACATTGGGCATGAGGCTTTTTAGGAGAATTAATGCTTAAAATATCCCTTCAGTGTAGCATGTGGGAAATGTTATAGATGGAGAAGAAAACAGATTAATATAAAAAATGTCAAGAGTGCATAATAAAAGGCATCTCATTCAGTTCCCTGGCCCATTACCACCAGCCCACACAGACCACGTGGGCACAGCCACAGCCGTGAGCCATAGCCTGTGCTTCCTGACATGACTACTTTCCCCAGGAATGAATCAGGAGTCCCCTGAGTGACCCCTTGGCTGGGCCAGTCAGTGCCACCCAGTTCCAACATCCCTGTGACATGGTCTAGCCAGCCAGCTATGCCTGTTTGATGGTGCAACAGACAGTCCTAACTCCCATGATGCTGAGAATCCAGTATCACAAAGAAGTCAGCCACAAAAGAACACATCACACACTGTGTGATTCCACTTATATGAGGTACCAAGAGTAGTCGAATTCATAGACAAAGTAGGGGAGAATGGTGGTTGCCAGGGGCTGGGCTTGGGGAGGTGATGAGGAGCCAGTGTTCTGTGGGTACAGAGCTTCAGTTTTGCACGATGAAAATCCTTCTGGAGATGGATGGTCATGATGTTAGCACAACAATATGAATGCCCTTAAAGCCACTCAACTGTCCACTTTAAAATAGTTAACATGATGTTGATAAAGGGGTGGCTACACATGTGGTAGTGAGGGCCAGGGGAAATCTGGAAAATCCCTGTACCTTCCACTCGATTTTGCTGTGAGCCTAAAACCAGTATAAAAAATAGTTTATTCTGGATAAAGAAAATGTGGTACATCTACACCGTGGAATACTATGCAGCCTTAAAAAATAATTATTAGAGTCTATATTATAGAGTCTATTATATATTATGTATATATTATGTATATGTAATATATATAATAGACTCTATACATACATATATACATATGTGTATATATATATATAAATATTTGGTGGGGGCAATAACAAAGGAAAACAATTTTTATAGACTTTGTTTTACCCTAACAAATATATATATACACATATTTATATATAAATTATCTATACATAATATATATTATATATATATTATATATATTACATATATATATAATATATATATTACATCTACACCATGGAATACTATGCAGCCTTAAAAAATAATGAGATCATGTCCTTTGCAGGAACATGGATGGAGCTGGAGGCCATTATCCTTAGCAAATTAATTCAATAACAGAAAACGCAAATACCTTATGTTCTCACTTATAAGTGGGAGCTAAATGATGAGAGCACATAGACACAAAGAGGGGAACAACAGACACTGGGGCCTACCAAAGGGTGGAGGGTGGCAGGAGGGAGAAGAACAGGAAAAATAACTAATGGGCACTAGGCTTAATACCTGGGTGATGAAATCATCTGTACAACAAACCCCCATCACGCCAGTTTACCTATATAACAAACCTGCACATGTACCCCTGAACTTAAAATAAAATATAAATTTTTTAAAAAAAGAAGAACCCTGGTACTAGACTAGGCAATCTAAGGCTGGTTCAGGAGTTCAAGAAAGTTGAAATGTGTGTGTGTGTGTGTGTATATATATACATATGTATATAATATGCATGCTCTATTACATATATTATATGAATTATATAATTATATTCATTATATATATGTTTTTGCCCCCCAAATTATATATGTATGTATGGAAAGTATATTACATATATAATATATACTAGACTATTGTGTATATATATTAGCTATATATGTGTATAGGCTATTATGTATATTATATATGGGTTTATTATAATATATAGAAACCCATATATAATATACACACTCTCTACATAATATGTAACATATTCCCTATATATTAATATATATTACATAGAATATATTATATATTACATAGAATATATTATATATTACATATATATTATAATATAATACATAGACTCTACATATTAGAGTCTATATTATAGAGTCTATTATATATTATGTATATATTATGTATATGTAATATATATAATAGACTCTCTATACATACATATATACATATGTGTATATATATATATAAATATTTGGTGGGGGCAATAACAAAGGAAAACAGTTTTTATAGACTTTGTTTTACCCTAACAAATATATATACACATATTTATATATAAATTATCTATACATAATATATATTTTATATATATATAATATATATATTACATACAGAAGGAGGCAGGAGCTGTGTAGAATGTCTCAGGAGAGTCTACCTAATAACAGCCCAAAATAAAAGGCGTCCCATTCAGTTCCCTCTCTTTCTATATATATATATAGATACCTGTATATAGATATCTATATATATAGATATCTGTATATAGATATCTATAGATATATAGATATCTATAATATATATAAGATATATATATCATATATATATCTATATAGATTATAGATCTTTCCATATATATATTATATATATATAGAAAGAAACAGACAGAGAGCGAGCCTATTAAGCAAAACAAAAAAACTAGAAAAAATACATCCACTATTTAACCATTCAAAAAACATGGTATTAAATGATAACTTTTAAATTAAGTAAATTTACCTCAATTTTAAAAATAAATAAAGACAAAACAAAGGTAAAAATTCCACATATGCCTAGATCAATCAAGTTTAGCATACACATCCATAGGGGGGTGTAGCTTTTCCCTTCCCTCTGGGCTTTAATGACCACTTTATCTCAAATTCATAAGAATTATATTAACATGGACCCACAAAAATTGAGTCCCTTTCTTCAGCCCACTTGAAGATGTCTAATGCGTTTCACTTTGCAAACCAACTCGAGATAATCCTGAAGAAAAGAAGGAGGCAGGAGCTGTGTAGACTGTCCCAGGATTGCAGTGCCAGGATGGGACAGTGATCAGTACCAAACAGTGCTCCCCAGGGAGTCACCCACCACATACCCCTCAGCACCCCACACGTGGGCTCTGCAGGGATGGGAAACCCAGCTGGGACACTCATCTAATCCCTAAACACCCTCAAGAAGGGGGCGAAGGCTTCCGCATATCACAAGAGTTGGCCTTGACATTTTAAAGCAACCCTAGTGTTTATATAGTTTCCTGCTGGATTTTTTTTTTTTTTTGAGACAGGGTCTCACTCTGTTGTCCAGGCTGGAGTGCAGTGACTCGATCTCGGCTCACTGCAGCCTCAACCTCCCCAGCCTTGGGTGATTCTCCCATCACAGCCTCTCGAGTGGGTGGGACTACAGGCATGTGCCACCATACCCAGCCAATTTACTTTATTTTTTACTTTTTGTAGAGACGGGGGTCTCACTATGTTCCCTAAGCTGGTCTTAAGCTCCTGGGCTCAAGCGATCCTCCTGCCTCAGCCTCCCAAAGTGCTAGAATTACAAGCATGAGGCACCATGCCCAGCCCTTCCTGGATTCTTCAGAATATCAGTCTGCATTTACACCTAGTTGGCATGGTGTTTGTTTGATAATGGCCACAAACAACCGGAGGGTAGAAGATACTGGTACAAGCAGCGGTGAGCCCAAGATTTAAAGACCCAAGTGCATGATGCTTCGAAGCCAAACAAAGGTTGAACAAAACAAGGGTGTCTAATCTTTGGAGAAGCCAAACCTTAAATGAGACGGACCAAGACAGCCCTCATATGAGTCGGTACAGCAAGCTGTTAGGGATCACGCCTGGTCCGGTGTCAGTGCCTCTGTGGCAGAGTTTCTGTGGGAACCTTAAGCCATCACTGCTAATGGGATTGCCCGTGCAGATCAAAAGGCATCCTGGAGAACACTTTGGGAAAAAAGGGCCATGGAAAGTATCTGAAGTGCTGGGTAGTCTTGAAAGCAATTTAGAAAAATGCAGCAACTAAATTTGTCAGATTCCTTTTCAGACGATCTGCGTACGCACTGGAGGATAGAAACCCTAATGAAGAAGTCATAAAGTAATTATTAAAAAAACTAAAAGAGTAGAATCATAAAAGTTTTCCTAAGTAATACAAAATAATTACAATGTCCTAACAGACATGCATTTTTAACCAATGGCTATGATAACGGAAAATTAGACTTCATTACTTATTCATAAAGTTCTGGTGAACACTAAGCTCCATTTGTAACAGTTTTATAAATAGCATCTTTTGGGCAGATGCTATTTTTTTTGGTCATACAATGTCAGAAACCATTCTTTATTTGGACTATGGGGTAAATCAGAGCTCATCAGAGTTCATAGCGGTTGGCTTACCTACCACCAGGATCATCAAGAAATTATAAAACACAACGGCTCTTGGCCCCTATTATACCAGTAAAGTGACCATGTGCGTTCATGCTTCCTTTCGATTTTCTATTTGATAGTTAAAACACTGTTGAAGTTTGAAGACAGTAAACAATGTTTGATGAATCTACAATCTTTATACTAGCGGGAGAGTCCAAAGACCAATAAATCCAGGGTACAATTAATAATTGAGATTCCTGGAAGCTGTAAAAGGAAATATTAAAAATGCACAATCTTGTTGAAAAGCGTAATTAAGCGCATCAATGCCTAAAGTTTAAAGGACAAGCAATTTCTCATTAAAGTTAAAAAATGTCAATTTTATATAAGAATACATTACCCTAACTTTCTTTGTGGGGTAGGAGGAGGATATAGAAAAACAGTTTTTATAGACTTCATTTTACCCTAACTTAAAGGAGCATCCTGTTCCATTTCCAAAGTCCTCACTGCCCCAAGATCCTAAAGCCTCCTGACTTTAAGTGATTCTCCTGCCTCAGCCTCCCGAGTAGCTGGGATTACAGGCCTGCACCACCATGTCTGGCTAATTTTTTTTTTTTTGTATTTTTAGTAGAGATGGGGTATCACCATATTTTAGTAGAGATGGGGTATCACCACCAGCCAGGCTGGTCTCCAACTTCTGAGACCTCAGGTGATCTACCTGCCTCAGCCTCCCAAAGTGCTGGGATTACAGGTTTGAGCCACCACGTCCAGCATAATGTTTGAGGTTCATCCCAGTTGTAGCACAGACCAAAACCTCATTCCTTTTTAACACACGCATGTTCGCCTGTGGTGGATGGTCACTGTCCTCTTCAGACCTTATAGGACGCCCCACTATGAATGCCTAGTCTCCTGGCCAGTAATCAGCCTGGATGTAACCTGAACACTTTGTGATGAACATCCCCAGTCTCAGTCAGCCCCATCCTTTTGTCCTCACAACTCCAGGGTAACACCAAGTAAATCACTCAAGGGAATTAGGCACATTCCTCATCTCTCCCTAGAACTCATACCAAGAGGATGCTGGAAGCTGATCAGAGGTCTATAAAACACTCTGAATTCAACAGAGACATGCAATGCATAAATGCAAAGGGAGAACAGTAATTCTTGTATTACACAGCTTGACAGCCTTCCAACAAGATGGACTGTTTTCCCATCCAATTGCTTTCAAGCTTTCCATTAGGTCAAGTGTGTGCATATATCTAATGACAGAGCCCCCGGGTCACATTCCCCCTCCTTAAACCAAATACAGACTTGAACATGATTGCTATTGCTATATTGTGGTTATTGTAGGTATTATTATTTTTTTTCAATAAGCCAACAGCAGTGAGTGCTGGCTATATACACAGTACCATGCTAAACTCTATTTACATTATCTTATTTCATCCTCCCCAAACCCTATGCCATAGGTATTATCAGCAGATGCATTTTTCAGCTGAGTAAACTGATGCTCAGGGAAGAGAAGTAACCTGCAGAAAGGTCACAAAGCCAGAAAGTGCAAAGCACAGACTCTATCTGCAGAAGCTGAGCCCTTTCGGTTGCCTTTTCGATCATCCCTGGGTGCTTCTGAGCAAAGTCGCTGACATGTGCCACCTCAGTTCCGGGCTTGGTGGGGGGCCACTGCCTCTTCTTGGCCTCCCCTCCCTCTTGGGCTCCAGCCCCTTGCATCAGTGCATATTATTTGGCATAAATCAGCCCCCAATTACATGAATGCCACAACCACGAACACTTGTAATTAAAACTGGGACTGACATCCTAAAAGTATGTTCCCTTCCCCATTCCTCTTTGTCCTGCAAAGATATTATTGGAAAGAGAATGAGCAATCATCGGGAACATATGCTTTCGGAATATAATGGGACTCAGCTCCTCCGAGAAAAGGCTGTAAAAGGGCACAGGGACAAAATGTAAAGTAGACAGCTTTATTTACTAGCGACTGGGGCATGTCCAAGAAATAACAGATAAGCCAGTAGGCTTGATAACAAGCGGGACTTTTTTTTTTTTTTTTTTTTTGCCACAGATTGCTGGAGAGTCCTCTTGCCCCCAAAATCTGTCCCCACACAGGCATCAGAGCGAGCTTTTCGCAGCTGCCAATGTGCCCCAGGCACTTGTCATCCCAGCCCATTGGGCGCTGATCCCAGCCTAAAGCTCCATCCCCAGTCTTTGCAACTCTACCTTTTATACCTCCTTCACCAGCAAAAGCAAATTGCTTGGTGCTTTCTGGCCTGTTTCAGGCCTACGTGCCTCTGCACTCATGGTTTCCTCTGCCCAGAGGGTACTTGGCATCCCCATCTCTCTTTGTCTTTGCCTAACCCTCTCCTATTCATGTGTCAAAGCTGGTCAATATCAATCCCTATCATTTATCCAGCACTTACTATGTGCCTGCAGAGAGAACGTCACATGGGTGATTTTAACTCTCAGTGAACTGGGTGATACAGTTGCTGGTGTTGGTCCCAGCTCATCCTGGCTCCAGAAAACCTCCTGCTCCTTTATAACTGGCACTTTTTGTGTGTGCGTGTGTGATTGAACAAGCTACAAGCTAGTGCAGACTCCTTAATCTGAGGGTCTGTGGCTGGAACCCTAGAAAGAAGGGGTGTACACAGATGGCCAAAATGTTACATCTTTATTTTTCACTAACATCTGACTGGAGTTTAGCATTACTGTCATTTAGGCAATGCACTGCGATCCTGTGAGAAGCATCTGTGTGTTTGTCGCAATCGAAATCACAGATATTTTCCTATCACGTGAGAGTCGCAGCTATTTCCAAACATCGTTTTCACCCACTGTTTTGATAATTAGTAGTTAATGGACCGACCATGAGCTGTGTTCTTTAATGGGTTAAGAAGGAAGAACATTTGTTACTAGATCCCATGATTTAATATTTTGACAACTGTATTTTAATATGATTGGTTTCCTCTGTGATCCCGTGCGTTTTATGTATTCAAAACCATTATTCTGCAAAGGGCACCAAATGCCCAAGGGGTCTGTGACACAAAAACAAGTGATGATTCTCAAAGAAAGCGAGTTTCTTGAGAGTAGAGACAATATCTCGCTAATCTTGCATCCTGCGTGCCTTACCCTAGCGCCTTGTAGAGCCCAAATATTCCAAGAATGTCAAACAAATGAAGGCAAAGTGACTGAAAAACTATTTTACTGCACGTAGATTTGCAGAATGGCGTTTCCTTGTCTTTATAAACATATTCACGAATTCATTCATTCAACAAATATATAATGGCCTTGTATTGGCCAAGCACTGGACTAGCATTAAAGATTCCATTTTCAATGAGGTAAATGAACATCTCTTGCTCTCCCTGAAAACAACTTTTTGAAGCTTGTGTATCCTCTTGGTCTTCCATCCATGCTGAATAACTTGGGGTGACCTATTTAGCTACCCACCATTTGATGTCAAGAATCCCCTTAGCTCCCTGACAATCTAAGCTCATTAACATACTCCCTCACTTAAAAAAAAATCTATAAACAGCAGGCTGCCTGCTTTTTATACTTTTGTGGTAGAATTAAACCATCAAACCTCAAAGTGACCACTTATTTTCAGGGAGATTCCATAATGGAGAGCACAGAAAAGAATCCACACGATGTGTGGGAAGCTGCATGCGTGTTGACATCAACACCCTTCCCCTTGCATCTGTACAGAGCTTTATCTTACTCACCACACTCTCCCTTCTTTTGTCTGTTGATTTTATTATCACATTGGCCTGAAATGTCCCCTTCCCCATCGCCATCTTTCTACCCAGCAAACTTGTACCATGATATACTAATAAAAAGGATGACAATAATAGCAAACATTTATAGATTGTGTTGTATGTGCTAGCCTGTCTTTTCATACTGTGGTTGGATTACTGTTGCATTTAATCCTCCTAACTCCCCTGGGACAGAGACTATCATGATCCCCATTTTATATAGAAGAAACTGAGCCACAAAGAGGTTAAGTTGTCGCTCATGGTGATACAGCTATTATAGCAAGTGGCAGAGCCGGAATTCATAACCACTGGTTGGACTTACGACTCCACAGTTTTGATCACAAAACCCCTTAAAAAGTCACCTCCCTAAGAAGTCTTCCATGACTGCCCCAGGCACTGTCCTCTCCATCCAGCACTGCGCCTTGCAGCATCCTTATGTCTCTCACTGGGTTAAGTTGCTTTATTATAATTGTTCTGCCTCTCTTTTCTTCCTTCCTCCTTTGACTGTTTCAAAGACAAGCACTCTCCCCAGGGAGAGATCTAGCATGTAGTAGGTGTTCATCAATTGTCCAGTGACTATCCACTGCAACCATGCAGATGACATAAGAAAGGCAGGAGTTATTGCCACATGTCAGATAAGGCATGTTAGTGATGAGCTCTTCCCCACAGTGGGGATTAGTAGAGAAGTGAGAGGCTAACTGATCATGGCTGTGTGCTTGGTATGGATGCAGTCACCCAATGAATTAAGTATATTTACCCCCATTAGAGGGAAAAGAACATTGAGGATCCGAGGGGTTGCTTAACTAGCCTGAAATCACCAGCTAGGTTGAAATGACCAGCTAGAAAAGATTAGCTGGGTTTTGAGTCTGATGCAGAAATTAAACTCAAGCCTTCTACCTTTGCTCTCTTCCCTCTCTGGACCACTAACCAAGACCCAGAGGTCTGCCCCTCAGTGTGCCTGCAACAATTACACCCTTAGAGAGCCCGGGGTTGGAGTCTCCCTTGCTTATCCAGTATGCACATGCAGCTGCTTCCTGAGCTCACAGATACGCAGGATACCAGCTTGCTTGCTTTCTGCTTTTGTTTTTTCCCCTAAAAGAGACGATAGTCATGGGCTACATGACAACTTTCAGTCAATGACAGACTACATATATGATGGTGGTCCCAAAGATTATAATATCATATTTTTTACTGTACTATTTCTATGTTTAGATATGTTGAGATATACACATACCACTGTTACAACTGCCTACAGTACGCAGCCCAATCACACGTTGCATAGCTTTGTAGGCTAAGAGCAAGAGGCTAGACCATACAGCCTAGGTGTGTGTGTAGTAGACGGCACCATCTAGGTTTGTGTACGTGCACTCCATGATGTTCCACAATGATGAAACCACCTAACAATGCATTTCTCAGAATTGCATCCCCACTGCTAAGTGACACATGACTATTTTGAGTCTGATGTCATTCCAACTTTTTTTTTCTTTTTCTTTTTCTTTTTTTTTTTTTTTGAGACAAGGTCGCACTCTGCTGCCCAGGCTAGAAGGCAGTGGTGTGATCTTGCCTCACAGCAACCTCTGCCTCCTAGGTTCAAGCGATCCTCCTACCTCAGCTTCCGGAATAGCTGAAACTACAGGCATGAGCCACCATGCCTGCCCGGCTAAATTTTTAAATTTTTTTGTAGAGATGGGGTTTTGCCATGTTGCCCAGGCTTGCCTCCAACTCCTGAGCTCAAGCGATCCGCCCACCTTATCCTCCCAAAGTGTTGGGATTACATGGGTGAGCCACCACGCCCAGCCCTAACATTCAATTTGTATATTTCTATCCCCATTATTTGCATAATGAATCATCATCCTTGGGTCTATGGGGAACAAAAATTTCAAAGCACTGTATTTAGCACAGAACCACTTGGCGAAAATAGGAAAGACCCTGGTTTATGGCTCTGCAGAATCAATCACTTTCTGGTTGATTTCATGTGGAGGAGGCGGCCCACATTGATTGGGGTGAGCATGATATGTTTGAAACAATCTCTTTGGCTTTGAAATGGTGGTGTCTTATAGACATGACCTCGATTCTGACAATTATCTATTTAATTGGATCAATACAGACAGCCCACTCCCCCAAACCACTGATTCAATTAATCAGACCATTGTCAAATCCCTTCTCCTCTTGGGTCTGTGTAGACACAGACCAAGTGGCAATTTCTCCCAAGATGGGCACAGAGGTCAATAATCCGCTTTTGGATAAAGTATCTGATTGCTCACAAATTATACAAATCACATTGATTACTGACAAATCATAATGTTTACAGAGCACTATTTGGCTTTGGCTCCAAAGCATGAGTAGGTATTTAATTAACAACTGTCAGATATAATTTACACCATTACAATGACCAGAAAATGGCTGATTGCTGATTTTACATACTAGAACAAATACTCTGCAACTAGCCTTGGTAAAGGCAAAATAACTAGGGACTCAACGATAGACAATAAAATCAAATTTCAGTACCGTGTTTAACCGGAAGATTCTTGAAGGCCATGATACCTCTGCCTCCGATGAGAAATGGATATCTTTTTGCACATAGGTCTGAGAAACTCTGTAACTAGTTTTGTTTCCCTTTTTTGCTGTGACTACCAGGAAACTCCAAGCCAAATCTTTAGCCCCAGTACATAACCTTTTTGGATACTGTGGTGTGCAAATGTGTATTTTATTCTATTTCGTCTGCTTTTTACTTTTACATGTGTTTTACTACTTCATTGTATATTAAGGATCTAGCCTGGATGTCAGCAAACTACAGTCCACAGGCCAAATCCAGCCCACCAGCCTGTTTATGTACAGCCCACCTGTTCTGGATAATCTGTAATTTGTTACGCAAATAATGGGGGTGGAAATATTCATATCAAAACGTTCCATGACAAAATAACCCATGGCTTTTTTAGACTGGTTTTATGGAAAGAAAAATCAAAAAAATATAATTTCATGACATATGGAATTCAAATTTCAGTGTCTATAAATAAACTTTTATCAGAACACGGCCATGCACATTAATTTATGAATTGTCCATGGCTGTTTTTGCAGTAGAAAGGCAGAAGTGATTTGTGACAGACGTTATATGGCCTGCAAAGCCTGAAATATATACTCTCTGGTCCTTTATAAAAACAGTTTGCTGATCCGTGCTCTAGCCTACCTGTAATTTCTTTTCTTTTCTTTCTTTTTTTTTTTTTGGGATGGATTCTCGCTCTGTTGCCCAGGCTGGAGTGCAGTGAAGCGATCACGGTTCACTGCAAGCTCCGCCTCCCGGGTTCACGCCATTCTCCTGCTTCAGCCTCCCGAGTAGCTGGGACTACAGGTGCCCACCACCATGCCTGGCTAATTTTTTGTATTTTTAGTAGGTATGGGGTTTCACTGTGTTAGCCAGGATGGTCTCCAACTTCTGACCTCGTGATCCACCCGCCTTGGCCTTCCAAAGTGCTGCGATTACAGGCGTGAGCCACTGCGCCCAGCAGCCTACCTGTAACTTCTGTGGACAAGGCAAGAGATGGATGGATAGATAACTAGCTAGAGAACACAGAGGGACATAATATACCAGACCTGGAGTTACACTCAGTGCTCATATTATTATTCCTAATTAAGCTTTGAAGGTGATACCATCTAGGCCAGGCGCAGTGGTTCACACCCATAATGCCAGCACTTCTCGAGGTCGAGGTGGGCGGATCACCTGAGGTCAGGAGTTCGACCCCAGGTCGTATTTTGGAAAACATAATAAGACGATGAGAAAATACACAGAGGGGCGTTATCAAAACTCAGTTAACACGATGTCAATCTTCTTTAAAAAGTAGTAGTTGAGGTCATCTTCTAAGAAGGACTGGGTGGGCCAGGGTGGGCCTGCAGACTCGGGAAGAGGATAAAAACAGAAACAGGAGTTCCTAGCCAGGAGCGATGGCTCATGCATGTAATCCCAGCACTTTGGGAAGCCGATGCAGGTGGATCACCTGATGTCAGGAGTTTGAGACCAGCCTGACCAACATGGCAAAACCCCATCTCTACTAAAAACACAAAAATTAGCTGGGCATGGTGGCGTGCGCCTATAATACCAGCTACTCAGGAGTCTGAGGCATGAGAATCGCTTGAACCCAGGAGGCAGAGGTTGCAGTGAGCTGAGATTTCGCCACGGCACTCCAGCCCAGGCGACAGAGCGAGACTCTGTCTCAAAAAAAAAAAAAAAAAAAAAAAAAGAAAAGGAAAAAAACAAGAAACAGGAGTTGCTGCTCGTGGGCAAGTGGGGAAGAGAGTGAACATGCAATGGGAAGAAGACTGCAGGAGGAGCGACCACCCAACTGTGACAGCATCACCGCATCTCATCAGTGGGAGAAAAGTTAAACAACAGTTTCATTCCAAAGGAGAGGAAAGAACCCCTAATGATATTTCATTGTACTCATTGGGGTACGAGGTATTACAGAAGCCTTCAGAAGCTGCCAGTAGATCCTTTCTTTCTGAAACATTCAGGGCCTTTTGGAGGTAATCGATAGCTTAAATAGAGGATTACAAAGACAGGTTGGAATTTGAGAACATATAGAGATACAAAGAGAGGTCATCGTAACTAAGTCAGGATCAGGCCAGGCGTGGTGACTTACGTCTGTAATCCCAGCGCTCTGGGAGGCTGAGGCGGGCAGATCACGAGGTCAAGAAATCAAGATCATCCTGGCCAACATGGCGAAATCCTGTCTCTACTAAAAATACTAAAATTAGCTGTGAGTGGTGGCACATGCCTTAGTACCAGCTACTCGGGAGTCTGAGGCAAGACAATCACATGAACCCGGGAGGCGGGGGTTGCAGTGAGCCAAGATCACACCGCTGCACTCCACCTTGGCGACAGAGCGACAGCCTGTCTCAAAAAAATAAATTAATTAATTAAAATAAAAGTAAATCAGGATCAGAGATGGAACAGTCCATTTTGGAAAAGATAAACTAATAAGAGAAGGAGGAAATATACGGGGACAGGGACTAGGGACATGACTAATCCCACAGTGGTGTGCTTCCAACTCTGGTTGCAGATATGAATATGGAACCCAACCAGTGACCCGCCTCATTGAGTTGAACCAGGCCTGTTCCTGGAGGTGGCTTCCCTCCAGGAAGTGACTTCTCACTGGAAGGAAAAGAAATAAAGAGGTTATGGTTTACTGAGCGCCTACTATGCAGCAGACACTCAGGTTAACTCTTAAATCCTCACCATCACTTGGAAGGAAAATATTGTTACTATTTTGCAAACAAAGGAAAAGTTAGTTCAAGAAAAATCAAAAAGCATGTGGAAGGTCACACGGCTGGAAATCATGGTGGCACTGGAATTCTGTTCATCTAAAGTTCATCTGTTCAGCTGAGGTTCATCTGACCCCATTGTCTCGCTTTTTCCCCTTAGCTAGGCCCAGGAAATCAGGCACCTTCTGTGTTTCATACACTGTCTTTCTCCAGGGCCTAAGACCATACCTAGAACACTGCAGAAACTCAGGAGAAGTACTCCAACCCAATGGCAAATCACAGGCAAATGCACAGTAGTGTCCTGTGGCCCCCGACACATCGAAATTTGAAAGACAGAGGTTCAGGATGACAGCAGGAGAAAGGCCCCTTTCATGTCACACGTAGTCCTTGGATTTCTGCCCTTCCCTCTTTGATCCCTCGCAGGTACTTTTGCCCAGGGGATACATCCTTCTCCTGCATATCACAGAGCATTCCTAGTCCTTCCTGGGTGCCACCACAGGTATCAGTAAATAAATGCTCATTGAAACAGCTGATGTTCACTAAGTGCTTGTAAAAGAGAATCACATAATCAGATAAATATAAGTTGAACAAAAGTAGGAAACCAAAAATAGCATAGTAAGTAGCCTTGGAATAGAGCAAAACTAACTCGAATCCACTTACTAGTTGTGTACACTTCAGAAAGTGACTCAATTTCTATGCCTTGGTTCTTTCATCTCTGAAATCAGGGCCAAAATGTCCCCTTTGCTGCAGTGACACATGATTAATAAACTATTCAAAGTCTAAGGCACTGAGTAGCTGCTCAAAAAGCAGTGGCTAGGAGTTGGGTTGTTTTTGCCAAATCTGGGGAATCCTCCAGGTGAAAACATCTCTGGAATTGAAAAATCTTAGAAGGATCTGGAGCAACGGCTGGATTTCCCTGAACTGAATGTAGCAACATTTACATTTTTCATACCACGGAAAATTGAGGGATGATCCAGGAAAACACAGACAGCTTGAGAAAATTTAAAGGTTCCACTGTGTTTTTCCATTCGGGGACAATAGAAAACAGGAAAACATTAATAACATGTCACTGCCCGACTGCCAGCAGAACCACCCCAGGAAAGCATCTTTTGGTATAAATCACCGGGCGGGCATGGTATTCTCCCGTCCCATGTGTCATAACCACCCTAATCACCACTCCCATGACCACCATCTCGGGAAGATGTTGAAAACCTCTCAAACTTGACAAAATCCAGGGCCTTCCTTAAATAGGACCATCCCTTCCCAGAAAAAGATCTTGCTCTCTGCCAGCTCAAAGACCCAGCTCGGGCTAAAGCGACGAAATGCAGGCGATTGCTCAGTTCCCCAGCAGCTCTGAGGAATTGACAGTCTCTAAATTACTGCCTGAGAAGCATATCGCATGCCAACTGACAAAAGGAGGAGAGCAAAAAATCCTTACAGGCGGAGGAGCATCCTCTCTTCCTCTCTGGGGAGGAGGTGTTTCTGGTGTTCTCGTCGCTGGACCCGGAAACCAAATGAAAAATATGTGATTACAAACACCTGGGAGGGCGGCAGAGCGAGAATGAAAAGTAGAATAAAGGGGACCCCAACCTTCCCCATGTAGGAGGCAATTGGGCTAAAAAAATAAGAAGAAATGAGATAATAAAAGTAACAAATGAACCTGCAATTGCTTTGCTTCCGGGAGCTCCCATCTGATTTCAGATTGGTTCTCCAAGTCAACTTGGGTAGATTAGTGTATCCACGTGATGCAAACCTACCTCCGAGGAGACCCGGGACCCAGTCAGCACAGGACCTAACCCTTGGTGAGTGGGCTGTCCCGGTGGAAGACAGTATACTAAGCAGTGTCTCTGGCCATCATTGTGTGTGCTTTTGCTGTCCCTGTTGCACACGTCTGAGCTTTGAGTGACTTCATGGGGGGACATGCGTTTTACTCTTAGAAGAGCACACAGAAACAGAGAAAGGAAGAAGGGAAAAAAAATAACTCCAGGGAAGATAAAAGAGTTATCAGAACTGAGCAGAGACAAGATAGGGATCGGGGCAGTTCTCCTGGGGTCAGACACATCCCTGTACTACTCACCACTCCCCAGCACAGCCTGCTGGCAGATCAGAGCGCATGAGGACAGGCGTATGCATTTTATTTTTAAAGGCAAGGCATTCACTCTCGACCCTGTGGAAGGATGCACAGAGGAAGGCCTCTTGCTGTGAGCTAAAGCCCTGGGGCTGTGCGGTGGGCGGCAAGTGGCAGCTTTCAGACCAGGGCAGGGAGATGCCCTCAACAGGGCAATACCAACTTCCTGCTCACTGGTAGCACTTTCTTTTTTTGTGAAACGGAGTCTTGCTCTGTTGCTCAGGCTGACATGCAGTGGTACGATCTCAGCTCACTGCAACCTCCAATCTCCCAGGTTCTTCCTGACCTCAGGCGATCCACCCGCCTCGGCCTCCCAAAGGGCTGGGAATACAGGCATGAGCCACCACACCCGGCCTCCTGGTGGCATTTTCTTTGTGATGCCTTTCTTCAGCCAGGCTTACAAACAGCAGCCCAGTCTGCCACGGGCCATGTTGGTGGGGCAGGAGTCAAAGGATCTGGAAGAAAACAGAAGGCTGCACCGAATACCTGCTGTGTTTCAGGGGCTGGCTGGCCACCAGGGGAGGAAAAAAGGGCAGGTATACGTCCTGCTTTGTGGAACTTCCAGCCCTTTCCATAGACTATTCATTGTGCCTGGATATTCGTTCCCTCATTCATTGGTTAATCACAGCCATCTCTCTGCCTTGGAGCTGCACCACTCATTAGAGTAGCCCTCAGCCATATGTGGCTCTTCGAATTGATTACAATGATATCAAATTAAAAATCCATATGTCCGTCGGCGCAGTGGCTCTTGTCCGTAATCCCAGTACTTTAGGAGGCTAAGGTGGGCAAATCACTTTTGAGGTCAGGAGTTCGAGACCAGCCTGGCCAACGTGGTGAAACCCCATCTCTACTAAAAATGCAAAAATTAGCTGGGCATGGTGGCAGACACCTGTAATCTCAGCTACTCAGGAGGCTGAGGTAGGAGAATTACTTGAACCCAGGAGGTGTAGGTTGCAGTGAGTCGAGATTGCACCACTGCACTCTAGCCTAGGTGACAGAGCGAGGCTCCATCTCAAAAAAAAAAATTAAGATGTCATACTAGTTGCATGCCAAGTGCCAGACAGCCAGATGTGGCTTGTGGCTTTTATACTGGACAGGGCAGAGATAGAAGACATCCATCACTGCAGAAAGTTCTATTGGACAGCGCGGGCCGAGAGCACTGCAAAAGCCTCCTACCCAGTGTCCACGCTTCCACTGTTGGCTTTGACACTTTATTCTCAACACAGTAGCCAGAGGGATCCCTGAACTATTCAGAAATGAGGGACAAAACAATAGAGGAAAAAGATAGTTCTAGATAAGGAAGTTGACAGAGGCCAGGCACAGTGGCTCATGCCTGAAATTCCAGTGACTCAGGAGGCTGAGGCGGGAGGATCACTGGAGGCCATGAGTTCAAGACTAGCCTGAAGAACATAGTGAGACCTCGTTTCTAAAACACAAAAGAGTTTTTTCTTTTTTGTTTTTTAAAAAAGGGGGCCGGGCATGGTGGCTCATGCCTGTAATCCCAGCACTTTGGGTGGCCAAAGCAGGTGAATAGCTTGAGCCCAGGAGTTTGAGACCAGCCTCGGCAACATGGCAAAAACTCATCTCTAAAAAATGCAAAAAAAATAGCTGGCTATGGCGGCACATGACAGTAGTCCCAGTTACTTGGGAGGCTGAAGTGGGAGGATCGACTGAGCCCAGGGAGGCTGAGGCTGTGGTGAGCCATCACCATGTCAGTGCACTCCAGCCTGGGGGACAGAGTAAGACCCTGTCTCAAAAAATAAATAAATAAATAAATAAATAAATAAATAAATAAAAAATAAAAAAAGGAAGACTATGGGGGCATGAAAACCAAATGCAAGGGAATTCTCAGATTCCAGATCGAACACCAACAAAAGCTCCAAAGGGGGCAGGATTGGAGACAGGAAAATTTGAATGTAGAGGGCATATTAGATAATACTATGTAATAGTGTTAATTTTCTTAGTGTGGATGTGAAATGGTTGCATAGGAGAATGTCCTTATTCTCAGAAGACGCCTGCTAAGGAATTTCAGGGTGAGCCGTGATGATATCTGCAACTTTTCAGTGGTTCCAAAAAAGTGTGTGTGTGTGTGTGTGTATGTGTGAGTGAGTAGATATGTAACCATACATATCATATATAAAGATACATGTCACATATATAAAGGTATACTTATCATATATTTATATACAGAAGTAAAGATGGTGAGATGTTAGAAATCATCGTAAGCCAGATCGTGCTACTCCTCTACTCAGAGCCTGCCCAAACCTCCCTATTTCTCTCCAAGTAGAAACCAAAGCCATGGCAGGACCTCCGAGGTCCCACACAACATCACCCCATCTGCCCTCTCGCTCTCTGTTCCCATCTCCCGCACTCCTCACCACACAGGCCACCAGACTGTCACTGAACCCCCGCCCCCGCCCCAGTGTGCTCTGCCCTTAGGGCCATGGTTTCCCCTCTGCTGGCAGCATCGGGTCCATGTCCCTGGAAGGTTCCCATCTCTACCCCTTGGTACCCATGGCCAAACCTCCTCTGCCTGGAAGCCTTCCTTGACCACCCAGAGAAACAATCCGCTGTTTTCTCCAACTTCTCCATCTCCTCCTTCCCTGATTTGTCTTCCTACCACTCCCTGCCTTCTGATATGCTATTTATCATATATTTATTTCATGAATTGTCTGTTTCTTTGCCACACCCCACAGGGCAGGGGCTTTAATCTGGCTTATTCCCTGGGGGATCCCCAGGGCCTGGAGCTGTCCCGCCATCACCTGTGGATTGGTCAGGGATGCCCTGCCCAGGGGCAGGTCCTCCGTGTTCAGTTGATTAGCAAACATAGGTCCTTTGAGTCCTGGGGTTCCAGATCTGTCTCTGAAGCTGCTACTGAGTTAAAGGCCCTGGTCCCATCTGTCGCCTGAGGCCCCTTCCCTCAGCACTCGCCACTCTCTAATGTGAGTGTCCCCCTCGTCTGCTCCTCTCTGAGTCCCCAGCTCCTCACTCTTGTCTGGCACACAGCAGATGCTCGGTAAGCATTTGTGAAAGCCTCCTGGGGAAGCCAGCCTTGTAAATAAACACTTGTTTCATGGGTGGATTATTTTTAAAAAGTAAGAAGTCTAGGCATGAGTAAGGTGGAGTGGGAACAGAGGGACATGGTGGGTGAGCAGCTGGCCAAGGCCTTTGCAAAGATAGCAGCTTGCTCAATTCTAGGCATACTCAAGACCCATTATTCTTCCTTTCGCTTCTCAAGTCCTAGGATACTGAGGTTCAGAGAAGGTCAATGACTTGCCCAAGGTCACACGTTAATAGACAAATTATCAAATTTCTCTTTCAACTTGATAAGTTTCAAAGCTCAGGTCAGGACTCACTCTCTCCAACCACCTTCCCAGATGAGGTCGAAGCCCCTGTGATAGGTACAGTCTTGTGTGTCTCCCTCCTCCTTCCCATGTACCATGGTTGCACCATTCCATTTCTTCCTTTGAAAATTTGACGGGTGCCAGGAGTTGTGGCTCACATCTGTAATCCCAGCACTTTGGGAAGCTGAGGTGGGTGGATCACCTGAGGTCAGGAGTTGAAGACCAGCCTGGCCAACATGGGGAAACCTTGTCTTTACCAAAAATACAAACATTAGCCAGGTGTGGTGGCACGTGCCTATGGGCTGAGGCAGGAGAATCGCTTGAACCCAGGAGGCGGAGGTTACTGTGAGCCAAGATCGCACCACTACACTCCAGCCTAGGTGACACAGCGAAAGTCCATCTAAAAAAAAATAAAGAAAATTTGATGATGGGCCTCTAAAGTCACAAAAGCCCCAGTGTCTCCTTTTGCCCACTCCTCTCTTCCCAATTGTAGCACAGTTCCTTGCCCCCAGTTAGAGCTCCATAAGCATTTGTGAAAAAGAGCCATAGCAGTGCAGAGCAGCAGCCCCAGCCACAAAGATTCCAGAAAATGCCCCTTCATTCATCTGCAAAGAGCAGGAGAAACTTTAAGGCTATAGTGCCCAAACCGTTTGTAACACTCAAGTGAACTGGCATTCACATCATCTTCCTGCTTTCATTAAACAGTTCCACATCACTCACCTAGTGAATGGGCCTTTTTAGCAGGAAGATGATCATCCATTAAGCCTGGAAGGGCAGGAGGCCTGCCTACACCTCTGCCCTCCTCTGCCAGCTCCATGGATCCCTCTAAATAATACAAGGCTTGTTTGCAATCAAGTTAGAACATGTTTAATGGTGAATAAATCTGATGCTGAATCGGGATAATTGCATTAGCGTCACAGAGCTGACTCAATACCTGGCCAAGGCATCCCATATTTAGAAGGGTGGAGACATTTTTAGCTCGCCTTTGTGTGTGTGCTGCTCATTATACAAACGTGACTCCATTTAAAGGCCCTGCCACCTGATCGGGGCCCACTGGTCTCCGGCTGCAGGTGCACGTTTGTGGGGCTGGAAGACAAGGCCTGAGACAGGTGCTGTGACCTCCCTTTGTTTGCTGAAACCAACAAACAGCAAGGTCAGCACCTTCAGGTGAAGGCCAGGTGCTGGAGGGAGCGAAGGGAGTAGGGAGAGTGACATCAGTATGACCTGGCGTTGTGAGCATGCCCAAGCTCTGTCCTTCCATGGCCTTTGGCATGGTGTATAATGCTTCTAAGTCTCAGTTTCAACATCTGTGAAATGGGGATTTCACAGACTATGGTAGTCAGGATTCAAGATGACCCCCAAGACTTCCATTTCCTGTAGAATCCCCTCTCTTGAGTGTGGGCGGCAACTGTGAATATGATGGGATAATTTGCTCCCATGAGTGGGTTAGGCTACCAAGCAAAGGGGGAGGAATTTCGCAGACGTCATGGAGGCCTGAACGCAGTTGGTTTTGCATTAATCAAAAGGGATTCAATCCTAAGTGGGCCTGATCTAATCGCTAGGCCCTTAAAAGGGGCTGGGCCCTCGCTGAAGAGAGTGACTCAGAGCATGGGGGAGCCTCCTTCAGCCTTGAAGAAGCCAACAGTCATGTTGTGAGGTCATCTGTGGATAGGGCCTGAGAGCCTGAGAATGGCCTCTAGGGGCTGCAACATGCCCTCAGTCAACAGCCAGCAAGAAAACAAGCACCTCAGTCCTACAGTTACAAGAAAATGAATTCTGTTAACAACCAAGGGCCTCTGATAAGACCCCATCCCTGGCTGATGCTTTGATTTCAGCCTCATGAGACTCTGAGCAGAAGTACCAGCCTGAACCAGGACTTTTAACCTATGGAGCTATGAGATAACAAATATGCTAAATTTGTGATAATTTCTTACACAGCAAGAGATAGCTAATACAATGAAAGTAACTACCTCCCAAGGTTGTTATGAGGAATCATTTGCATGCAAAGTGCTTTGTAAAGGGCTTGTGACACCATGAGTGACTAATAAAGGGCAGAGGTTATGATGATTACTTTCTCTACCATTATTAGTCAATGATAAATATTAAATAGCTTTGGTATCCGAGAAAGAGCTCTCCATTCACATCCTGGTTTTGCCGCTAAGCAGCTTTATGATACTGGGTGAGTCACCTGATGAAATCTATTTCTTCATCTGATAATAGTGCTTTCCTTATAACTCTGCAGTGAGGTTTAAGGAGATAATAATTTTAAAGTGCTTAGCTTCTGCAAATTCCCTTTTGCCATATAAAGTAGCATGCCTATGTAGTGGGGATTAGGTTATGGATATTTTGGGTGCTCTTATCCAGCTTGCCCTACAAGGCCTTCATCATCTTTCTCCTGGATCCTTGCAACAGTTACTAACAATCCCCTGGCATCATCTTCTCCAACACATCCTTTCGAAGGCAGCCTGAGTGATTTCTCTGAGTGTCTCAGGGCCACTATGTTTGCCATTCCTTTTGCCTGGAACACCTTTCCAGTTCTTCACATCATGAGCCCTTTCCTCATGTTTTAGAGTTTATCAGCGGCCCTCCCCTGATTACTCTATTTATGTAAGTCCCTCCCTTTGTTATTCTCCAGCAAAGAACCTTTTTTATTTCACCCACACAACTTACACTTACTGTAAATACTTGACTTTCTCGTTGACTTCTTCAACGCCCTTCACCCTCACTGGAACATAAGTTTTGGAAGTGCAAGGATCTTGTCTGTGTCATTTGCTATTGTGACCTCTCTGCTTGGCATAGTGCCTGGCCTGTGACAAAGTGCCTGTGGAAGGCTGGATAATGGTCTCCTAGAGATACCCCCATCCCATTCACCAGAACCTGTGAATATGTTAGGTTACACGACAAAGGGAAATGAAGATTGTGGGTGGAACTGAGGTTGCTAATCAGCTGATCTCAACAGAGGAAGATGATTCTGGGTCATCCAGTGGGTGCAAAAGAATCACAAAGGTCCTTAAAGTGGAAGAGGGAATCTGAAGAGAGAGCCAGAAGGATGTCAGCATGAGAAAGACTCAGCCAGGTGCTGTTGGCTTTGAAGATGGAGGAAAGAGACCCGGAGTCCATGAAGATGGGCAACCTCTAAGAAACGGAAGACGCAAGGGTACAAGCTCTCGCCTAGGGCCTCCAGAAAAAGCCCAGCCCCACCTACACCTGGATCTTAGCCGAGTGAGACCTGTGTTGGACTCCTGCCTTATGGGACTGTCAGATAACACATTTAGGTTTTTAAGACGGTACATTTGTAATCATTGGTTACAGCAGCAATTGAAAACAAATACAGTGCCTCACAAATATCTGTTGGATGGAAAATGGAAGGAAAAAAAAAAGCATAACTCAGATCAGGGGCCAAAAGCATTCAAGAAATTTTTGTTATCTACAGCTTAGAAACCGAAACTCTAACCTGGCACCTGATGCCCTTGTTAGGCTAACCCCATGCCCCTCCCCAGCCCTGTCTTCATCCTCTGCCGGTGCCATGCAGACACTCTAACCTGCTGAGGCCTCGGGGTCTCTGCACGGCTGTGTGTCCCTGGACTTTCTGCTCTTCACATCTTCTCCTCCATTCCCAGGACAGGTCTCCTCTTTGTGCAACTCATCAAATGCCACTTATCCTTAAAGACTGGGAAGTCTTTCCTGCCGCAGGCCAAACTTGTCACCCCATCTTCTGCTTTCTGTAGTTCAATCTCAGCGCTAATTGTCTTTGTTGCCAGCCACTGCCACCCTCACCCCACTGGACCAGGGACTTCCCTAGCGCAGTGACCATGCCTTGTTGATATGGGTTCACTCAGTGCTGAGCACCAGGCCTAGCACATAAGAGGTGACTGCAAATGGTTTCAGAGAGGGGACTAAACACCTGCCGCCTGTCCCCAGGAATGGCCAGTGGGTAACCAGAGAGTATGGATGGGTTTCTCCCAGGGACCAGGGCTGCCTTCTGTTCTCATGCAATTTCACCGAGGTTGAGTTTCTCTCTTGGCCTGAGCTATGTTCTACTGGTCACTCTGGAATCCATATATGGTGGCCTGAAAGGGTGCCTAAAATGCATGTCCACCCAGAGCCTCAGAATGTGACCTTATTTGGAAATAGGGTCTTTGCAGATGGACTTAGGTAAGATGTGGCTATAGTGAATTAGGGTGGGCTCTAAATCCAAGGACTGGTGTCCTTATAAGAAGAACATTGAAGACATAGAGAGACATGGACAAGGAAGATGGTGGTGAGAAGACAGAGGCAGAGATGGCAATGAGGTGACAACATGCCCCAAACACCAAAGGTTGCCAGGAAATACCTACAGGCCGGGAAGAGGCAAAGAGGACGCCCCCATAGAGTTTTCAGAGAGAGGATGGCCTTGCCGAAACCTCGATTTGCAAATCTGAGCCTCCAAAACTGTGGGAAAATACAGTTCTGTTGATTGAAGCCACCTAGTACGTGGCACGCCTAAGAAACGAATGTGCTATGCCATCATTCTTGGCTACAGCTACCTCATTTCTGTGACTGTGCTTAGCCTGGGGAGTAAATGATTCTAGGAAACTGTGTGTTGCATCTCCTCCCAGGGGTCATCAAGGAACCTTGGACTTCGGCTGGAGATCGGCTCTTGGGAAACTTAGCTGTAGGTGGGTGGAGATGGCCTTACAAATCCTGAGGTCCACAGACAAACAGCAGGCCTGCATTCAAAGCACAAGGCAAGCAACAGAGAAAGCCCAGACAGAAAGCCACACGGAGACTCAGTTTCCTCTTTCCTGGGGTACATTGAGGACTGACTGCATCAATGTGCCCAGTACAGGGGCTGATCCAAAAACAAGCACATTTGTGCTTTTTCCTCTTCCTTCCCTCTCCCTTCCCCTTTTTCATTTATTAAATTCAGGTGAAAAGAAAACAACAACTCCTCCTTTCTGAAACACGAGAGGGGAGCTCTAAACGCATAAAGGCCAGAATTAAGCTGTGAAATTAACCCCCCCAAAATTACAAATAATAAAATCTCACATAGGTGCACGGCCCCAGCAAGCTGAGGGAAAACCCAAGTGCCTGCTGTGCCTTTTTATTACTTGAGGTATATGGAGTCTCTAATTTAAGGCTAAATATAAAATAAAGCATACACAGCTGGACTTTCAAGTATTTTCAAAACACATTTAATACCTTCCCGTGAAACTCCCAGAATCTGAGCAGGCCTCACTTCGCACCAGTATAAACAGGAGTTGGCGTGGACCGAACGTATGGGCTTCAAAAGCATATTTAAGAGGGTTGAACAGGAACCTGCAAGCCAGAGGCCTGAAGGGATCGGAATGCTGACCTGAGCTCACAGTCACACGGTGTCCTTTGCCACACCAGGGCTATAATAGAAACCAGCAAAGCTGGTTGACACGGCCAACACCAACAGGGTCTGCCTCTGACCGCAGGTTTGCCTGCCCCCCACGTACTTTTCGGCTCTGTTGCTCCACTCCAGGGCCAATGGAAAATGAGAAATATCCAAGTCCTCCTGGCAGCCATGAATGGATTCTCTGTTATCCCAGGAATTCTCTTTGGAGGAAGTAGCATTCACAGGTACTGGTTCGCCATGCGGTATTGCCAAGCATTTTTATTCATTCCAGAATTCCCCATGCAGCGCCTTCTATTGCTAGATGTGGTTCTGAAGGTGCACAGGGACTCAACAGGGACTAGATCAAACAAAACCAGTGGCCTTCTCTCTTGGAATTGCCTGATGTGGGTAGACGGATGATAAAGAGATAACAGACAAGTATGCAAACAAGATGATGGTCTACAGTATGCAGACAGTAACACCAGAGACTGGGAAGGCATGGTGTGTTGGCCAGGTGACACTTGCAGCAGACCTGAAGGATGAGAAGTACTCAGCACTGCAGAGTACAGGGAACTTTCTTGGCAAAGGGAAGGGCAAAGAGCAAAGGCCCCAGGACAGTGATAAAATCTGCCCATCAATTCGCTTCTCCTCTCATTGAGAGGTGGAGTCTGTGTCCCTTCCCCTTAATCCCAGTGGGCTCAGGACTATACAGTGGTGACTGCCTTCCCCAAAGGTGCAGTGGAAGTGACACCCTCTGCCTTCTGAGACTAAGTCAGAAAAGGCTGTGCCACTTCTGCTGTGTAGCTGAAACAGCTGCCCTACAAGAATCCAATCACCCTGAGACCACGGTGCTGGAGCAGCCACGAGCTGAGACCAGCTGAGCCCTCCCTGCCCTGCTATCCTGACAAAGCCCTGGACATGTGACAAAAGCCATCCTAGACCCTCCAGGCCAGCTCTCCTGCCAACTGGATTCCACTAAATGACCTCCTTCAACAGCCACTGCAAGAGGAGACTCAACCAGCCAAACCCTATCCAGAGTCCTGACCCAGAAAATCATGAGATGTAATAAAACTGTTGTCGTTTTACACCAGTAAATTGAGGGGTACCTTGTTACTCAGCAATAGATAAGTGGAAGAGGCCTCACGGTGATAATGGGAGGATGAAATGAAACCATATATGTTCTGTTCCCGGTATACAGCAGGATCTCAGCAAATGTTAGATCACGTCCCCGTTCCTCCCATTCCTTGTGACAATAGACTTTGATTGCCTTTCAGTTTCATTGCCTATTTTTATACTATGCTGCATTAAATCATAAATTACAAGCAGCTTATCCATGTCTGATTCTCACTAAGCACTTGGTTTTATTGGGCTCTCAAAGTTAGAGAATGACAAACATGTAAATTGGAGAGGCTTCTCTCTGCTCACTGCAAAGGAGGGTTCTGGAAGGAGGTTTTTCAGCGGGAAGACTGGGGTCTGAATTGTCTTGCTCCTGAAATGTGCTGTGAGGCCCTGTGGCTGGCATGCATTGGTGAGCTGGGTGCATTCACCAGGAAGTTTTTAAATGATTTTCTGAGCGATATCATTTTTCTTTCCTAAACAGCATAGATTTTTGAGCTCTAATGCATTTCTGCGTTACGGAGAACAGGCAGTCTCCCTTGACATGTTTCATCATGGAGTTATTTTTCAAATCAGCATCTCGAAGAGGTAGTATAACTTAGTGATTATGAGCATGGGTTTTGGATCCAGACAGGCCTTGGTGTGAACCCTGTCTTTTCCCCTTATAGACAGGGAGAACCCGGGTGAAAACGAAGTGTCAGTTTTCACCTCTGTGAAATGGGAATAGGCACAGTCCCTCTGTCCCAGTTTGCTTGTGAAGATTAAATCAGATCACACAAGTGAAGCACTTAATAAAGGACCTCATGCAAAGTCAGAGCTCAAAATAAGTGATCTGCTGTAATCATCATCATCACTTTAGTTCTGCTACGGCAAGGGTCATCAGGTTTAGCAAAATAAAAAGGCAGGGGCGGGGTGCGGTGGCTCACACCTGTAATCCCAGCACTTTGGGAGGGCAAGGCAGGTGGATCACCTGAGGTCAGGAGTTCGAGAGCAGCCTGGCAACATGGCAAAACCCTGTCTCTACTAAAAATACAAAAACTAGCCGGGCATTGTGGTGTGCACCTGTTATCCCAGCTACTCAAGAGGCTGAGGCAGGAGAATCACTTGAACTTGGAAGATGGAGGCTGCAGTGAGCTGAGATCACGCCATTGCACTCCAGCCTGGGCAAGAAGAGTGAAACTCCATCTCAAAAAAAAAAAAAAAAAAAAAGGCAGGACACCAAAGGAAATCTAAATTTCAGATAACAAATAATGTGTTAGGAGTACAGCACGTCTCACGTATTCCAGAGAATACACTTACATTAAAACTCATTCATCATCCAGCTGAGATTCAGGTTTTACTGCCTGCCCTGTTTTCATCCCCAGATTATTATTAGTGTTATTTACCATTACAATAAATTCCAATTGCCCAGATTTGTGGTTACCCCAGACCCCTAATCACACCCTCTGTCCTCTGCCCCTGATTTTCTTCTATTTAATAAAAGCTTACATCTTTTTTTTCTTCCCTCCAGTCTCACTATGGACTGCTGGTAATTAAGATAAGCCAAGAGGTTGCTCTAGAAAGACAAGTTCTGTAACTTTTTCTAAAGCGACACCACTGCAGTTATTACATAAGCACCTCTCTAAAGCAGTCATGAGGTTCGCTGCAGAGAGGTTTTCATTTGTACTTTCTCCAACTTCCCACTGCACAAACGCCCCCTTCCTCCACATTTCCCCCTCTCTCCCCTCCCTTCATGCCTGAGGTCTGGCTCAATTTGAAGTCTCTCCCCCTGCCACCAGCTCCTTTTTTTTTCCCACATAATATAGAGTAGTTTATTACATAAGTGATTTATTGCATGCACCTTAATGTATAAGGGGCAAAACTTGTTTAAAATAAATCCAACTGAGAGGATAATCTCTATGGGCAAAATGTACTTCGACTTAATTTCTCTACTGGGTATTACACACTATATAATTGCCTTAAACAGAAGCTGCACACACAAATTTAGCTTGGCACCAATATCTGGCTTCACAGAACACTCGAGTTACATGCTGGGTTTTGCTACAAATCCTTCGCTCCACCAGAAGAAACTCAACAGCATCCCTTAAAGAAATATGCATCCTGACTCTCCTGCTGAGAATAGGGGGAGGGAGAGCAGCTGATTGTGTGCTGGATTTAGGGGGGGCGGGGAGGCCTTTGTCTTGGGAGAGGAGGCAAAGCTGCCAGCCTGTCTCTAACCGGCCTCGGTTCCTCGAGACTGCATCTTCTCGGCCCTTTATTCAAAAGTGCATTCAGCAGCAAATTAAATCGCACCTCCCTGACTGGCACCTGGATGTGGGATATGTGTTTAATTAAAGTTCATAGTACCTTCCCTTTCTTTCTCCTGCAGATTAATTAATTAATGTATTTATTGACTCCTTCCTGCATTCACTCATTCTGCAAATACTCGCTGAGCTCTTCTTGGACCCCAGGCGGTGGTAGGCCCTAGGAATATCATAGTTGAACCACACACTATTCCTGCCCCCATCCAGTGGGGCAGATGAGTATTAATTAAATCATCACACAAATAAGTGCAACATGACAAACCATGGCAATGCCATGGAAGACAGGTCCAGGGTCCTCTGAGAGTCACTGGGGAAGGCTGGAGAACTTCCCAAGAAAGGGGCTTTTAGAGGGTATATTATAGGGTGCCTTAGCTTCCTTTGGCTGCTGTAACAAATTAACCCCAAATTAGTGGCTTAAAACAAATTTATTTTCTGAAGGTCAGAAGGCCACAATGGGTATCACTGTGCTAAAATCAAAGGTCAGCAGGGCTTCGTGCCTTTCTGGAAGTTCTGGGAGAGAATCTCTTTCCTTGCCTCTTCTGGCTTCTAGAGGCTGCCTGAATTCCTTGTCTCCTGGACGCTTCCTCCCTCTTTAAAGCTGGTAACATCAGGCCAAGTCCTCTTTACTCAGCCACCTCTCTGATTATGACCCATCTGCCTCTCTTTTCCCCATCTCTGATTCAACTGGGCCTACCCAGATAATCCAGGATGATCTTTCAATCTGAAGATGAGTGAACAGCAACCTTAACTCCATCTGCAACCTTAATTCCCCATCTGCCATGTAACCTCCCATATTTACAGGTTCCATGGAATTAGGATTAGGGCCTGGACATCTTTGGGGCTCATTACTTTGTCTACCAGAGATGGGATCTAAAGGAAGGAGGAGAATTTGCCAGGCAAAGCTGGAACCTTCTGAGATGAGCTGCCAATGATGTGCCGTGTGAACGCAGCTTCGGAGCCCAGTGAGGGGGCGCAGGGAGATGGTGCTAAATGTGTATGGACAAAGGAGCAGCAGTCAAATGGTGGGAAGCCTGCTCAGACACATGAAGGATCCTGGTTTTTATCCCAGGAGCCTGAAGAGACCCTTTCGCTATTTCAGCTGGGGAAGAAGATACTGCGTTTTACTAAATCTAAGATCATAGATGCCATGATTTTTCATTTCCCCTAAGGAAAAAAAAAAAATTCTCCCAGTGAAAATATGGCACAATGCTTTCTCATGACTTAGAATTTTTATTTTATAATCATTGCGGTAACTCTTTTTAATTTTTTATAAAGTTTTATGTATTCGAAGGGTACAAGTGCCAATTTCTTACACGCATATATTGCGTAGTGGTGAAGTCTGCGCTTTTAGTGTACCCATCATCTGAATAGTGAACATTGCACCTAACAGGCAATTTTCCAACCCTCATCCCCCTCCCACTTTCACAAGAACTCTCTTAGACTTAAGTAGGCCTCCATTTTTATCACCAATCGCTCTGGTGCATACAATACTATAAAATGTAAGTGAAAAAATAATTAAAGTATTCCTAAAATTTCTTCACATGAAGGGTCTCTCTCCCCTGAATAACATTTTGACTCTGAATCGCTGATGTCTAGATTTCCTCCATGCAGATCATTTTCTTTACCATCAAGAGCATAAGTGATGCAGCTATTCTTTCTTTCTTTCTTGAGAAGGAGTTTCGCTCTTGCTGCCCAGGCTGGAGTGCAATGGTGCAATCTCGGCTCACCGCAACTTCCGCCTCCTGGGTTGAAGTGATTCTCCTGCCTCAGCCTCTCGAGTAGCTGGGATTACAGGCATGTGCCACTACGCCTGGCTAATTTTGTATTTTTAGTAGAGACGGGGTTTCTCCATGTTGGTCAGACTGGTCTCGAACTCCCGACCTCAGATGATCCGCCTGCGTTGGCCTCCCAAGGTGCTGGGATTACAGGTATGACCCGCTGCCCCTGGCTGATGCAGCCATCCTTAGAAGAATCCATTAAAAAAAAGAAGAAGAAGCCACTGGCGCTGGGTTCTTGAGCTGGCTCTGCAATTGTGTTGTGCAAACCTACTTTTGATTTCCACGTCCAGAATATTTCTAGCTCTGCCTGCCCCTCCACTTCACAGCCATTTGGTTCCTAGAAGGTGGAGTATTCCGCTGTTAGCTCTGGGACTTTCCTGGAATCTGTCAACACCCATCCTGCAAGTTTGGTTTCTGGCATTTGGGACATTTATACATGCATAGGCAATGACAAAGTCAGACACCGCCCCTGCCAGGCAAAAGGGAACTTTGAGATGTGTTCAGATTTCAGAGACCCTGACATGAAAGAATTTTAGAGATGTACCTGAAGGTCAAGGATCAGACTGGCACTTTCAAAAAGTCATTCAATAGAAGCAAGGCTTGTTTCCACATTTCAATGTATAAGTTAAAAACATCAGTTAATAACGATAATGAAACAGTCCTTCATGCATGCTGAGCACTGTGCTAGCCGCTTACCTACACACATCAAAGTCATCTAATTTATTACTATTATACCTATTGTACATACTAAGAAATTGAGTCTTAACTACATCGATTAACTCCTCTAACAGCTGCCAGATCATAGGTGGTAGAGCCAAGATTTGAACACAGAATGACTTCAGGTGTGGCCAATCCCCTCTGTTTCTATTTGTCTTAGTCCCTCAGTGAAAAAGTCCTTAAAACTGACTGTCTCCAAGTTCGTTCTACAAACACATGTGGAGCATCTTCTGTGAAGGCAGTAGGCTCTGCTCCGGGGCCGAGTACAAAGCGTGAAAACCCACAGGCCCTTCACTCAAGAAGCTCAGAGCCCAGTGGAAAAGGGAGAAGAGCAGCCAACACCTTAGATCACAGAGAATGAACTGATGTGCAGTCCAACATGTCCTGGGTCCCAGCAGAGGAGAAAAACGTCCCCATTTTATTCATGGTGCAGTTTTCTTAAAGAATGTTGGAGGCTCGGCCGGGCGCGGTGGCTCATGCCTGTAATCCCAGCACTTCGGGAGGCCGAGGCGGGTGGGATCACCTGAGGTCAGGAGCTCGAGACCAGCCTGAACAACATGGAGAAACCCTGTCTTTACTAAAAACACAAAATTAGCTAGGTATGGTGGCGCATGCCTGTAATCCCAGCTACTCAGGAGGCTGAGGCAGGAGAATCGCTTGAACCCAGGAGGCAGAGATTGCTGTGAGCTGAGATCGCGCCATTGTACTCCAGCCTAGGCAACAAGGGTGAAACTATGTCTAAAAAAAAAAAGAAAGAATGTTGGAAGCTAAACATTAGGCTGCAAAACATTCAGAAATTCCCAGGAAGGCAGCGTGAAATCTGCATAGAAAATCTATTCCGGTCCCCATCCCATACTTGGTTGACCTTACAATTGCTATCCTCTCTAAAGCCAGCTTGAATATTTCCTTCTAGGGGAATAATACAAAGAAAGAGGGGTAGGAGGGAAAGGAAGGGAGGGGAGGAGAGGGGAGAGAAAGAGAGGGAGGAAATAAATACTAGTGCAAATTCACCATACATTAGGTTTCTTGGCATGATCAGTGACACGAGCGTCAATTTTATAGGTACAGTTGCACATACATGCTATTGTTTAGGTGAAAGCCAGAAAGAGCAAAGGGCAATGAAAGTGTAAAAATAAAATAAAAATCTGGAGTAGAAAGCCCAGAGAAAAGGGAGGTCAGGCCCATACAGATATACAGAAATAACAATAAACCTATTTTTAAAAAAATTTTTTTGCGTGTCACCGTGGTAAGAGTAGAAACAGACCCAAGCCACGAATCTTCTAGATTTTCCATGCAGTTAACAGGTACGTTATTTCCAAAGCTGATATACGGATGGTTTTAAGGAAAGGACCTTATATTATAACATGTCTTGCTGGGACTGCTTATTTTGGCATCACTTAAAAATTTTATTTCAGTTTGCTTTGAGGACTCTTGGAGTTAAGCATCCTCTCCTCCTCCTCTTCCCCCGGAAAATAGCACCCCCCTCACCATGCACACACACGAACCACTCGAACATATGTCTACATTGAAGAGCAGAAGATTGGAAAAGCAGATGGTATGATGCCTTTGGAATCTGACAGCCGCTCTGTGGCAGCACTATCAGCAGACAGGACTTGCCAGAGACGCACATTTGAGCGAGGGACTGCCAAGGCGAACAGATCCGCACCTCGCCCTCCCAGGCGCGGGAGAGGATGCTTGTGTTTGAAAACAAGCAAAACGCTCTTTTCCAGAGCAGCGACTGCGGACGCAGCTCTGCAGCTTTTATGGCACATATGTCGGAGGCCGGGGAGATGTTCTGCGAGCGATGGCTCTATAAACAGTGCCTACTTTGGGTGTTTTCCATACGAGGCAGGTGGGAAGCGGGAAGGGAACAGTTGGGAGAATTGCAGAGCAACCTGTTTTCATGGGCTGTTTACTTTCTGTCAATGTACCTGGCCATATTTGCCATATTGTCCCCACATTTTGGGGGGATGTAGAGCACACTAGAGTCTCCCTGAATGGGCATAATCTTAATTATCATCTAAATACTGTTGTAAACTCACCACCATCTCTCACTGTAATTTTCTCTTCTCTCCCACATTAGTTAGGAGGAATGGAAAGGTGTGGAGAGAGAGGGAAAGGGAGAGAATGAAGCTGATCATTATGAATTCATACCCATGGGTCCAGCCCAGTGCTGAGCACTTTGAATATGCCTCCATTCTTTACAAACTTTGAGCAAATCATTTTACAGGTGGGGAAGCTGGGGTCGGGGGGTGCAGAATTCACTCACACTCTTTCTATTTCACCCTTTCTATCTTCTGTCACGGTAGAAAAACATCCACAAGGCAAGATCCATCTTCCAGGGAGCACCCAGCTGAAAAGGGGTCTGGCTCAGCTCTGCCTTTTTCAAGGTTACTTCTTCTATCCACAAGTCTTCAAAAATTTCTAAATGGAGATTTTATTTAAAGAAGATGTGAGTTTCGTTAAAAAAAAAATTAAAAAAAGAACATTCTACGCCTGAGCTGACTTTCATGGAAGGGGCCACATTCTGATTTCATTTTGCCAAAATAACTTTTTGGATCTGGATTTGGAATCACCAGTTTCCCTCTTCTTTCAGTGAAATGAAAATGTATTTCTTTCAAAGCCACCCTTTAACTCCATGCTGGCCTCCACTTCCCTGCAACTTACAGCAATCTCATTAATAAATTAATCGAACTGTCACAGAGGTATAAATGCAAAATCGTTTGGAATGATCCCATTTAAGATCACACAATCTCCAAAACCTACTGCAACATTTTACACTTCCTTCAGGCCACCTCGGGTCTCCTTTACACTTGCAATGATGCCCCTTTCAATTTGCATATAAAAGACAGTAAATTGCAGGGTTCATAAACATTTTTATAGTGATTTATTGAAGACTAGAATGTCACTGCTGTTCTTCACACTTTAGCAGTCCTGAGAATCAAATGCTGGCTATATATGTAATCTTGCTGTCCCCATCAACCACATAAGAACAAGCCAGTTTGCGGTTTTGCAGTTTTTTCTCTTTCTCTCTTTGTTTTTCTTTTTCTTTTTTTTTATAAAGACAGTGGCAACCATATTTATCTTCGGTTAGAAGAATGCTCTCCAAGTTCCAGCTTGGGTTCCATAATTTACAAAGAACTTGGTTTTACCAATCGGCACTGTGAAGAAACCATTCTTTCTTACGGCTGAGGACAGAAAAAGGAAGACTTTCTTTTCATCTTCCCATTCCATGTCCTACCCCAAAGAACGCAGTCCACAGGCACACTTCTCAGGGATGACTTGTAGGCAGGAGAGGGGAGGGAGTTGAGCAGGGGGCAGACTGGCCGCGATGCATCCAGATGCCTCTGTTCACCTTTCCTGCTAAAAGCTACAGTGCAAGGATTGGGCATGGGCTTTGGAATCACGTATTTGGAAAGAATGCAAGCAGAGAGAAGCTGAGCTTGGAAGATACTTTTGCTACTTCCCAGCCAGCTAAGTCACAAAAGGGGGTGATCAGAGCCAAGACAAATTGTTATTATCTAAGGGCACAGTGAACTCCTCGGCATCCTTCAGACTTTTTACCAGGGGGACTGGGAATCCTTTCTGAGCCCATTGTGCATAAAGGGAGAGAGGCTGGGAGGAAAAAAAAAAAAAAGAAGAAGAAGAAAAGAAAGAAAAAAAAGGCTTGCACCTCATTTGCCCTTCCAGTGTCCAGAAGGGAGTATTTCTTTCCACCTTTTTCACATTATAATAATGGCTTCACAGCTCCTGAAAAGAGCCCTAGTGCAACGGCAAATGGTGCATGACACGGTGAAACCCTGCTCTTTGTCGCACCAGCTCCGCTCCAAAGAAAGTCCTTCTCTGCCTTCGTTTCCCTGCCATTAACTGAGATGAAATGAGTTTTTTCCCCCTTTTGATTCCACCCCCCACTGTCTATTACAGTGTGACGCGATTGGGCTTCCTGGCCCATTATTTCATGGAGAATTCTTTTATTCTGGTTTGGGAGTTTGCGCCTGCAAGGTTATCTGTGCACAAAGCAACGCCTCGGTCTTCGCATTCATTTTTGAAATCTGATCTCATTGATAAGAACAAGACCATTCGCATTGCATTTGTCAGATAAGTAGCTCGGTGCCGGAGTCATAATTTTTGTGACTTCAGTCAGGGCTCCCTGTTAAAATATGTCAACCGATAAAAATGCAAGTATTATAAAAATAACCTTTGTATCAAAAGTGTCGTCCTATCTCCTTCTTCTTTCTTTAAAGCACATTACGTCCTTTTTCACATGAGGCACGTCCTCATATTCAGACGTCTATGTCCTGATGTTCATTTCTTAAAAATTATTCTTTAAATGGTACTCCAATGCCACCCTTCAGCATGCTAGGGGAAAAAAAACACACACAGAGAACACAAAACAAGAAGGCCTATAAGGAGAGAATCGATGTAATGCAGTTTGTCTGAAGGGGGTTTTGATTAATTTCCCTCGGATGGTTTATCCAATGTTGACAGGTAACGTTTCTTGATCATAATAAGCAAATGAATCAAATGCAAACATCCTCAGTGGCTAAGCAGAGTCAAAGAACATTTAGGACAGGGGTCCAGGGTACCCTCGTCGTAGCTCCAGGGTTCTCTAGGACAGGGCTGAGCTGTCGGCTTGCCCAGGGAACAATGCCACACTGTTCCCATGGGGGAAGCGGTCACATACACTGGAAATAACGCCTGCACCCAACGGACACGAAAGGAACAGGAGTGACCGACCAGCGGGCTCCGTCGTGGAGAACAGGCATCTTGGCTTCTTGCAGGTTCTGATGCCATCCAAGCTGCCCCCCCGAAAAGCCACCCCCGGACTCAGGCCATGGAGTCTGGCAAGTGTGTTATATAAATATTAGCACCAAGCAGATTGCTGGAGCCCCTGTGTGTTTCCTATCCCCCCGTGGCAGCCACATAAAGCCGCCGGTGACAAAACTAAGAGACAGCCATGGGCTCACTCTGGAGCAGCATGCCAAGCCGCACAGCGCAAGGTCCTGTCCCCATCCCTGTTCGGGGCTCTGTACACCCAGGCCCGCAGCTGATAACACTGTAATAGTCCTCCTTTGAGGACGGAGGCTCCTGCGTGCTGATTAGTCATTTATCACACCTGGCAGCCCTGCTGAACTATAATTACTCTTCTCTTATCCAGCCGCACTGTCATGTCCGAGAGGAGAGGCGAGGCAGAGTCCCCAGTTAATGACACATTACCCTCTTGACAAGCACTTAAAGGTTTTATTGTAAATATTCAAGATATAAAACATCTGAGATTCCCTTTTTAATTATAAAAAGCAATTTCAGGGCCTCCCTTCCCCAACCTCCCCCCACCCCCAAATAGTAAAGTTTCGGCGCCGTTATCCTCGGCTTGCTGCAAACAAACTGATTTCCCTTTGTCACAGAAACTCATTGCTACAAGTTAACTCAGTATCTCTCTGCAATTATCAGACATATTGCCTATGAAATTGGTAATTTAAACACACATCACATTTCCACAAAAGTTAAATTTCCTCCCCGAAAGAAGGGGAAAAATGTGCATTTATATGAAAAATTATATATGAAAAAAAGCCTAAAATGCAGCATAAATAGTCCAGTTTTCCTCATTGGAAAGAGAGGGAGGAAGTCACTGAATAATTTTTTTTTTAAAGATGAGACTCTAATGGAGGCAAAAATTATATGTAGATATATTTTTTCATAAACTAAAAAATTGGAAATTTGCGGGTCGTTAAATCCTGATTGCCTACTTAGAAGGTTTGGGGAGAAAGCCAACTTAGCATTCAGTGACTTTTGGGGCTATTTATATCCCTCAAGGAGGGCTCAGAGGACACTTTCCTCCGGGAGTCAGGGACCCTGGCAGGCGATTTCCTCTTGCTACCTTCCAGCTAATGCATATGAAGTGATCTTTCTTGTTGGTTAGGCTTGAGGCTTCTGTGGGCCAACTTCCACAACAGACATTACGATGGGATCGTGGGAAGGGATGGGGAGCTGGTACGAATCAAACCTTTCATTCTGAGAGAGAAAAATAAAAACCTACGCAGACGCTCACATCCATACAACACTTGCATACTGGTACACACAACGTAAAATGAGCTCACTGGAGCCAAATTGTTTTTGTTTTGTTTTGTTTTTTTGAGATAGAGCATCACTCTTTTGCCCAGGCTGGAGTGCAGAGGCGCAATCTGGGTTCACTGCAACCTCTGCCTCCCGGGTTCAAGCAATTCTCCTGTCTCAGCCTCCAGAGTAGCTGGGATTGCAGGCACCCACCACCACACCAGGCTAATTTTTTTTGTATTTTTAGTAGAGACCGGGATTCGCAGAACACTGTACAGGCAGATAAGGGAGTTGGTCTTACAGAAGGGGTGACCAAAGGTCCACAAAGCCTAGAAGAATAGTGACATCGTTGGAGCTGACGGCCCAATGTCCCAAGCAGGCTTCTTTACCTGTGAATGCCTCAAGGACAGGATTACCTTTCATTCATTGCTGCATCTTTAGTAACTAGCACATCACACCAGGCTAATTTTTTTTGTATTTTTAGTAGAGACCGGGATTCGCAGAACACTGTACAGGCAGATAAGGGAGTTGGTCTTACAGAAGGGGTATCCAAAGGTCCACAAAGCCTAGAAGAATAGTGACATCGTTGGAGCTCACGGCCCAATGTCCCAAGCAGGCTTCTTTACCTGTGAATGCCTCAAGGACAGGATTACCTTTCATTCATTGCTGCATCTTTAGTAACTAGCACATCACAGGTGGGTAGATTCCAAGAATGAACGAATTAATGCATGCGTGTGAAAGGAGAGCCTGAAAGTGGGGAGAGGGAGAAGATCCTTCAGGTGAGTTTCCCAACCCCCTGAGTTTCATTTCGCCCCTGCATCAACTAATGAATATGTGTTGAGAATTATTTTGTGGCTGGTATTGTGTTAGGCGGGAACAAAGGAACATTTATGGAGGTGATCGCAAGACCCCAGGGCCCCACATGGACAGGAGTCTGAAGCAGTGATGATGGTAATGAAGACCGAGATGAAAACTACCAAGATCTCCTGAAAGCTTATGGGAACAGGGAAATGTGTTAAGCCCTTCACCTTCCTGTTTCATCTTAACATCACCACGAGGAGGGGTTAACCTTATGGCTTGCATTGTATAGGAAAGGAAACTGAGGTTCTGAGGGAGTGAAAACAAGTTGCCCAAGGGGCCCCACCACTGGTAGGTGGAGAATCTGGCTTTTTTTTTTTTTTTTTTTTTTAAGAAAAGGTCTTGCTGTGTCTCCCAGTCTGGAGTGCAGTGGTGCAATCATGGCTCACTATAGCCTCAAATTCCCAGGCTTAAGCCATCTTCCCATCTCAGCCTCCTGAGTAGCTGGGACTACAGGTGTGCACCACCACACCCAGCTAATTTTTAATTTTTTTATTACTTATAGAGATGAAGTCTCCTTGTGTTGACCAGGCTGGCCTCAAACTCCTGGGCTCAAGTGATCCTCCCATCTCAGCCTCCCAAAATGCTGGGATTACAGGCGTGAGCCACTGTGCCTGGCTGGGACCTGGATTTAACATGGACTCCAAATTCCAAACTTGCTGTCTCATTGCCAAAAGTGGGAGGGTGGGAATTTCATCCAAGAAATAGTTCAGGGTGACTCCTAAGCACAGTGGTGAGAATTTCTCCAAATTTCTTCTTTGACTTTGACAAGGGCTGAATGTGCCATCAATGACTTAGTAAGGTACGTTCCTTCACTTTTCCTTCTCCACAACTCTTCTTTGGGAAGCTGAAGGCTGCCATGCTTTGACTTGTCCCCAGAGTGTCCTGCTCTGTTCAAAGGCACTTTATAAATCTAACAAAATGACCAAGATCCAAACACGCTGTCCTTCCCAGGGTTTTGGTCTGAAGACAAGCTCCCCTGGAGGTCAGTTCTTCTTTCTCAGCATGACACCTCTCTCTTAAGGGAAAAATCACTCATGCTGTGTTCATCACCTGTTTTGTCTCCTTTTAAAAAATGCCAAGTGAACACAGAGACAAATTCAGTCCAGAAAGACTGAGGCAAAGCTTGATTAAGACAGCGGAGGGATCCTGGCAGGTCTGATTGTGCCCTCTTGCCAGACTTCCTTCCTTCCCTGTCTCCCTCCCTCCCTCCTTCCTCCTTCCTTCTTCCCTCTATCTGCTTCTCCCTCTCTCTTTTTCCCTTCCTCCTTTTTCTTCTTTCATTTTACTTTATCACATTCTGGCCTGTTCGCTCTACCATCTTACAACTTGGGTGGTGATGGAATTACCCTGGGGCTTTGGGGGCTCCCCGGTGTAAACAAAGAGCTGTTGTCAGTGTGATGTGCATTTTGGCATTGATAAAATGCAGGCCACAGAGTTTGCAATAACACAGCTGTTGACCTTTAGTAGCTCCAGACTCTGGAAATCCACTGAAGCTAGACAGCCATTCCCTAGCCCAGAACTAGGTCGTGCAGAGAACAGTTGAGGCTCCTTAGACTGCGGACAGGGCCCTTCTCAAGGCACAAGGAGGATCTTGCAGAGCCCATGACTTAGAACCAATGCACAGTCAGGCTTCATGGAAAACAGGCAGCAATTACAAAGCATGGGGGGAATGGAGGCCCTTAATCTGAGATGCTGATCAGTTGAGCTCAACCTCTCTCTTTTTTTTTTTTTTTTGGTGAGACAAGGTCTCCCTCTGTCACCCAGGCTGGTGTGCAGTGGCAAGGTCATGGCTCACTGCAGCCTAGACTTCCTGGGCTCTAAAGATCCTCCCACTTCAGCCTCCCGAGTAGCTGAGACTACAAGCATCTGTCTCCAAGCCCAGCTAATTTTTGTATTTTTTGTAGAGATGAGGGCTTTGCCGTGTTGCCCAGGCTAGCCTCGAACTCCTGAGTTCAAGCAATTTGCTCGCCCCGGCTTCCCAAAGTGCTAGAATTACAGACATGAGCCACTGTACCTGGAATCCCCCGCCTCTCTTTCCCTCTGTCTGTCTCTCTCTCAATCACACACACACACACACACACACACACACACACACACGCTCACACACCACCTCTGTCTCACTTTGCTTCCTCTCACTTCCTCCTGGGCCAGCCCCCTTACTCTCAGCATCTCACCGCCCTCTTTGCACACCTGCTCCATTCTCTCTCCTGCTCTGCTTCCGGCTTACTCATGCTCTCTGCTCCCTAACACCCTTCTTGCAAAGGGTCCCAACTGGATGCCCAATTCCTGAATCCACAAGACTACTCAGTCTCAGTATTTATCCCCAAACACAAGTCTTTTTCTGTGTCTTTCAGTTCAGATTTTTGAGAGCTGAACCACACAGGAGTCCACTGCTGGCCCCACTACCTTTGACTGGTGGTGGAGCCATGGGCGCTATGGACAGGGATCCCCAGCCTGCAAGCCAGCATGGGCAGGATGCCTGGATGCAATATTTGTGGTGCTGTTAAGATTCTGCAGGGTGGTTTGATTGCATTAGGGCCATTCTATCTTGGGGATCCAAGGAAGCAAAGATGAGTTCATCAGACATATATATAAGCTAATGTATTTAGCTCTTGATATTGAACTAATCAAACTAAAAAGAAGGCCTTCTAATTGAATTAGAATTCTTAGAACCACCCGAAGAGGAAAGACGGTTAGTGGATGGGGGCATCCAAGATGGAACACTATTTCCAATTACTCACTAACCCTGGGGAGATACAATAAGGGTTCAGCATCTTCAGAACTCTAAATATGCTGATAATTTTAGTAATTAAGGACTCCAAAAAGGGATCATTGTTAGTCCCAAAGCTCTACAAGTTAAATGGCTTACTCTGAATCATCGAACTCAGGATGATTACTTCCTCCTTGTTTTAACAGAGAACTCAGGTTGTACAGGAACTCAGGAATTCTCCTGCCTAGTTCCTGAAGCAAAATGAAACCTTCCAACAAAGCTGAAAAGAAGCACGTGTATCTGCTTTGCCTGACTGCCCACCAGAGCTCGTTTCTCCACTGATCGACTGGGGCTCGCAGCAACATGCTGGCCCCAGGGATGCACACAAGCCATGGCTGAGAAAGGACAGGCTGGGAGTGGGGCACAGACTACAGCCACCGGTCTTTCTCTCTGGGAAGAAACTAACTTGACAGCTATGCAGGAATCTCCCATTTCCCTACCCCAATGCACTTTCCATCCTTCTGTACTGGGCTTCGTGCCTGAAAAAGTTGACCAATATGAACACATCAGTAACTTCCTTTTGCCATCTGGTTTCTAGCAGGGCTTGAACAATGGCAAAGAGTTGAAGGGGCGGCGATGTTTATTCCGCTGGGACCTCTCCTGGGGAGAGGGAGTATTACCAGTGGTAGGCTGAATTCCTCAACCAAAGGTTACAGCTCCTTCCAAGGAGTCTTCTCCATCCTGGCACCTTCAACTGTCTCCAGTATCTGCTCCCTCTCCTTGGCCAAGGATGGTGACAGCCACCCCTATTACTATCTCTGAGAAATTAATTTTCTTTCTTTTTTTTTTAATTTTTTTGAGACAGAGTTTTGCTCTTGTTGCCTGGGCTGGAGTGCAATAGCGTGATCTTGGCTCACTGCAACCTCTGCCTCCCGGGTTCAAGTGATTCTCCAGCCTCAGCCTCCTGAGTAGCTGAGATTACAGATGCCTGTCACCATGCCCAGCTAATTTTTTGTATTTTTAGTAGAGGCAGGGTTTCACCGTGTTGGCCAGACTGGTCTCAAACTCCTGACCTCAGGTGATCCACCAGCCTCGGCCTCCCAAACTGCTGGTATTACAGGTGTGACCCACAGCACCAGACCAGAAATTCGCTCTCTTTTATGTTTCCCTACACCTTGACCACCCCCCCCTTTATAAAATAGCCCCTTTGTTATTAAAATTTCTTGAAATTACTCAATTTGGGTTTGTTACCTCTTTCCCACTGGGACTACCATGGATACAGAAGGGACATGACGAGACCTGTGGTTTCACCGGAATCATGTTGTAAGCAGCAAAGCCCACAGGGCTGATTCACTGTTTAAACAGCAAGGTGGGAAAGTCCTGCTGGAAATTTTTGGAGAGCACATTTTTTAAAAGTTGACAAGTTCATCAGCCCAAGAAGAGAAGGACACAGAGAGTTTGGGCCGACATATAGCAACTCTCATTAGCGCGAAATGAATTCACATTACTCTGCCTCTGAACATGGAGGGCCCTGTACAGAAACAAAGACATATGCACCATCATGCAAAAAAACCACTTGAAACATGAGGGAGCATAGAGGAAAGTCCTTGAAGAGGTCTTTTCCAATTTTTCTCAACCCACATATTTTATAGGAAAGCTTTAAACTCTCACTAAAACAATGGATTAAAAAATGAGAAACCCTCCTTCCAGTTTCACAATCCATTTGTCTCATCCTCTCGAGAGTTGCTAGAAAAAAGAAAAAAGGACAAAATACGTGGCAGCAGCTCCAGCATGAACAAACTTGAAAAATCCTGCCTTTGCTAGGAAAATATTCTTAAATTTTCAAACACATTCCAACATACCCCAATACAAGGTACAAAAAGATCATCGTCAAAACAAAGCAAAACCACTCACATGCCAAAGATCATGGAACCTAAAGCAATCAATAAAGCCAGGACTGAGTTAATAAGCACAGCCTACTTATAAACTGACTCGTCTTTTGGTTTGTGATGCAGGGAGACATTAAATTTCAAAGACCTCCTGTGTGCTTCTGAAAATTACAAATGAGAAATATTGGAGTCCTATACTGCTATCAAAGTGGCAAGTTAGTTCTCCTTAAAAGCTGTACCTAAATAACCATGGCGCTGTGTCCTTTAAGAAAGCCCTAGGATCATTTCCCCAGCCAGCCTCCTCTGATCCCTCTCTGCTCCGTGTGGGTAAGTGCACTGTACCTGCTGACCATGCTCTTGGTGGGACTTTTTGTAGCATGACCTTGAAATACTTTGTTTTACTGAGTCCTTGCAGTCAAAAGGAGTCTCTTGTGCATCCTGAAACTCCCAAGTCAAGCATAATGTGTATTATCAAAAAGATGCCCAAAAATCTCTGTGGAATTAATCTTTGAAAGCTAACAACATCAAAATCATAGTACTTTAAAATCTCTTCTGAAGCTATCAAGAAATGGCAAATATGTTTCAACATGTGCATCAACCCTGGTCAATTGGTAACAGCCTCCCAGAACACTCTATTAAAGAGAATTCAAGAGTCAGATCCATTCTTGGGAGAAAAACAGAGTACTGATGAATGAGTGATGTCCGCCAGTGACCTGGAATTAAGGAATGATGTCAAGTAGCCTATCGGTTTGTCATTCTTGTTCTTATTTATCCTCACTCTCTGCACAGGTTACTTACATGAAATCCTAATAAGAAAATCCACTAAAATCCAAAGAGTGGTACAATCAGCACAGCCCCAACCTACTTAGAATACTGTGGGCCTGGAGTCTAAAAATGGAAACCAGTTCATGTCCAAACCAATTGTTCTTCGTGGAGCACAGGGAGGATATTAGGAATATGCCTTCATAAAGCTCTGAGTCAGACTGGTATCCTCTAGGTGACTTTCAAAACTATAGGTCTGGAAGCACCTCTACCTATGGCATCTTTGTAAAATTGATTAACTATTTTCAATAAGTTTTTCTATCATCCCCAGTGGAAAATTGCAAGCGCGTTGCATATGTAAAAATATAAATGTTTGACTCATCTCGCCTAGGGAAATGCTGACAGAACCAGGAATGTATGTGTGCTCCTGACTCCATAAATGTCTCCCGGAGCCCCGGTTCATCTTGACATTCCCACATGTTCCCATGCCATCTTGGACAAGCTTGCATTGCATAAAATTCTGACCCTGGGATGCCCCTCCTCAAGGAAAATTGGAGGTCAGCACAGTGCATTTTTGGCTCTGAGCCATGAACTTTTGACATAGCATCTGCATTTCTCGGCCAGTCAAGGTGTTTGTATGAGAGGGATCCTGGCTGATGGGACTGCAGAAGGCAGCCATTTGGAATGCAGGCATGAGCTGCAACTTCTACACTCCTTCCGGAGTGGTCAGCATTGCAATGTGAGGATCCAGGTAAGTTGTCTGTGCCTATTCTTTTTTTCTTTTTCAGATGGAGTCTCACTCTTTTGCCCAGGCTGGAGTACAGTGGCACGACCTTGGCTCACTGCAACCTCCACCTCTTGGATTCAAGCAATTCTCCTGCCTCAGCCTCCTGAGTAGCTGGGACTACAGGCATGCGCCACTATGCACAGCTAATTTTTGTATTTTTAGTAGAGACTGGGTTTCACCATGTTTGTCAGGCTGGTCTGAAACTCCTGACTTCAAGTGATCCTCCCACCTTGGCCTCCCAACGTTCTGGGATTACAGCGTGAGCCACCACGCCTGGCCCCTATTCCGAATGTAGTGCAGGCGACTTCCACTAGTGACAGGGGGAGATCTGTACTAGCCAGAGATGTGAAGTGATTCATGGCACGGGGACCCTGACACTGCTATTAGCCCTGTGGTGTTGACAAGGCACATTGGAGACAACACAACACCCTGCGTGCCGGTGACACAGATTTACGGGCTGAACTGCTTCCTCTATTCTGACATAATGCACTGTGACAGAGTGACAGAAGACAGCGTTTGTGCCTGTAAAACCCTCATGATCAACAGGAAATGGAGCTCTCTCCAGAGTTAAGTCCTGGAAGAAATCGCATGCCGATGTCATGGCAGCCTCTGCTGCTGGGGCTAAAGCCATCTGCAATTCAGATGGAATCTGATCCGTTCGGAAACAGTTACAAAGTCCAAAAACTGGGCGGCCAGAGCTTGGCTCCTGATAGAGCGGGGTGGAGGGGGCAAGGGACTCAGCAACACTTGGAGCTGGGCAAGGATCCAATATTTTTTTTTCCTTTTGCCCAATATCTGTCCATATCCTCTTAACATGGCAAATGAAATCAGACTTCAATACCAGAACCATGATGAGCCGATTAACTGAAAAAAGAATCAGTTCTTCCCCTGCACACTCCATGCACCCTTCTTCCTCGTCTTTCTCCTTTCTGTTACATCCCCTGCACACGTTCCTTACCTGAGCTGCCGGTATCGATCCACAGACACCACAGAGGAAATCATGAAAAGAGGACGAAGAAAGTCTGACCACTTCTAACTAAACGCTATTACAAAAGTATGAAGATTCACAGGATATTTTTGGTAGAAGGTTCCTAAGGGTCAGTTTGTATGTTGTTCCAATCAACCAGTTGAGACAGAAACATTGACTTACTTGAGTAGAAGTATGTCAGTATCTCTCCGAACAAAGTTGATGCCAGAACTCTCTGCTCATGTGAGTCATCTCACAGGGCTAATTCTGGCCTGCTGCCTGTTTTTGTAAATAAAGTTTTATTGGCACACGGCCACACCCATCCATTCACTTAATGTCTACAGCTGCTTTTGCACTACAACAGCAGAGTTGGGTAATTGAAACAGAGACTATATGGCCCACAAAGTATAAAATATTAATTTTACGGGCCTCTATAGAAAACATTTGCTGATTCTTGACCTAGAGAGTGCTTTCTTGGAGGTGGGGGACTTGCAATTACCTGATAAAGCTCCTAAGAATTCCAAGCTCTGCCATATAGCAGTCTTGGCAAACATGTACAGGGGTATGTGCCACATTGTTATACCGGACTCAAAGAAAATAACAGACAAAGAATAGCCCTCTGGCCGGGCGCGATGGCTCACGCCTGTAATCCCAGCACTTTGGGAGGCCAAGGCGGGCAGATCACGAGGTCAGGAGAGCGAGACCATCCTGGCTAAGACAGTGAAACCCTGTCTCTACTAAAAATACAAAAAAAATAGCCGGGCATGGTGGCAGGCGCCTGTAGTCCCAGCTACTCGGGAGGCTGAGGCAGGAGAATAGCGTGAACCTGGGATGCGGAGCTTGCAGTCAGCTGAGATTGCGCCACTGCACTCCAGCCTGGGTAACAGAGCAAGACTCCATCTCACAAAAAAAGAATAGCTCTCATAACAGATGGACTGCTTCACCAGTCCTATCGTTCTGCATTAGTTAAGCTAACTCCGCCTGCTGTAGGAGATATGTCTCAAAGTCACAGGGGTTTAACACAATAGAAGTTTATCTCTCACTCCTGAAATGTCTTATTGACCAGAAGGAGATGTGCTCCACGCAGTCATTCAGGGATCAAGACTAGTTTCATCCTGCAGCCGATTCCATTGGCTGGAAGTCACAAGGCCAAACCTAACAGCAGGAGAGTCTAGAAAATATAATCTAGTGGTGTGGCAAGGAGAAAAGGGAGACAGGCTGAACATTTAGCCCCACAACTCATTCTGAGATCTTAACGTACCCCATTTCTTCTCCCCTTCCTCTCTTTTCATAGCATGATGGTCTTTCCTATTAGAAAAGGCACACATAACACCTGTTCAGTTTTATGGATAAATACATCATGCATCGTCCTTCCCAGGAAAATATCCATCCTATCCAAGGAGAATGCAATGCTCAACTTAAGAAAGAACACCACGGAAGAAGCGTGAGACCAGATACGAGGAGGCCCTGGTTCCTGATTCTACTCTCCCGCCAGCTTCTTGGCGAGACACTTCCTTTCTTCAGCTTAGGTTTTCCCATTCATTTCAGGATAAACAATTTGAGTGTCCATGGTCTATGTTTCAGCTCTTTCTGATTCTTTGATTCTATGAAGGAATTCCTAATGATGGAGTTTGATGCCTTGGTGGGAAAAAGATTTTTGGATGCTATTCTCAGTGTCAGTCTACAAAAGCAAAACACAAGCCCACTTCCACAAGAAACTCAGACTACAGGAGACCCACAATAAATACTTCACCAAAGAAACAAAGGAATATATTACACTGCAGCCAAAGGAAACCACAGCCCCAAAGACTGCTTCTCCCACTGCAAACAATTTTATATGCAATCTGCTCAGGGTAATTTTATTATTTCAAGCACTGTTCACAACATCACCACACAGAAATCAAAATTTGATGAAATTAGTTTAGCCATCACAGGAAGGATAAAGAGGGGCTCAGAAGGGTATTCATTTGATAAATAAAATATATTTTAGAAGAGAATATTCTGGTAACCACTATTTATTAATGCAAACTTCTCGAGGGTTTGCAGGATTCAAATGCACATTTTTCTCCTCACTAAATAAGCGTACATGTTTGAGGAGCCCGGTCTAAAATATTAACAGTCCTCCTGCACCAGAAATATTAGTCCTTCCCTCCTTCTCTGCCTGCTCCTGTCAAGAAGCCATAGAGCATACAATAGCAGCGCCTAGCTAACCATGTAATTGATAACTCCCTACTCTATTCACTGTGGGAATCTGTCAGTTAAAGTCTAAAGATACATACACACCACTATGAAAATGAACTAACACAAGTCTGTCTGCAGACCAGGAAGGGCCTGAATGCAGTCGACATTTCACTACTTAATTGGTTGGGGCCAGCTTACCAGCACACACGTGTATTCTGGCAATGGCATGCTGTACTATGACTCTTTTTGACAGACTTATTTAGTGAAGAGGAGGTATTTTTTTCCCCAGATAATTGCTCAAAATCACGCTTTCAAAGTCAAAGTGATTCAAACTTGCCTGTCTGTATTTTGCAAACACACCAGTTGGAAGGAATGCAAATGCATGTTCCTATTTCTTAGGCGTGTGTGCACGAAAGAGGCTGTTTGGGGTCGTTTCTTTTTATTTTTTTTCTTCCTTTCCTCTGAGCAATGAAGGAGAAGGAATACAAACCCCACGGAGTTTAGCCCATCCCCAGTGAGACTCAGATGAGCCAAATCCTACAGACAACACGTTTCACCGAGCATAGGTCCAGAGCCCTTAGAGACAGATGTTGAAACCGAGATCCTGCCAGTCAAAACACTGGAGCCTTCAATGTTCTGGGAGGGTCTCTCCAGCAGGACATACAGTTGTAGCATCCAAATCTTCAGGATGCTTGAAGGAGTCTTCTTGCTTTTCGGGTGGCACCTGGCAAAGTGGACACAGGAAGGACTTTGAAATTAGACCATCTTCAGTGTAACTCAGGGAAATGACCTCACTCTGTTGCTCCTCGTCCTTGGAAACGGAGCTGGTTGTATCTACCGTGCAGGGATGTAGAGGGCTTAAATTAAGATGCTTCAAGCTGGGCACAATGTCTCACACCTGTAATCCCAGCACTTTGTGAGGCCAAGGCCGGTGGATCACTTGAAGTCAGGAGTTCAAGACCAGCCTGGCCACCCCATCTCTAACAAAAATACAAAAATTAGCTGGGCATGGTGGCATGTGCCTTTACTCCCAGCTACTTGGGAGGCTGAGGCAGGAGAATCACCTGAACCCGGAAAGTGGAGGTTGCAGTGAGCCCAGATTGTGCCACTGCATGCCAGCCTGGATGACAGAGCAAGACTCCACCTAAAAAAAAAAAAAAAAAAAGATGCTTCATATAAACATCATCCTGGATGTGATAGGTGCTGCATGGACAGCTGCCCACATTGTCCCTGTCCCTCCCTACTCTGTCCTAAAGAGCTCTGCTGGCGTTTTTTCCCCCCCCCCACCGGCATTTTTGGTTATTCCCATAAAGATCATTAGATGGCTCAGGCATCAGCCAGCACAGAGAAATCCTAATAAGAGGGCAGAGTTGGGAGATGTGGGCAAAGCCATTTCTGATGCTAACACAGCCAGGACATCATGGAGACCACATGCAGAGTTTAGGAAAGTGCTGCAGTACAAGGGTCCTCCCAGCTAGGACCCTGGTTCAACACCAAGGCATGGGACTCCACAGGAAGAACTCGAATGAGGCTCCCAGGGGTCTGGAAAGTATGACTGCATGACATACAAAAATGCCTCATGAAGACGCAACACAGCGCTTCTTAGCACAGATTTCTACATAAGCCAAGAACTAAACTGTGGGGCCAACCCTGTGACTTTATATCACTCGATCTCAACATTTCTGAAGACAATAAAAACGGAGATACCATCACCTCTACATTTACCCACTGAGTCCAGTCCTACAGGATTACAGAACCATAATCCCTTCCAAGAGAGGACTTTCGAGATAACCCTATCTATTCCTCCTTTCCAGATGATGAAAATAAGCCCTGCAAAATACTTATTCAAAAAGTAAGAAAGGTAGTAGCTAAAGTCTCCTTGGGAGAATGGAGCTGATCTGGGTCCCCTTTCAAGGTCAAAGTTCTGATTCTGATTTGAAATGCCATGTGGGGTTCCTGCAACTATGGAATAATCAGTCATGGTATTATCATTCTTACCATCAGGATACCTACATAGGATCCTGAGAGATGGTAAAAGAAAACGCTTCATAAAAGACAAAATAAATAAATAAACTATTAGTATTTTAATTGAGACTGGATTGCCAGGCAGTCAATTTAATTAACTGCGGCACAATTAATTGTGAAAATTGAGGTTTGACTGTGATGTTGCCAATTCAAGTGGTATGTGTAGACTTGGCTACAGCCAAGAGAACTAAAACCATTCCAAGGACATTGTTGGAATAAAATTAGCAGTGCAAGTGTTTACTCAAAATAAAGACATGGAAATCCTGAAGGCAAAGAGCCATCTTTGGCAAACTACCTTAGTTTTTCCATCTGTCAAATGGAGCTCACACAGCCAACTTCACAGCAAAGATTTAAAAACTAGATGCTTATAAAGGTGAAGGATAGGTATGATTCAGCATGGATTTGGGGTGGGAGTTGGGGGAAAAGGGGGCAAACATTGACTGGTTGATTGATTTGAGATGGAGTCTCACTCTGTTGCCAAGGCTGGAGTGCAGTGGTGCAATCTCAGCTTACTACAACCTTGGCCTTCTGAGTTCAAGTGATTCTCCTGCCTCAGCTTCCCAAGCAGCTGGAAGTACAGGTGCCCACAAACACGCCCAGCAAATTTTTTTTATTTTTAGTAGAGATGGGGTTTCACCATGTTAGCCAGGATGGTCTCAATCTCCTGACCTTGTGATCCACCCACCTTGGCCTCCCAAAGTAATGGGATTACAGACGTGAGCCACTGCACCCAGCCGTGTTGATTTATTCTATATCACTACCCCCACTTACCAATCACACCCTTTGGATAAATGCAGTGCAGTTTTCCTGCTGCTTTCCAAGCTGAGAAGGAAAAACCTGGACCACTGGGGACCTTTATCTTCAGCATCTCATGCCTCAAGCATGGACGGCTGCATAGGCTCTGAGAGATGGGTACTGATCATTGTCTTAGAGACATCTGAGTAACAAGATCCTTTCCACAGCATCGGTAGAAACTCCCATTTGACTCTCCTCTCTGGGTGGAACCTCTGTAGAAACCCTCAGAGGAGCCTTAGCCATCGCTAGCTGATTCCAGGGAGTGAGGGCCTTTGACCTGCCTCTAATTCAGTCCTGAGCGAAACCATGCAGTGGCCACCATATCTGAGCACCTCGATGGGGGAACCTGTCACCTACGTATTCTGAGACAGACATAAACTTCTCTCTTCTTGTTGCTGCTGCTGATGTAAATAACAGAAGCAGTTTTCACTTGGAGCCAAACCAATGCCTAACTAATATGATAGAAGAAAAAAACTATAAAGGTTAGAAGGAGATGAACAAAAACACAGGCGTTATCTCTGGGAGGTGGGAATGGGGATGGCTTGTTTTACCTCTGTATGTTTTCCAAATGTTCTCTAATAATGTGAATTCTTTTTGTAACGGGGGAAGCCACATGCATGTAGCATGAAACAAGATAAGCCCCAAGCGATATTCGAGAGGAAAATATATACTTCCTGTGTCTGCATAGGAAAAAAAAAAAAAAAAAGACTGAAATTCTGAGCAGGGAGGACCAAGGAGACCTGGCCGTAAAGGAGAGCAGATGCTGATGAAGGTCGATGCTGGTCCTCATAGCCTAATATGATTGCACCTGCTTCAAGGTGTAGGGGAGAGAAAAGTGGGGAGGGACATCAAAATGTACCTGAGGAAATAACAAGCGCTGGTGATAAGGTTTGGATCTGTGTCCCTGCCGAAATCTCATGTTGAATTGTAATCCCCAGTGTTGGAGGTGGGGCCTGGTGGCAGGTGACTGAGTGATGAGGATGAACCCTTCATAAATGATTTAGCAGTATCCCCTTGGTGTTGTCCCAGTGAGAGAGTTCTCATGCGATCTGGTGGTTGAAAAGTGTGTAGCGCCTCCCCAGTCGCTCTCTGTTGCTCCTGCTCTGGCCATGTAAGATGTGCCTGCTTCCCCTTTACCTTCTGCCATGATTATAAGTTTCCTGAGGCGCCCCCAGTAGCAGAAGCTTCTATGCTTCCTGTGCAGACTGCAGAATCATGAGCCAATTAAACCTCTTTTCTTCATACATTACCCAGTCTCAGGCATTTCTTTATAGCAGTGCGAGAAAAGACTGATAGAGTTGGTGACAGTGTGAGAAACTGGAACCCCTGCACTTCGCTGGTGGGAATGCAACATGGTGCAGCCACTGTGGAAAACGGTTTGATATTTCCCCAAAAAGTTAAAAAGAATTACTGCATGACCCAGCACTTCCACTCCTAGGTATATACCCAACATAATTAAAAACAGGAACCCAAATACTCATATGCAATTATTCATAGCAGCATGGATTCACAAGAGCAAAAAGGTGGAAATAACCCAAATGCCCATTGATAGACGAATGGGTCAACCAACTGTGGTATCAATATACAGTGGAATACTATTCAGTGATAAAAGGGAATGAAGTACTGATACATGCCACAATGTGGATCAACCTTGAACACATGATGCTATTGTATGATCCCACTTAAATAAAATATCCCAAACAGGCAAACCTACTGAGACAGAAGGTAGATTGGTAGGGAAGAGGAATGGGTAGTAGCTGCTTAATTGGTACAGACTTTTATTGTGGGGAGATACAAATATTTTGAAAATAGATAGATGCGGTAGTTACACACCATTGTGAATGTACTGCTATTGAACTGTCTACTTTGAAATGGTTAATCTTACATTATGTGAATTTCACCTCAATTTTTTAAAAGTAGGGGAAAACAAAAAGCGTCCCTGAAGTTTCCTTGCTTTTATGTGTGTCTGCTGCTTCCCAGATGGGAGCTTGGTGTGAGGCTGGGATGGGAGTGCATGTTTGGGATCCTGGGAAGGGGGTCCTTCAGGATGGTCACAGACTTGCAGGCACCCCCTGCACCCCCTGCCCCTGCTGATGATCCGAGCCCTCTGTCAGAACCTCCTTTCCTTTAAGCACTTCTTTCGAGGCTGAGCTTTCACTGTTTTCCTTCTTCTATCTCCTCTCCCCTTTCATTTTTGTAACAACAAAAATTTTATAGCCCCTCAAAGAAAAAGGAAATTAAGCGACTCCCCCAAACAAGGACACATGCAGAGAGGGCGTCTATGGTGGGATTCTAATAGGGAAAATAAAGTAAAGGACAGGCCTACTGAGCTCATCTCCTTATAGCTTCTGGTGTGTGCTTTGCTTGTGGGGCCAGGACAGAAGAAAGAGTGCCACCCCACAAACTTCTATGGTCATAACGAATAAGGCAAATGAACAGGATCTGGAGGATCTCAGGCCTCTGGAGGATCCTACAAGGACTTCTGCTTCCCTGTGGGAGGCCATTTAAATTTAAGAGCTCGAACCTCTCTGACAAACACCATCAGGCCCTGCCTTTGAAGAGCTCTCAGGGCTCTCCTGTCTGAATAAGTCTTGCCAAAATAAGTGGTTCAAAACAAACACTTGAGTGAATGATATATAGGGTACCAGAGATACCACATATGGGAGTAAAGAGGAAGATATTAGAGCTTGTAGGAAATTGCCTGGAGGCATCAAAAAGGTTCCTGTGTTGACGTGTGCGTGAGCCTCAGTTGAAACCTGATTGTCCCAGGCCAGGGGAAAGCTCTCTGATGAGCTTACACATGCTAGATACAAAAACATAAAATGAAAAAAAAAAGAGGTGTCAAATCTAAGCCAGTTACTTCCTTTCTGATGGCCCTGAGAAAAAGAAAAGGGCATGGGAGGTGGAGTGTGGCATGCATACTTTGGATGCTATCAAACCTCTGCCCTCCATGTTTGCAACTGAACCAGGCATTAAAGACACTGACACTGTCAGCACTAAGATTTGCCTCATGGAAAAAGTATTTTAAATGGTAGTTGCAGTAAAAAGACCTAGAGTGGGGAAGATAGAAGTAGTATCTGTTGAGCTCCTGGTAGGTCTCAGGCATTTTCTCTTTGGATTATTTTATTTCAGCATCACATGAATCCAAAGACGGTCTTATCATCGCGGGTGTGGACGTTCAGGCTTGGAAACGCAACGCCATGCTTTTCGCAGCTGCAAGATCCCATGCTGAGACCTAGATCAAGCTACGATGGCAAAGTGCATGCAACTACATCACCCCTCACGTTCTTGCTTAAGCAGAAATTACTTGCTCAGTCAGCCTCCCAGGCTGCCACCATTGCGTGCCATGTGGCTGTTAGTCACAGGCCCACGCACATCACATGCTTCGAATCTGAGACTCTGACCACACAGCCCTGAGTGCTGGGAGTGAGCGAGGACCTGAGGTACCATGAGCAAAAGCAGCTTCATCGGTTCTCATTTCAAAACTACGTAAGAAATAAAGATCAGAAAGAAGTAGGAGTGTTTCACAAGATGCTGGTAAGATTAAAGTGTGCAGGGAGATTTGCAAGGAAAAAAACTTTCATTCATTCATTCATTTGTTCATTCTTTCATCCAAGAAATAATTATCCAGTGCCTACTCTGTGCCAGGAACGGTGCAGGATATACGAGGATGGACAACAAAGACGTGAGCTTGAAATTGTCATTCGGATGGAATAACAATGCCCTAATGTTGCTGGAGCCCAGAGCGGGGCGCTGGCTAAACGCACCATTGAAAGGACATGGCATCTCCATAAAAAGACTTTGCAAAGGTTTCCAAGCACCGGCAACTAAAAGGCAGGAGGATATCAGGGGATGGAGGGTGGCAGGGCAAAGGGTGGAAGAGGGGGTGACATGTGGCTGCTGAGAAAGCTGGAAGAGGTTTGGTCCTAATGGCAAGGGTCCTTATGGTTCTAGGAGCCAGAGGTATTGCCTGTTTCCTCCCACCCTCCAAGGGCCTGGCAGAATTGTCTGAAAGGCTGAATTCCATCATGACCTCCGCTTGCCCAAAGGCCTCAATTGGCTCTGTGTTGCCTATGGACAAAACCCTTCTCTGAGTGGTGTATTCCCAACAGGGGTGACAATACATCCAGGGGTGTTAACATTGGTTTTGAGGGACGACAGTTGGGGAATAAACACTGTTCACCCTTTCATTTACAAGGCATATACCATGTGAATATGGTACATGAACAGGCATTCAGCACATCTGTGGTATTCAGATTTCATGGGCAAAGACCATTAGGAAAGTCGTATCTCAAAAGGCTCCTGGGGGAGGGGGCCATAATGAAAAAAAAAAAAAAGGTTGGGGAACCCTCTAGGCCAAGGTTTCTTACCTCCAGTGTTATTTTCATCCAGGACCACATAAGATTTTGTTGCAAGGGTCTGCCCTGTTCATGTAGGATGTTAACCACTATCCCCGGCCTCTACCCCCAGAAATCAGGAGCACACCATTACCTCATCCTAAGTTATGACAACCAAAAATGTCTCTAGACATTGCCACAACTTCCCTGGGTGCAAAAGTGGTCCCATCTGAGAACGCTTGAACCAGATGAGGCTATTCGTGTAGGTGTTCACTAAGTCATAACTAAGTAAAACATAACAATGTTGACTTTTCAAGGACTGGGGTATCTTTTATTGGTGGCAATCAATTCTGGTCCAGAGTTAAAATGCAGAGTGACAAGGCAAAAGCAGGGGCCCAGCCTTGCCAATAGTGAAGGCCTTTTCACATCCAACGACGGTCTCACCAGGAGAGAAGAGGGGCTGGGGAGTCCCTTCCACAAGCCTAGAAATGTCCATCTCCCTTTGGGTCCGGAGAGGCCTCATTAAATTCCGAGGCTGCATCGGTGGACCCTGACTTGCAGCTGAGCATTTCAAGGTCTCCCCGGGGCCTCCAGTGGACAGGAAGCTGGGGTAATAAATTGCCTCTGCTTCCCGGCTTAGGTTGTGGGTCTCAGAAGATTACGCCCTAAACATCCCATTCTGAAGGGTGGAGAGCTGGCGGACCCAACACCAGAGACCAAGTGTGGGTCTTGGGGTTTGGCAAAGTGGCAACTCTGTAAACACCATTAGGTAGCCACAGAATAATCTATCCTCCTCTTCAGGACAGACAGTTGCATCGGGTGACATTTGCTACGTGTAATATTTAGGTTTGTGCTAAATAAAAAACAAAACTGAAATAATTCCCTGCACATTGCACAATATTTAAGGAAATAATACATGGTTTATTAAAGTTGTTAACCTTAACAGAGACGGATTCATCACATCATAACTAGGCCAGGTTCTAGAAAACAGAATCCCATTTTGTTGTGGAACGTGAGGCTGAACAATTTACCAAGACTCTTTCCAAGGCTAGTGTATAGCAAGGCAGGTACTAGGGAAGAACCCACGAGCTGTTCAATTAAGATGTTTATTGATGTGACACACAAAATTCTCCTGCTTTATTATCTGTACTGGAAGGTGGTTATTCATTTAACTGCTTTGCTTTGTGCTGTGAGGTCATTAGAGACAGTTTTTCTCTAACACAAATCCAAAAGAATCCATTCTCTGAAGAGTACGCTTGCCTTCTTTTCCCTCCAAAAGTATTAACGAGATTGAATTTACCTGATATTGTTTGATTTGTGAAATCACACTGCACTTTCAAGCGCAGAAATGAGGAGAGTCCTTTACACTTTTTGAATGCAAGATTTTTTCAGAAAGGTGAAACCATTTAGAAAAGAATTTTAAACATTCAACATAAATGTTGCATGAGTTTTGTGCTAGGGAAAAGAAAGCTGACTAGTAATAAAATCACCTTGAAATAATCGTAGGATAGGTAATGTTAAATTAAATGAACACGCCAAAGGAAAAACCAAAATTCTACACATGCAAATTTTTCCCTAGTTGGAGATAGAAATTTCTGTTTTCCAAGGGAAGCAGGGGCTCGGCTCATGAGCCCTGGTGCCCCCACCCCCGAACCCCTGCCCGCGTATCAGCACAGAAACTTGTGTCATTAAAAATACCCAGAAATACTTTTCATTTACTTTTTCTCTGGGAACAAATTACTCAAATTGAACTCAAGCTTTAAACTTTCATTTGTTAAAAGAGCACTTTGAAAAACCAGACAAGGCAAAGCAAAGCAAACAAAATAAAACCCTGAAGTTGGTCCTCCTACAGTTTGAGAGACTGAGACAGAAAGAAAAACTGTGCCCCCTGCCCCCAAAAAAAGAAAGCAAAAAGAAAGCAAAAAGAAAAAAAATAAATAAAGGGAGGCTTCGTATTCATCAGACATGTTGTTAGAGATGTTTGAAGAAATCAGCAGATACTTTAAGAACATATGAGAATTCATACTTGGTTGGCTAATTATTGAGTAGCTCTGTTCTCTGTATTGTGCTGTTAAAAGTGGACATCGTTCTAGAACAGTTCTATTTTTCTTCCTTTTATCACCTTCCCCAGTCTACCCGGCTGCCTCCACTAGGGAACATAAGTACCCAAACGCCGGGATGACAGCCCGGACTTCTGCAAAGCGGCTTAATTACTCATTACGAGATTCCATCAACACAAGCTCTGGTCTGTGGTTTTGTAATAAGGGCCTTTATCTTTCTTAGGATTTCACTCCTTCATAAAGGGGGACGTGGCAGAGATTTCCGCAACCCCACCTTATACGGGAAGGGAATGAGAGGATTTTAATGCATGAATTTGATGTCATTAACAATGCTGACAGCTGTTTAATCCCAGTGGAAACAACAGCTGAGTCCCAACTGCAGGAAAAATAATTAACTCTTCAATGCGATCGGAGGAAGGGATCTTATGAATCAATTACGGGTCTCTTGCCTTACCTGCAGTTTTTGTCAATTACTCAGCCCTTCGGTCGGGAGGCTCCAGCGCTAATAAAATGACAGGCAGCCCTTACAGGCGGGGAGATGTGTTAAGTTCAGAGGACAGATTTATTAAATGGGTCTGTTCTAAGTTTGCCATTAATTAAAATTAAAAACCATTTTTTATGTTTCCACTGAATCACAGAGAATAATGAACTAAAAGTAAAAGGAAATAATAAAGTGGGAGTCTTGGGTGACCTGAGGTCAGGGAGGAGAAGGCAGCTGAGCTGGAAGGGAAAGAAAAATAGGCTCTGCAGTTGAAACAGAAACAGAGGGTGGGATGTGCAGCGGCATGTACTTTATGACATGTGCCATTCAATTTAAATGGAACATTTAGACACCTGCCAATGACGGTAAATTTGCTACTCTTCAACCTTCCTCCCCCAGAGATAGTCAGTGAGCCTCTCTTGGAGGCTTCAGGTTCTTTTTTTTTTGTTTTTCACCCCTGCTTGCTGACTTCCTTCCAGTGACTATTTCTACTGCTTTTAATTTGTAAAATATTATAGATATAAATAATGTCTGATTAAGATCCTGCTTTGAAATACACGGCGCTCACTTCAAGGCTCCCATCCAATAAAGCCCTCCTGGATCCTTTCCATTCATTTATAATGCGAGACTCTGAGCAGATGTCTTAAGTATTCAATGTTACAAACAGCAACATTACATGAATTTAAATTTGGCTCTTTGTCTGAACGCCCCTCCAAGCACGGCAGCTGATGGCCAGGGAGCCCAGTTTCATCTGGAAATGAAGTTGCTCTGCCACCTGCCCCAAGCTTCCTCCTCCGATGGAGGACGACAGCCTGCTCTTTCCTGAGAGGTCTGGGCTGCTGGGTATACGGGGAGACCTTCCGGCAGATCAGGGTCTTCTAAAGTGACAGGTGAAGCAAGAAGTTTCGGAGTAAACAGCAGGTGGACAAACTCCTACCTCGGCCTGGGAAGAGCTCCAATGCTCCCCGAGTGTGCGCCTGAGGCTCCCGATGGATCCTCATAAAGAGCCTGCAAGGTCTGCACTAATATCCCGATTCTGCTGATGAGGAAACTGAGGTCCCAGGAAGAGAAATGAACTAGCTTTCTCTTGTTAGTGTTCTCTTTAAATGGCATTTAACAGATGTGCATGTGAAAATCCTCAGGTAAAGTTTGGAACCCAACAGTACAAAAAGAAGGCCGGGGCGGCAGAGGGTTGGGATCCGGGGGGCGATTTACCAGAGACATGACTGAATGCTTTAACTTGAAAAAAAGGAACCGTAAGGAATATAAGGGATATTGTAACAATAGATTTGGTCCACCCAGTACCCTTCCTTTTTCTTATGCTCTTCTGGGAAGCACACTTTGCTCCATTTGACCCGTCAGGGATCCATTACAGTGCTCCATTCTCTTTCCATGGCTGTAGATACATGACCTAGGACACCTGTTAAACAGCCTATCTCTTTTTTTTTTTTTTTTTTTTTTTTTTGACACAGAGTCTCTCTGTCACCCAGACTGGAGAGCAGTGGCGTGATCTTGGCTCACTGCAACCTCCGCCTCCCGGACTCAACAGATTCTCCTGCCTCAGCCTTCTGAGTAGCTGGGATTACAAGTGCCTGCCACCTAATTTTTGTATTTTTAGTAGAGATGGGCTTTCACCATGTTGGCCAGGCTGGTCTCGAACTCCTGACCTCAACAAGTGATCTTCCCACCTCAGCCTCTCAAAGTGCTGGGATTACAGGTGTAGGCCACTGTGCCCGGACCTAAAAAGTCTATCTCTTGACCACAGCGATTGCTCAGGAATAAAGCATATGGCTCACACTGGACTAGAATCTTACCTGATATATATATTGATATACATATATATATGTATATATATATATATACACCCTGGGAAACAGAGTGAGGAGCTCTCCTGCTGTTATGAAGCTAGCATGAGAATGGGAATCTGGATTTTCTGGCAGCTGTTTTTCCCACCAGGTAGAGAAAACCTGCTGCAGAAGTAAGAAAAACAGAGACCACCATAGCAAAAGACAGAAGGAAACAAATCATCTGATTATATTTTTGAGTCCCTGGATCCAGCCATGCCTGAAGCCATCACTCCAAGACTTCCTGGTACATGAACCAACATACTCCCTTTTGCCAAAAGCTGGCTTTAGTTGCCCCCCAAGAATCATGACTAATAAGGAAGAATGAGGGGAGGTACACACTGCTCTGTGAAAGTTCTACACATGGCTCCTCCTATCTTTTTAAATTATGGCCTCAAATGAATTCTCAGCAAATTTCTCATGATTCTGGCATTACACTATACTCTTTGTTAGCTCTCTGACTTTCCTCATACTGTTCCTTCTACCTTGAATGCCTTACTCTTCCACTTCCATACTTGGTGAGGGTCTATACATTGTTCAAAGCCTAGCTCAAACACAATGCCTTGGGTCGAGCCTCCCCTGGTTTTATTAGGTAGTACCAGGTTCCCCAAATAAACTGTGATCGCTCAAGAGCAAGAGTTGCACCTTTGTCACTGCTGTGCTCTCAACAATAAGGACGATGCTGGGCATGAGGTTATGGTAATTGATGTTATTCAAAAACCATTCACAGTGAACTAGAGACAGTCCACATGGAGTTTACACTGTAGTGGCGAAGGGCAGAGAATCAAAGAAAATGATTCGGGCAGGGATAAATCTGAGTCTCTAACTGAGAGCCAACACCGTGCTGTGGTTATCAAAAGAGCTAATGGCTTTCAATGGGGGCATTAATAGCATGAGGATGTGTGGGGTAGAGGTGACAGGCCCATTCCACGATGTGCTACTCAGGCCACATCTGGGTTCCTGTCGTGGTCCAGACTTAAATGAGGGCACTTGGGAAATTTGAGCGTTAGACTAGTTGAATCCCATCACAGTTTTCATACAATTTTGTAACAGCTTTGTTGAGATATGATTCATATACCATACAATTCACCCATTTAAAGTGTTCAAAGTTTTAGTACAATCAAAGAGTTGTGAAACAATTTCCACAATCAACTTTACAACATTTTTATTGCTTTAGAAGGAATCCTGCTATCTTTAGCTGTTAATCCCAAATCCCTCCATCCACGCCCCATCCCCAGCCCCTGGCAACCACTCTACTTTCTGTTTCTGTAGATTTGCCTCTTTGGGGTATTTCATGTAAATGAAATCATATAACATATGGTCCTTTGTCACTGGCTTTTTTGATTAGTACAATGTTTTCAACATGCGAATTTTCCTTTCTTTCTTTTCTTTTCTCTTCTTTATTAAAGCTGCAGGAAACTCCCTTGTTCATAAACAGCACCTTGCATGAAATAAAAAAATACGCAACAAAGAAGAGAGGAACTGTTCTGGTTGAAAGAGAGTGGTTCGGTGTGGTGGCTCACGCCTGTCATCCCAGCACTTTGGGAGGCTGAGACGGGTGGATCACTTGAGGTCAGGAGTTTGAGACCAGCCTGGCCAACACGGTGAAACCCTGTCTGTACTAGAAATACAAAATTAGCTGGGCATGGTGGCATGCGCCCCTGTAATCCCAGCTACTCGGGAGGCTGAGGCAGGAGAATCCCTTGAACCAGGGAGGTGGAGGGTGCAGTGGGCCAAGATAGCACCATTGTATTCCAGCCAGGTGACAGAGAGAGACCCTTTCTCAAAAAGGAAAAAAAAGAGAGAGAGAGAGAGCAGGGTGGCAGTCCTAGTGTTACTTTCTTGACTTTGTCCCCTGAGGTAGCAAAGGAGCACGCTAGGGTTTGTGATTGAATTCAATGCCCAGATCCATAAGACCAGACACAGAAACAGCCAGGGAGTCCCCTGACTGCTCCACTGGCTTCTCCCTCCCACAATTATATGCCAGGTCTCTAATGGAGGAAATAACAAGACAAGGGCCACTGGGGCCTGGTAGCTGAGCCACTCCCCGGGTTCCAGGCAGTCCATCTGGAAATACAAAGTTCTATTTTGTTATACATTTGAAAGTGGAAAAAAGCTGTGCTATTTCAAGTTGCCTTTTTATTTTTTTCTTTAAGAAACTGCCTTCTCCATGAAGAAGTATTATGTGACAAACATTCCAAGTCCCTTCTTATGGTAATACTGCACTTTGCAAATGGCTCGGATCCAATCCAATTGAACATAATAAAATGAAACAATCTGTGCTATCTCCAATAGCTTTAATCTTCACCATGCTAATGATTCCTAAAACCAATGAGCATGGTTTCAAAAAGAAGAAGAGGAAGAAGAAAGAAAAGACACATTCTGCCTCTCCCGATATCAGCCTCCTTGGCAGCTGGGGCTTGTGCTTTTTGTCACCATCATGAACCTCTCAACGGGGTCCTTGGGAAAAGCCTGCCCCATTGCTCTGAGGTCAAAGTTTACATGTGAAACCAACTTATAACAGTCATCATAATGTTCCGTTGCTTGTGATGGCTAACAATGAAACATAATTGCATCCACGATGAAGACTGCCATCTCATTTTGCAAGGTTGGTGAGAACTCCCTAGGGAACAGTTTGGCTACCACCAGGACCTGGTCTCTGGCAATTAGCAATGACAATTTATCTCCATCTACACAAAATGGCCAGGGCTCAGAGCACATGGTTCCTGCCTCGGGTCGGTGGTGACAGTTCCCTGTTGGATTCCTACGGGTAGGACTATGGGGCACAGTTTCTGGGTAGTCTGGAAATCGCCCATTCACTCATTCACTTGCACATATGAATCATGTCCATGTGCTGTGCCATGCAGACCACGCACTGTGCCATGCGGACCACGCGCTGTGCCATGCGGACCACGCGCTCTGCCACGCGGACCACGTGCTGTGCCACGCGGACCACGCGCTGTGCCACACGGACCACGCACTGTGCCACGCAGACGATGCACTGTGCCATGCGGACGATGCACTGTGCCATACAGACCACACACTGTGCCATGCAGACCATGCACTGTGCCACAAGGAATGGTAGATTAAACACATACACTTATACATCTTCTTTTAATATAGTGGGGTATGGGCTAAATGAGAAGTATAAACACAGAACTGGAGGTGAGGAAAGGAAGAAAGGCTCCCTGTCTCCCTGTTCCCTCCTCCTCCTGCAGCTACTGATGTGGCCCCGGAGGCTGCAACAGAGTTGATTTATGTGGCATCACTCCCATCCTCTCCCATCCTGCCTCTCCTACTCTTACACACCCCAAAGATTTGGAACTCTGTGCCATCCTCTGCAGTCTCCAGCTCCTGAGTCCTCCTAAGTCAGGTCCTGACCATTCATGGTGATCCTTAATCCTGTGGGAACCTAACACCCACTAGACTCTCCCAAGTTAAATCTGAATGACACCAGTCTTGGCTGTTTCCTGTATTTCTTTAAAAGTCTACACAGGGGGTATTGGGCATAGTGGCTCACACCTGTAATCCCAGCACTCTGGGAGGCCAAGATGGGTGGATCACCTGGACTCAGGAGTTTGAAACCAGCCTGGAGAACATGGTGAAATCCCCATCTCAGCAGGAAAAAAAAACAAACCACAAAAATTAACCAGGCATGTTGGTGCATACTTGTGGTCCCAGCAACTCAGGAGACTGAGGTGGGTGGAAAGCTTGAGCCCGGGAGGCTGCGGTGAGCCATGATCATGCCACTGCACTTCAGCCTGGGTGACAGAGTGAGTCTCAAAAAAAAAAAAAAAAAGGCCTCGGCAGGCAGGAGTACTTGCCTCCCAGTTGTTTGGGGCTAGATTCATCCACATGCAACATGATTTGAATCACGCATTTTCCTCTTTCCTTCCAGGTATCTCTCAGGGCTGATGGGCTTCTCAGAGAGGCAGGTAAACTTGGGAAAACAGGCTGAAACACATATCAGATATCCCAGGGACAGGTGTATGACTATGGGGAAAGTTCTAGAAGAGAAAAGAAAGGACAACAATGGACCAAAGGAAGCCTTTGAATAGTTTGCGTATTCTACACGCTTTTCTTCCAGTGGAGACAATAATAAATGTTAATAAGAAATAACTCAGTATTTACGAACCCCTTACCATGTACCAGACACAACGCAGACGCTTTTTATCTACAAACTCCTTCAATCTCCACTGCAACTCTATGAGGTGGGAACTATTATTTTTCCCATTTCACAAATTTAGTACCCGAGGCCCAAAGCAGTAGGTAATTCTGCCAAAGTAGAACAGTTGGCACATGTGATTTGAATCCAGACCTCCATTTTCAGTGATATCAGCAGACCATGAAAAGAGTTTTGCAATATATTTAAGCTCCTTTAAACAGTGTGCACCCTTTGACTCAGTGATCTTACTTGTGAAAATGTAATCTTAAGAAATAGCTCAATATTATTAATACATACTATATTTATTGATTCAAAACATTCATATGTTACTTTTTAGCCTTACTTATAGTAAGGAAAATTTAGAAGCAATCTAAATTTTCACTATTAGGGGAATAGTTAAAAAAAAAAACTACAGTCATAGCCACTAAGTGGAATTTATAGCCATCTTAAAAACGATGTACATGAAAAGTCTATAATATTGTGGAAGGGTATTTTAGTGTTAAGGTCAAAGCAGAACCAAAACTTCTATAGACAGTATGATTACAAATATGTTTAGATGCCAGGATAGGGGGTGTACAGTAAACGAAAAGAAGCAATGTTTTCCATTTGGTTCCATCTGAAACAGCTATCAGGAAATGATTTGTTTCTGAGCATGTCTGTTATCTCCTCTTAACCTATAGCCTCTTAAACCAGTGCCTCTAGAAAACTCAACCTGACTTTTTTGTTCCTGAGATATTTCACACGGAAAAATAAATTATATCATGGGATTTAATATCTAAGTTGGATAAGTAAAGCTAGGTTCTTTAGCTGATAGGTAAGAAGCCACGCAAAAAAGCTTGGAATCCTCAGAGCTGGTCACACAGTGTATCCAAAATTGATGAGGCACACAGATAGCACCTGGAGATAACTTTTTCCATACTTGTTCTCAGGTGCAGAACCAAATCACAGCATCTCCTTCCTCCAACTCTACTTTGGAGCAAATTTAGTCCAAATTAGATCACCCGTTTCATCCAATTGTATAAACCACGGCAATACTGCTTGGGAAAATCTAATAGTGTTAATCTAAGAACTGCTCCTGTGCCCACAATAGAATCAAACAAATAATCAATAAGCCTCTAGATATTATAACATCACTGAGTGAAGGGACAGAAAAGATTGTGTGTGCACAGGGAGCTGCTTAAATGGGATCAAGTCACAATGCGGGAAGGGCAAAGCCAACACAAAAAAATGAGGACGACAAAACCAGGTTGAGTAACATAGTTCATCCTAGAGATGCTAATAGTGCCAGAATCTTCTAGTGGAAAGCATTAGACTGTGTATCCGAATAAGGCAGGCATTTTTTTTTTTTAAGATGGAGTTTTGCTCTTGTTACCCAGGCTGGAGTGCAATGGTGCCATCTCGGCTCACTGCAACCGCTGCTTTCCAGGTTCAAGTGATTCTCCTGCCTCAGCCTCCCAAGTAGCTGGGATTACAGGTGCCTGCCACCATGCCCAGCTAATTTTTTGTATTTACAGTAGAGATGGGGTTTCACCGTGTTGACCAGGCTGGTCTCAAACTCCTAACCTCAGGTGCTCCACCCACCTCAGCCTCCCAACGTGCTAGGATTATAGGCATGAGCCACCGTGTCTGGCCAAATTTTACTACTGATTTAAACATCTTGTTCAACCATCAATACTATCTCTGTGGATTGTTACTATTGTTCCCACGTTACTGATGGATACATATGAGGTTTAAAGAGCTTAGTTCACTTTCCCTCTTCTCACAGATCCACTGGGAAGTGCCCCAGTATGGACTCTGTCTGGGGGCTCCAGCCCTACATTTCCCTTCTGCACTGCCCTAGCAGAGGTTCTCCATGAGGGCTCCAGCCATGCAGCAAACTTTTGCTGGGGCATCCAGGTGTTTCCATATATTTTCTGAAAACCAGGCAGAGGTTCCCAAACCCCAATTCTTGACTTCTGTGCCCCCACATACTCAACACCACATGGAGGCTGCCCAGGCTTGGGGCTTCCACCCTCTGAAGCCACAGCCTGAGCCATACATTGGCCCCTTTCAGCCATGACTGGAGCGGCTGGGACACAGGGCACCAAGTCCCTAGGCTACACACAGCATGGGGACCTAGGGCTGGGCCCATGAAATCATTTTTTCCTCCTGAGACTTCACGCCTCTGATGGGAGGGGCTGCTGTGAAAGTCTCTGACATGGCCTGGAGACATTTTCCTCATGGTCTTGGAGATTAACATTAGGTTCCTTGCCACTTACACAAATTTCTGCAGCCAGCTTGAATTTCTCCCCAGAAAATGGGTTTTTCTTTTCTATCGCACAATCAGACTGCAAATTTTCCAAACCTTTATGCTCTGCTTCTTTTATAAAACTGAATGCCTTTAACAGCACCCAAGTCACCTCTTAAATGTTTTGCTGATGAGAAATTTCTTCTGCCAGATACCCTAAATCATCTTTCTCAAGTTCAAAGTTCCACAAATCTCTAGTGCAGGGGCAAAATGCTGCCAGTCTCTTTGTTAAAACATAACAAGAGTCACCTGTGCTCCAATTCCCAACGAGCTCCTCATCTCCATCTGAGACCACCTTAGCCCGGACATTATTGTCCATATTGCTATCAGCATTTTGGGCAAAGCCATTCAACAAGTCTCTAGGAAGCTCCAAACTTTCCCACATTTTCCTGTCTTCTTCTGAGACCTCCCAACGGTTCTAACTTCTTCCTGTTACCCAGTTCCAAAGTCACTTCCACATTTTCAGGTATCTTTTCAGCAATGCCCCACTCTACTGGTACCAATTTACTGTATTAGTCCATTTTCACACTGCTGAAAAAGACATACCTGAGACTGGGAAGAAAAAGAAGTTTAATCAGGCTTACAGTTCTACATGGCTGGGGAGGTCTCAGAATCATGGTGAAGGTGAAAGGCACTTCTGACATGGTGGTGGCAAGAGAAAAATAGCAGAAACCCCTGATAAATTCATCGGATCTTATGAAACTTATTCACTTTCATAAGAATAACATGGGAAACACCAGGCCCCATGATTCAATTACCTCTCCCTGGGTCCCTCCCACAACACGTGGGAATTCTGGGAGATACGATTCAAGTTGAGATTTGGGTGGGGACACAGCCAAAGCATATCAGCAAGTCAATAGCATCTTTAAGGCCCACTTTCTGTATCTTAAAATGGAAAAAACAATATGTGTCTATGTGTTAAGTGCATAGTGGAATGTCTGGCAGAAAGTCCATACTCAATGCATATTGGCTCTTAATAGCCTTATCATGACATCACCTTAATTATTTTTAAAAAGCATACCACTAACATAACTAGCATAAGCAAATACTGAACTCTAATTCAGTAACTCAAGGATGACACACCTGCTTAAGTGTTTAGGAGTGAAGTGACTGCTGTCTGCAACTTATTTAGCTTTTTGTTTGTTTGTTTGTTTTTGTTTCTGAGACGAGGTATTACTCTGTCGCCCAAGTTGAGTGCAGCAGTGTAATCACAGTTCACTGCAGCTTCAATCTCCTGTACTCCAGCAATTCTCCTGCCTCAGCTGCCCAAGTGGCTGGGATCACAGGCATACACCACAATGGGCAGCTAATTGTTTTTATTTTTGTAGACATAAGGCCTCACTATGTTGCCCAGACTGGTCTTGAACTCCCGGACTCAAGCAATCCTCTCACCTCTGCCTCCCAAAATGCTGGTATTACAAGTGTGAGCCACTGCACCTGACCTACAACTTATTTTGAAATGAATCAAGATAGACTGATGGATAGATAAGAGGAATGGTAAATGGATAGAGATGCAAATAGAAGGAAATGTTAATTGTAGAATCTAGGTGGTGCATATCAGAGTACTTACAGAACAATTCTTTCAACTTTTGTGTACGTCTGCAATTTTTCATAATACAAACTGTTGGTAGGATGGCAGTGGCAGAGAAAGAAGAATGACAATAAAGAATGAAATACCGTGGGTAAATCCCACAACCTAATGAGGAGTAAAAGAAGCAAGACAGCAAAGAATGCGTACTGGGTGACTGTTTATATGAATTCAGGAACAGAAAGCTATGGTGATAGAAATCAGAATAGTGGTTACCTCTTAATGCTGATGGTACTTCTTGGTTAGAAAGGGGAACAGATGAGCCTTCTGAGGTGTTAGAAATGTTCTCTGTCTTGATCTGAGTGATGTTTACACAGTTGTATAAATAAGTATGAGTTCATTGAACTGTACATTTAATGTGTGTGCACCTTACCGTAGGAATGATACATCTCAAGTTAGATTCTGATGCAAGCAGCTCACATTTTCTGAATGCCCTCCTCTTCCTGTGCCAGGCATTCTTTCTAGGCACTTTCTGATGCATTCACTTGGAAAACCATTTCAGAGAATTGTCTGACAGAATACATTATTTAAGCCTTTAAATGCAATGTGAAGCAATCTCACTTTCTTAGAAAATGACTGTCATCCCTGAGAGTAAGCTTGGCCTACAAGGAAATTATTAATGTGTGAAACTCCTCAGCCTCCTAGCCCTTGTCCAGAGCCTTTGGGCCTTTTCTTGCTTCCTTCACAATCAGATTCCTTCTTTTTTTTTAAAAAAAAAAAAAAAAAAAAAAGGATGCCTTGCTGACTCCAAATCTCTTCCCTCTGGCACAGAATTCAGCTACTGGGATAGAGAAAAAAGAAGCCACCTCCAAATAACATCACACAGAAAGTCATCCACAGGGTGGCTGTCCTCATCAAAGCCTAGGCTCCTCTTCTCTCCTCTGGGAGACATTCCTGTTCAGACGGCAAGCCTCTCCCTCTTTTTCACCCTAAGACTGTCCCTTTCCAAAGCTCCTTTATGGCCCAACCCACTGGATCATAGGTAGAAGTCACATCCAGACTTGCTCAGGAGCAGCCTGGAAGGAGGTCCTGATAAGAGATAAGGGATCTGTTTAAGGCAACAAAGACTTGGCTGCCGGGTCCATCCCTAATACCTGCCAAATTGTGCTTGATGTAAATCTGAAGGCAATAGCTCTTGGATGCAGACAATATGGAACCACAGAATGATTTCTGCAAAATCAACTTCATGGAAGATGTAGTAGAAATAGAGATGCATTAAGATTCAGGACAGCAAGACTACTATGATAACCTGAGGTACTTGTTTAAAAGATAAAGTTCCCCAGGTTCCTCCTCAGACTTACTGAACCAGAAAATTTGGAAGTGATACCCAGAATATGCTTATTTTAACAAGCTCACCTTGGGGATTCTCTTGCATGTGAAGCTGGAAGATCAAAGACTCTTTGTAAAGAGTCCCTTCAGAAAAACAAGCCTTTCATTTATCCCCCCTTACTCACCCATCCATGCACCCACCAACCCACCCATCCATACATCCATCTACTTACCCACCTACCACCCACCATTCCACACACCCATGCATCCATCCATCTACCTATCCATCCATCCATCCATCCATCCATGCATCCATCCATGTATCCCATAGCTATATATCTGCTGAGTGTTATCTCTGTGCCATGCCACAAACTGCAACCTCCTTGATGGTCAAAGACCAAGTTTCCTTACACCAACTAGTTTTACAGAGAACTACGTCAATTTAGGCATGTTCAATTATGTAATCATCAGTTCATATATAACTATCATTTTTTAAAAACCTTACAGTAATTTCCCTCATTTTTCCTCATTAATCTGCATAAACCTTTTAACTTCTGATGTCACCATCCCTGCATAAAGGACCCCTGGCTTTTAGGAGAGTATGATCTGGAACATAACCATTGAATGCTTGGCTTGAGTCTTTCTTTCAGGGGAACTTGCACCATGAGCTGAGAACGCCTGAGTCTCACGGGCCTGAGGGTCATCATGCCCAGATGTATGGAGCTCATTACTTTTACAGACGTCTCGTTACAAGTAAGTAAAGATACTCCATGGAGAATACACTATAGATTCTTCTCTTTCCAGAAAGCTAAGATAATTTGGGACCCAAAGCAAGCCCCATAGGCTCTGAAGTTCTTTACTTTTAACATCAAGTCTTCAAAAGAGCTATGTATGTATATAGTAAATAAAGCAACTGAGGCAGAGATTCAGTAAAACAGGATGCTGGTTTAACAAGAAGACATAAAAATAAGGTGACTAAATAGAGAACTCCCAAAGCTACACAGGCTCCTTTTGGAACAAGTGCTGTGTACCTCTACTGGAAAGTCATACATCCCAGTAGCTGATGGCACAGGGACCTATTGTCCCTGATGGCTCTCTGTTCCCTCCAGACCGTAAGAACCTTGAAGGTAGAGACAATTTCCTTATTTCTGACCAATGGATCTGTTCCATGCCTGACAGTCATAACTCAATAAATACCTGCTCTCTTGTGGAGATATTTCCTTCTGGGCTAAGAAGGTGACAAAATGAGGCAGTTGTAATCTCCAGTAGCTTTAAGCTAAAGCAAATAAATGATTTTCATGAAGTGACAGTGTCCTTTCATATGAAGTACTGAGGATGGTAGAGAGCAAGTCTAGATGGCTGAAGGACAGGTAGTATCAGCCCATTCACTCAGCAGCAACAAACACGGACTTAGTTTTGAATATACCACAAGGCAAACATTACGCTAGAAAATATGAAGCCTAGTCCTATAATTTTCTGTCTTTCATAGCTGGAGGTGGGGAGGTCTTTGTCCTGTGACCCAAATTATGGTCATTTTTGGTGTCAGACATTACAAGTCAGGTACTATCTTTTACACCAGAACATGGCTTTCTGGAATTAGCTGTGCTTCCTCAGTCTACTCTGCCTCTGAGCCACAACACAACCCCTTATCCCTCACTCTTTGACAATGACCCTGACCTGTAGCCATTTAGTCTGTCCTACCATGCACCAATACCCACTAACTGGTAGACCTAAAGCACAAATGTCATTGGTATTTCCTTTAGTCAACCAGAAGGCTCTCACCTTATACACACCCTTTATTCTCAACCTTGGTTGCAAATGAGAATTAATTAGGGATTCTAGAAACTCTTGATGCCCAGGCTGTATCCTTATCCAATTAAATCAGACTCTCCAGAAGAAAACCAGGCATCAGGATCTTTTATGGTTCTCCATATGATTTCCACAGGGTTCAGAACACCGACAGAGGACATCTTTCCCTCACTTGGCTCGGATTCATCAATATGGGCATTTGGTCATGGAAAGGCTCCTAGGCCTTTTGATGTGGTATTTGCAGGGGGTCTCATCAGTGTCTGAGCCTCCAGTCTATCCGACAAATTTTGATGAGCTCTTTGATCTTTCACCAAGACACTGGCCTTCCTATCACACTGAGAGTCAATACTACGGATTCTCACAACCTAGAAGTAGATGGATGGATAGATGGATGAATGGACAGATGAATGGATGAACAGGTGGATGAATGCATGAGTGAATAGATGGATGGACAGATAGATGGATGGCTAACCCTGTGAAGGTTTTTATTATCATACCTGAATTAGCTTGTTAGTGTTATCTTTTCAAATGTTTATATCCCCTAATGGACGTCAAGTTCCAAAAGATGGACATCTTTATCTCTCTTTGCTTTCTCAGGGCCAAGCACAGCACTTGGCTGGCAGCAGATATAGCGACAGGTAAAAAATACATGCCTTTTGAAAAATAAATGAATTAGGTTCAATGCCCTTATTTCTAAGTCTGTACAATATTATTCCAGGAACATAATTTCTCAGTAATGAGAAGAATGAGAACCTTGACGTAGAGATGGCCCATTGATATTTTACTTTCATACTCTACAAGGAAATACCTAGCAGTAAGTTCGGATAAACATTCTAATTGGAAGATGGTCTTACTAATCTCAAGAAAAAGTGGGTAGACAAGCATTTTTAAAAACATTACATTATTTTAATATTAAATGTCTTGCTGTTATAGAACTCCCTTTTTTCACAGATGGGAAACTAAGGCCTAGCAAATAATTTACCTCAGATCTTGAACCCAGAACTCTTATTTTTTAGTCCAAATCTCTTCCCATTAAGCTATGCTCACCCTATGGAGTTGAACACAACGAACATGTTTTTTTCTTTTGAATCAAAGGAAGAATTTTAAAATTACATAACCCTCTTCCCCTGTGCCCGCTAACCCAACCATGTCCTATTTTCAGATTAAACTATCCAAAGTGGCATTGATGACTTGGTATTTTTCATCAAACTAATTGCATCCTGGGGATACCTGCACATACCATGTAATTTATATTTCAGCTGTCTGAGAATACCAAAAGAAAACCAGAGAAGCCTTTCTTGTACCACACGTGGTAAAAGGATGGACTCGCATTTCTAGTGGGAGACAGGGGCAGCACTGTTAAAAAACACTGTTCAGCTTACTTTGGAAACTACAAGGCACCATAACTTCCCAAATTGGCAAAACTACCTGCTATGGACTGTAGTAAAGTGTGTTTTTAAATTATTTCAGAACCATAAAACCTCTCCATAGAGAGTGCTTTGAAACTGCAAATTAAATATAGAACATCTATGAACTGTATCCATTTTTACAGTAAGTATATATTTCCATGGGGGTTTGTACCATCTTTTTTGTCTAGTTACACTAGTTAATAATGCAGTGAATTTGCAGTAATAGAGTAAATGTTATTTTGATGACACTATTTGATTAAATTAAAGATGACATTAAAAGGACCATTTCAATAAAGAACCGAAATATTTAGAAGTAGCTGGAGCTGAGTGTTTAAGTCAGCTAGTCTGGCGGTCTTAAAAGGACCAAATGGAATTTCCTTCGCTGTGTGAATGATTAGCAAGTTAAGGAACAATAGGACCAAATAATATATGGGAGAATATGAAGGCTCAGATTCCAAGACCCAGGCAATTTTAGTTATTTGAGGCAGGCACACCACGCGCCAGAAAACAGCTCATGTGGCCTTGGGAAAATGTAGAAACGCATTAAATAAAACGAAAGTGAGAGGGCACTGAGATTTGCAGCAAATGTGCTGATGTGGTGACAGTGAATTGAGTTGTTGCACAAACAAAAGAAAGGGCGGATTAGTCATGTGTCCCCCCACGCCCAGCCTCTTCTCTGCAAATTCACAAAGGCACAAGTGGGCCAGCCACACCAGCGCAGGGACAGCTTTGAGATTAAAACAGGACAAGAGAGTCCTAATTCTTTTGTTAAGGTCTCTGTTCCTATGGTGTTTGCCAAAGAAAAGTTCTTCTCCTAAGGGAGAGGTTCACATACATAAATCAAACAACTGTTTGAAAATCCCTTGACTTAAGTTTTTAGAGATAGAATCTGTAGTTTTTAGAGATAGAATCTATCCGAAGAGACATTCCTCAGTAACGTGACTGAGTTATGAATCACGGGTATTTCACCAGAAAGAAGACCCAAGATTAAAGGTGTGCAGCAGTAGACATTCTCAGTTCCCACAGAACACCTGTTCTGGTGTTTCAGCCCCAAACACAGGCGACATCCCTATGTCTATAATGAGCCACTGGCTGTTGACAAGTTCAGGCCTGAAGCATTCACATTTGTGGGTGTTTTTACAACTAAAGAGAGACAGGGGGAAAAGAACAATTCAGCTCAAGCTAATATAATTCTTTCTTGTGATCTCAAAACAGCATCATTAGATGCTAAGTTTTCTCAGATAATTATCTGGTCGTCACGCATGTCGGTATCTCAAAATAATTATTTCATCACACAAAAGGACGGCGGTGTGGTTTGCTGGAAAAGTCGTGTGCCCTGCATTTCAGTAAATATTGCTTCTTTAAGGGCAGATACCTCAGATTGCAACATTCATGGTGTTTTCAACCTTCTGCATATAAAGTGGGAGCGTTTACTATTTTCCCAGTGCAAATCACTTAGACATAAAGGATGATACAGAACGTCACATGAGGCAAGTCTATTAAATAAAGCATGTGAATAACACACGGAGTCCTCAAGCTGCCAGGAAATTTGTTCTCACCGAAGATACCCACGTACTGGGAGGGACTGCAACTACTCAGAAGTGACAGCAGCAAACTTCCTTTACAAAACATCCTATTTCCCAGAATTCTGAGTGGCTCAAGCCTACATGTTTGAGACACTCTCCTTCACAATTTCCAAAAGTGGGCAGAGCATGCCTTCGTGACCTCCTGTTGCCCTCTTTGTTTCCCCTACAGGTCTGAGGCTGGGCTCAGCAGATCCCAAATTTCTTGTTCGTGGCACACTTTTGAAACTCAAAAACACAAAAGGAATTTTTGATGCGTGCACAAAGAGATTAAAAAGTGAAAACACAGGTATTTTAGGGCAATAAAACTATTTGGTATGATATGATATGACATGATATGATATGATACAATGTGATATGATGCATGATAGATACATGTCATTCCATGTCTGTGAAAAGCCACACAATATATACCACCAAGTGTGAACCTAATGAACCTATAGACTTTAGGTGATGATGATGTGTCCTTGTAGATTAATCAATTAAAACAAATACAGGCCTAGAGTGGTGGCTCATGCCTGTAATCCCAGCACTTTGGGGGGCCGAGATGGGCGTATCACTTGAGGTCAGGACTTAGAGACCAGCCTGACCAACATGGTGAAACTCCGCCTTCACTAAAAATATATATTTTTAAAAAATGAGCTGGGTATGGTGGCATGTGCCTGTAATCCCAGCTACTCAGGAGGCTGAGGCAGGAGAATTGCTTGAGCCCTCGAGGTCAAGGCTGCAGTGAGCTGAGGTGGTGCCACTGCACTCCAGCCTGGGTGACAGAGCAAGACTCCATCTCAAAACAACAACAAACCCCCAAAACCTAAAAAAATACAAGGATCTAGTGGGGATGTAGAGAGTGAGCCAGGGCTCTGCAGGAGGTATACGGGAACTCTCTGTACTTTCTGCTCAATTTTGGCTCCCAAACTAAAACAGTTCTAAAAAAAGTTTTTTTGTGTTTTTTTTGTTTGTTTGTTTTTTGTTTTTTTCTAAAGTGAAAAGAAGGCCAGAGGCCAGGCATGGTGGCTCATGCATGTAATCTCAGCACTTTGGGAAGCTGAGGGGGATGGAGGATCGCTTGAGGCCAGGAATTAGAGACCAGCCTGGGAAACATAGTGAGAGCTCATCTTTACAAAAAATAAATTAGCCAGAGGTGGTGATGTACAACCGTAGTCCAAGCTACTCGGGAGGCTGAGGCAGGAGAACTGCTTGAGTTTAGGAGGTTGAGGCTGCCATGATTGGGCCACTGCACTCCATCCAGCCTGGGCAATAGAGCAAGACCCTGTCTCAAAACAAAAAAAAATAAATAAATTTTAAAAATAAAAAGAAACAAGAAAATAAAAATTTTTTTTAAAAAGTTAAAAGAGGTTTCATAAAAAGTAAATATGAATGATTTGCTGGTTTTAAAAACTGCAGTTATTATCCCTGCAGCCTGGTGTCCTTATACGAGGTGAACTTCGCGCCATCCTAGTTGTGATCCACCCTCACATGCTCCAGTAAAAATAGAATCTCTTTTGGCCCAAGCTCTCTGGGACTCTGAATAACTCACACCTCTCACTTGCCTCAAGTCTGACCTGAGTGTTGCGGCACACCTGACTCATCTCAATGCTCCTCTCAACGGATTTCACTGACGTTGTTGTATGTGCAGCTGTGGAGAATATCTATTTTAGGGCATGAGGGACATGTGGAGGTCCATCTGTGAAGATGCGCTGAACATCATTTGAGCACCCACATTGCAGCTCTAGCATATGGCCCTGATCTCTGACCCCTGCAGTCTCTCCTCCAGCTGACCCTAACAGCAAAGTCTCCTTTTCCTGTGGGCCAAAATTCAATATAGTCTTCAACTGTCACTTTCTCTCTGTGGAGTTTCCTGATCAGGAAAGAATACATTCCCAATACTTTGTGGGGGACGATGCAAAAGGATCACTCGAAGCCAGGAGTTTGAGATTAGCCTGGGCAACACAGTGAGGCCCTGTCCCTACAAAAAATTTAAAAATTAGACTGGCATGGTGTCCCGTGCCTGTGGTCTCAGCTACTCAGGAAACTGAGGCAGGAGGATCTCTTGAGTCCAGGAGCTCGAGACTGGAGTGAGCTACAATCATGCCACCGCACTCCAGCCTGAGTGACAGAACAAGACTCTGTCTCAAAAAACATAATAACAAATAAATAAATAGAACAAATTGGTCATGTAGCTTGGCTTCCCGATAGCACTTTATATAATTTTTATTACAGCACCCACCACCCTCACCCCAGACTCCCATTACAGGAATTTATTTATGTGCCTATGCTTCTATATCAAAAAATCATTGAGGTCAGGTCTGTATCTTATTTGTTCTTATTTATGTGTCTGTTTCCAGCCCCTGGCACTGGCTTGGCCTTTGCTGCTGCTCCACAAGTATATAAAGGAAATGGGGCATTTGTGCAGCTCCATTATTTTTAGCAAGCCACTAGGCTATCAATGCAGATTTTTAGTAAAATATAAAAGTTTCACCATTCATCTATCCATGCATCATTTATCCATCCATCCAACTACTCATTCATCCATGTATCCATTCATCTGTTCATCCACCCAAACATCCATGCATCCATCCAATTATCCAACCATCCAACCATCCATCCCTCCATCCATCCACCTTCTATCCACTCAGCCATCCATCCATTCATCCTTCCACCTATCCATCCACCCACTCACCCAACCATCAACCATCCAATCATAAGATATGGTCCTTGCGTTGACATGTGTTGCTATGGAAGAGGAGAAATAATCTACGAAAGCAAAGACCACGTGTTGTTCATCTTTTTGTCTCCTGCAGCATCTTGCACAGGGACTTGGATTCAGCAGCAATTTGTAAACGACTACTGAATTAATTAATAAAAATAAACGCAATATAAGGCAGCAAGTGAAAAGTGTCAAATAAACGCAAAGCCCCAAAATGCTACAGGAGAGTGGAGAGTGGCTCGATCATGCCCAGCTGGGAACCTCAGGGTAGGTAGAATCTGAGCTGAGACAGAACGTCTGGCTCGAGTTTGAAACCAGTTGATGAGAGCAGGCATTCCAGGAAAGAGTTTATCCATTCATGCATGCACTCTCTTCTGTCACTGCCTACCGAAATGCTTGGCACAGAGGTGGACCTCAATAAGAGGTTTTGAAGTACGGTACCCACTGGGCTGAGCTGGGCATTGAGGCAACAGTGGAGGGGACACACTCTCTGCCCTCAATGAGTCCCCTGGGGCAATGACTCTGAAGGAAGCCAGCAGTAAACTGGGGGTTAGGAAGACATTATGTAGCCATAAATCAGCAATTTAAACTGCATAGAGTGGAGCAGAGGTCCTAAAGGGACTGTTGATGAATAGGTTTCTAATTTGACTAGGTTTGAATTTTGTGTTTCCAATTAGCAGCACCTATTTGCATACAATTAGTGTGCAAAACCCTTAAAAAGAGTTTGTTCTCTAAAGTAGGTTAAATATGCCCCCCACCCCCCCACTATAATTGTGCCTGAGCTATTGGTTTGTTTTACAGATCTATTATCCTATATAGACCAAGGAGAAACTTTGGCTCAGTCTAGGTCCAAAGGGGAACACTTAGATAGTTATCCTGCCTGGTCAGAACCAAGGCTGAACTTCCCAGGGGCTCTAACTTAGGAGGTCAGATTATCAGGAGTGGTCACTGATGATTGAATTTAACAGTCAATTTGGTAAGTATATGGTCAGATTGTCCACCACCACCATGAACAACAACAACTGGAAAAAAAAAAATCCAGGGAAGCAACAACCACAAATCAGAGAAATGCGTGATTTGTCATGAGCATTGTGTGGTTTTGCTGAAGCCTTTGCTAGCCCATCCATCTTCTGAGCCAGCTTCAGGTTTCCCTTTGATTCCTGTTTCTCTCTGTAGAATTATTCTACAAGCTTGAGCAAGTACCTCTAAAGCGCAGATTTATTCACGTTCTCATTCACTCACTCATTCAATAAACACTTGTTAACCGCTCAGCCTTCTGCTGGGTAGTAGGGATACATTGGGGAACCGAAACAAACACATGCCCTACGGAGCGTACTGTCAGGTGGGAAAAATAGGAATTAATAAATAAACACAAAAATAGGCCAGGTGTGGTGGCTCATACCTGTAAACCCAGCACTTTGGGAAGCAGAGGTGGACAGATCACTTGAGGCCAAGAGTTCAAGACCAGCCTGGCCAAGATGGCAGAAACCCCATCTCTACTAAAAATACAAAAATTAGCCAGGTGTGCTGGTACATGCCTGTAATCCCAGCTACTCAGGAGGCAGAGGCAGGAGAATCACCTGAACCTGGGAGGTGGAGGTTGCAGTGAGCTAAGATCATGCCACTGTACTCCAGCCTGGGGTACAGAGCAAGACTTGTCTCAAAAAAAAAAAAAACGAAAAAACAAAAAAACAAAAATAATGTAAAACTGCAGCTCAGTGCATTGCTGCCAAGAGGAAATGCACAGAACTATGAAAACTTATAGGAGGATTTAATGCAGTCATGGAAGGCTTCCTAGAGACAGTGACCACTGAGTTGAAATATAAAGACTGAGTAGAGGCAAAGTAAGGGAGAAATCAGCATATGCAAAAGCCCTGTTGCAGGAGGGAAACTGCAATAAGCCAAAAGAGAGGGTAGAGGGTTACAATGATAACAGTGAGAAATGAGACAGGGAAGGTAGACGGGGGCTAGGTCACTGGGTGGAGGGATTGTAGGTTATGTTTAGGGGTCTGTCTTTACCCTACAGACAGTATAAAATCATTGCTGTGGTTTATCTGGGGGTGGGAAGATTAGAATGGCATACTCAGATTTGGGTCTAAAAAAGATCACTTTGCTACAGTTTAAAAATGGTATGGAAGGAAACCATGGCCCCTGCTGGATTCCACTGCCCTCTCACCCACATCCATTGAAGAGAGTTGCTATCTGCCTTTGGCATGCTGGTGCCAGGAACTGCCTCTTACTCTGCTGAGACCTTTCCTGCCAGCCACCATCCTGGCTGGCCCCCTTCACAACTATAAGTATGTGGCTCTCTCTCACCCCTTCCATGGGCCCAGGCCTCTTATCCCCCTCACCTGGTTCCCCGGTACCGGGTAGAACCACAGTCCCGAATTCCACTGGCAATGATCCTAAAACAAGATTGACATCAAGACTGCCACTGTCTCCTGGGATGGGTATTGATGGAGCAGTATAGCTGCTGTGATGAAGTCCTGTTGCTTTTGTCTTTTTAATATCCATGTCCCCTTTTCCAGCAATAACATGACTTCTTTACTTCATACCTCACAGTCTATATGGTGTGGACCAAGCTGATCCCGCTCCCATGCTCTAAGGTGGCGTTTATTCCAGGTCCAGACAGAAAGACGGTGATTGGCTCAATGATATACATGTGACCCACTGAGGGCCAATGAGAGTCAGCCGTGGGACTCTTGCTGAAGCTATAGGAAAGAAGTTTCCTCTCCCACCAATATTCCCTGAGTATTAAGGGTATGGGCGCATGCTGGCCATGTCTGCAAATGAAGTTGACAGAGATGGAAGTACAGCTGAGAGATGCAGAGAAATAGAATTATGATCGTGCCATTTAATCACTTACATCCAGCCATCCAGATCCACCCTTAGGCTTCCCAGTTGCCAATCAATCCCTATTTTTGATCTAAGCAAGTTAGGGCTGTGTTTGTTACTGGTAATGGAAAATAAAAATTCTGTCCTCATGTGGCCTCTTCTCATTGTCCTACAATGGCTGCCACCTACAATGTCTGGCCTGAGATGAAGCTAATGGGGTGGTGAAATTAAGAGAGGCGGTTGAGTGGGGCTGGAAAGAACTGGATGTTTATGGCTCCAAAGACTGAAAATCTGGACAATGTTATCCTTGGGCCTTCAGCTACCACACCTCTGCCAAACACCTTGCACTATAATAAGAAGAGACAATCAGAGCCCCTGCTTCAAAAGTCTGGTTTTCCCCAAAGGTGCCAACCTTCAAGTTTTCCAAAGTCCTAGGCATGATGCCAGTAGATCATTCCAGATTTCATTTGAAAACTCCCAATCTTATCACCGTGACTGTCTAAGAGAAACCATTACTAAGAGGCTTGCAGAAAGTATTGACCCAAGGAAAAAGGATTCCACCTCAAAATTCTTACCCTATTTAATGGAAATCATTTTTAAGTTCAATCTTTTTTATTATGTTAGAAATCTCCATTTCCTAATACCAGAAACGTGTGTGTGTGTGTGTGTGTGTGTGTGTGTTCCTTTAATAGCCAGGGTTTGCTTTGTCTTTCCTCAAATTCAAGTTCACCTGCTGTAACTTAGCTTTCCAACTCAATATCTTTTTCATCAGGAGCTGACAAGGCAAAAAAGCCCCTTCCTCTCAGAACAATGGCATGCCACCATGCTTTTGTAGTAACAAACACTGAAAAGTACTCAACTTCTCCTTTCCTTTTTCCTCAAGGAAATAACCATCGACTGACTAATACCGCCCCACTCCAAAGGCACACATATCATGTCAATGCATTTGAGCTAAAGACCATAATTCAACTGAAAGATTAGGAGGGAATATTGGAAAAGGATGGATTAGACATGGAATCTACAACCTATCAAGAAGGGAAAAGTGAGATCACACTCTCTTTTTGAACCAAAATACAAAAACAAAAACATGTGCAGTATATCATAGTTGAGAGCTTGGTCTCTGGTATCATCACCCAAATTCAAATGGCAGACTAGACCTAGAGCTGCACAGCCTTGGAAAGTCTACAAGCCTCAGTCCTCTCACCTGTCAAATGGGAGTATTATAGCTAGGTTAAATAATGCATGAAAAGTGCTTAGCATATCCTTTACCTGGAATACAATAAACAGTAGATAAATACTGCTGCTACTATTAAGAAAGTAGGGCTGAAAGCCATAAAAAGTTACGAAGATGTGGAGTGACATGTCAGAATCTACAACGGAGATTTCTCCCGCTAGACAATGTAGGATGCATGCATTGAGGTGTTCAATCCTTCAAGAGGAAAACTTTCTACTTGTCCTATTTGCTCCGCAACGTAGATCAGGGACAGCTATGGCGCGATGCTCAAAAGAAGCCACACATATACCTCAACGCTTTGTCCAGATGGAGTTAACACGAGCCTTGGAGAGGTGGATTGAAAGAACAGAAATGTGTTCATCTGTGAAATTAAAAGTAGTACAGCATGACATACAGCATTATGTGTTGGGGTTGGTCAAAAGCAATAATTAGGCTGAGGATGACTCTGAACACACTCATCATCCCACAAAAGCAATTCTATGGAATGCAGGGAGCTGAGTGTCACAGGAGGGGACAACAGGAAAAAGTCCAGGTTGTAGGAGGAAACATGCTAGAAGAGCTGAGGGCTGGTTGAGCCGCACCCTGTGGAAGGCCCCGTGACAGTGTATCAGATTTTCTATTGCTGCCACAGCAAATTATCATCCCCTTAAAACAACGTATCTAGTCACGATGGCACAGTTGCTGTGGGTTGGAAGTCCCAGGCACAGAGTGGCTCAGGTGGATTTCCTGTTTCAGGTCTCACAAGGCCACTCACAAGGTGTCAGCCAGCCTGGGCTCTTCTTTGGAGGCTCCAGGAAAGAATCTGCTGCCAAACCTATTCAGGTTATTGGCAGAATTCAGCTCCATGCAGTTGCAGAACTGAGGTCCCCGTTTTCCATGCTATTGTAGGTGGAAGGTCTCTATTTCCTTCTGGCTGTCAGAAAGAGCTAGTTCTTAGCTTCTGAGGGCCGCCCATATTTCTAGCCATGTGCCCCCTCCATCTTCAAAGCCAGTGGCAGTACGTGAAATCCTTCCCTGCTTGCAATCTCTCTGCCTGCCCTCTGCCACATCTCTCCGATTCTCTTGTCCACCTTCCCCTTCTGCTTTGAAGGGCTCCTGTGAGAACTCTGATCCATGCTAATCACCCAGGATAACCTTCCTATTCTAAAGTCAGCTGATTAGTTACCTTAATTACATCTGCAAGGTCCCTTTTGTCATGTTACGTAACACCACCATGGGAGTAATGTCAGGAGAGGAGATGTCGAGGGCCAAAGTTCTGCCTACCACCAGCCCCAAAAGTGGCTCCCCTGACATAGGGGCTGGAACTGCTGGAACCTCTTCTCGAGTGGGAACCCCCAAGTTTATGCTCTTCAGACAAGCAGGACCACAAGGCATCCAGAGGGATAAGGAGGCAGTAGGCATGAAGCAGAGCTGTCATGGGCATCTACCAATCAGGCAGCAGAGCTGTCTTGGGGTCTGGTACCTTTCAGGAAACGGGAGATTCTCAAAAGCAAAAATGCTACAAGAGACAGACCTCTGGCTCACTCATAAGAGAATGGATTTTTCAGTCTAGTCACCCAGAAAAGATACAAGTTCTGAGATCTGTTAGGTGTGAGTGCTCTATGCAACATCAGGAAGACACTCTGGAAACTTCTAAAAGGGAGACAAGAAGTTCTTTGGTGAGACAGCAACAGGGGTCCCAAACAGTGACCACTGTCTGTGGTGCCACTGTCTGCGGACCAACCTACCACCTGAGATCCAGGTCTTGAGCAAGTCTGCATTTCTAAATGTCCTGACAAACCATGGAGGCAGGTGTTACCTGTCTCATTCTGAGCAACTTAAGGTTCACAGAGGCTGAGTAAGGCAAGATGCTAGCAGCTGCACGGATGGAGTTGAACTCTCTCTGACAGCACAGGCTGCCTTCTTTCCTCTCCACCAGCCCTTCAGGACTCCATCGTCCCATCCTTCCTCCCTCTGCCTTTGACTTCCTCTAGAATGTCCTTGGACCTCACATCTAAGAAATAATGATTTAATTACTGGTGTTTTTTTCAATGACATAATTAAATATCCACAGCAAGGTAAATCAACCTGAACCTGTTCGAAGGACGCTTAAAAGCCACTCTGGGATATTTTATTTTGGAGCTTCTCCTATACATATTTTGGCTTTTATGCATCTAAAATTAGGTTTCCAATTTAGCCCCTGGAGGCAAGAGGTGAAAATGGTTATAAATAGCATCTAGGTGGCACATTCTTTTTGGCTTTTCTGAAGGGGCTAAGTGAGGGGACAAAGCAATTGCTTTACTGAACAATGCAAGCGATTATCCTCCGGCTTATTATGATCGGGGGTTATATGACCACAGTGTGGCATGGACAGACACCCCTGCCTTATCAAGGGCCATCCCTGAAAATCCGTAACAGACAGCTCATCAGAGGAAGAGCTTTCCAGCCGAAAGGCTCCCAGCCGAAAGGCTCCCAGCCGACTCTGCGTTCACTGAATTTGCCAGCCCTCCCCTGCAAGAAGAAGAGAGCGTTTCCTCACTCCTTTCATCTCAGTTAGCACTCAAAAGCAAGATGCACCTGCGCTGTAATAAATGCAGGGATACAGCTGAGGGGCGGGGAGAGAAAAATAACAAATGCAGCTAGGGGCTTAAAAAAATGGTGTTTGAAGCTAATGACAGCGTTCCTGCCTTTATTGCTTCAGGCAGAAACAGGGAGTTAAAAATCTAAGTGGCTTGAGAAAATATGACATTTAGCAAACTCATTTGCAGGCCTCCAGTTGGATTATCCTAATTTATTTCATTGTTATGGGGTTTTTTCTTTTGGGTACTTTTTTGATCTATTTTTAATGGAAGACTAATGTGCATTCCTTTTTCCCCCTCTTTTTTTTTTCCACAGGGATTTATGAGCAGTAAGCCTTTTTTAAAAAAAAAAAAAAGAAACTTTCTTTTTTAACTTACTCCTTTACGGAAGCAGAGACAAGACGTAGGGGGAAGAAAGTCCCTCTTCACAATCCATTTAATGCCTGCGTGCGATACCAACTCCTAAAGCTTTATTTCACCTCAATCTTCCAGGAAGGGAAACTATCCTACTGACTCTGAGAAGGTCATCGTGTGATGTCCTCTTGTCCTTGCCACGGCCGTTCTTAAACCGTGACGCCCTCTTGTCCTTGCTACCGCAGTTCTTACGCCAGAATCTTGTCTTGCACTGAGCTCCCCCGGGGCTCACTGCCAATTCCGTGGACCACTGCATCCATATGGCCCGCGTGACTCTCAACGCTCTGAAAAACAGATGCACCACACAGTTTTCCAGGCCTGCGACGTGTCTGCAGAGTGGAGACATGCCATCACTGCATCTCTCCTGTGCCCTAGGATGAAGACAGAAAGAAACTCTATCTTCCAGGGTGAACTCTGATGTTTCTTCATTGTGTAAACAAGCGCAAAGACTGGTTTGGTCATTTTGTGTGCATCTAGAAACTTCTTGACTATTTCTTTGAAACAGAAAGAGGCCAGGCACGGTGGCTCACGCCTTTAATTCTAGCACTCTGGGAGGCCGAGGTGAGCAGATCAGCTGAGGTCAGGAGTTCAAGACCAGCCTGGCCAACATGGTGAAACCCCATCTCTACTAAAAATACAAAAAATTAGCTGGGCATGGTGGCGCATCCCTGTAATCCCAGCTACTCGTGAGACTGAGGCAGGAGAATCACTGGAGCCGGGAGTTGGAGGCTGCAGTGAGCCAAGATTGCACTGCTGTACTCCATCCTGGGCGACAGAGCAAGACTTAGTCTCGAAAACAAAAACAAAAGAAACAACAAACACAGAAAGAGAAAATAGGCAGAGGTGTCTCGGCATTCTTGTAGGGGGAATTAAAGTACAATTAATTGGAGGAATTTCCTGAACAACCACCTTATTTAAGAAAGTCCAGTAGATCGTGGTATGTTTCTAGAGCACAGCTTCATTGCGAAGTGCTATGCAGATCAGCGGCTCTTTTGCGTTGCCCCGCAAGCCTGTGAGGAAGGCAGGACAGGTGATTATTAGCCTGAAAAGACGGATGAGAAAATGACTACGTGGTGAGATGAACTGACATGTTCAAGGTCACAAGGGCAGTTAAAGTAAGAGCCAGGACTGGCTCCTTATCCAGTGACTATGAGATGAAGTTCCCTCCATGCTCAACCCATACGAACTAAAGACAGCTTCTGTCTACCAAGAACATAATAAACATACCAGATGAGCCCTAAATAAAAACAATTTGCAGGAACCTGGAAAGCAATGAATGAAGCAAGAGAATGCAGGGGAGAAAGGGGGGCATACAAGGAAAGTCAAAGAAAAAAAGATGCCAACTTAAAAAAAATCCTTAGAAATAAAACCAGTAGTCAGATCAAGCAGCGAATATAAGCCAACAAACATAAAGAGAGAAAAAACCAAAAGACTAAAAGGCCAGCATATTTTGGCAGAAGTGGCAGGGTATATAAACAGTAACAAAAGAGATTTACAAAAATTGGTCAAAACAAAACAAACCCCAAAACTTTTTTAGTTACAGTACAGACTTTCAAACCTGATTTTGATCTTTTTGATACAGAGACTTTAGATGCATTAAAACTAAGGGTGGATTTCACAATTATAAAGACAAGTAGCCTTCTTATTGTAAAGTTTGAGATTATACATTTAAGAAAATCAACCAAATCAAATTGCTCAACTCAAATCGTGCTTGATATTCCATGGAAACTGAAAGAAGAATTGGTGCCATTATTATTTGGTTTTCATTTGTTCTACATATACAGGCAAAGCTTTTTCTTTCTTTTTCTTTTTCTTTTTTTGACACAGGATGTCACTCTGTCACCCAGGGTGGACTCCAGAGGTGCGGTCTCGGCTCACTGTAGCCTTGATATCCCAGGCTCCAGCAATCCCCTTACCTTAGCCTCCCAAGTACCTGGGATTACAGCTGTACACCACCATGCCCAGCTAATGTTCTATATTTTTTGTAGAGATGGGGTTTCACCATGTTGCTCAGGCTGGTCTCGAACTCCTGATCTCAAGTGATCTCCCTGCCTCGGCCTCTGAAAGTGCTGGGATTACAGGTGTGAGCCACTGTGCCTGGCCTTTAGGAAAAGTTTTTCAATTAGAATCTCCCTCCTGTGTTCTGGACCCAGGTGAATTACCAGGGAAGCAGCTATGTGGGAATGTCAAGGAACCTCTCCACTTTCACTTACAGGGCCATGCTCACTTACTTACAGGGGCTAAGGGTCAGTGTCACAAGCAGCAGTGCAGTCCTAGGAGGTCTCAAGTTGGCTTTTGCAGGATATTCTGACTTGCATTCCCCACAAGCTCGAATCTCCGCAAAAGCAATTGGATGGGTGATCCGCCATTCATTCCAAAGATCCCAGTATGATCTTTGGGAAAGAGTCACTCAATTCAGAGTGCTTACATAGATGTGTACGAAACTCAAGACCACAGCTTGATTTGATACAGCAAGACAAATCAAATATAAATGTTGTTGTATCTTGAGGACCAGTTTTTGTCAGAGAAGATGTTCAGAGTATCATATTGTGATATTTGCCCCCATCACCTGTTTATAATTTGACTCCATTCAACTGATGCAACAAACGTGTCTTGAGCGCCTTGAAGATAAGACAGCTCCTATCTTCAAGGAGTTCACAGCATGGTACATAAAACAGATAAATAATTCCAATTCAATGTGGTAGAGGCTGAAAGATGTAGATGCTGATAAAGTAGGGGAGAGTTACAATTATGACAGTCAACTTTTATCTGGAAAGGGAGGGTAGAAGAGATTATCCAGAAGGATGGGATGCGTTGTGCTGAGTCTTGAAAGAAAAAAATCAATCAACAACAATCTTATCATAGGCTCAGACAATACCACAGCAAAAAAACCCCAAACAAACAAACAAACAAACAGAACTCAGGAGGAATTCTCAGAAATCAATACGTCCTTGATTTTGTGTTTTTGTTTATTTGTTTTTCTTCAAACGTCCTTTCCTTGATGAGCTTCTAAAATATCTGGTGAAGGACCTGAAAATGAACTCTTTTGACAACAGAAAATCAGGCAATGGAAGCCTTGGGTAGCAGGAATGATGGGTTCCTGTGGCTGCTGCTTCATCTCAGGGACCACATACCACACTTCCAGAAGCTGTGCTCTTTCAGGACATCGGGAAGCCATTTAGTCCACCAAATAGTGATGTGCGGTGGGAAAGATTTCCCCTTCAAAGTGTGGGATCCAGAAGGAGCTGCAGGAAGCTTAATGGTCTTGGCAGGGCTGCCTTTTACTGCTGGTCCCATCCCTGCAATCGCACACCCTGCTACTTTTCCAGTGTCATACACTCTTCTGGATTTTTTCAGCTGCGTCCACGCCATTGACGGGGCCACACAGAGTGGAGTCATGGCCCTCTATTTTGTTTGTTTCCCAGGACTGATCAATGGTGATGTGTCAGAAACTGCAAGAGCAAGGCTGCTCTGATAAAGCTCGATAACCGCATGGCTTGGAAGATCTGATAACTCAGCTGCTCTGCAGGTTTATGTGCCTGGGTCCTCCCTGTTTCTCCCTCTAGGAGTTCTCCAGGTCTGGACGGGTTATCTGGCCTGGGGAAGTGGCGTTGCAGTCGGAGGAGATGAACAGTTAGTGAATAAGAGTGTAATCTTGAATGCCAAAGATCTTGAATTCAAGTGTAATCTTGAATGCCAAAGGGTTTGGATCTCGGGTTGCTTTTTACTCGTTTAGCGTACCTCATTCTCCTTATCCAGGAAATGGGCGCAATAACGCCTGCCTCCCAGGATCTTTTTTAAGATTAAACAGAAAAAGGAAGAGGTTATTTGTAAAGTGCAAAATGAAATGTACATCATATAGAAAACGCTCAAACGACAACTATTATTTAAGAACCTACCATGTGTTGCCACCTTGATTCGCTGTCTAGCTAAAACTTTATAGGAATTTAAAATAGTTGCCGTCATTGCCCTTATTTAACAAAACAGGAAGCAAAAGCAGGAGAGATAAGGAAAAATAAAGGCAGAAAGGCAGGCTTTCATCCAAAGTTGATCTGATACAAATCCAAGACTGCTGCATTATATACTTGCAAATGAATATCTTATTTCCTTGAGAGAGAGGAGGGGATGGGCAGTCAGCAAAGAAGCAAAGAACATCTCTTTCCAAGGAGCTGTCTTTGACCTAGGACCTGAGCCACGGGATTTGGAATTCATCCCTTCCGGGAAACCAGAGAGAAGTGCATGAACGGATTTCTCGATTTCTTGCTCATGTTTGCCTGCACAATGATGTCTCAAAATATTTCTCCCCTATGTCTTGCGATGACCATCAAGTTCAGTTAGTTAAGTTCAAGGTCCTCATTAGTGCTCATTCCATTCCATTTTCTCTTCATGCCACATGTGTGAAAAGCATGTCTCAAACTTTCTGAGATGAAGCTACCTTTAAAATGTAACGCTCTCCTTGATTGTCTGAAGTAATGTATTCTGGTGGGTTTTTATTAATTCCTTGCTTTACCCCCATCCCACTGTCCAGAGAGCTACAGGAGTCAATTTTTCTTCTGTCTTCTTCTTATGATTATTTGGGGCAACAGACTTATTTTCAAACTGCTGTCATACATTTTTACAGTGTGTCCTCACAACTGCTCCCGAGAGTGTAAAAGAGAGTTATCAAATATGCAAGGGGTAGGCTGCGCTAGAGGTTCTTGACTTTTCAATCAGCTTGATGACTTTTAACCCCTTACAACTGAAGAAAAATTCTTCAAGATGGGTTGGCAGTGCGAGGAACAACTAGAATTATTTAAGAAGCCTACTACTTTAAAGGGAATTGACTATACCAAATTCTTTAACTGTGTCAAGAACACACAAAGACGCACCCACTCTGCTCCTCCATACAAATCACATCCAAGCTACTAGAAAAGGAGGGCGCTTCCGTGTTAGAATCACAGTCATATCTAATTTGAACTTGGGCATACTAAAGAGTAATTACCCATCAGCGGGTAGACCGGGAGAGGTAGAGAGTGGGAAAGAAATGCTCGCCAATACTCCCACCCACTTTATTTCCCAATGACCCACATTCATCTACATTTTCCTATGGAATACAGCACAATGTTTACAGTAAAAAATAAAACCAAAGAACTTAATCAGCGCCGTAATTAAATTAAGGCCTAAATAAGTGGGCAAAAAGAACCACCACGATTACAAAAAAAGAAAAAATAGTAGTAAAAGCACAATCCTTGACTTACATGAAGTACTTCTTTTACTTGATTATGACACCTTTTTTAAAAATATAATTTCATTGTAAGGCGATTAATTGCCTTTTCCAACCCGGGAAAGGAAACCCGAGAATTTCTTCTTTCCTGTGAGTAGGGGGGATGCAAATACAATGTACTGCAGGAATAACAAATGCTCTATTTTCTGAGCACTCTCCTATGATTTATGAAAGGTGTACCTCACTGTGGGAAGATAATGCCATTTGAAATGGTCCATTTCATAAATCTATCCCCCCGTCCCCAGCTTCATACAGGACTACTATGAACTCCTGAATCCAATAATGTTTTCATCCTCTACTGACAAAAAAAAAAAAAAAAAAAAGGACTTTGTTCGGAGGAAGGTAATGATGCGCTGACGAGGAGCAACGGCTAACGCTCTGTCTCCAGGGCTTTCTTTGGCAATAGCCACGGAGCTTCCAAGGCGGGGAAACTTGGATAAACAAAATGAAGAAATAATCAACATGCGCGACATCCCTAATGTCCTTTTACTGCTAGTGGCATTAATTATAGCACGGGCCCAATCCTCCAAGCGACCGCAGAACCAAATGTTTTGCCTGAACACGCTCTCCACTACATGATAGATTTATCCTTTGCAACTGGGATATTTCCTATTCATTCATGCACCAGTTCAGTATATCTGCTTGTTTATCTAACTGCAAGAATGCTTTCTAGAAGAGGATTCTGTGCAAGATGTGAGGCAATCAGGGACCAATCATAAACTTCAGTGAAATTCATGGTTGTGAGTCTTTCTGGTCATAACAAGGGAAAAGTGATATATACATCCCAACACCATGCAGGCTCCAGAAGACCCTTATGAAATATGAGTGGGGTGGGGTGGGGGGGCAGAAGAAAATTCCTTGGGATCCAAGCAAATGGACAGCATAGACATGAAGAGTGACTGAAAATACATGATCTATACAACTTATTAGAATGAAGCTGTACATTACACCGGGATCAACCTCTTCTCTTCAAAGACTCTAAGGACCAGGATAAGAGGACAATAAGATAACAAACAGGGACTTGATGTCATGAATACTGAAAAGGAAAAAAAAAGTAAACCCGCTGGGTAGATATGCTTTGTGGTCATTCAAAAGGAAAAAAAAAAAAAAAAGTTAACCTAAGAAAAGAAAGAAAGACATATGTGCACATGCCTGTTTAGGGATATTTTAACTTCTGTGGAGATTAGTGCATTTGAGAAAACCTAGGTACCCCCACTCAGGTACTAATGGATTAAGAAGCAGATGGAACAAGGGATGTCGATGGAAATGATGTAAAAATGTGTCTTCGAAAGAACTCCTAACACCGGATACTCCTCCTGATTCTGGAATTTGCATGTTTTGACTTGTATCTAAAAAGCAATTTCAAGGTCAGCTTTGGTAGAGAAACACTGAGCTAAGATGGGAAGTAACCCCATTAAAAATCTACCAGTGTTTTGCATATTTATTTTTCTTCTTCTATAGTGAGCAATGATGACTCATAAATCAAAAAATCAGGGTAAACAAATACCACAGAGGTTATTTTACACAAAATATATACTCCGTATTCTATTTCTACACACAAACATTTCTGTTACTCGAATTTATAATGTGTGTAATACAGCATTCATGCTTTAAGAATCTGCATACATTTGCCTAAAATAGAAAAAATATATTATTGTCCCAAGTCTCGGAAGACCCTGGCCCAAATAACATGATGACTACCTCAAATGCATTTTTGTATAATGGGATGAAAGTAACGTTTATTTTTAAAAGCTTCAGGCCTGCAGTTTTTGTATGCATATAAAAATAGATTTAAAATTTCCAGTTATGTAGTTTATGGTCTAACCATGAATATTCTATCTGGGTGGGGGCAGTTGAATTGGGTAAACTTGGGCCTTCAACTTGAGCAAAAGCATGTACATATGTCAAAAACAACGTCCACACGTCTATGCCAAAAAGATCGCCGACTTATATCACCTTGATGAAGGATGACGGAAGGGAGGCAGGCTAAAAGGGGAAGTGGAATTTGGAGAACTGAAGTTGTCATTAAAAGGGGCTGGGTTACCCAGAAATGGGGATTTTTCCCAGTAGACTTGGGTACCTACAAAGCCCAAACACTTTCGTGTTTCAGGGAACTTCCTTTTGATAATTTTTAATAATTCGATATTTGATCATTGAATAATTTGACAATGTGATAAAATGGCATTCTAAGCCATTTCAGTAGCCATATACAAAAATCAGCCCTCTTTATTTGCCGCTTTTGCCAAAAATAAATCTCCTGCTTTATGCATTAGACTAGACTTGAAACCAACTTTTGGCCATTTCTCAAAAAATTAAGTCCACCCTTAAAGGATACATATTTGCCACTGGTGAGCTAATGCCAAAGAAAGAACCAAGAATCAAAAGTAATGCACAAAAAGAAAATTCTAAAAAGTATCCCAGCAATTGTAGAGTCATTGGGCATCATCTGTAAGGGACACACATTACTGAGGATGGCAAACACACCATCCAGGTAGCAGCCTCTCTAGACCAGGTACTGCCTTTCATCCATCTTTAAAGCCCAACACCCAATTCTGTGTCTAGCAGACAGAAGGTGCTCCATGAATATACGTTGATGATTATATAAACTGTTCTGGGAGGCATCTGTAATAGCAACATGGACGTGACTTTGAGCCCAAGTCAATGGACAGAAAATCCAGCGGGGCCACTGTCCTGTCTAAAGCCCTCCTGTGGCTGCCCACTCCATTTAGAAATTCCATTTCTTTTTCAAACCTTGGGCTGAAAGGCCACAAAACCTTTCCATCCACATCAGATTTCAATCTAAACCATGTCATTACACTTCATATTCTACCTTTGTATTTTTTAGTTGTGCTAAGCCAGCATTCCCCCGACTGGGCCTCCCACTCTCCAGTACCCATGTGGCTGGCCCTGGCAGCTCAGCCTTCAGATTCCTTAAAGACTTTTCTGACTTTCCTGAAATTAGACTGCTCTCCTTGCCAGCCCCTCTCTATCACTTTATCTGGTATAATGGGCCATACCTCACTTCTCTCCTGTATCTTGCTCACTCATTCATTCACTGACTATATGGCTGCACTAGAACAAAGACACTTAGTCTGCCTTCATTGCTATCTCCCCAATAGTTAGTACACAGTAAATGCACAATAAATCCCTGTGGAATAAATGAACAAATCAATGAATAAACTAAAATGCCCAGAGACGACTCTTAATATTTGCCGTATTTAACAAAAACCCACTGTTGCCAGTTGCTAATACCGACGGGACAGGTCAGCTCAAACAGGCCCACCGAGACAGCTGCAGGAGATAGAAAACTCATGAAACAGAGCCCTTGCCTTTGAGGGTTTCACTGTCTCACACAAAGGTCCTCAAGCTCTCTGTGTCTGGGCCTCTGCACTTGATAAATATCACCATCCCAGGAAACACTGTCAGTGGTATACACGGGTTCCAACTTGGAGGCCAAGCTCTGAAGGATGGTCCACACCCTAGTTGGAAAAGGTAGGGTCTGGGCAACACTGATCTATTTCCTGTATTTCCCCACCTCACCTCTAGTTCATGTCCAGGTGTGTGGAAGTCCTGCCTTCATGTATTTCACACTCCTCTCAAAACAGCCATCCTGTGTCTTTCCCAGAGGCCAAGAAGGTCCTGCCATTCAGTGCCAGATGTAAGGAAATGAAAAATAAAATCACAGGGTCTGAGTGGGGATCTTAGCCCTGCTGCTGGCTGCCTAGACTTGGGAAAGTGACCTATCTCCCCATAGGACGGTGAGGACAGCAATACCTTAGGCAAGGACTTTGAGAACTAAGTCAGATGAGGAATAAGAAAACACTGAGCACAGACCTTGGCACATTAAAAAGTTCTATAGCCACACATGGTGGCACACACCTGTAATCCCAACACTTTGGGAGAGAGAAGCAGGTAGATTGCTTGACCTCAGGAGTTCCAGACCAGCCTGGCCAACATAGTAAAAACAGACCTCTATTTAAAAAGAAACAAAAGTTAGCCAGGCATGGTGGCATGTGCCTGTAGTCCCAGCTACTCAGGAGGCTGAGGCAGGAGAATCGCTTCAACCCAGGAGGCGGAGGCTGCAGTAAGCCGAGGTCGTGCCACTACACTCCAGCCTGGGAGACAGAGTGAGACCTTGTCTCATAAATAAATAAATAAATAAATAAATAAATAAATAAAGCTCTATAGCTGGGCATGGTGGCAGATGCCTGTAATCCCAGCACTTTGGGAAGCCAAGCAAGGCAGATCACTTGAACTCAGGAGTTTGAGACCAGCCTGGGCAACACAGTGAAACCCCATCGCTATTAAAAAAAAAAAAAAAAAAAAAAAAAAAAAAAGTTAATACAAATACAAAGTTCTCTAAAGGTATGTTTAGCACCTCCATAATTTACATAACCATAGAAAACACATACTCAAAGAAAAAGGATGTCTTTGTTAATGCATAATCTTACACCTGTATCAAATTAGCATAATTAAAGATGCAGGTGTATTGGAGAATCAGGGTAAAAAGTTGCTTGTATTATTTGGGTCACTTTCAGGTAAATTTGAAATACTATTAAAAGTTGAAAGTTTTCTCTTCTGCTCTGCTCCCCTCTCCAAAAATCCATATGTATGTTCCTCTTGATGGAAATTTGATATATCAACATTTTTTTAAATCTAGGAATTGGAATGATTGATGAGAAGGAATTACTGAGAAGCTATTTTGAAGTTCCAGTAGTTTAAACCTATATTTCCACTTAATTTTCCAGGACCAGGTTTAGTACATATTGTACCAAACAGTATATGACCGTATTCCCAAATCCAAATGGATTACTAATGGATTAATATGCTTTAAAAAGCATCTTTACAAGATTTAACCATGAAAAACTCCTTGCTTCTCTTGGCTTCCATTTAGCATGTGACACCCTGTAATACTTCAAGTTAAAGAGTTACAGAAGCCTGGAATTTTATATGAGCCTGACAGCGATGGATTAAAACCATACTCTAGACATACTTCAAACAGTAGCACTGACTTTTTTTTTACTTAACTCATAGTTGATCCACTGGAGCCATTTTCTGGAAACTGTGATTGCTGAGCTGTTGTCAGAAATCTCTCCTTACCTAGGGTAAGTTGGTTTCCAAACCAAGAGGAAAAAGTACAATCAAGACATGTTCCAAAACCCATCCAGCCTGTGGACCTTGCCCAAGGTGTATCAGCCAGAAATTTGAGACGTCCTGGAATTCTGAAATTCTTACCAGAAAGCAGGTTAACTTTACCACTGGCATGAGTTTTAATAGGTTGCCTCAGCTGCTTGCTAGCAAGCACTTATGTACCTATTTATTCACTGAGTAGCTAAGCCTACAGAGAAAAGAGCTCTAGAGAGTAAGAAGTCTTACCCATCCTGGGGAGATCATGCAAAGCTTGAGTTAGTTTTGGGGTCTTCAAAAGGTTCAGAGTCATTCCAGATAAGTCCAGGGAAAACTCGCTTGGGATGGACCACTTGGGATGCAGCCATCTTAAGCTCTGTCCAAGGGTTGAAGGCCCAGGTCAAAGGTACAGAGGGCATACACAGCAAATACCAAAAGTCAACCATTAAACTCACTGCCTTTGCCTATTGCATCTTCTTATCTTGCCTTCTCTATTTCTGTCCATGGACCACCATTCTCCGGTTCCCAGACCAAAACTCATCATTACCTCCTTCTTTCCTTTCAATCACAACCAATTACTTACCCTCCCAACTTATGGCCAGTCTCCACTCTTTCACTCCTACTCTCCAAACCCACTGTGTTGGCAGAACTTCAGCATCCAGCAACTAAAATCCCATCACACCTTCCTAGCTTGTTTCTTGGACCCTAGCTGCTGCTGCTGCTTCTTTATTTTATTTTATTTTGAGACAGGGTCTCACTCTGTCACCCAGGCCGAAGTGCAGTGGTGTGATGTGAGCTCATTGCAGCCTCTACCACCTGAGCTGAAGTGATCCTCCCACTTCAGCCTCCCAAGTAGCTGGGGTACAGGCAGGTGCCATCACGCCCAGCTAATTTTTTTTTTATACTTTAAGTTCTAGGGTACATGTGCACAATGTGCAGCTTTGTTACATATGTATACATGTGCCATGCTGGTGTGCTGCACCCATTAACTCGTCATTTACATTAGATATATCTCCTAATGCTATCCTTCTCCCCTCCCCCCACCCCACGACAGGCCCCGGTGTGTGATGTTCCCCTTCCTGTGTCCAAGTGTTCTCATTGTTCAATTCCCACCTATTAGTGAGAACATGCAGTGTTTGGTTTTTTTGTCCTTGTGATAGTTTGCTGAGAATGATGGTTTCCAGCTTCATCCATGTCCCTACAAGAGACATGAACTCATCCTTTTTTATGGCTGTGTAGTATTCCATGGTGTATATGTGCCACATTTTCTTAATCCAGTCTATCATTGATGAACATTTGAGTTGGTTCCAAGTCTTTGCTATTGTGAATAGTGCCACAATAAACATACATGTGCATGTGTCTTTATAGCAGCATGATATATAATCCTTTGGGTATATACCCAGTAATGGGATGGCTGGGTCAAATGGTATTTCTAGTTCTAGATCCCTGAGGAATCGTCACAATGTCTTCCACAATGGTTGAACTGGTTTACAGTCCCACCAACAGTGTAAAAGTGTTCCTATTTCTCCACATCCTCTCCAGGACCTGTTGTTTCCTGACTTTTTAATGATTGCCATTCTAACTGGTGTGAGATGGTATCTCATTGTGGTTTTGATTTGCATGTCTCTGAGGGCCAGTGATGATGAGCATTTTTTCATGTGTCTGTTGGCTGCATAAATGTCTTCTTTTGAAAAGTGTCTAATGTTTGTATTCTTTGTAGAGATGGGGTTTCACCATGTTGCTCAGGCTGGTCTCAAACTCCTGGGCTCAAGTGATGCACCTGCCTTGGCCTCCCAAAGTGCTGCGATTATAGATGTGAGCCACCGTGCCCAGTCTGCTTCTTCTTTTTTAACATCTGCTCTCTATAGGCCTGCATTTAAATCTCTCAGGAACACACTTGTTATCATGTCATTGTCCTTTTAAATCTGCTGTGGCCCCACTGTCAAATAAGAGTTTAAATGCTGGGTTCTGGCACTGAAGATTCTGAAGATCCTCCACAAAGACCCCACATTAGCAAGGCCTGCGTGGTGGTGGGTCATGGGGGAAGACGGTAGGGTAAAAACAGATGCTAGCTTCTAATCATGTTCTCTGTAAGTTTCATGGTTTGATAAGTTGTGTTTTTCTTTTTTTTTTTTTTTTTTGATATAGGGTTTCGCACTGTTGCCCAGGCTGCAGTGCAGTGGCGTGATCACAGTTCACTGCAGCCTTGACCTCCTGGACTCAAGTGATCCTCCTGCTTTAGCCTTCCAAGTAGCTAGGACTACAGGTATGCACCACCACACCTGGCTAAGTTTCTTCTTTTTTTTTTTTTTTTTTTTTGAGACGGAGACTTGCTCTGTCGCCCAGGCTGGAGTGCAGTGGTGCGATCTCGGCTCACTGCAAGATCCGCCTCCTGGGTTCACACCATTCTCTTGCCTAAGCCTCCCGAGTAGCTGGGATTACAGGGATGTGCCACCATGTCAGGCTAATTTCTTTTTGTATTTTTAGTAGAGACGGGGTTTCACCATGTTAGCCAGGATGGTCTCCATCTCCTGACCTTGTTATCTGCCCACCTTGGCCTCCGAAAGTACTGGGATTACCAGCATGAGCCACCGTGCCCGGCCCCGGCTAAGTTTCTTTAAATTTTTTTGAGAGACGGTGTCTCTATGTGTTGCCTCGGCTAGCCCCAAACTCCTGGCCTCAAGTAATTCTCCCACCTTGGCCTCCCAAAGCACTGGGATTACAGGTGCGAGCCACCTCACCCAGCTATAGTTATGTTTAGATATGGTTTAGCTGTGTCCCCACCCAAATCTCATGTTGAATTGTAACTTGTAACTCCCACAATTCCCAAATGTTGTGGGAGGGAGCTGGTGGGAGGTAATTGAATTATGGGTGCAGGATTTTCCCATGCTGTTCTCGTGGTAGTGAATAAGTCTCACGAGATCAGATAGTTTTAAAAAACAGGAGTTTCCCTACACAAGCTCTCCTCTCCTGTCTGCCCCCATAATTGTGAGGCCTCCCCAGCCACATGGAACTGTAAGTCCAATAAACTTCTTTCTTTTGTAAATTGCCCAGTCTCGGGTATGTCTTTATCAGTAGCATGAAAATGGGCTAATTCATGTCTTAAAGGAGCAGTTCACACTGGCTCCTCTGACGTATCCTAACCTAACCTATTCCACCACCTTGGTCTTCAGAACTGTTATGTCAACATCTCGACTTTTTTTGTTTGTTTGTTTCTTGAGACGGAGTCTCCCTCTGTTGCCCAGGCCAGAGTACAGTGGCACAATCTTGGCTCAACACAACCTCAGCCTCCTGGGTTCGAGCAGTTCTCCTGCCTCAGCCTCCTGAGTAGCTGGGACTACAGGCATGTGACACCATGCCCAGCTAATTTTTGTATTTTTAGTAGACACTGGGTTTTGCCAAGTTGGTCAGGCTGGTCTCGAACTCCTGACCTTAGGTGATCCACCCGCCTTGGCCTGCCAAAGTGCTGGGATTACAGGCGTGAGCCACCACGCCAGGCCAACATCTTGCCTTTTAAAAAAGTGTTCAAAGAGTCTCCTATGGGAGATGGTGCTCAGGGGTAGCAACTGATGCTTTAGATTTGCAAGCCTTGCTCCCCCAGTCCAGCCCTCTGTCTCATAGAAACTCCTAACTGAGAGTCTGGGTGAGTATAATTCCCAAGGTATGGACACGACGTGGTCTATTGATTCAACACTGATGTTTCAACCAGAGGGCAGGCAGCAAGGTTCAACCTGGACTATGTTCTCCTCTTAAGTGACTTTATGGAACTTAAATCTGTCTTCCAGACAAGGGTGCTGGGCCAGATGACCTCCAAATGCCTCCTTGCTCCTCACCTTGTCTGTTTGTTCTACAGGAGGGGCTTGGGACCAGCCTGAGTCATCTCTCTTCTGGGAAGGTCCCTCCCTACCACTTCTCAGGCCCTGAGCAATGGGCCAGCTCTCTGTGATGTGGATATAGTCTGTTTTAACTCCACCAGGTCCTCCCATGGGGGGAATTCACCCCAGAGGCCGCAGCTGCAGGCTTCTCTTTCAGGGAGGTCAGCAATTCCAGCGCTTGGTCGGCACCTCTTGAAAACGGTGCCAGGAACATTTCGAGGACAGCATTTTCCTTGGCAGGTGTGACTGCCGGCAGGGCCCACTTCAAGGTTTGCAAGAGCAGGAAAAAGACATCTGGGATCTATCTGTGGCTGTCGGTGTGCACATTTTGAGGGGCAAAGTGAAAAAGAACTGTCTGACGCAGCATGTTCTTATCCAGGCATAGGCTGTCTATACAAAGAAAAACACCAGGGTGGAAAAACGGCCTGAGGGGCACCTGGAATTGTCTCAAGGACTGCGTTAGGTCACTGCCTGGTCAGTATAAGAAGCACTTCCCTGTTTGCAGATAGGACCAGATACCTTCATCCTTTCTGAAGAATTGGATACAATACTTTATGAGGAGCTTAGAAAAAGGGCTACCCCTCCATGTTCAAAGGACTGGGAGTGAAGCCCCTCAGACGTACCAGCAATTCAAGTGGTGTATTAGTTTGTTCTCATGCTGCTAATAAAGACATACCTGAGACTGGGTAATTTATAAAGGTAAGAGGTTTAATTGACTCACAGTTCCACATGGCTGGGAAAGTCTCACAATCATGGCAGAAGGCCAATGTGGAGCAAACTCATGTCTTAAATGGCAGCAGGCAAGAGAGTTTGCGCAGGGGAACTGCCCTTTATAAAACCATCAGATCTCATGAGACTTATTCACTATCATAACAACAGCATGGGAAAGACCCACCCCCAGGATCCAATTACCTCCCACCATTCAAATCCCTCCCATGTGGCGTGGGGATTATGGGAGCTAAAGTTCAAGATGAGACTTGGGTGGAGACACAGCTAAACCATATCAAGTGGGTACTGTTAACCTGGAATTGCCTTCAAACTTCTGCCCAAGTGTCTTGTCCTCTGTGAACAGTTGGAAAATACTAAACACTTGTCCCTCTGTATTCCAGGCAGACCTGTAGATGACCCCATGACTGCATATTCTGCACTATATTTTACCTAATTACTTTTATATGTGCCTCCTCTATTATACTATAGGTTTCTCAAGGTAAAGGATCATGTACTCATTGCCTTTGTATCCTCACCTTTCTCCTTCAAGCACATGCCCAGCAATCCTTGCTGAGCTGAACTGGCCGAGCCCAGCAAAATCTGCTGACTATGCAGAGTTGTATATTTCATTTCCAGCTCAAACTTTTATGTGCTGAGGACTTCCCATTCTCCCTCCATCATTCTTCCGTCCTGTTCATTTCCTTAGCAGGGCAGGTACCCTCTCAGCCTTTCAGTCTCCAAAGAGAAGAAGACCTTCTTTGACTACCGTTCAGATTGGGAGTTTCTCTTACCATTCCTAGAGCATGCTGACCTGCGTTCCCATTATCCCTCCCCACACAGCATCTCCAGGGTCTTGTCAGTTTTCCACTATTCCTGAGTGTGGTAACTGTCTACGGATGTGCATATAGCTCTGTTTTCGTAAGCTCCTTAAGGACAATGATAGGACCTTTTATTTTGCTTTCACTAAAATCTATTAAATTCTTATTTACCATATGCTCATCATTAAGTAAAACATTTCATGTGCATTTCTCATGTGATACTCACATCAGGTGTAGGAGATAGACATTGCTATCCCCATCTTATGGATGAGGAAACTGAGGCTGCTAATGACATGTCCAGGTTCATAAGGGTACTAGTTAGTGATAGGACCTGGGAACGAACCCAGAACTAATTGACCACAAAGCCCGTGTTACATTTAACTGCCATTCTGCTTGTCTTTGTCACGTCAGTGCCTTGCATAGTGACTGACTTATGAACAGTAGGTACTCAGCAAATATGTGTGATGGAAGCATCACAGGTGCCGTGGAACCCTGCCAGGACTTTTCAGTGAGTTCTTCTCCTCAACTTTACTCACTCATTTTTTCATTCTTCTCTTTGTCCTTGATACATTTACTCGATAGGATTAACTGCAATTAACAGGAAACCCAAATAATGGTGCCTTCAAACTGAGTGAAGTTTGTTAAAAAAAAAAAAAAAAAAAAAAAAAGTCCTTGCTTGGTGCAGCAGCCCATGCCTGTGATCCCAGCACTTTGGGAGGCTGAGGCTGGCGGATCACTTGAGGCTAGGAGTTCAAGACCAGTCTGGGCAACATGGTGAAACCCCGTCTCTACAGAAAAAAAAAATATGTATATATATTAGCTAGCTGGGTGTGGTGGTGCACACCTGTAGTCCCAGCTACTCAGGAGGCTAAGGTGTGAGGATGGCCTGAGCCCAGGAGGTTGAGGCTGCAGTGAGCCATGAATGTGCCACTGCACTCCAGTCTGGGTATGGAGGAGACCCTGTCTGAAAAAAAAATAAAAAAAGAAAGAAAGAAAGGAAGGAAGGAAGGAAGGAAGGAAGGAAGGAAGGAAGGAAGGAAGGAAGGAAGGAAGGAAGGCAGGCAGGCAGGCAGGCAGGCAGGCAGGCAGGCAGGCAGGCAGACAGACAGACAGGCAGGCAGAGAGGAAGAAAGCAAGGTCCTGAAATAATCCACCCCAGGCTCTGGGGTATGGTGTAATTTTCAGGACCCAAGTTCCTCCCATTTCCATTCACAATATTGTTTCTCTGCCAGACCCCACAACCCAGACAGCAGGAAGGGAAGAAGGAGTGTGAAGAAGGCAAGAAGCCATGCTTCCCCTAAGGACACGCCCAAGAAGTCCATGTGGGACTTCCCTGCCACCCCATTCGCTAGAACTGGGTCACATGGTCACACGGTCACAGACTGCTAGCTGCAAGGGCAGTTAGCACAGGGAATTTTTATCCTAAACTACCGTGTACCTCTTAGAAAATTCTGCTTCTAAGAAAGAAGGATGGGCTAGATACTGGGTAAAAAGGCAAGGGTCCGTGCACAATCGCATTTCCTGCGCCTGAAACCCAGTCTTTCTTGGGTTTATGGCATTGCCCCAGGTCAGATTCTGGTCACCTTGGACTGACCCTCTGCAACCTCATCTTTCCATTTTCTTTTCAAAGCTGCCTTCCTAAACGCTCTTCCTGAAATCTTTCCTGAGCTGGCTGCAGCATGCAGTCCACGCGGGTCTTTAGTCGCCATCCCAACCCCAGAAATAGAAGCAGGGCCTGGCAATCTTATCCTGCCCTCCTTCTCCACCAGGCTCAATAAATATTTGGGGAGGAGAATGACTGAAGGTATGGCCATCTCACTCGGATCCCAGATCCCACTCGGATACGGTGCCAGTATTTTTTTTCCCTCTCCTTAGCATTGGAAATAGATTTTTAAGCAGTGTTATATAGCAGTTCCTCTTCAAAATCCTTCTTTCCTATTCTTTAGTAATGTCTTTATAAATCACTGTTATAAAAATAAGGCAAGCAGGAGGAAAAATATGCAGTATATAGAAACTGAAAATTCAAGTATTTGCTTTTTATTGGACACTTGAGGCTCTTAAAAAAGAGAACTGCTAGAAAACTTAAATACAAAAAAAAAATCACTGTATGATAACATAAAAGCCCAACAGAACTGAAGAGTTTATGAAAATAATTCGAATATTTATACTTCAATTTACGGTCGGAAAATCACCCCCAAACCGTGTTCTTATTCTTAAATGGATTTCTTGAGAGAGCATTAAATACATTTTGATTATTTTGACGTGATGTCTACTTGGATGTTCTGTGCAATGATTTGAAGGCAAAAAGGAAATTCTTTAAAAATCTAATGTAACTATATGTGAATGTATATTATATATACAAAAATGTACATTTCTATGCATGCATACATGTAAACTTTAACAAGCATCTCAACTTAAAGGGGCACTTCTGGTTGTTGTTATTGTTAGGGGAAAATACTGTAAATTTAACTCGAATGAAGCCTACAGTCAAAACACATTATAATTCTCTTGACAGAGAAGCTTGGGTTCAAGTTCATATCTTTTTATCTTCTAAAACTGAGGCTTGCACGATCACTGAAACGGTGTTTTATACACATTACAGAAACACAGCAATGCGGGTCCATAAAAGTGTTGATGAAAGAGAGCCAAATATACCAAGTGATCACATTTTCTTTCCTATTATTTTTTTTTCCAGTAAGTCAAAGAAACCCCTTCTCAGAATTTCTTACATTTCATCTATTTAGAAAGTGTATTTACAACTATTTTAACAGGCCCCCAAAGCATCAAATATCTGTAACGAAAAATCAGTATTCACTTCAGAAGGGGAAAAAATATTCACAACAAGAAAAGTGGTAGGGAAAAGCATAGTTCCAAACACTTTATTATTAAACTCATGGGTTTAATGAAAACCAAACATGGAGAATACATTATGTAAATACATACGGACAAAAGGCTTTTGAAGTCCAGGCGACCACAGTATCCAGGATCTGAGAGTATGATTTTTTGTTTGTTTGTTTATGCATTCTAGCAAGACTTCATATAACACGCACACACACATACACACACACACACAAACCTGAGATTGTTTATTCAGTTTTAAGCACAAATCTCTGCAAACTTAAGCAAAAGGAATGGCTAGGAATATGTAAGTAAGTGTCTGGGTAAAAGCATAATTCATTGAACTTCAGTTACAAACAAAAATAAACAGTAAGAGAAATCCCTACTTAATCTGCCTTCCAAAGAAAGACATTTATTCAAGGATACACAGGCAAATTCCCCCACGCTGGAGCAATGAAACGAAACTAAAAATCAGAAACAAAAGATACAAGCCCAGGCACCAAGTAAGCTCAATAAATAAGTGCTTGATTAAGTCTGATAATTATGCCTTAATTACCGTCCTTCTCTCCAATTTAGATTTAAAGGAAAACACAACTGCAAATAGTTACGTGAACTACATAGGGTTGTAGTGCTGGTACCTATGCAACTTCAGAAATCAAATGACTAACATCCATTTATCAAATATCTACTGAGTGCCTACCTGCAGTCTGGCTCTGGGCTCCGTGCTGAGGCAAGGGGATGAAAAGAGAACTTCTACTCACAGAGAATTTACAAACAAACATGTAGACAGACACATGGTAATAATAGAAATAAGAATAGTTATTGATGGTCTGCTCCATCAATACTTACACCAAAACTCAAGGAAATTAAATGACTTGCCTAAGGTCACTAGGATAAACAGTGGACCAAGAGCAGGCTCTGCTGGAGGCCGGTGTCGTGTTCTTTCCCTGAAGCTCGGACTAAATAGATAAGTAACAACCAGCCAGGCATTGAAAATCCTGCTCACGAGTACCACATACCTCATTCTCTCCTCAAAACAAGGTCCATTTTATACAGGAGAAAACTCAGGCTGGGGAAACCATCACAGTGACTTTCTCGCAGTAAAGAATGGTGCCTGGGCAGGGCATGGTGGCTCATGCCTATAATTCCAGCAATTTGGGAGGCCAAGGCGGGTGGATGACTTGAGCTCAAGAGTTTAAAACCAGCCTGGGAAACATGCCAAAACACCATCTCTACAAAAAATACAAAATTAGGCAGGTGTCATTGCTGGTGCCTGTGCTCCCAGCTACTTAGGAAGCTGAGGTGGGAGGATCACTTGAGCCCAGAAAGTAGAGGCTGCAGTAAGCCTTCATCACGCCAATGTACTCCAGCCTGGGTGACAGAGTGAGACCCTTTCTCAAAAAACGAAAACAAAAACAAAAAAACAAACTGGCACTCAGCTCTCAATACTCAGACCCATGGTCCTTCTAGAAATGTAGAAAGACTTTTCTCCATCATGTCTTTCAAAAGCAAACAACTTTCTCCACAACACCTGAACAAATGATAAAGGTCATACCAGTGTATGCTGCCCAAAGATCAGCCCTTGTTGAATGAATGAACTGACAAACCACTCCCGCATCACAGACCAACAGCAGAGAAGCGTATGTCTACTTTCTGCAAAATGACTGAAAACAAGTTTTTAAATGGCTACGACTTCGCCATCCTGCTCCTCCTCAAAGACAAGGATTGAGTAACCATAGACACAAACTCAGAATTTCAATAACCAAGAGAAATTATAGACAGTTACACTCAAATTGCATGGGCCAGGCTTTATTTTCTTAGGAACTTTTTTTTTTTTTTTTTTTTTTTTTGAGATAGTGGCTCACTGTCACCTAGGCTGAAATGCAATGGCACGAGCATGGCTCACTGCAATCTCCACCTCCTGGGCTCAGGAAATCCTCCCACTTTAGCCTCCCAGGTAGCTGAAACCACAAGTGGGCACCACCATGCCTGGCTAAGCTTGTAAACTTTTGAGAGATAAGGTTTTGCCATGTTACCCAGGCTGGTCTCAAACTCCTGGGCTCAAATGATCCACCCATTTTGGGTCCATCCACTCCCAAAGTGCTGTATTTTCTTAGGGTTCTGCAATTGGCTGTAACCTCTACCAAGAGCAGCAGTTTCTCCTTACCTGTCCTCTCTGTCTCCAGAATTGTTCATAGACTCTACAATTTACACTTAGCTCTCCCCACATCCCTTCCCTTCTCCCTGCCCTCTTGGTTCACAGTCTTTCTGCCCAATCGCATTCATGGTCTGAAACAGTCCCACATTCTACCTTCATTCTGAAGGTAGGCAAGGGTGGGATCAAATGAAAAACCAAGAAATGACCAAACCCTGGTAGGCTAGAACTAGGGCTTCAGCGAGGCTCTTTACCTCTGAGCACTGCTTTCTTATTGGCCAAAGCCTCGCCCTGCAAGAACAAACAGCATCTTCACCCTTAGAGAGAAACAAAATATGACCAAAGCTCTGGAAGGTGGAGACTTCCCTTCTCAAATCTTGGCAAAACATACATGCAAAAACCTGGTTCTCATTGAGGAAAAGAGTTCTGTACAGTTTGATGAAGCAGAAATATATTTTAAAATGTGCATCTCCTCCCTGTAATATTATCCCTTCTGTTTTACAGCAATAGCTCCCTAGTGGAAAGAAGCAGAAAACAACACACATAAGCGAGTTCCTGGTTAAGATGCTGGGAACTTAAAGCAGGACATGTTTGAAATGTGAGGGCATTTTTTAACACCGAGGAAGGTAATTATTCCATGGAACTTCGTGGACATATTTTGCCGGAGAGCTGTCCTTTCAAACAATAACTGAGAAGGGTGGATCTCCCTTTGTTGCCATTTTAGAACTCTGTGTTTATCATCCGGGCAGTTGAGGGGTTATTTTCCTCAATCCCAGTATGCTGCCACCCAGTGGCAGCAATGATCAGCCTTGGTCATGTGGCTTCTACCAGGCTTAGCCAATGAGCACGTTTTCTTTTTGTTTTTAAGTCAGGGTTTTACTTTGTCATGCAGTCTGGAGTGCAGTGGCAATATCATTGCTCACTGCAGCCTCGACCTCCCAGCCTCAACCAATCATCCCATCTCAGCCTCCCCAGTAACTGGGACTACAGGCACACACCACCATGCCTGGCTAACTTTTTTATTTTTTGTAAAGACAGGGTTTTGCCATGTTGCCCAGGCTGGTCTTGAACTCCTGAGCTCAACTGAGCCTCTTGCCTTGGCCCCCCAAAGTGCTGGAATTACAAGCATGAACCTCCAGGCCTGGCCAAGTATGTTTATTTGAAAAGATAAACATTGAGAGCACACTGTGTGCTAGAGCCTAATAAAGGATATATGCATTTTCACACATATGTTGACACCAACAATCACAAGTAGTCTAAAAGAGATGTCTATAAGGTATTATAGAAATACTTAAACAGAAGACATCATATAGCAAGCTCTACAGAATGACCAGATTATAAACTTATTCAAGGTATTAATGGTTACTCTCCCACACAGAAGCCAACTAATAAATGTTGAATGGATAATCGTGGAGTAAATTAACACTTTTTAAACAGTCAAAAGGACTCTGATATATGTTTTTACCAATACTGGCTTTCTTATCCTCCTAACAACAGTGGAAGGATTTTACAGATAAGGAAACTGGGCTGAAGAGAATCTTGAGTAAATTACTCAAGTACAACCAAGTAGCCTGCAGCGAAGACAAGTTTTAAGTGAGATATTTTAACTCCAAAGCTGGGATTCTTTCCATTCTGCCATTAGTCTGACTTTTAAATAAATATTTGTGGATACACAAGTTCCATTTTTGATGATGATATGATGGCAGCAAGCTCCATTTTTCAAACAAACTTTAAAAGCAACCCCACCCCCTAAAAAAGCCTTCCTAATCCTAAAATCTTATAAAACTTGTCTAACCACATTATAAAGTTCTTTTCCAAGATGTCTATGAATTCACAGCTTCAAGACCAAGCTTCAGAGACCTCCCAGCTACCTTCCCCGGTCTACCCAGCCTTCTTTCTGCTTCTCTAACCAGAGCCTTGTCTATGGATTAATAGTTCCTAGCAGCCGGGCACAGTGGCTCATGTCTGTAATCCCAGCACTTTAGGAGGCCAAGGTGGGCGGAATCACTAAGTGAGGAGATCAAGACCATCCTGGCTAACACGGTGAAATCCCGTCTCTACTAAACAAAACAAAACAAAACAAAAAATTAGCCAGGCGTGGTGACGGGCGCCTGTAGTCCCAGCTACTCGGGAGGCTGACGCAGGAGAATGGCATGAACCCAGGAGGCGGAGGTTGCAGTGAACCGAGATCGCGCCAGTGCACTCCAGCCTGGGCAACAGAGCAAGACTCCGTCTCAAAAAAAAAAAAAAAAAAAAAAAAAAACTAACTAAAAACAGTTCCTAGCAATCAACCCAGATCATCACTTGTGAAACTCGTGAATCCTTTTGACATTTCCAAGGCAGATAAAAACTACTTTTTCTTGAAGAATAAAGTTCACACGACTAATTTTTTCCAATAGGAAAAAGCCATATATTATTTGATTCATAGAAGAGTGAAATGTCCCCCAACCCGCCAAGAGATTTGTAGAAAAAGCTGCTAACACACTATGAATGGAAAATTTATATATACTATGTATGTAGAATTTCCAAAGCTCTTTTCTGAAAAAGTTGATATTCTGACTCCCAATCCCAAGAAAGAACAAAACAAAATATAAACTAGATATTAGGAAAGGTAGGCTCAAAAAATAGCAGGCTGGACCTGGGACTTATATAGAAGAAAATGACTGCTCTATTTTTGAATGATCTGATCTAGAAGTAATGATGTTGATAATGATGATATTCTGGTGAAATTAAGCCATGGTGGGCAAGGTAGAAGGAGAGGAAGAAAAAGAAAGATGGCCAGGCACAGTGGCTCAAGCCTGTAATCCCAGTACTTTGGGAGGCCGAGTTGGGCAGATCACCTGAGATTGGGAGTTTGAGACCAGCCTGACCAACATGGAGAAACCCCATCTCTACTAAAAATACAAAATTAGCCTGGCATGGTGGCACATCCCTGTAATCCCAGCTACTCAGGAGGCTGAGGCAGGAGAATCACTTGAACCCAAGAGGCAGAGGTTGTGGTGGACCAAGATCGCGCCATTGCACTCCAGCCTGGGCAACAAGAGCAAAACTCTGTCTCAAAAAAAAAAAAAAAAAGAAAAAAAGAAAAGAGAAAGAATTATGCCACCTGAATATGGAATATTTTTATCTAAAGATTTTAGATTTCTAGGCAAATAAAAATTTAGTTTTAAGTTCTTATTTTTAGTATGACTAATAAGCCCTTATTGAAAATAGGCCACGTTACTTAGCAATGGTGCCCAGGACTGGGACCCCCAAGCTCCAGTTCCTTTAGTTACTCCTTAGCTTTATGGTTTGAGTGAAACCTGTGAGCCTCAGCTTCCTTCTCTGTAAATGGGAAAGTTGGAATCCTTTCTTATAAAATCCTTTCCAAATTAAAAAACATTCACTGAGGCTGGTGGTCGTGGCTCACGCCTGTAATCCCAGCACTTTGGGAGGCCAAGGTGAGTGGATCACCTGAGGTCAGGAGCTCGAGAGCAGCCTGGGCAACATGGTGAAACCCTGTCTCTACTAAAAATACAAAAATTAGCTGGGTGTTGTTGTGCATGCCTGTAATCCCAGTGACTCAGGAGGCTGAGGCACGAGAATCGCTTGAACCCGGGAGGTAGAAATTGCAGTGAGCTGAGGTCATGCCACTGCACTCCAGCCTGAGTGACAGAACGAGAGTCTGTCTCAAAAAAAAAAAAAAATCACTGAAATATATGCAGAATATATTCCTGAAAAAAAGAGTCTTTGTTTGCTTGGACACCTCTGATCATACTCTGGAGACTCTTAATGTGATTTAGGGTGGGGCCTAACTACACCCATGTAACCTTAGGTTGCAGATGAACCATTCTTAAAAGACCAACAATATTGCTTAGGGTAGGGACACTGTACCACAGTTATCAGTTGACTTGGAGGCTGAGATCAAATATGTGGGCAATCAACCAATCACACCTACGCAACGAAGACCCAATAAATACTCTGAACACAGAGGCTCAGGTGAGTTTCTCTGTCTGACAATATTCCATGCATACTGCCACACATAGTAGAAAAGTACTCTGTCCTGATGTCATGGGTAGAGGACAACAGAAGCTTCACATTTGGTACTTGTCCTGGACTTTGCCCCATTTGTCTCTTCCCTGATCTAATTTTAACCTGTATCCTTTCCCTGTAATAAACTGTAACTGTAAATACAATAGCTTCTGCTAAGTGCCACAAGTCCTTCTAGCAAATATCAGCCATGAGGATGGGTTTGAGGACCACCTCAAACTTGCAGTGGGTGTCAGAGTAAGGACAATCTTGGGCATCATGCCTTCTAACTTGCAGTTACCCCTTACTCCTCACAGTAGCCCATGAGAAGTTTAGACATACACTCTGCTTACTTTAACAGTTAGTACTTAGAAGGAGTTGCCAGGAACCCATTCCTCTCTTACCTCCATGACCTGTAGGTCATCCAGAATCCATGTAACCTCCCTGAGCTCCAGTTTCCTCATCAGTGAAATGAGAATGTGAGTAAGCTGCTCAGTCTCAATGACAACTTTATTATGAGACTTGATTAAGAGAATGACTGTGAAAGCTCTTTGAAAATGGCAACCTCTTTTTCAATTATAGGATATTAAGAGCTGTTGTTACTATGATTTTGCAGCTCAAATGCTTCAGGATTCTATTTACTCTCCTGATTTTACTGTACTCCCCATGACCAGTGAGTCCACCTTTCCATCAGCAGGTGCTGAAATTATGTCAGCTAGAACTTTCATTAGCAAATGGTTTTAGTCAGTGAAAAGTAATGGCAAAATAAATGCGGCATTTTGACGTAGCTGTATCTATTCTGGCACAGTGCGGTTTCGAGGCTAATGTCTTTTCAAACAGCTCTGTTTTGCCTGCAGACTTGAATACCCTCATTATAGTGTTTGAAAAAAAAAGTTCCCTTATGTTTTTTTAAAGAGCGCCATTCTTCAAAAAGATGTCAAGAAGCTCTTTTTTTCCCCCTTGCTACAAGGTGTAATGTAGAGATAAGCACAAAATCTGGTTGGAAATGTGACCTATATTGGACTGGCAAAGCTTAATATCAAGCAAACAGCCAGTGTGGGAGCTGGTTTTGTCCTACCTTGCTGCTGGTATTTGCAGAAAAGTACCACATATTATGTGTGGACAGTGAGAGCAGTTTGAAAGTCAATTACAATTTTTAAAAATTGGAATCATTTGCTCATCGAGCTCATCAGAGTTTTGAACAAGTCCCTGGCCTTCCGCACAACAGCCAAAGCCAGGTCTTTTGGAAAACATTTTATTTTCATGCTCAGCGTAATAAGAAGAGAAAAGTCGTGTTTTGCAGATGAAATGGTGCTGATAATAAAAAGTAGGTCACACTTTCTCTCTCTGTCTCCATCACTCTTTACTTTCTCTGAAAGACAAAGGAGTGTTTCCAAGACATGAATCAAGCAGGTCAGGCACCTGACCTGGGTGTTCTTTGCACTCTGAGTAAAATTAGGAACATTTTCACTCAAAGCTGACATTTAACAAGGGCAGGGAACTTGGAAACAATAACTGCTTTCTACGTGACTGATAAGGAGGGCTGGGTTGGGGATGCAGGCAACAGTTCCTCCAGTCATTCGGGGTCAGCGAAAATCACAGGTCCAAAGAACCATAGGTGGCTGGGACCTTAGGACTTGGGACAGCAAGACAGAAAACAGGCATAAGGCGGAAAGCATCACATCTGCACCCATGGGAGACAATGTTATTGTACATTATTATTTACTTCTCCAGCTATGGGGAGATTACACATCCCTGCCCCAGAGTGACCAGGTCACTGTGTTTGGCCAGTGAAATGTCAGGTGTCACATCCTGGAAGAAACTTTAAGAACTTGTCTTTTCTCTTTCCCCTGGAGTCCTAGAGAGAAGTTGTGCTTTTACTCTGGATCCTGGCATGGAGAAGACCAAGAGCAAGCAGAGCCAGCTCTTGATGGCCCTACAGTGTAGACAAGAACTCAGTCTTTGTTTTTGCAAGCTATGGCTTGGTGGGGTCGTTTGTTACTGCGGCATACCTAGTCTATGCTGACTGATACATTGACCCTCGGTGCTTCCCTTCCAAAAGCATGAGAAGGAGGCAAACAGTAAATAAGCTTACGTGTTTGGCAGTCTATTATTCTAGATCATTTTTTAGCTCAGAAGTGGGCATTAATATATCTATAATCAACTGTACAGACTGGTCTGCAGACGCTTTGGCACACACTGTGTCTCCAGGATCCCCACATAAGAAAATAAAGCCACTTAGGTGCAGTGGCTCATGCCTGTAATCCCAGCTCTCTGGGAGGCCAAGGCGAGTGGATCATGAGGTCACGAGTTCGAGACCAGCTTGACCAATATGGTAAAACCCCTCTCTCCTAAAAATACAAAAATTAACCAGGTGTGGTGGTGTGTGCCTGCAATCCCAGCTATTCGGGAGCATGAGGCAGGAGAATCGCTTGATCCCGGGAGGCGGAGTTTGTAGTGAGCCGAGATCGCACCATTGCGCTCCATCTGGCAGACAGAGCAAGACTCCCTCAAAAAAAAAAAAAAAAAAAGATAAAAGAAAAAATAAGAGAAGAAAGCCACTTAAGGGGAGTGATTGCAGTTAGAAGGTAGCAATGGCATTCTAAGTGATGATCTACCAGTGGTGATCCTGTGCTAGACCATGGAGCAAAATACACAAAGACAATTCTAGACTCAACTGCCTGGATGCAAATTCTAGAATCTACCACTTGCCCTCTGCTTGATCCTGGGTGAGTTGTCTGACTTCTCTGAGCCTCTGCTTAGCCATCTATAAAAGTGGGCTAAGAGTAGGGGGGTGTCTCTGCCACACAAAACTGTTAAGGGAATTAAATAAATGAATACACATAAGAGAATAGCACAGAGCCCATGCATGTAATAGTTACTCAAAGTATGTTGGTTATTGCGGTCATTGTTCCGTGTGTTGTTTAGTAGGATCTCAAGTGAGTTATTAATTTCAATTGGAAATGAGGAACAGGAGCAGCCCCCCTTGGCAGCGGCTGCTATGACTGAACTTAATGAAGTTACACACTACGTGACACCACGACTGTATTTCCACCTGAAAGTTCTTTTTTCTGCCCTGGGTCCAATCAGAAAGCTCCTCTTCTTACCACAAGTAACCACAATAACAACTCCTCTGTGTTCTTGGAATAGGTAGCTCAGAAAAGACAAGAGAAAGTGCTCAGATTTGGAATGACGGATCATGTGAGACCCCGCAAAGGAAAGAGAGAAGCCAATTTAAGTTCTGTAATACAGAGCTTAGACAAGTAACTTGACTCCTCCAAGCATTAATTCTGGAATTTCTGAAATGGGTATAGTGAGAGAAAATTCCTCCAGGGCCTGAGGCTAGAATAAGATAATGGATGCAGTGCTTTCAGGATGAAGCTGATTTCAACATTAACTCTTATTATCATTAGTAATAAAACTAAGAATACAAATCCTGCCACGAATACACAAAATAGTAACAAGCATTTTGCAGCCTGTCTCAGAAAGAAGAAATAGTTTTCTTAATAGCCAGCTTCTCTGTGCAGAGACCTCTGAACACATTCATTACAGAGACAAAAGACGTGGGTCCTGAAACCGAGAACAACCAAGTGACAGTCCACCCCTGCCAGAAAATAAAGTGATAGGATACGACCTAAGTAAGAAGCCAGCTTGGAAAGGAGAGAGGTTTCATGGCCACAAATCAACAAGGACTCCTTAGGAAAAGGAAGAGAGAAACAGGAAATGTATATAAGATGCCTCTTAGAAGTACAACTATCATGTATCCATTTATTGTTTTCTTATGTTTTATTTTTTTTTAATTTTGATAGGGTTTCTTTCTTTATTTTTGAGACAGGGTCTCACTTTGTCACCCAGGCTGGTGCAATCACAGCTCACTGCAGCCTCAACCTCCTGGGCTCAAGTGATCCTCCCACCTCAGCCTCCTGAGTAGCTGGGACTACAAGCATGCACCACCACGCCTAGCTAATTTTAAAATATTTTGTAGAGGTGGGGTCTCACTGTGTTGCCCAGTCTGGTTTCAAACTCCTGGCCTCAAGTGGCCCTCCTGCCTCAACTTCCCAAAGTGCTAAGATGATGGGTGTGAGCCACCACGCCTAGCCTATATAACAATTTCTTAAACTTTTTTTGTTTTAAAAAAACAAGATCTCACTTAGGATATCAGTATTTCTGATCTAGATGTATTCCTTTTCAGTATCATTTTCATTCCACAATATGGGTTTTTCTCAAACTTTAAAAACTAGCAGATATTTATTAATAGTCCTTATGACATATGGTGTTTGGTTCTGGAGGCACTACCAAAAACAGGAGATACAGTCCCTGCCCACGAGTAGTCACAGCCACGTAGGAAAGCAAGAGATATTAAATGGCAAGTTATAAGGGCAATGAGTGGGAAAGTTCAAGTAGAAGGGCTGCAGCTGCAAAAGAATGAAAATATGTTTGATTGTGGTAGTGACAGTGGTTGGGGGTTAGGAATAATTTCCAACACACCATTTTGTTGACTTCATGAAGTCTTGAATTAAATTTAAGAAAAAAAAATCAGCCAGCTCTTGGGGTAGGTAGCTACCGAGACTAGATGAACCTTGCTCAGTTCCTACACAAATGCAGGTCAGTGGCTCCCACTGACTAAGGCTGCAATAGGAATTATAAGCATCTAGAGGTATTGAAAGGATGTTTATTTGAGTGTGGGACACCACAGAACCATCCCTCTCTTCTTTTGATAACGATATTCTGATTTGAGTTAGGGGAACCACGCCTCCTGACTCTCAGTTCGTGAGCTTTGGGAGGTCTGCAGTACCAGCTGTAGGGTAGATCATGTGACCCAAGACTTGCCAGACTTCCAAATCTCCATGGCTACAAAAATTGGTTGAGAGTGGGCATGTTGTCCCAGCCACATCAGACTAAATTCCAGGAAAAGAGCAAGTCTGGTCTTCTCCTACTATATTGAATCTGGAAAGATGTGGTTTAGAAGAGTCAACATTTTTTATAAGACCCAAGGAGTGAGCTTGTCACAAAATGGTGCCAATGCTGAGAAAATAAAACCAAGGGATGAAAAGAGGGGAACCAGGTCCTTAAAGTTAAGCCCCTGGGTCAAGCTTTACCTGATCCCCTTACCACACCTATATCTTTCAGTTAATTAAGCCTGTTTGAATGAACATTTCTTCTACTTGCTATCAAAAGGGTTTAACACTGCCAACTTCATACAGTAGAAAATTGAAAACAGTTTTCCTGACCCTGGGTTGTAACAATTGGATAAACTTTCCCAGAATTTATCAGACACTTAGTTTAGAGTTTATCCTAGAAAGAATCACTTTTATTTTGTTTCAAGTCTGAGATATTGTGCCTGGGATGGAATTTTACTAACAGACAGAATGACAATTCATCTTTGCTCGTCTAGGCCAATCCCAATTTATGTCTGTTGTCTCGGTATAATTATTATCAGTATCTCATTTCTCTCTCAAAAGTATTCAAAATCCATTGGATGGTAAATTATAAGGTCACTCTACTGGTAATTCTCCTTTACAAAGCTTTTCCCTTTAGAGCAGAATCTCCCCAAATTCTCTTTAGCGATAATTGTGGCTAATTATACCCAGTGAATAATCTCATCTTGCCAGTCTTCCCATGTTTGACTTTTGGGGGATTAATCATAGCTTTACAGCTGTCGAACGAGCTTCTTGAAAGCATGGTATTATTGTTTTATCTAAAGGAAACCCCTCCGAAACAGGGTCTCCATCCATCATACCCCCTGCAGTAGAAAGGGCTGATTAAAACTTCCTGGCCTGCAAACTTGTTTGTTAACATGTCGCTTCCTCCCTACTGTCAGCATAAGGTCTTCCTCGTGCAGCGTGTTTAGGATTCGGCTGAGAGCATTGTTTTATCAAGATGGGACGGTTATCTGTGCGGGAGTACACTGTGCTGGGAATCTGACCACCTCTGTAAACACAATGATAACATCGTGTCTGCACACTCAGAGAAGACAATGGTTCCAAATTCCCTTTCCCTAATTAGAGTTCAAAACAATAGGTGGGAAATCTGAGGCCCCACTATCATTATCTATTGGCCTTCATTTCTGGGCATTGATTGAGCTTGGGGTGTTTTGTGTGTGAAGAAATAGCAAATTAAAATTCAGGCTTCTTCTATTTTTCTTCTTTGAGCGTTCTTCCTGCTATAAAGCTGTGGTGATCGAGATTAAAAATTGGAAGAAGAAGATTTGAGAGTTATAAACACATGTGAACGATACCAAGTTCCTTTTCAAAGTGATTCCAGTAAGCAAATGTTTGATCAAGGCAGATGATGGGATGAGAACTGGTGCAATTTTTTTTTTTTTCAAATGGCTTTGGAGACGAATAGACAAGCACTTTCCCCAAACGGTAAGAAACTGTCTTCTGAGTCAATGACTGATAACACTGTCTGTTATTTTGCTAATAGGAACCAGCAATGTCACAGTGCAATTTTTCATTTTTTAAAATCTTCAAATGCCCAGTCCCCTGCTAACATTTGGCTCATTGATCTGCATGCGACATTCTGTGTAGGCTCATTGGCCAGCGTCATTAGAGGGACAGTCATTACTAACAATCAAGTCATATTAAGTCGATTTACATTTATGATTGCCCTGTAGAGTAACAATTAAGCTATTTAGATGGAAAAATCTCCCAGCCTCCCATGAAAGGGGTCTTTTGAATCACAGACACACAGCATTTACTTCTTATAGAATTGGACTAGCCAAGATAAAGTACAGGTGACCAGATTCTCTGTTTCATGACTGGAATGGTCATGTAAAGGGAACCCTCTTAATCTGTACAACCCAAATGAATCATGATCTGATTTGGGGTGAGTGGTGATGGAGTGAATGGGGAGGCACATGAAGAAAACTGGAGAGTAATTTTTTAATTGCAGCAGGAGTCCAAGCTGCCACTTGATCTCCATTTAACCAGCCAAGAGGTCTTCCATCTCCTGCTCAGAGCCCTTTCCTGAACTTCTAGATCAGGCTAAGCGATCATTTTCTATGTTTTTGGTGTGAACCACTATCTTACTACCTAATACATGACTCTGGAATTAACTGATTCTCTATCTCTCCACCAGGCCAGACCACAGCCTGCTCAAGGGCAGGGCCATCTGGTTCCCCTCTTTTTTTTTTTTTTTTTTTTTTTTTGAGACGGAGTCTCGCTCTGTCACCTGGGCTGGAGTGCAGTGGCGTGATCTCGGCTCACTGCAAGCTCCGCCTCCTGGGTTCACGCCATTCTCCTGCCTCAGCCTCCAGAGTAGCTGGGACTACAGGCGCCTGCCACCATGCCCAGTTAATTTTTTGTATTTTTAGTAGAGACGGGGTTTCACCGTGTTAGCCAGGATAGTCTGGACCTCCTGACCTCGTGATCTGCCCGCCTCCGCCTCCCAAAGTGCTCGGATTACAGGCGTGAGCCGCTGCTCCCGGCCTGGTTTCCCTCTTATACTCATAGTGCCTAATAGTTCTTGATCCCACACTCTGTACTCAATACATTTCATGACACAAACCATCAATTCCCATTCAGTTACTCACATAAGAAATCTTCTGCATTAAAAAGAAATTTCATGAATCTGGAACTGTCTCAAAGTACAGCGTTCAAGCTGCAAATCCCTCATTCACTCACTCCCTCATTCACTCACCTGCAAATATTTCTGAAGCGCATCCTATATGCCAGGTACTGTTCTAAGTGCTGAAGACATGAGTGGACAGGACAGATGAGGTCCCTGCTCTCTGGCAGCTAATAGTTCATGGGAAGGCAATATTAATAAATTAGCAATGAATGAATGAATAGACGGATAGACAGAAAATATCAGATAGTGATAAGTGCTAGACAGAGAAATAAAACAGAGTTATGGGATAGAGAAAATGTGAGTAGTGACTTTGGACAGGATAGCCAGGAAGGACTCCTGTGAGGTGATATCGTACCTACATCAGAATGATCCTGTCATACTCCATTTCCAAATGCAGTTGTCAAATCTCAGTTTCATCTCTGATGATCCTCAGATGGACCAATAATATCAGTGAATTTCCTGGTACAATTTCTTGTCTGGAATAGCAGTATGGGCCAGGTGCAGTGGATCATGTCTATAATCCAAGCACTTTGGGAGGCCAAGGCAGGAGGATCACTTGAAGCCAGGACTTTGAGACCAGCCTGGACAACATAGCAAGACCCCGTATCTACAAAAAATAGAAAAGTTAGCGGGGCATTGTGGTGCACACTTTAGTCCCAGCTATTCAGGAGGCTAAGGTGGGAGGATGGCTTCAGCCTAGGAGTTGGAGGCTGCAGTGAGCTATGATGGCACCATTGCACCCAAGTCTGGGCAACATAGCAAGACCCAGTCACTAAAAAGAAAAAAAAAAAACTGTAGCAGTATGAGCACAGGTATTGGTTGGGGTAATGCTTGCTACTATGATACAGTAAAAGATTTCTCACATCAAGTCCAAAACTAGTTCTGTATTTCTGATCAACAAGTGACTTTGCTCTGGGTGGTGAACTCAGGGACCCTGGCTCTATCCAGCTTGTGTATGGCTTCCAACATCATCATGCTTGTTCACATCAAGACTGCAGGGGAAAGAGCCGGGAGGGTTTTGCAAGACAGGTTTTTATAGGTCAGGTTGAGAAGGGGCCAACGTCTCGTCTTCCAATAGTCCATTGGCCAAGACTCAGGCACATGGCTGCACCTAACAGGCAGAGGCTCAAAACTGCAGTCTAACCATGAACCAGGAAGAGGCAAAAAACGGGCTTGCTGATGTCTTGGGGCCTCTGCTTATGTGAAGCACTAGGCAAACTTGTAAGGACAATTATCTCAAGCCCACTCCCTGCAAGGTTGGGGTCTCGGATCTCCTCATATTACCTCAGCGACAGCAACTGCCATGATCGAAATCAAAATCTTTTCTGGCAAGAGGTAGGGCAGAATGTCGGATGTGGGAAGCAAAAGCTAGGGCTGAAATCCAAAGGGTTAATTCATTAAAGAAAAAAATACTCAGACCTGTTGTGCTCTCAGACAACTCGAGAGATGGAAGGCTAATCATCCTTCTGGGATGCCGAGTTCTTTGTGGAGCCCTCAGAATGGACCGTTCGACCCTTCGAGGTTTCTCTTGCTCTGATCTCTTGCTAATGGATAGTGTTTTCCAAGCTGATGGTGTTTTAAAGATACGGCATCTAACCAATGATAATACGTCTGACCTCTTAAGGGAGAACCTTGTACATCTTCCTCTCTCAGCCTCCCTTATTGGCTAATTACATAACTTGACTAGAAGTTGGTTTTAGAGAATCAATTTTACCATTGCCTAATCACAAGTAAAGACCATAAAGTTTTATGAGAGCTGAAGGGACTGCCTTTTACAGAGGGGAACTTAAATGAAAATTAAAGGGGACATTAAATGATAAGAAATGGAATTCTACAAGGTGTTTTCCCCTGACTGCCACACTAAATTACAGTGCTGGGGATATAACCCTGCTGGTTTTGTCTCCAACAAGGCACTCAGGGAAGAGCGGAGGAGCTGGCATTTCTTGATCACCAGCAATGCAATTGACAGATCCCGTGTTAGTGGCTTTGGGTGAAGACGCAGGCAAAAACCCCTTGAGCTGCCATCTACTAATTGTGTGACCCTGGGCAAGTTCTCTGACCCTCAGATTTGTCATGTGCAAAATGCAGATGACAGTCATCACCTCCCAGAGCTGGAAGGATGAAATAAAATAACACACATAAGGTGCATAGCACAGTGCCTGGCACACAGTGAGACTTCAATGAATATATCGTGATTACCTGTGTTAATGATAGGACATGCTTCAAAACAACTGGGGATTTGTTCAGTTCCTATAAATAAGAGCTAGTATTAATTATGTGCCATAAAGCAGCAACCTGTAATGGCATCATCTCCACTTTATACATGAGGAAGTTGAGGCTCAGAGACATTGGAAAACCTGTCCAAAGAAACAAGACTCATGAAGGCCATAATTGGACTCAGAACCTAGGTAGCTTTGCTCTGGAGGCCAATATACTGGACTACTGTGTATTTTTCTGGGTAAGGTTCACAGACCAGTCTGCCTGTTCATAATTTATCTTCCTTTATAACAAGCATCATCCATGAGTCTTGCACACACGAAGCTTGAGAATGATAGATGCTGGCGTGTTTCGTTGAGTTTTTCTTGTTGAGATGGAGTCCTGCTCTGTCACCCAGGCTGGAATGCATCAGCGTGATCTCAGCTCCCTGCAACCTCCGCTTCCCGGGTTCAAGTGATTCTCCTGCCTCAGCCTCCTGAGTAGCTGAGATTACAGGTACGCACCATCACATCTGGCTAATTTTTGTACTTTTAGTAGAGATGGGGTTTAACCATGTTGGCCAGGCTGGTCTCAAACTCCTGACTTCAAGTGATCTGCCTGTCTCAGCTTCCCAAAGTGTTGGGATTACAGGTGTGAGCCACTGTGCCCGGCCTGGTGTTTCTTACAACATTGCCACTGGGGAGAATTTTCCTAAGAGTCTTATTTCATTAAATTACCAAAAGAATTGTCCATTTCTCTCCTTATATCTCCTTCAACTTCTGAATCTTTCACCATTATCATTTCTAGCACTTTAATGTGTCCACAAAAGTCAGGATCTGGTCAACCCAGGCCATCAAGAAAAAGAAAAGACTGCTTCTCCATGCCTAATAAAACAGCAGGAGGGTACAGTTTACAAATATGTGATTTATGGTAAAGGTCAAGTATGCACTGAAATGGGAACATGTCCCATAGGCAAGCAAGGTAGTTACGATGAAAAACAGATTTGAATGGAAATCACCAAAATTGCTCTGGAAATATTAAATCAAAGATCCTTTCTGATAACTGGAAAGTGGGCTGCTGTGGTGGAGGGCCACCTTCCACTCTGACAACGGCCTAGGAAGACAAGCAGACTCCTGTCTGAGGTCTGCAGCTGGGGAGAACAAGAAGGGAGGCCCTGGGGAGAGCCACACATGGGGATGGAAGTCGACAGGCTGTGGGAAAGCCATTTTTAAATTTTTTAAATTTATTTTTAATTGACAAATAAAAATTGCACATATATATTGTGCACAACACATTATTTTGAAATATGTAAACATGATGGAAAGGCTAAATTGAGCTGATCAACATATGCATAACTTTGCATCTGATATGGTTTGACTGTGTCCCCACCCAAATCTCATCTTGAATTGTAGCTCCCATAATTCCCACGTCATGGGAGGGACCCGGTGAGAGGTAACTGAATCATGGGGATGGGTCTTTGCCATGTTGTTTCTGTGATAGTGAGTAAGTCCCACGAGATCTGATGGTTTTATAAAGGGGAGTTCCCCTGCACAAGTTCTCTTGCCTGCCACCATGTAAGATGTGACTTTGCTCCATATTTGCCTTCTGCCATAATGGTGACACCTCCACCACCATGTGGAATTGTGAGTCCATTAAACCTCTTTCCTTTATAAATTACTCAGTCTTGGGTATGTCTTTATCAGTAGTATGAGAAAAGACTCATACAGCATCCTTAATTTAAAAAAAAAAAAACAAGAGGTCCTGATACACTCTGCTAACATGAGACACCACACTGTTCTAATAAGGATGAACAAGGTTCTGCTGCAGTGAGGAACAACCCCCATAACATGGTGACTTGATACAGAAAAAGCTTAATTCTTGCACATACTACAAGTCCAGAAAAGGCTGTCAGGGCCCTTGTTAGTCTCACTCAGAGATGCTGGAAGATGGAGGATCCATTTTGTCATGTGAGTCCATGATCATGATGTCAGGAGAAAGCAGGGAATCCACCTGCACTGGCTTGTAAATCTCCCCCTTGAAGTGACAGTTCATGCTTCTTTGGCTAAAGCAAGTCACCTATCTATGCCTGAATAAAAAGGGAGAAAAAGCATCATCCCCAGAAGGACAGAAGAGGAATATTTAACAAAGTACAAACGATCACCACATCTATACATGAAAAATGATAATAATAACATAAATATATGAAATCTGGGTTGCATGGGCAATTAAATCAAATGTAATTATACTTTGCAAAAATTTGATCTTAAATCAAAATATAGGTGGAATTGCATTCTTTTATGTACCAGGGAGAGAAGATGAAACCCCAGAAATATCATTACAATTAGCTTGACATCTTATTTTGCTAAACGGATGCCTAAGGAATAAGCATGCAATGTGCCATTTGCCAAGCAGCATTTATTGATTCCCAGACAGTAACTGGCCCTTTTCTCATACCATTGTTTTCCTGACCCTCTACATTTGGACTAAGTTGATGCATGGAACAACCTCCCTGTTCCATTTAAAATACGATGCATATGCTTTTGCTTAAAGAACAAACTATGTACTCCTGGTAAGAAATATATTAGTGGGATGGACACAGAGGTCAGGGAATGAAAGATTTCTGAAAGGGAACTTTCATCTAAGAGGAGCATCATTTCCAGAAAGCCTCTGTGTCAAATGATGGGTTTCACTCACAGGCCAAAGAGAGGCTGAGGGTTAAAACCATCCAGAAGGCACGTGGGACCTAGAGGAGGCCAACCGTGCACACTTTTCAGGACATGAAATACAGCTCCTGTTTTGACACTTGTGTAATAGCATGGTTGTTCAACCTCCTTGTTTCTGTGGGGTTTATGGTCCATAAAGTTTAATAACAATCTTAACAGCTGAACAGAGAATACATGAGGCTCAAAGGCCACTCTTACCAAAGCGGATCTGGATTCTAAAATTCTTTCCCCCTTGGCATCTCAACATTTACAAGTGCCTGTCTCTTAATGTTGACTGTACAAAATAATCACGTGGCACAAGGAAACATGAACGACTGGCTGTTATTAAAATAGCCTTTGCCAAAATTATAATGGAGAAAATTATGAAGGTGATGGAGATCTGATGTAACTGACTCTATCTTGCTTCTAACCTCCAGGCTGTCTTGTTCAAAGTTGATTTGGTTGTAGGACTAACTAACTTTGAGAGGAACTTAGTTTACGGTTTAACTTTGAAACAAAAGATGATAACAGCCCTTTCCCAAAATAAACACCCTTCCTGCCTGGGGACTAGACTGCCTTTGCAGGACTAACAAATTAGCCACAAGATTAGAAATTAGGGTTTAGGAGTCATGCTGCCGGAGGCTGCAAGATTCTGAACCTCCCCAAATTGCTCCAGGTGATAATGTCACTATGGTAAAACCGAACATCAGTACTTTAGATATTTTGCAGACCCTGCAGTTGATGGATCAGCTGGCACCACCCAGGTCAATAAATTGACTCATATGGTCTTGTGGCTCCCACCCAGGAACTGACTCAGTGCAAGAGGCCAGCTTCAACTCCCTGATTCCATCTCAAACCTGACCAATCAATACTCCCCATTCCCTGACCCCCTTCTCACTAAATTCTCCTTAAAAATCTCTATCCCTGAGTTTTGGGGGAGACTTATTTGAGTAATAATAAAACTCTGGTCTCCCACACAGCCAGCTCTGCATGAATTAAACTCTTTTTTTTTTTTTTTTTTTCCGAGACAGAGTCTCACTCTGTCGCCCAGGCTGGAGTGCAGTGGTGCAATCTCGACTCACTGCAGCCTCTGCCTCCCAGGTTCAAGCAGTTCTCCTGCCTCTGCCTCCCGACTAACTAGGATTACAGGCGCCTACCACTACGCCTGGCTAATATTAGTATCTTTAGTAGGGATGGGGTTTCACCACCTTGGCCAGGATGGTCTCAAACTCCTGACCTCAGTTGAACCACCCTCCTTGGCCTCCCAAAATGCTGGGATTACAGGCATGAGCCACCGTGCCTGGCCCTAAACTCTTTCTTTATGGCAATCCCCCTGTCTTGATAAATCGGCTTTGCCTAGGCAGCGGGCAAGGAGAACCCGTTGGGCAATTACACTGGCTCTTAAGTTGTGACACTGCCACACACTTGGCCATAGAATCCTGGTGTAAAACTTTGAGGAAATGAAGATTACAGAGCCTTGTTATCCTGCAATTTGGGAACTATAAACTTTCATAGGGTTAGTACGCCAGGGCTTCATCCAAATACCTGGACAAATGAGATAACCTCTAAATTCCTTCCCAAAGCCTGCAAAGCTGTGCACTGATCCCAGCCTCCTCCCCTTTCTCATCTGTTCACTGGGGTCACCAAAGCCCCTTGCAATTGGTGAATTCATCAACCCTTGACATGCCACGGGCTTTGGAACTTGCTGCTCCCTCGTCTTTGCGGGGCTGGGGAGGATTCCCGGTAGTCCTGTTTCCCTAGGACTGGCTCCATTACATTTCTAGATCTGTTGAAATGGGATCTCCTCAGAGAAACCCTCCTGGCCCCATCTAAGGTAATACTCCCTCTAGTAACTTACCCAACTGTCTTTGCTAAATAGCAGTTATTAAAACTGCCTTTGCAAAAACTGTAAGAGTAAGAAAATTATGACCGTGAAAGAGATCTGATCTAACCAAGCCCCATCTTGCCTTTAACCTTCAGACTGTCCTTAGTCATTCCTGGGCTTGGGCCAAGCTAACTTTGGGGGATATTTAGTACTTAATTTAAATGATAATGGCCCTACCCCCAAACTAAACTGCCTCTGTAAAGCTAGCAAAAGACCACCAAGTTAGGAGGAGGAGAGGAGCCTGAATTCTGCTAAAGCATGGACATAAACGATTAGCAGCCATTATTCCAGAGGTTATAAGATTTGCAATTTCCCCAATTATTCCTGCAGATAACATCACTTTGTAGAACCTAACGTTGGCCTTCTGAAATGTCTTTTCAGGCTTTTGCATTTTTGAGGACTGGTAGCCCCATCCCCATTCAACTGGTCCTGTGCCCTGCCCCCCACCCAGAAGCGGATTCAGGGCACAAGGGTTTTACACACCCCTATGATTGCATCCACAGCCAATCAGCAGTACCCATTCTCTTGTCCACAAAACTATCCTTAAAAAAACTCCAGTCTCTGAATTTTCAGGAAAGCTGATTTGAGTAACAATAAAGCTCCAGTCTCCCGTTTAGCTGGCTCTACCAACATTAAACTCTTTCCCTATTGCAATTCCCCTGTCTAGATAAATCAGCTTTATCTGGGCATCAGGCAGAATGAACCCATTGGGCGGTTACATTATCACCACCTGCCAATAGCTTATTTGCATAATTATTTCTGTGTTTATTCACAGACACACACCCACAACAATGAGAGCACCATGGAGTTAGGAAGCTTGACATATTGTTCCTAACTTCACCTACTGCTGGTTTAGAGCAAATGAATAAAACACTGTGGGTGATAAAGGGTCAGAAGACCTTGTCACATGATCAAAAACAATTTCAAGTTAAAGGAACTTTCAGAGCTTAAACTGGGCACATCCATAGAGCTGACAGGATAAGGTCCTTCCCACACCACAACAAAATGCAAACTTTCATCCAACAGTAACCTTGATCATCACTGAAGCTGACTGGCATGGTTTTGCTCTCCTGACTTCTCCAGGTTCTCCCTCTTCCCCTGAAAGACGTATATTTATGCAGTTCTCTTTGGAAGCCGTGGACTATCTTGCAATTGTGGCCTGATTTTGCAGAGCACAAGTGAAGAGATGGGGACGAAGACAGAAAACTCCCTGCTGATGACAGGGCTCCTGGGAAGAGAATTTTAGCTTGGGGGAGGGTTGGGGAGGGAAAGTAGGAAGGAGAGGAAATCCTTATCAGGCTATATTTGCATATCAAAGAGCACTTCCAGCTGGGCTTTCTTTGCCCAGTAACAAAGTCATGTTATTCAAGGCCAAGAGGCTTTCCTCTCTAGCTGCCTTGGGCTATGCCTCCTACTTCTTCCTTGTGGAGACAAAACAGCATGGCTATCTCAAGGCCCAGGGAGATAACTCACCTCACCAGTGGCTCTCTGCTGCCCCAGATGTCCCTAGATGGCTGAGGTTTCGCTGAGGATTTTGGGTTTACAGAGTTCCATGGCATTCCCCTCAGACTCCTCAGTTTACTCAAGGTCCCTAACCAAGAAGACAAAATACTGTAGCCTATGTTATTCATTCATTCATTCATTCATCCATCTTTGCATTCATCCCAAAAATACTTATCAAAATATTACTAAGTGGCAAGCATGCAGCTACTTCTCCCTTTTAGCTCTTGGGTCCTTTAATTAATCAACATAGGTGGGAAGGAGCCAAGGATGGCTGGGTGCTCCAACACTAATGACTTTGGGCCACGTTTTGAGGGGGTGGAAACGTGTCTGATGCAACTAGCATTTGAAATCCAGATTCCCCCTTAGCTCATGGTTCTAAGAGGTTGGTTTTAAACTACGTTGTATAAATAGGATACTATTCTGCTCACATTTGATCGGCTCATATCTTAAAAGGAAGTTCATGGTCCATCCTTTTATTAATGGAAGGATTCTGGCTGGGCCAGGTGGCTCATGCATCTAATCCCAGCACTTTGGAAGGGGCCACAGCTGGAGATTCACGTGCATCTCGGAGTTTGAGTCCGGCCTGGTCAATATGGTGAGACCCCATTTCTACAAAAAATAAAAAATTAACTAGGTGTGGTGGAACATGCCTATGGTCTCCACTACACAGGAGGCTGAGGTGGGAGGATTACTTGCACCCAGGAGGTTGAGTCTGCAGTAAGCCATGATTGGGCCACTTGCACTCCAGCCTGGGTGACAGAGTGAAAGCCTATCCAAAAAAATAAATAAGAATTCTTCCAAGGGTCCATCAACAGTCACTTGATTTACATTTCTTTCTTTAAAGCAGAATTTTTCTGTCTTAGATTTGCTTCATATTGGAAGTAAATATGTGTGGGCTCAATATACAACTGAAATTAGCAGGCAATTTTCGTCTCCCCCTCCTCCTCTTCCTCCTCCTCTCCTGGGATTGGCCATCAACCTCATGCTCAGGCCAGCAGCTTGGTGTCCAGGGGTATAACCCCTCATAGAGGGTCAGTTCCAAATCAGAGTCATTGAAGGCCTCATTACACAATATGTTTTAATTGACCCCAAGAATACAAGTCTCAGAGACTCACATTTCTAGCTGAAAGCATGAAGTGGAAGGAATGAAAATATATTTTCTGTAGTCATAATAACACTATAGGACGAGGTACTCTATTGGGAGGTAGGACAAGGATGGGAAGACAATTTGGAAAACCAACAGGGGCACCAAGTGGGAAAAGGAATGTAATACCAATAAAAGAAAGGTGTGTGTGCTTCTTTAAAAGCAGAAAAAATGGTTATTTTCTTTCCTGCACTTAATTAAGAAATATTCAGTAACATAGAACTAAGTGTTGATAAAAAGAAGGTGCAAAGGCCCAAGAATTTTAGAAAGTACTAAGTGTGACAGATCACAGATAGGGTGACCAGATATCTTGACATACGCCTATTGTCCCAGCATAATTACCTGCTCCCCATCCTCTCTCAAAAAGGTGCCAGTGTGGATGATAAATTATGTGGTCACTGTAATCATAGCACCAACACCTGGGAGGCAGGCTGACCTGGGGAAGGGAGGGTTTACATTTCCAGTGACCATGCGCCACCCAGAAAAGACATTTATGGCCAGGCCGGTGGCTCATGCCTGTAATCCCAGCACTTTGGGAGGCTGGGGCAGGCAGATCACAAGGTCAAGAGAAGAAGACCATCCTGGCCAACATGGTGAAACCCCATCTCTACTAAAAATACAAAAATTAGCTGGGCACAGTGGTGTGCTCCTGTTGTCCCAGCTACTCAGGACGCTGAGGCAGGAGAATTGCTTGAACCCGGGAGGCAGAGGTTGCAGTGAGCAGAGATCATGCCACTGCACTCCAGCCTGGCGACAGAGTGAGACTCCGACTAAAAAAAAAAAAAAAAAAAAAAAAAAAGCATTTATAAGATCATCTAAGTGATGACATCACAAGCACCTGTAATTGGTAACTTCTGCTTTAAAGAAAAACTCTAACAGTTTGACTTTACATCTGTTGCTAGTTTAATAACTGCAAAAGCTCTGCAGTTTCCTTCAGAAAGGTGGACCCTGATCCCTTTTGTAGTTGGTGTTCCCTAATTTCAGACACGTTAATAACAGGATAAAGGTGTTGATGATATATGATTATAGCTTATAGGGCTGCAGCCATTTACTACACACAAGGAATCTTCATTCATTCACTGTGTGGCTGGCCCGGAGAAAATGACTTATCCACTCTGTACCTTCAGACCCACCTCTGTAAAGGAGGAATAACAACAGTCCCCTGCCACAGAGTTCTGAGAACTAAATAGAATATTCCTTTATGAATTATGTTATAAATGGACTGGACTCTCAGCATGATTGAGCTAGAAAGGAACAGACGAGTGACTTTTCTGAGCTCCTCTACTATGCATAATGGACGGCAGCTTGAAGAAGACACGTGCCTAGAGTGAAGTGTCCAGGTGCTTCTCAAAGTGAGGCTGGGGAATAGAATCTGCAGGCAGGGAATCTAAAGCCATTTCACTCTGACTTCTTAGAACCAAACTGAAAGGAAACCCTTAACCTTCCACGCCTAAGTAACAAAAGGAGGAGGGGCTACTCTTTTGCAACCCCTTACCTTTTCTGCAGGGCAGATGGGAAATTGAAAGTACCTCTGAGTGGTTTTGTTTTTTGCAACCAATCAGACGTTTGCATAGGAGTGTAACTTTGTAACTTCACTTCAGCCTCTGATGGGTTGCTGCCCACAACCAATCATACTGACTGGAGGCGGAGTCTTCGTTTGCATAAAAGTGCAACTCTGTAATTTCACTTTAGCCTCTGATTGGTTGCTTTCCAAAACCAATCAGATGTTTGCATAGGAGTGTGATATTTGTAACTTCACTTCAGCCTCTGATTGGTTGCTTTCTGCAACCAATAAGACTGATTGCAGGCCACCACTTCATTTATAAGGGGTGTACCCCAAGTGGCCAATGGGAAACCTCTAGGGAGTATTTAGACTCCAGAAGATTCTCTATCCAGGGCCCTTGAGTGGCTGCTTGGGCCGTTCCCACTCTATGGAGTGTAGTTTTGCTTTCAATAAACCTCAGCTTTTGTTGCTTCATTCTTCTCTTGCTTTGTTTGTGCATTTTGTCCAACTATTTCTTCAAAATGCCAAGAACCCGGACACCCTCCGCTGGTAACAAAAGGACTGATCCAGGAATGTGGATCCTCGACTCAGCCGGGACTCCCTTGCAGCTTTACAAGACACTAGGAGGAAGTGTCCTGTCCTTGCTGTCTTTTCCCTTGTATTTTAGATGGGAAGCTAAAACTGGAGGGGGGCAAAAACCAGGCCCACTATGGCTAAGCCTGAGGACAGGGCAGAGGAAAGCACAACAGATTTACTTTCATTCTTAGAAGACAGTGGATGGAAAAGTGGATTTCCACCAAGAAAAGACCTGGCCTTTTTCCCTGAGCAGGAAATACTGAGCTGCTGTGGTCCTGCCCTCCCTGCAGAGCCGGCCTAATGGTTTAGCCACGGTGAAAGCGTTGCAGCCAAAGACAGCAGAAGAGAAAATTGGGAAGCTGGTGTCAGATTTTCTACTCGGGCATATCTTTGGCCTAGGCCCCCACAGCAGTCACGGGGGAAGGCCTGGAAAGCCGCAGTCTAACAAGATGCCTGACATTGTGAAATGCCTTAACCCCAGCCTTTCATCCACCTCTTAGCCTTGCCTCTCCCGCCCGCCCCGCGTGGAGCTGCTGGATACAAGGGGCTTCAGATGTGAAGAGAAAAAGTCACCGTCCCCTTGTCCTTGAGGTAATTAATCAGCGGTGACTCTTTACCCTGGGAATAATATGCCTCAGAACACTTTTCATTCCTGTAATATCAATTATGCTGCAGAGATGCAGTTCTGAACAAGATACAAAGGCATTTGGTGGGGTTTGGTGGCAAAGTAACCAGGCTAAGTTGTTGACACTACAGCACACAGGATGGTTTCAGACACCACCGGATCAGCTGCAGGCTGCCCATTCTCCAGAAGAAAAATGTTTCCCTTGCTTCCTGCAGAGGTGGATGTAGATGCTGTCTGCCAGCTCTGAAATCTGCACCATTTCCTTCTCCAAGACGATTTTGCCAGCTCTCAACTCCCGCCAACCCAGTAATTTGTGTTGGTCACTATTTCATCCCCTTCTTCCATTTCCTAAGGCAAATCTGCCACTTAGAAATACACACATAATGGAGTGGGAATGGGATTGATCAGCCCAAAAGTGAGGTGCGGAGGGACGCCCCTCACTTGGTGTACACTCAGATTTGTAGGAGATGCCCGTGAGAATTCACATCATCCCTCCTCTATCCTGGGCAGCGACAGACTTGTATTGTACACCAGTGTTTAGAACACTGACTACCTCGCTGGGCGCAGTGGCTCACGCCTGTAATCCCAGCACTTTGGGAGACCATGGCAGGTGGATCGCTTAAGCACAGGAGTTCAAGACCAGCCTGGGCAACATGAAAAAACCGTGTTACTACAAAAAAATACAAAAACTAACCCGGCTTGGTGGCCCATGCCTGTGGTCCTAGTTACTCAGGAGGCTGAGGTGGGAGGATGACTTGAGTCTGGGAAGCACAGGCTGCAGTGAACCAAGATCCTGCCAATGCACTCGAGCCTGGGCAACAGAGGGAGATCCTGTCTCACAGGAAGAAAAAGAGAACACTGACTACCAGCTACTTATGAAAAGAAGGAGCAAAACAGAAAATGAAAGAGAAGTGGTTGTGGGGGGAGGGAAAAGAACAGGAAAAAAAGAGAAAGAATTAAAGCCAAAATTCCATCCGAAATATTTCCGTGAAAATATTCTATAATGTGTTGGATATTCTAAAGCTTTCATGACATAGTCTTATGTTCACAAACACATACTTTGTGATCTTTTGCCCTCCCACAAACCTTTGGATTATTGCCAGACTATTGCTTTCAAAGTCTATGTCTTCATTCCTTTATCTCCTTCAGCACCTACTCTCATGGACAGGAAGGGACCCGAACTCTGCATTTTGCCCTATGAAAATGGACTCTGAATCCCAGCTTGAAGGAGAAAGGTAATGACTGAGAGAGCCGGAACTTCTAGATATGTGCAAACTCTGATACAAGGGTTGGGTCCGAAAAGAGAGCAGTGGTCCATTCTGTAGAACATGTTCTTGGAAACTTCAAAATATGAACGCTCATGGAAACTGTGGTACCCTTCTAGAGAGATTAATTAGTGCTCTTCTTGGGAACAGAACATTAAAGAGAATATGGGATGAATCTGTATTGTAGCAATCTCCCACAATATCAACTATCTTTTTTTTTTTTTTCAAAAAAAGGCTCTGATTAAAAGTACAATTGTATTTAATATCCTTCAAATAAAAAAGAGAGGTTATTACGTTAGCATGATCACTATGAATATTCTTGAAAGTGGTACTAGTAGAATTGTTTTTTATGATTCCATTGATTCAAAATGAAAAGTGGCATTTGCCAAACATATGATCTGATGAGTAATAGATTTACGAAGCAACCAAAGAGGAAAGACAGGCTGGAAAGAAAAACTATCTGATTATGATTTTGTGGTATGTGTACTGGTTACAAATAACCTGAAGTCCACGAAATATCCAAATTGGAACCTCTGCTTAGAAAACTCTTATGTGAATAGGGACCTCTGTGGGTTTCTTGAAAGTTGTGAGGCAGGATCTTCACTGTTTCATGAATCACTTTCCTAACAGAAAGTCTCATTTTTAAGGAAAAATAAAAAACAAATTATTTCGGTGCCCAGCAAATTACATGCACAGTTTTTAATAATATGAGTGTGCATACTTGAGTGACAGTTCATTTGGGCTTAAGGCATAGATTTCAACATGTTCAGTGTATGGAGAAACCAGGCTGGAAACTTTCCCCTTCAGTGTCTGAGCTGACACAAAACAGGAGGAGAAAAGACTTTAATCTCGTTATAAACAAATGTACAGGTCTGCATGAAGGTTTACACCCTACTCTGGCAAAATGATGAACGGTTTGTTACTGACTCCTTCATTTAAAAAAACAGTAATAAAGAAATAAAATAGAGAAGGAGCAGCAACGCTCTCTGCAGAAAAAAAAAAAAAAAAGTCAGGAGGGCTTGTATATTGCACATCTCTGTTTTGGTAGCCCAAGGAGGGAATATAAGCTTAAAGTCCTGAATTTAACAAACCTAATTATCAAGGCTTAATTAGTACCAAGGGTACAGCTTCATGGAACACCTGCAGACTTAATTTATGTCCTGACAGAGAGGAACAAGTGTTAATGGGCTGTATTTATGTTAATACCTGAACCTTAGGAGCCAGTGGAACAAAACAGACCACGCGCTAGTTTTCCAAGCTACAACACAAATATAAAAGATTTTCGTCTTAATGCTGCTTTGCACACAATTCTTCAGGGATCACACAGATCTACTTAAACTTTTAAAACTAAAAAGTGGAATATGAAGAAGTAGAGCCATTCTGGGTATCTGTAAAAGTCTTACAAGATCAACTCACCAACTAGTCATCATATCTTTTATTTAAAATTGACAATGGCGGATGTGGCCAATGTTCCCATTGTTCAGGATGAGTGTTTCTCAGGATGCTGAAATATAAACCCACTGTTTCCACAGATGCTGTAATATTAAAATAATAGCTAACATTTATGGAGAACTCACTGTGTATCAGTCATTGTATTAAGCTCTTCATACACATTTTCTAGTTACAGACAAAGGAAAGTGACATACAGGGTAAATAAACAGGCCAGGTTTCTAGGAAGTTCAAAGATTTGGAGTTAGGTTTCCGGAACAAATCCTCTTAACCAATGAGCTAAACTCCCTCTAATATGCAGATAGTAAGAATAAGAAAAATACAAAACATATATATATGAACACATTTATAAAAGAACTCTCAGCAAACTAGAAATAAATTCAAACCCCTTAATCTAATAAAGTATAGGTACAGAAAACATACAACTAGCATCACATATAATAGAGAAGTCCTGAATAAAGCAATGATGTCTGTCTCAAAACCTCTGTTCAACACTGTCCTACAGGCTATAGCCAGTGCATTAAAACAAGAAAAAGAAACAAAAGCCATAAAAATTGGAGAAGAAGTAAAACTATATTCAGAGATGTAGAAAATTCTACAGAATCTATTTAACAAAAAGGAAAAGGTGAATAAATAAATTTTAAGATCACAGGATATGAGAGCAGTTTGCTAGAATCAACTGTATTTCTATATATGAGAAACAAACAGTTGGAAAAAAGAAATTTTATAATGCCATTTACAATAGCATAAAAAAATCAAATGTGTAAGAGTTAATTTAACAAAAAAGTATAAGACCTCCATATTCGAAATCATCAAATATCACTGAAATGTTTATAAATAAAGAAGCCTTAAATAAATGGAGAGATGCATGCTCATGGATGGTAACGCTCAACACTTTCAGGATTTTGATCCTCCTCAAATTGATCAACAGATTCAATACCAAAGCAAATAAACTCCCAGCAAGGCTTTTTAAAAGAAATGGAGAAGCTGATGAGGAAATATATATGTAAAAGGAAAGTATCTAAACTAACCCAAACAATCTTGAAATAAAGAACAAAGTTTGAATCCTTATTATTACCTAGCTTTCAGGCAATCGAGCAGTAGGTATAAGAAAAAAAATTAGATCAATGGAGTATAACAGTCTAGAAATACACCCACACATATATAGTCAACTGATTTTTGACAAAGATGCCAAGGAAATTGAATAGCGTGAGGATTAGTCTTTGAACAAATAGTGCTAGAACAATTGGAGAGTCTTATGGAGAGAAAAATAAACCTCTACCATTACCTCACACCATATACAAAAATTAATTTGAGATGGAACATAGATCTGAATGTAAAGATTGAAGTTATGGAGTGTCTAGAAGAAAACAGAGGAAAATATTTTTGTGACCTGGTGATTGGTAAAGGTTCTTAGAACAAGAAAGCACTAAACAAATGAAAAAGATAAATTGGACACTATCAGTATTTATAACTTCTGCTTTTCAAAAGATACCATTAAGGAATAAATAGACAAGACAAAGGAGAAAATTCACAGTACATATGAAAAAAAAAAGACTGTATCCAAAATATATATAGAATTCTTATAATTCAATATTAAAAAGACAATCTAATTTTTAGAAAATGGCCAAATACATAAACAAGCAGTTCACAGAAAGAAAATATATGAACGGCCAATGAGTTCATAAAAAGATGCATTAGTCACTAGGAAAATGCAAAATAAAACTAGCAAGAGATAGCGTTTCTCACCCACAAAAAGGCTATAATTAAAAAGACTGAAATTACAAAGTGCTGATGAGGATGTGAAGCAACATGAACTCTTACACACTTCTAGCGGGGGTTTAAAATGATACAATTACTTTAGACAACTGTTTGGCAGCATTCTTAGAAGTTAAACACTAAGAGTCAATAATTTCACACCTAGGTATTTATCAAAAATACATAAAAACATAAGGGCATAAAAACATGTATACAGGATTTATGAATATTCGTGGTGGCTTTATTCATAATAGCCAACAAATATAAACAACCCAATGCTCATCAAGAGGTGCACAGATAAGCAAATTGTGGTGTATTTTCACCACAGGATACTATCCAGCATTGAAAAAGAGAACCCCTAATACACCCATCAACATGGATGAATCACAAAAACATTATGTGAATCATTAAGCAGAAGACGACACATACAAAGCAGTAGGTATGATTTCTATTAAATGAAGTTCTAGAACAGGTAAAACAAAGTTACAGTGATTGAAACAAGAATGCTTGTCTCTGGGAATAAAAGGATTTATTGGAAAGGAGAATGAGATACTTACTGACGTGATGAGAATGTTCTTGTTTTTGTTTTTTTGGTTTTTTTTTTTTTTTTTTTTTTTTAAAGACAGTCTCACTGTCACCCAGGCTAGAGTGCAGCAGTGCCATCTTGGCTCACTGCAACGTCTGCCTCCCAGGCGATACTCAAGCCTCAGCCACCAGAGTAGCTACGGTTACAGGCATATGTCACAATGGCCAGCTATTTTTTTCTTTTTTTTTTTTCTTTTTTTTGTATTTTTAGTGGAGACGGGGTTTCACCCTGTTGCCCAGACTGATCTCAAACTCCTGGCCTCAAGTGGTCCACCCTCCTCAGCCTCCCAACATGCTGGGATTACAAGCATGATCCACTGAACCTGGCCCTGGAATGTTCTATATCTTAACTGGGGCGGTGGATCCATGATTATGTACATGTATACATTTTTCAAAATCCAGAGAACTGTATATTTAAAATATGCTAATTTTATAGAACATAAATTATGTAAATTATGTCTCAATAATATATGTATACATATGCATATAAATTTTCTCTCTCTCTCATACACACACACTTCTGTGAAGAGAATTATTCCACAGGTCCAATTTTATATTAGTAAAACAGACCTTATTTTGAGTGCTACAATCCAATCCACAAAAATGCTTGAAAAGGTTAAGATTATTTATGAAAATGTTTACTAATTACTATCTGAGTACATCAAGCTTTGTGGAAAGAGAGTAGGCTTCAGTGTCATATGTCCCAGGTCATTATGATGCGTTTGCTTCTCATTAGCTATGTGACCTTATGCAAGTTAATGATCAGCCTCAGACGGTTTTTGACGGAAGGGGTAGGGGAAGCAACACTGGCCTCACAAGTTTGCGGTGTAGCTTCAGTGTGCTAACGGATGTAGAATACACGATTAAGGGCCCCAGGTTTTGTTATTACCATCAGTGGTCCCAGCCCGTTTTTGATAACTTTGTAAACACCAAGTGGTTTTGGGAAGCCAGTCATTCTACAATCCTTTTCCCAAATTTTTGTCTCTGAAAATGACTAAGCAAATTTACAAAAACAATTGGAAACAACTTGGTGACTTTTTTTTTTTTTCAAATGGGTAAGTGCATTCTGGATATAATTATGTTTAAAACATGATTTGGCACACTTTATTTCTTCTGAAGTATTTCTATTTCCTTCTTTTATAAAACCTACTATTTCTATCTTATTTTTAAAGATCAATTGCCTGCATGTTTTCAGAGCCCTTTCAGAAATATCTTTGGTTATTACTCATCTGTGAAAAGGAAATTTAAACAAAGTTTGAGAACTGTTCATTTCTCAAAAAAGACAGTGGAATTGAGTATCTGTTTCCTGGGATGTTAAGTCAGCGTCAAGACCAAATTCATGAGATTGTTTTCCAAAGAGAAGACAGGAGTAATACGAAAGAATGACTGAGGTTTCATGAACTGTATCAGCTTCCTGGCATGAGAGCACTCGACTTTATATAGTCAGATACTGTGAGTCAGTTGACATTGTTCTTAAGAAAACTTGTTTTTGTTAGCATCTCAGAATTTGCCAGAGCCATATTACATTTAAGTCTTGCGTTCCTCAATCAATTTGACCAATGAACTTTTTGAAGATCAATGGGCAAGATAATAGTAGTAGAAGGAAAACACCAATGATAGTTATTTCTCATTTGGGGTCAGCATTGCCAAGCTGCTCAGGGTTTCCATGGAATCATTTCCAAACCCTCCTATTAAATTCTAAAGGGGAATAGATCTTTGCCTGTGGACAGTGTAAATTTGACAACAAATACAGGGTTGATAGACTGGTGGACTAGAAAAACACAAGAAGCTACGAGATGGAAGCTAGGCCATCGTCACCACTGCCATGGGGCAGAACAGAAAGAAGCATGATGTTTTGACCCTACAGAGGAGACAACACACAAATCCTCTTCAGTGAACGGCTGTGTTTCTAGGGTACCGGGAATGAGAAAGGAAGATGTTGTATGCACAGAAACTTAAGTTATTTTCTTAATGCATAATTAAGAAAAGAAAAGAAACCCACAGAAAAGTGAGGCAAACCCACTGATAAACAGGCAGGTTCTATTTCTGTTAATTGGGTAAGCCCAGATTCTTTAAAAGTGATTTTAAAGCCGTTGATGCTATCAACTTTGAAATGTGGTTTGAAAAAGCGGATATTACACTTTAGCATATGCCTAATAACTGCTCTCACCATGGAAACATTGAAGGCAGAAACCATTGTGTTTGTTTTCCTAATCGTACTACCAAGATAAGACATAGAGTTCTCGTAAACTGGTGCCCGGCGGCATGATGGGATCTCCAGCTTCTGTACACCTAGTTGTGGAGGTGGATCCTGGGTGGATCCATTGGAACTATGGTAATAAGAATTAGTCCCGTCATCAGATAATTTCTGATTGAAAATTCTGAGAACTGAGTTACGCACAGTGCTCAGTTAGTCACTGTTTTTCTCATAATAGCCGCATTGTGGAAAACTGAAGCCCGTCTTGGGGTCTCAAGGTCAACTTCATATGGTAAACATCTTCAAGGCATGATTTTAGTCCCGTCTTCTTTCCCAATCTTAATTGCAACGTGGCCTTCCATGCTATTCTCTCTATTGTTTCCACAGCCTCTCTCCACCTTGAGACACACACAAGCAGGCTGCGTAGGTATAAGTACCACCTTGCTCCCTGGACACATTAATCAATTTGTTTCATGGAATAAAAAAGAAGACAACCATCTCCAGTTGAAAATTAGAATCAGGCTGGATTACAGCTGCAGCAATGAACTACGTAGAGCAGAAAGCCAATCTCAAGCCTGTGTTTCCAACCAGTAGAGAGGCTGACTACAAACAATAATTTAGACAAAAAATAGTCTAGGACTTTATGATCTACATGCTTAAGCATCACTGAACATTACTAACTTTGAAGTTCAATATTATACTTGGAGGTGTATCCTTTGCTGTGCTGGAGAGAAGCAAAGAACCAGGCTTGAGTCTAAAATATTCCCATTAACCCAATAACACAACAATTAGATGTGTGTGTATGTGTTGTATAACTCTTTAAAATTAAACGATCAAGGCTAACTATGGAAATAAAAGTGAACATTAACAATTGCCACAGTACACTTGTCTGTAGCTCTAGCTATTCAGGAGGCTGAGGTGGGAGGATTGCTTGAGCCCAGGAGGTCAAGTCTGCAGTGAGCCATGACTACACTATTGCACTCCTTCCTGGGCAAGAAAGCAAGACCCTGTCTCAAAATATTATAATAATAATAACAATAATAATAATAATAATAATAATAATAATAATAATAAAAGCCTCAATAAAAGACATTACTCTATGGTAATCAGGGATACCTGGTACTCAAATACATCACAGACACAATATCTGCTCAGCTGGTAACAAATCTGTCAAGGAAAATATTGCATATCAACTCAAAAGACGCATCTAGAAAATCTTGTGTTCTAGCTTGCTGGAAAACAGAAGATACTGTGTGAGTTTGATTTCCTCTTACCTCTGTGAAGCAAAAGTGTGATCGATGAAGGTGAGAGGGGCAGGGAAAGACAGAGAAAGGCACGTAATGTATGACAGACATTTTCTGGAACAAGGGGAAGCTAATGAGTTCACAGAAGTGCTAGAAGGGCCCCTGGAAAATACCAGGGAACCTCAGACAAAAGAGTCTCCCAGGCAAGGAAGAAAACAACAATACATGAAATACTGGCTGCAACATTTAAGCAAAAATTAAAATGGCAGCCATGTGGGCAGAAGTGGAAGGAGCTGAGTCTGAGAGAGGAGTGGGTGGAGGAGGAAGTGTCTTAGGCAGTGACCTCACCCTTCTCTATTTCAGGCATTTGTTCTAGCCTGGAGATGGTTTCCTAAGCAGCAACAGAAAAAGAAAAGAAAAGAGAAGTCAATCCGAACTATTTAAACATAAAGAAAATATACTGAATGGGGGAGCCTGGTATGACAGCCTCTTGGTTTCAAACCATGTGAGAGGGGACAGGCGAAAGGACTGGTATTTTTCGAGGCCTGACTCTGTGCTTACTGTGGCACTGGGAGGTTGGCAGATAAAAAAGAAGAATGTCTTCCCTTATTTCAGGCATAAGATGGTCAAGAGGGGCATCCCCACTTTTTTTTTTTTCTAGCTATAGTCATTCCATCTCATAGTCGTGTGTCTTTGTGACCCTGTCAGCCTGGAGAGCCTCCTTTTCTGTGTGGGTAACTACAGTTTACTCAGCAGGGTGGAGATGGAAACTCCTGATTCCAGTGCTCCTCTGACCTCACGGTCTGCTTTGAGGACCCCTGCTCTGCTACCAGAGAAGCTGGGCTTCCTGCTATCACTCTTGAAGGAAGGAATCCAAGGCATTATTGTTAAGCTACCTGTGAGTGCTTAAGGACAGAAAAGACCCTTCACTGCCCTTTGTAACCAAGCCTAGGACTTGGCGTAGGAGATACCAATGAATGAAGCCAACATGCTCAAACAGCAGAGTTCCTTAATCCAACTGGATCAGCAGCCCTTGGCCTAACTGCAGATTGGTCCAAATCGTGGCTAACAAAACTCTAAAACAGAGGTTACAAAGTTGTGGGATGCCATCAACAGGACACCGGCTCCTATAGTATCACAATCACCCGCCCAAAAGACAATGGATCCTCACCTAGCCCAATGCTGGCCTAATTGTTTTGCTTTTGGCAGGTGACCTTGTGTTTCCCACACGCAGAATCTCAGTAGATAACATAGGTAAAAGTGGAGCTGCTTTGGATAAAATGTGGAGGAAGAATGCTCTGAACAAGAATGATGTTGTCCAGCTCCCACTTCTTGACATGTGTTCTGGACAGCGGGGGTGACCTTTCCATGACCACCATTCCAACTAGATGTAGAACCAGGCCTAGAACATCTCTTGCACCAACATGAAAGGATCTGTTTCCCTTATTAGAGTATTAATTTCTCGAAGGCATCTCATCAGCCATCCTGTGACCCCAGAGTCCAGGAACGCACACAGGTGCAGAAGCCATTTTATTTTAGCATGTGGTTCATTTTTTTTTATTTTAGCATGTGGTTCATCGAGTACCTCTTGCCTCTTGAGATCAAAGAGGAGCTAGGGTTGCTAATGGTTGACTTCCTCTTCTTCTTTCCAATCCTTGAATTTCGTATGCAATTTCCTAGATTCCGCTGGTCTCATTGCTAGTAGAAAATTAGTATGAAACAGAAAACAGTGTTTTGCAAGTGACAATGTTTAGAGAGAAACAGAAGATATTCACTAAGCAAGGAAAATAACCCATTTTATCAGACACACTTTTTACTTTATTATAGGCCTGGAGTTTTAAAACACTATTACTGACAGCTTAAATATCCTAGGTTATGATTTCTCAAGCTAAGGAAGACCTCCCCGACCTATACTGTCCATATCAAAGAACTGAAGCAAACTCCGGAAAACCAACTCTGCTCCTTCATTTGTTAGAGTTGATGAAGTATAACTGGTCATTATTTAAAGGTTAACTTTTTTTCCTTTGCCTTCATATATGAAATTTCTCACTGGGACATTTCAGTGCTCTTAGAAGAATACCCAGCAGTGGATTCGAAATCATTTGTCGTCTTTCAAGATCTGAGACTCTTTCTTGACCAATTTAGAAAAGAAGGATGTTAGAGCAAACAGACAGCTTACCTGCTAATGATGGGCAATAGTTCAATATTTTATGCCACCTTAAAAAAGTTTCAGTAACTGAAGGCGTTCTCACATTAATTCTTTGCATCAATTATTGACAGAGAATTTAATTTAAAGGCAACTAGTCAGTAACCTAGGGGTAGTGTTTTAAATAATTTATAATTGCTGCATGGGTGTAATCATATTGCTATTGATTACCATCCAGTCACTTCTACAGGTCCAGCAGGTCTTATGCTAATTACTTTTAGTGAGATCACCTTTTTAACTCTGTATTCCCTGGTAACAGGAACTCATTATAAAAATAACTTAATGAAGTGCAATCGTTTAGAGTCCTTACAGAAAGGAGGGAAGGGAGGAGGGTGAACTTAGGAGAAAGCCAGGAGGTGAAAACACTAGGCTGAGATTTACAGATCAACAATCCTAAACCTGAAATTACATATTGTTATTCAAATATCAGATGGGACTGAGACAAAAGAGGTGAAAAACAGGGTATATGAAAGAAGGGGCAGGCAGAAAAAAGAGAACTAAAGGAAGATTTAAACAATTTCAGTTTTGAGAAAAATTATCTGAATTTCACTTTATTCATCCACCCAGGATCACTTTTTATTCACTATGAAACAGACTAGCCATCATATTGAGGGATTTAGGAAAGGCAACCTGTGATTTACTAAAAATTTGTCAGAATGAGGCACACTGTATGCTCCCTTTTATATCCTCAAACAGTGTGAACCAAAGACAGGTTTGTTCCCCTGATGAAAGGAGATTGATTCAGTTATTAAGTGGTGCAGGAATGTACCTAAAGTCTTTATAATAATAGCTATGAATGCATTTTACTAAATATTGACAAAACATGCTCGAAACCCATGATTTCCTGTATACTGTTACCTTGAACAAGGCTAAGACTGGCATTTAGATAAAAAACAGAAAGTGAATGAGGAAGTCATCAGTAAATAATAGTACAGGTGGCCCATAGACAAGGCACTCTCAGATGCTGGTCTAGGGAAAGACTGGCTGTGGAAAATACTGGCTGAGTGAGCAGACCACATCTAGACACTATCACTCTTCTCTCTCTTAATTTGTTGCCCTGGCAAAAAGAGAGCAACTACAAAGGTTGCCAAGGTGGCAGGAAGTGAAGACATCAGCACCATTTCAGGGAAGCCAGGAGGCTTGCCCAGTTCAGACAGCAACTTGTGGACAAGCCCTCCTGACTGTGGTTGGGGGAACAGTCTCAGAAGGCCCAGATAGGGTGGGAGGGATGTCCATTAAGAACATGAGGATTAAGAATGATGGAGGTCAAATTTAAGAATGATGGAGGTCAAATTTAAGAATGATGGAGGTCAAATTTAAGAATGATGGAGAGGCAAGAGGTCAAATAAGAATATGAAAATGGGGCTTTTATTTATTGATGTTTCTTTTTATTTATTTTTAGAACTTCCATTTTTAAGCAATTGCATTTCAAGAATAGATGTGCCTCATTTACAAAATCTATGTGTCAGTGTGTATACGTGCTTCAAAACTGTTATGACATTGATGTTGTTTAGGGAAAAATGTGTGTATGTGTACGTGGGTACATGTGTGTGTATGTGTATTTCCCTAGGAGCAATTATGTAATAAATGCAATGTTTTTGTGCCGCTTGGTTTCAAACTTCAGAAAATTCCTAACATTTAGGAGAAAGAGAAAAAAAAACAGAGATTCATTTTCTGAAAGAAGAGACATAAGATGGTACACATCTAATTTAATACAAATAATTTGGGTGACTTATAAACAGTGGGAGTTTATATTAATAGAAAATTCATCATATGCTATGGACTTTCTCCAGATACAGCAAACGTAACCCTTGTTCTGAAGATGAGGACAACAGTATCTTTAAACCTCGGGTGGCAGCTGTTGTGATCGAGGTGGAACAAAACAAAATAGGGAACTGTATCGCACAAGTTAAAAGGGGGGGAAAAATACCTGCAGAAATTGTCACCTGCCCACACTGAGAGTTTGCTCACAAATATTCTCACTTCAACCTAGTGAAAAGGAAACAACAAATTTCTAGCTTATTCCATTTCCCCTGGGCACGCTTAGTACTTTCAAGCTTGGCCCGGTTTTCTCCTAGTGGAGACCAGTGGACACAGGCCAATACTTATGGTTGTCATATAGCACTAAAATACATTATATTTGAAGCTGCAACAGTCTAGCATCAACTGCCAAGGGCAAGAATTATTACTCTGAGACACACCAAGTCGGCTCGCGTTTCATTGCAGACCCTTAGATGGGGGACCCAGTTTGCAGGGTTTAGGCTGCTGATCCATAGTATAAATCGGGGCGGGGGGTGGGGGAGGGACAAAGATCTTCTTAAAAAGCCAGATAGAAAGCATTTGACTATGCACCATTGCAGTGTGAAAATAATTAGATATGAACAATATATAAATGAATGAGTGGAGCTGTATTTTAATAAAATTTTACTTAAGGAAACAGAAAATGACTGTCATTTGCCAATCCCTGGTACAAATCCTTATCATCTTATTATTAAGCCATATTCCTGAAGGGTGGGACACAGAGTCGGCTCCACAGGGCAGGCAGTGAAACTGACCTCTGAGTTGAATTCAAAGAGAGACATCTTCTTGTAAAAGGGAAGAACTCAGCCGGGATGGGATAAATGGTCAGTTTCTAGGGGGAGCTGGAGGTGGTGAGGAGGACTGACCAGGGAAGGTTTCTAAGGGCATCAGGGGGAGATTATAGGGCTTGGGGGAAAAGGAGAAGCCTGAAATTGCCACTGTGAGGAATGGAAGAGAAACTAGATCGAGTAAACAGAAAGACTGCTGGGCAGTCTTGAGACATAGTTGAGACCATGAATTAAAAAGAAAAAAAAAATCAATATCCTCTTAGAACTGTACCAACAGTGACAAAGGGCACAGAACTAACCCTGGGCTATTTTAGGGGAATGTACTTCGTTGTCTAGTCTGTGTCTAGAGATGAGCAAAGCGATTCTACATCCAGCCACAAGAGCATCTCAGAAGACTCCTAGTGGCAACATAAAAATAAGTTCTGGCTCGGTCAGCAGGGACACGTTTAAGTCCATCATTAGAATGATAGCTGTCTCCATCCTCAAAACTAACAAACAAAAGCCGTCTGTGAGTTCTGGAAGACAGGGAAGCTGGGATTCTGAGAAAGGCTTTCTGCCTAGAGCTGTCAGTTAGCACCAGCTAATAGCACCTAGTGGACCTTAGGATGTGAGAAACTAAATCCCTAGACAACTACAAAAAGAATAGGAGTAACACTTGGAACAACAGGGACCCAAGGGCCAAGGGAGCTGCCTCTCAGCAGGTACCTGGGATTTCAGTTCTGAGAAGGAAACAGCAAATCAAGGAAAGCTTTCTCCTCACTGTAATCATGCTAGCCCAAAGTGGGTTCTCAAGTCACTTTCAGAAGGGAGAAGCAAAGCACAAAGCCCCCAGTTGCCCAACACCTCGGGTAGGGTTAAACATTTTATGCAGGAATCAGCATCTTTAAGGAGCTCACCTTTTAAAAGGAGCCAGCTTTTTGTTGTAAATGGCACTGACACTACAACAAGAAAGTTGATTTCACAAAGATGATTCATTAAGAAATAAAATATTCATGGCTGACAACTTGAAGGATCGCCATACAGTTATATTCTAATGCACCTGTCCTCTCTGTCAAGTCCAATGTGGGATGTCATGTCGCCAAAGTTTTATTTAGAAATTGTTTGTCAGAGTGAGCTTTCTAATGTGAATGAAAAATTCATCCCCTCATTAAGAAGATTTTACATGAAATGTCTAGGATTTTCAATGAACACCAGGACATGAACCAATTACTGTTAAACACTTAAAGAGACAGAGTCCTAAGCTCACTCAGCAAAACTCTTAATTGCACAAATGTGGAGAAAATTCAACATCCCGAAAGGCAAATGGGAATTTTGATTTGGAAATCTTCTTTTGTTTTGTCACATCTGGAAAACCATTATCTTTAAAAGACCTGGGGGAATTCAAATGCACTATTTTATGGAATCCACATATATCTTATCTGACCCTTTTGTACTTACACATTGGCTGATGGATTTTGGCATTTTCAGCCGCTTGTTCAACTCCCGAAGAAAATGATTAAAGTGTTTTGGAAGGGTGTTGAGGTGTCTGTAGTCATTTCTTATATGTGTGTGTGTGTGTGTGTGTGTGTGTGTTTTATATGCTTTGTTGCCTTCATTGCCTTCCCACCTTACTTTCATAATTTGTGTAAATATCAAACAGGTGCCTTGGAAGCGAATGCACTGAATAATTCCAAAATGTTGGGAGTTGGGAGAGAGGGGAAAGAAAAGCTACAACAGATTAAAATAGAGTTGGGCTGCATAGAGTGAGGAGAAATCCACAGGGGAATTGCTGGTATAATGAAATAGCATTTTACAGTCATGACAATGGATTAAGTTGACATTGAGACTCTTTTTTGACATACAGTCTAGTTCAGTTTAACTTACAGGAGAAAATAGTTCCCAAACCTAGCCCTAGACTAGGTACACACACACACACACACACACACACACACACACACACACACACACACACCACACATACACATATAGCCAGACTGTCACTTCATCACTTCCAATTTCAGAAAAGGTTTGAGATTGACAATATGAAAACTGAAATTTCTCCTCCTTAAACCCAGCAGACTCTATAAACTTTAAGAATTTTATATTCACTTTCATAGGATAGACGCTTTGGTGAACTAGTTTGAGGAAAAAGTAGCCTTGCCCCTGTATCTGTGCATTACATTCCCATAAGACTCTAACAAAGCTTTCCAAGAAGGAAGGACTCTGAATAAGCTTTTTACCATACACCTGTTGCAGGTGGAACCAGAATTTCATAGTCTTTCCTTGAGCTTTAATTATAGCTGCCTCTGCAGTTTCTTTTAGACATATTCTTTCTCTGTTTTTCTTTTCATTTACATTTATTTCTCCCTTCATATATATTATATATATATGTTTTTCTTTGTAATATTTCATATAGTTTCTGGAAAGCAATTGGACAATACATGTCAATGTGTACCAAGTGTCTTAAAACAGTTTAGATGTGAGATGAAATTCTAGACATCTATCTTAAAACTTCTCTGAAGATCAGATAAGGAATTTTGTAAAGAGATGTTCAATGATGTGTTATTTAAAATTGGGAGCAAATGTCCAAAAGAAGAGGAAATGTTCTTTTGTGAAGCCACCATTCAAAATTACATTTAGGATTTATTCCTCATATAATTAATATTGAGTAAATAAAGTAGAATACAGAATGCACAAAATGTACTCAGAGATTCATGAGGCAAAAAGTAAATGCTTTTTTTTTTCAAAGAAAAAATACCAAATGTGTACAATGGGTATGGGTATACTTTTTTTAAAAAGTACAGTCAGGCGCGGTGGCTCATGCCTGTAATCCGAGCACTTTGGGAGGCCGAGGCAGGCAGATCACTTAAGGTCAGGACTTCAAGACCTGCCTGGCCAACATGGTGACACCCCGTCTCTACTAAATATACAAAAATTAGCCTGGTGTGGTGGCGAGCACCTGTAATCCCAGCTACTCAGGATGCTGAGGTGGGAGAATTGCTTGTACTTGGGAGGCGGAGGTTGCAGCAAGCCAAGATGGTGCTACTGCACTCCAGCCTGGGCAACAGAGCAAAACTCTGTCTCAAAAAAAAAAAAAAAAAAAAAAAAAAATTCCATCCCCATCCCTGTACATGGATGTGATTACAACTCAACTCTAAATTGAGTCAAATTCTACACACTGCATATTTATACAGCAGGTAAGTGAGCTGTTCTTTAATATATAGACTTAAGTAAGAAGGGGGAAGAATCCGATCCTTCTATTAGGTAAATCAAACTATCAGTTAAAAAGAAAAGTTTCCCCCTTCATCTTCTGCCATTCGTGAGATATTAATGTATTGAGTTATCCCTATGGAAATTGCAAAAACTATTACATAAATTCTCCAGTCTACCAAATTGCAACTTGTTCAAATATATCAGAGACTGAGGCTCTAGTTTCTCTGAATTTTGGTTAGCAGAACTCTATGTTGGAAATCACATCCAATACATTTCTCACCATCTGCCCATAATTAGTTTCACTGGGAAAACTGTGAAGAACTATTTTGCTGCTTTTAAATTCATAATTTTGGTTCAAGAGCCCAGAATAAGATGTTTAGACAGAGTGAAAACTATTTCCTAACAAATCAATATTAATTTATCTGACTGTTGTGGTCTCAGGAGCCAAAAAGTGTTCTTGTACTGAGCTGACAGGAAAGATTTTATCCTGACCAAATGTTATTCAAATATTTATAAGACTGGATAATTTAGTAAAGAAAATACAGATGGAAGAAGGCAAGAGTATTTTTTTTTTCAGTGTTCCTTCTCCATTTACAAATGACAAGACCTATTTTAAAAAAAAAAAAAAAAGTAGAGAGTGATTGGTAATCACCTGCAGCCATGAGGGAGCTCGCAGAAGGGCTGGCCATTTAGCCCACTCCACAAACTAACAGAGATGTTGAGTTATTTCAGAAGTTGCCAATGACACTCTCACCATTGAACCTGGGGTGCCATGTTAGTTATGAACAAAACACTGCACAGTGGAAGAAACAACTGCCCAGTGACACAGCTGAGGGCTAGATGGCTTGGTGGGGTCTCAGAGGGTATGCATTAAGACTGGGTAACATGAATTGATGGGAAAAGCAGAAGAATAAATGGAATGCGTTGATTGTGCTTTATATTATTATTATTTCCTTTAATTCTCTCAACAACTGTGATATATGATTTTGTATGTGTCCATGAACTTTTTGTTAGAGTAAAATATACATGCAAAAAAATGCACAAAACATACATGTGTCACTAAATGAATTTTCATAAACTGAACACACCCAGTAGCTTGATCAAGCAACAGAACATTAGCAACATGACAGAGGACACTTCATGCTCCCATCCATCCTCTAGCCTGACTTCTAATAGGAATAGTTTGCCCTTTAGTGAACTCATTGTAACTATAATCACATAGGATACATTCCTCTGTATCTTCCTCCTTTCTCTCAACATTATCTCTGTAAGATAAATCCACATTGTTGAATTTAGTTCTAAGTCATTCATTCTTGTTAGTGAGTAGTCTCCTCTTGTGTGGATTTATTATAACTTATTTATCCATTCCATCACTGATAGATATCTGGGTGGTTTACCAGATGTCTTGAGTAATCATGAATAATGATTCAGTGTGTTATAATGAATAATGCTGCTAAACATACTCTTGTACTTGTCTTTTGGCAAATGTATGAGCACATTTTGACCAGTCATATTCTTAAAAGTGGTCTTTTTTTTTTTTTTTTTGGAGACAGGGTCTCACTCTGTCACCCAAGCTGGAGTGCAGGGGCCCAATCACAGCTCACTGTAGCCTTGACCTCCCTGGGCTCAGGTGATCCTCTCCTGCTTCAGCCTCCCGAGTAACTAGAACTACAGGCATACGCCACTATGCCTGGCTAATATTTTTGTAGAGACGGGGTTTTACCATGTTGGCCCAGCGGGTCTTGAACTCCCAGGCTCAAGCAGTCTGCCTGCCTCAGCCTCCCAAAATGCTGGAATTACAGGCATGAGCCACCACGCCTGGCCAGAAGTGAAGTTTCTAGGGGATCAGATATACTTATATTTGATCTTATGTAAATCAAGTCTTCCAAAATGGTTATACCAACTGATGTTACTATCATAAAGAGGTTTTCTTTCTCTTTAAATTATCTTTTTATTTTAGAATATTAGTATTACAGGAAACTTACAGAGTACACAGAGTTCCTCCATGCTGTTTATTGTCTTCCCCTAATGTCAACATCTCACATGACCATGGTACGCTTATTGCAATTACTTTTTTTTTTTGACACAGAGTCTTGCTCTGTTGCCCAGGCTGGAGTACAGTAGCATGATCTCAACTCACTGCAACCTCCGTCTCCTGGATTCAAGCAATTCTCCTGCTTCAGCCTCCCGAGTAGCTGGGATTACAGGTGGGCACCACTAAACTCAGGTAATGTTTGTATTTTTAGTAGAGATGGGGTTTTGCCATGTTCGCCAGGCTGGTCTCGAACTTCTGACCTCAAGTGATCAGCTTGCCTCGAGTAGCTGGGAATACAGGTGGGCACCACTACACTCAGGTAATTTTTGTATTTTTAGTAGAGATGGGGTTTTGCCATGTTCGCCAGGCTGGTCTCGAACTTCTGACCTCAAGTGATCAGCTTGCCTCAGCCTCCCGCAATGCTGGGATTTCGGGCATAAGCCACCATGCCCAGCCCATGGTATGCTTATTAAAATGGTATGTTACTATTAAGTAAATGGCAGACTGTATTAGGATTTCACCAGTTTCCCACTATAGTCCTTTTTCTGCTTCAGGGTCTAATCCAGGATGTCACCGGATGGCATTTAGGGTTTCATCTTTACGTTACTGATGAGAGAGAGGGTCCAGATGGGTTCAGGAGCTTGCTGAAGTTCACAAAGCTTAAGAGGAGAGGCTACTTTAATTTCCACAACAACCGCAATTACAACTTTTATCACTGTTTTCTGAGTTATTTTGTGCCCAGGCATCTGGGGTGGCATCCAACAGGTGATCAGTTCTTCCTGAATATCTACCCTTTTCTGGACCCTGGGCCCACTCAAATGAAAGGCGAACCGCTAAGGTGCTTCCTGTCCTCAAGCCTTCAATTTAGTTGCAGTTCCTTGTGTCCGGAGCAGCCAAAGAAACATGTCACTCACAGGTCTGTGGCTTCTCCCTCAGCCTATGACATTGCTGGTGCCGGTTCTTGGAAGACAGGCTATGCTCTGTTCCAGTTTGTGTCACTCGACCAAGCAGACACTCAGGAAGTCTTTGCTAAATGCATGAATGCCCTTTTTTTTTTTTTTAAATGGTGGCATTATAAAAACTTTATATTTAAGATGTATAACCGGGTGCGGTGGCTCATGCCTGTAATCCCAGAATTTTGAAAGGCTGAGGCGGGTGGATCACTTGAGGTCAGGAGTACAAGGCCAGCGTGGCCAGCAAGGTGAAACCCCTGTCTCTACTAAAAATACAAAAGTTAGCTGGGCACGGTAGCACATACCTGTAATCCCAGCTACTTGGGAGGCTGAGGAGAGAGGATCACTTGAACCTGGGAGGAGGAGGTTGCAGTGAGGTGAGATCCCACCACTGCATGCCAGCCTGGGTGACAGAGTGAGACCCCATCTCAATTAAAAAAAAAAAAAGATGTATGGTGTATTAACAGAACCTTCTCCAGCTGTAGTGGAGCTTAGGATGATTTACTGGGAGGCACAGGTAATAAAATAGAGGATGGAAGATAATCCTGGCTCTGTCAGATTGCTGTGCTATTTTCGGCAAGTCGCTTAACTTCTCTGAACCTGTTTTCCAGGAACAATGAAATGAGAATACAAATACTGTCCTGGCTCCCTACGTATAATTGTCAAAGACTTTGAAAACTATAACATACTATACACATGTTAGGAAGTATTGGCTTTATGACACTTATTCTTAATAATTAAAAATAAGTCACAAAAAGGAGAAAACTATTTATTGTCAGTTCTTTGTTTTTGTTTTGTAGGTGGAATCTTGCTCTGTCACCCAGGCTGGAGTGTAGTGGTGTGATCTCGGCTCACTGCAAACTCCGTCTCCCGGGCTCAAGCAATTATCCTGCCTCAGCCTTCAGAGTAGCTGGGATTACAGGCATACGCCACCACACCCACCTAATTTTTGTATTTTTAGTAGTAAAGATGAGGTTTCACCATGTTGCCCAGGATTATCTCAAACTCCTGACCTCAAGTGATCCACCTACCTCGGCCTACCAAAGTGCTGGGATTACAGGCATAAGCCACCGTGCCTGGACTGTCAGTTCTTCTAATTCCAGAAGAAAATGCCTATATCCATGAAATCACTATAGAAACCAACTGAGCAGAAGAACCATTTTGGCGTAGACAAGCCAGAAAGAAAATCATTGATCATTCTATTACTTCTTACGTGATTAATGGTGAGCCAACCTATCATGTACAAATATTGTCTATCTGTATTTAACACAATGGAGCTAAGAAGAATGTAATACAAAGCAACACAAATACCTTACATCAAGTCACAATTACTCTTGATCTTAAAGCTAGACAGCAATTGCCTTGAGGTTACAGACTATTCCAGCAAGGAGCCTGGCAAATAGTTGGCCCTCCGAAATTGTTTGTTGAACATTTAATTTTCTAGTCTAAATGCATTGGAAACTTTTATCCTCTGATTTTCCTTGAAAATATATTTTGGAGAAAACCTGTATATTAGTTTCCTAGAAGTTCTGGTCTGCAAGAAAAACTTAACTAAATTAGACTAACATTTTTCAGATTTTGCCTGGGCAGCAGTAACTATGTAGACAAAATTTTACCAGGGCCAGGCACAGTGGCTCATGCCTGTAACCCAACACTTTGGGAGGCTGAGGCACGTGAATCGCTTGAGCCCAGGAGTTTTGAGACCAGCCTGGGTAACATGGCAAAATCCCATCTGTACCAAAAAATACAACAACAACAAAAATTAGGCAGGCATGGTGGTGTGCCCCTGTGGTCCCAGCTACCTTGGGAGGCTGAGGTAGGAGGATCACTTGCGCCCAGGAGGCAAAGGTTGCAGTGAGCCGTGATCCTGCCACCACACTCCAGCCTGGCAACAGGGTGAGACTTTGTCTCAAAAAAAAAAAAGAAAAAAAATTACCAGAAGCTTTAGGGGACCGAAAGATAGACTCATAATGAAAAAAAAAAGTGCTTCGAAAACAGGAGTCAGGGTCTTATATCTACGTCTGACCTGATCTGATATCATATACAAGAAGGCAGAGCATTTCTCTGAATCGTGAACTGATCCCAACTTAGAAACATACTCCCATGTTGGGAAAACACATTGTCTTTCCATTTGATACAGTAAGATCTTTGAAACCATCTTCTCCCAAGGTAGTGTTGTCAAAAAATAGCCACTCACACTTATGTGAACTCTCAGATGGACCGCCAGCAAGAGTACATCAGCAAGTTCGGCAAGTGAATTCCCTCGGCAATAATAAATAAGGAGCAAACGGAATGAAGATGGGCATTTTGGCTGGATTCCAAATGCAAAAACCTGCCTATCTACCTTCAAAATGATGCAAGATTGCAGTTTGTTTAATGTTCATCTTATGTGCTTAATTACCGATAGTGCTTGACTAATTATTTCTTGTTTTGTAGACTATTTAAACAGAGAAGGAAAGCAGCTATATACTTTCGTATACCGAATGAGGATTTGTAACTCATTTTCGTAATCGCATAATTCCCGGAGGGCTTCATTACAAACATGAAAGAAAACAGGATGCTAAAAGCAGGTGACAGTCTGATTTCCACAGGTACGGGTGAAAGCATTAGAGTGAAGCAATGGAAAATAAAATAAAAAATAGCCTTTAGATGTTTCCATCCATGTAAGGTGTTTTCATGTTAATAAGAGAGAAAACTGCAAATACAGCAAAGATCTCTTCGTTTGGTACTGGTGTCTTTTCTGATGTCTGATTTGATCCAACATCTCTGAAATAAACCACCAAATAGACCCCAGTTTTCTTATTCACAAATCTAAGTGTTTGACAAGTTGCATACGGTATCATCAACTCGGATCATGTCTCTGTTTTCACTCTTTTACTTTATCTACTTTTGACTATAAATTCTTGGTCATCTAAAGCCATTACACCAGATTTCAAAATGTTTAGAAAAATGTGAGGCTTAAACTAAAGAATAATACCAGAGACCCTAGAGATTCCAGACTGTTAGGAATTACTTCTTCTTCTTCTTTTTTTTTTTTTTTTTTCGAGACGGAGTTTTGCTCTTGTTGCCCAGGCTGGAGTACAATGACATGATCTCAGCTCACGGCAACCTCTGCCTCCCAAGTTCAAGCGACTCTCCTGCCTCAGCCTCCCAAGTAGCTGGGATTACAGGCATGTGCCACCATGCCTGGCTAATTTTGTATTTTTAGTAAAGACAGGGTTTCTCCATGTTGGTCAGACTGGTCTCGAACTCCCGACCTTAGGTGATCCGCCTGCCTTGGCCTCCCAAAGCACTGGGATTACAGGCGTGAACCATCATGCCCAGCCAGGAATTCCTTCTAAGCACAAACAATGTTGCCTCTTGGATGGAAATCAGATTTGGTGGTCACGAGGCCAAGGGCCAAATTTTTTTTTTTTTTTTTTTGAGAGTGGACTGTAAGACCAGGGTGGTATTACATGGTTGGGGAAGTGAGAGCAGATCCTGAAAAAGTATGAGATGTGGATTTTGCCCTTATGGCATGAAGAAACTAATTGGGAATTTGAAATAAGACATTTGAAACAACACCAAACACCATCTTTGACATCATGTCGTCAACATCAGAGGGTCCACCATTTATCAAGCTCTTACCGTGTCTCATACTGAGATGCAATCTTCACTTCCTCTTACACTGTCACAAAAGCCTGCCCGCCATGCCCAACCAGCTCTTTTTCCAGATGTTGCAACTGAGGTCTATGACCGTGAAAGATGAGCTCCTTGCCCTCAACTTCGATTTTCTTATCTGCGTTTTTCTGCCTTAACAAGTACTTAGGATTACAGAAGTTAATTTGTTTCTAGTAAATTCCTCCTTCCCTCCCTTCCTCCTTTCCTCCCTTCCTTCCAGATCCAGAGTGGAGTGTAGTGACACAATGATAGCTCACTGCAACCTCAAATTCCTGGGCTCAAGCGATCCTCCCACCTCAGCCTCCCGAATAGCTAAGACTATAGGCGTGTACCACTATGCCAGGCTTTTTTTTTTTTTTTTTTCAATTTTTTGTAGAGATAGTATTTTGCTATCTTGCCCAGGCTGGTCTCAAACTCCTGGACTCAAGGGATCATAGGGATTCTCCTGCCTCAGCTTCTTGAGTTTCTGGGATTACAGGCATAAGCCTGGCCTGGTAAATTTCAAGCAAGCAATTTCACTAACATTGTCGGGATAGAAGCCAGACTACTGGGTGTTGCAGGGAAGAGGTCTATAAAGGAAATTAAGGAATAAAATGGGTAACATTTACAGAACCCTCACATGTACCAAACAGTGTGCTAGGTTCTTCATAGATCTTATCTCATGATGTCCTCATAGCAACCCTGTAAAATAGGTGTTAATCATAATATAATTATAGTTAACATTTATTAAGTGCCAATGTGCTTCAGAGATTAAACCAAGCCTTTTATATGTGTTATTTCATTTGATGCTCCCCCAAGCCCTATAAAATAGTTTTGATTATCAATCATCCTCATTTAGCTGAAGAATAAACTGAGACTTAGAGAGGTCAATTTGTTCCAAAGTTATGATAATTACTTTACTCAATGACAGGGGCAGGAATTGAACCCAGGGGTCTGCCTGCAAAGTCTGTACTTCTCAATGTCATGCTAGGCCATCATTCAGCATGGTATTTTTATTTATTGTAACTCAGACAGGCTCAGTCATCTGCCCAATGTCATGAGGCTAAGGAGTTGTGGCTCCGGATTCCCATCCACGGTCTGTCCTCCTGAATAGCATGCAGCACCACCTTGGAAGCAGGCATAGCTGCTCATGAGGCAGGGCAGTGGTATTCCGAACCCCAGTGGATACTTACTGAGCCAGTACTAGTTATGCTAAAAACTACAGGGAAGGCTTTGTCTTAGGGGATCTTCCTTTCTGGTGACGCGAACAGAAGGGACCTGCTACAGCCTATAAAAACAAAATGATCCGACCTGTAAAAGGCACAAGAGGGGATTTGCAATTGAACAGACCTGGTTTCCAATCCCCTCTCATCCAGGAGTATCTGTGGGCACTGAAGTCATTTAGCTTTTTGGGCTGCTGGGCTTAGCTATAAAATGTATATGAAACTACCTATGTTGCTGTGTGGTAGAGTGAGTTGGAAATTATACATCCAAGGATATTTCTAGATTCATTCCTCCAATAAATATTCTCTTCCATGTGCTAAGCCTTCTTCTAGGCCCTGAAGTACAATAGTGAGCAAAAGAGACAAAAATCTCATTACTTACAAACTTACATTCTTCTAGAGAATGGGAGAATAAACACAAAACTCATGTATGTCTATGTCTTTCTCTATGTCCACATCTATGTCTGTATCTATGTGATATAATAAGTGCCACAAGGAATACAAAGCAGGAAAAGGAAGAGAGGGTGCAAGGGTCAGAGAGGCAGGCTGCCATTTTACAGTGAGTGGTGAGAAACAGCTTCACTGAGAAAGTGTCAGTTGAGCAAAGCCCTTTGGAGAAGAACAGCTCATGGTGCTACATGGGAAGGATACCCCAGGCAGAAGGAGCAGCAAAGGCAAAGCATCTGAGACAGGAACACACCTGGCATGTCTGAGGAACAGCTGAAGAAGAACAAGAGGACAGTAGGTGGAAAAAGGTCACAGGGAGGAGGCAGGCGGGTCACAGGGAGGAGGCAGGCAGGACATACAGAGGGTTTGGTGTCCTACTGTGAAGATTTTGCCTTTTAATCAGTCTGAAATGGGATATAAAGTCTTAGATGGATGAAATAGGACTAACTTTTCTGGTTTCCTTCCTCATCTGACTAAATTAACAGATGAAGGAATTGTCAAAATACAAAACCTTCTTCCTTACTGAACCCACTGACCCGGCAGGGCTTGTAAGGAAAAGAATTTGTTTCTAGAAGAGCTATTTAAATGTCCTGGACCTCTTCGAACCAGCAGAAATAGGAACCAGTTAACTTAACAGGCAAAGTAATAAGACTATACAGAGGAAACACATTTTCATACTTTATGCCTTAATTTTAAGTAGAGCTACAAGATTTCCTGTAGGAATTCAGAGTGTTATCTTATTTTATGCCCCAAACTAGAAAGAGCGTTCCACTGGGTTTGCCAAGCTGTTAAGATGAAAATATCTGTTTGAGCACAGCATAATAGATGAGGTGTTTAAGGCATTTTCCTTTAGATTTTTGGTTAATCTTCTTTTAGTTAATTTTCTGAGATAAAATCCAGTTATAAATAACCTGAGGGTACCCTAACTGGGCTGTTCTGAGAATGGCAAATCTTTAACAGCCAGAACTTCTGCCTTTTAGAGATCTCTAGAGAAAGCAGTGCTTTGAAAATTATCCAAAGCAAAATAAGTCGAAAGCATTAACAAATTAAAGACAGTGGAAGACAGAAGAAAGGGGCGAATGAGAAACTTCTTTGACATTCACAAGACAGCAGATCTTACCCTTGAAACTCCTTTAAAAAAAAAAAAAAAGAAGAGTCAAGCATTCACAATCTATTTGTTGATTAACAACAGAGAACTGGTGAGTTTCTGTCATAACAGAGTCTCGGAAAATTCATCCTTTTTCACAAAAGGAAAGGAGAGAAAAATCCAGACAAAACACCCAAAGTGCAGAAGAAAGGGCATGGCCATAAGCAGCCATCACTTAGACTAAAGTACAGTGGGTACAATATTAAAATAAGAAGTTTTAGAACTGCTTTTAAAGATAGCTGGCGGAAGGATTAAAAAAAAAAAAAGAAAGGAAAAAAACCTTAAGTGTTTTCCGTTGTTAAAACGTAAAGCAAAATTTATAAAAGGATTATAAGGTAGCATAGGTAAGGAAGTCATGTAAACTAGTTGAAATATCAAGAGTTCCTCAGCACAAAAAGAGCAGGTTGGCAGCTGTCCATCTGCAGTGTATATAGTACCACTGAGCCTGTTTATAAAAATAAGAGAGGGTGGGAGACCTAAAGTGGGTACAACTCAAAACAAAACAAATCTGTAGGACTAGATAAGGGAGGGTGATTATTCCCAGGTACTAATAGGCTAAATGGTATCAGGAGAAAGAATTAGAACAAGTTTCTACTAAGCAATAAAAGGGTGGAAGAAACATTCTTTTAAGAAACGAATGAGATGCCCTAGAAACCTGTAAGTCAGTAACCGTGTCACCAATTGTAGGATTATCCAGGACATGCAGAGCCTACACTGACAGGCCAGTTGAAAGGGTAGACACAGTTGTAATCAAGTAGGAAATTGCCACTGTGGCTTAGAAAAACCAAGTCTTGTTTATGGGTTTGCCTCCATCTTTCTAAGCTTCTATAAAAGGTGGCTGGTGAAATGTACCGGGATTCTGACGATACTCACCTTGAGATAAGGGATATGAAGAGTCGGGAACAGAGGCAAAGTGAATTCCATATAGCCAAGAACAGACAGAAGGAAAAACACATTAAATAGCAATCAAAACACTGTCCTCCACTTAATGAAGAACCTGTCAAACTGATATGCTATTTTTTTTTTTTTTTATCATTCTAACCAGGCAGATCAGACACTCGAGAATTAGAGAAACACTAATTTGGACTAGACACTGGAAATGTCTTATATACTGGGAGAATCATAAAGCTAGAGAAGGCTTACAAAGCAAGATGGCTGCCACTGAGATCAGCACACTGGGGTTTTTAACAGAAACCTATTACTTGATTTACTGGGAGTGGTAGAACCCTAAAGAAGCAGTGAACATCCAACACTGAAATTTGAGCTGGCTCTTCCTCAGAAAGGTTTCAGCGGCTTAATCTCATGCAATCTTGCAACATTCCTGAATTCAAACCCATGAAGTAGAGAGTCAGCCCAAGACCCTCTTCAGAATCCACCGAGTCTACTGGGCAGCAAGAGCTAGCTTGTTAAGTCGTCTTGTTGCAAATGAAACAGTAACTTTCTCAGAAGCATAGGATATTGAAAGATTCCTTTAAGAGGCCAAGTCCTCAAAGGCATGTATGCAACGTGAAGTCATGGGGGCAGGCCTTCCTGGTTCCAATGCATGTTTTCACAGGGTTGTGTCTCTATGCTTCAAGGGGAGCTCTTGGGCCTATCTGAGGGATCATTTACCACTTCCTGTAGGAAAGTCCAGTGGAAATCACTTCTAGTGGTGAGTCTCGGCCAAATATACTCCTATGTAGAAGGCCTGTGTAGGAGGTTATGCTTGGAACAGTTGAGTAGATGTTCTGGCAACCTGTGATGGCCTTACTAAGTCATGAAAGTCAGCCAAAAAAAAAAAAAAAAGAAAAGAAAAAAATCTTCTGGTCACAGACACAGTTGAAGGTGTTTCAATTTTTGTCCACTACCCATTGCCAACATGTCTTTAAGTCACTTGCCATCAGAATCTGTAGTGGAGACCATCCAGACATCTTTGGCCATGAATAACATCAAGTTCTTCCTGTATACCAGGCGCTGCAGTGAGCCCTGGCCAGGCACCACATCAGGCTCAGACAAGTTCATAATTTTTTGAAATCGACCCAGTTGGAGGTAGCAGAACCAGGACTGCATTCCAAGGGAGCGGGACTTGACAGCTTTAGCAACTGCGTCTGCTTTCCCTCCGCTCCTAGCCTCTCACTCATCCAAGATCATGTCTGTTCAGGATGCAGCTCTCTATTCAACTCCCCAACCCAGGGCCTCCTTTCCTGGCGGCTCAAATGGAGCTTTTTTTTTTTTTTTTTTTGGAGACAGAGTCTCGCTCTGTCGCCCATGCTGGAGTGCAGCGGTGCCATCTCAGCTCACTGCAACCTTCACCTCCTGGGTTCAAGCGATTCTCCTGCCTCAGCCTCTCGAGTAGCTGGGATTACAGACGTGTGCCACCATGCCCCGCTATTTTTTTTTTAATAATTTCAGTAGAGACAGGGTTGGTCAGGCTGGTCTCAAACTCCTGACCTCATGATCCGCCCACCCCAGCCTCCCAAAGTGCTGGGATCACAGGCATGAGCCACCGTGCTCAGCCAGAAGCTTTCTTTAACTTGATTACTGTGGGTAGTTACACATTTTCAACGGCCACTAGAATGAAGTCTTCAGAGAGACTAGGACCTGACCTGTGATTGCCCCTCGCTATACTCCCAGGGACTAAGCACATGGCCTGGCAAAAAAACACAGCCTTCCAAATATCTCGTTTTATTTTACAATTTTATTTACTTTTTGAGGCAGGGTCTCTCTGTTGCCCAGGCTGGAGTACAGTGGTACAATAACAGCTCTCTGCAGCCTTGAACTTCCAGCCTCAAGCATCGTCCTCCTCAGTCTCCCAAGTAGCTGGGATGACAGGCATGCAACATCATGCCCAGCTGAGTTTTAAAAAATATTTTATACAGATGAGGTGTCAGTATGTTCCCCAGGCTAGCCTCCAACTCCTAGCCCCAATTAATCCTCCCATCTCAGCCTCCCAAAGTGCTGGGATTACAAGGTATGAGCCGCTGTGCCTGGCCCTTCAAGTATTTAAAATGAATGGATATCTCCCAAAGACTAAGCTGTAAATGGCTGAACAACTTACATTCTTACCACATCTGCTGGATGGTAAATATTTGTGCTACTATTTAAAAGAAAAAAAAAATCAGCATAAGGAGATAGTCAACTTGAAGGGTGATGACCAGATCTCTGATAACAGGAGCTAGTCCCTTCTTAATTCCAATTAGGAGCTATACGTTGGTAATTAGCGACATTCAAACCTCTATCTAGAACAAATTTTTAAACTTTTTTTATCAAGCATAATTACATGCAGAAAAGCACATACATAATAAGTGCACGACTCAAATTTTTCACAAACTGAATACACATGGAACCAAGACCCAGATGGAGGAAGAGAAAAAGCACTAGCATTTAAAGAAGGCCTCTGGGCCGGGTGTGGTGACTTACACCCGTAATCTCAGTACTTCAGGAGGCCAAAGCAGGAGGACTGCTTGAGGCCAGGAGCTCCAGACCAGCCTGGGCAACATAGCAAGACCTCATCTTCACAGAAACACAAAGATTAGCCAGGCATGGTGAAATCTACCTGTGCTCCCAGCTACAAAGGAGGTCAACATGGGAGGACTGCTTGAGCCCTGGGGGCCAAGCCTGCACTGAGCTGAGATCACACCACTACACTCTAGCCTGAACAAGAGAGTGAGACCCTGTCTCAAAAAAATAAAAAAAATAAATAAAAGGGGCCTCTGCATGTGAAGTAAGTGTTGATGCTTCAATAACCACCAAGATAGCAGCTTCGGAAGGCAAAGAAAGAGAAACGCAGGGAGTGGCTGGGGACACTGTCTGTCTATGGTTTTGAGCACTGGCTGCAAGCAAATGTGAGTTAAGCAAAAGGATGAGGAAGGCAGTGAGCATTTACTGAATTCCTACCACGTGCCGTAAAGTATTTTAGTTGATTATTTTTAAAACAAAGAAATTGAGGCTTAGAGTGATTAATGCACTTGCTCAAGGCCACAGATGCCAGGCCTGTGTGACACCACAGCCCCTTTATCCCCCACTGTAACTCACTGTCTCATCTCTCAGCCTGGCATTTCTTTCCTTTAACTCCCTTCTTTAAAAAAAAGATGGCTATTTTCATAATAATGACGTTAGTAATAGCTTTAATTATAACATTGTTGACTCCTCAGTCTGCAACAAGCGTTTTCCCTACATTATTTCCTTATGCCCATCTTTCTTATGAGAAAACTGAGACTTGGAGAAATTAAGTAAACTTTTCTGAGCTCTCATAGAGATCTCAGTAATAGCAGAGCTGGAATTTGAATCCAGGCAGCCTGATTCTATGGGCTGCACTGTTAGACATCGTCTCTAAAGTACATGCAATGATAACCAGAATTCCTTTATAATTCCGTTCCTCTAATTCCTCATTAGAAGTGGAAATGAACGTCTTACGTACTTCAAACACTGGTTAGAAGGGTTGACAGAAATTTTGTGCCCTAGACTAGAGAGTTCTCTCCAGTTGGCCCTTGTTGAGTGGCCTCTGAGAGGGTCTGCAAGGCCACAGCCAAGCTCTCCCTAGGGCATGGCTGGAAGAAAATAGGTTGAGGGGCCAGAAAGGACGGGCCCAGGGTAGGGCCTGGGGGCTCACACCTGTAATCCCAGCGCTTTGGGAGGCCAAGGTGGGCGGATCACTTGAGGCCAGGAGTTTGAGACCAGCCTGGCCAATATGGTGAAACCCCCGCTCTACTAAAAAAGATACAAAAAATTAGCTGGGTATGGTGGTGCCTGCCTGTAGTCCCAGCTGCTTGGAAGGCTGAGGCAGGAGAATTGCTTGAACCCACAAGGCAGAGGTTTCAGTGAGCTGAGATTGCGCCACTGCACTCCAGCCTGAGCAACCTGGTAATAGCCATTTCTCTAGAGCCTGTCACCTAGTGCATTTCCTAGTAAGCCTCAATTTAGGATTTAGATGGTCACCACAGCTCCAGAGTCATCCAAGCGTGAACTGGCTCCTTGGAGATCTTGTCACCTGTGTCTTACAGGACTCATTTCTGACCACCCAGGTGCAGAAGCACTGGAAACTGTGGTGGACACAAGCTTCATCGAAGCCTGTGCCAACCATTCAGTTATCCCCCTGGTGCTTTGCAAACATCATTACAAGGCTTTAATCCAGGCATCGAGGCTCAAGTTCACCCAGTCCCTCTCCTGCCAGTGTGACATGGTTATTCAGCAGGTTCAGCAGTGCATACAGGTTATAAGAATAAGGACAAAGCCATGGGGGGAAAAATCGCCTCTCTTTCTGTCTTAGGACAGCAGCGGGGGTTTTTACCCTTGATTGCCTCATTAAAAAAAAAAAAAAAAAAACCTTCAGGAATGTTGGGAATTACTATATTCAATGTAGAATGCCATTTGTTCATTCATTTGATATTCAACAAATATTTACTGAATTGCTTCTATGAGCTATAGGGGATAATTTAAAAACTTGTTTTACCTCGAGAAATTAATTTCCCCAGAAGAATTAACCATAAGCAGAGTCTATGAGACCCTGGCTATTGGGACACTTAAGACTCTGGTGGTTGTGGTAAACCAGAATCAGGCAGACAGTTTCAGATTTAAAGGAATTGATTAGATTAGGCCGGGCATGGTGGCTCATGCCTATAATCCTAGCACTTTGGGAAGCTGAGGTGGGCAGACTGCCTGAGCTCAGGAGTTCGAGACAACCCTGGGCAACACGGTGAAAACCCGTCTCTACTAAAATACAAAAATTTAGCTGGGCATGGTGGCATGCACCTGTAATCCCAGCTACTTGGGAGGCTGAGGCAGGAGAATTGCTTGAACCCAGGAGGCAGAGGTTGCCATGAGGCAAGATTGCACCACCGCACTCCAGCCTGGGAAACAGAGTGAGATTCTGTCTCCAAAAAAGAAAAAAAGAACTGATTACATTGGTAGGGGTGAGAAGAGAGACAAGGGGAGAAGAGGAGGAAGAATTACATATTTAAAAGATCACTGAGGGTTTTTGGGTTTTTTTTTTAATCTGACACAGAAAAAATGAGCTCTGAATCTTGAATCAAGACATTGTATCAATTCCGGTTATCCCCATGATGGCAGGTCATTCAAGCTTGGACCTTAGTCTTCCCATCTACAAAATGGGAAGGTCAGGGGAGATGTCCTTTAATGGACCTTGTGATTCTAAAGTTTGAAAAACTTATGATTCTTAGAATGAACAGAAGTAATGTGTGTCTATACATTTATTTAGTCAAAGAAATTGGGTCATTGTCATCAAGCAAAACAGAAACCAGAGTCCTGAATGTGTATCAACAGAATCTTGAGGAAGCAGATTACCTGCCATCCAGGATCTTAGGGTTAGGAGACGGAAAGCAATTTCCCCCTTCCTGTTTGAGGATTGAGTCATGCCCTGTCAGAGCACTTAGGCCTGGCCTTACACATGGACAGGTGACAGACCAATACTTTAATCAATGATTTGTAGTTGATGGAAGAAGTCCCCTTGAGGACTGGAAGACAGATCAGTGGAGAGACTTTGATCTGTGTCATTCAGCTTCCAAAACCTTTAAGCTCACATAAACATAGACTCCCAAGGCACTGACGTCAATGATAAATCCCATGTTCTCCAAATGTGCTGGCCCCTCAGTTATTTGGGAAAAAAGAGCCCAAGAGTAAAAGGGAGATAAACATACACACACAAACTTACTCCAAAGCAAATGCTGAGTCTTCTCTCTGCTGGCTTTTGGCTCTGCTAAGAGGCTATCTGGGGGCAAGACTTATTGTTGTTTAGAAACTAGAAATCTACAACTCAGCAGCGCTTGCTCATCTAAATCAGAGTGGGCGATGCACTGTAAGTAGGCCACCACTCCCCACGTCCACAAAAATACCGCAGAATCAGTAATCCATCATGACACCCTTTCCCAACGAGCCCATGCACAGTGTCAAAATCCTTTTCAACACAGCACTTCAATCGGCTGTTTCAATTGACCAGACTTGGGTCATGAAATGAATCCTATTTTGCATCCTTCATCTAAATTGTTACCGGATGAGCTGGGAGGGAGGGCTGTGTGCACTTCTTGCGTATAAACTTGTGTTGGTGACTGTAGTCCAGGCAATTGCCAAATAAGAATAGAATCCATAAAAACCATTTTGAGTAGGAAAGACAGGTTGCAGTCTGGATGCTTGGAAAAGTAGGCACTTTCTGACTGAAGATAATCACAACCAACTCTCGGACTTTCCTTGATCCCCTTCTAACCCCTAAGTGTTTCATTTCCAGCAGGGTGACAGGATAGAGATCTGCTTCAGGGAGGCTTGGACCCCACCCACCATAGAGTCCACAGAACACGAATAAGACAGCTGATGGTTGACTAAAACGTATATACAATTTTAATTACATATACTAGTGTATTTAAAATTTCATTCTAAACTAATGTAATCAAAACTAATGTAAATAAACATACAGTGGTTATCTCTGAATGATAGGATTACTAGTGATTTTTATTTTCTTCCTTTAAAACTTTGGCCTTTATGACTTTTTACAGATCGCATGCGTGTGTGTGTGTCTGTGTGTACATGGGTGTGTATGGACGTTTGCACACAGGTGTGTTTTAATGGAAAAAGGGGGGAAAAGTGCAAATTTCTAAGGGATGCAAAGACATATTAAAAATCCATGAGACAATGAGATAGCATAAGGACTAGAAGAGCTGCAGGTCTTTCCTCTCCTGCCAGATTATTAATGGTCATTATTTGAGGGTTAGGGGCATGTGAATTTTAGACATATATAGTGAGCCAGAGCCTATGAATGGCTCATCAGCATTGGTTCCAACCTTCCCTTCCTCTCTTCAATCTCAGACTGACTCTTGCTAAACTGTTGGACAGATAGTAAGAGAATTTGTCTAATTATACAGAATGGATGAAAATCTTTCTATGTTCCTGTAACTATTGGCTCAGTCAACTGATTTAATGGTCCTGGAATTCATTTTTTATGACTTTATTAATGTGAAATTCACATACCATATGATTTAACCATCGTAAATATACAGTTTGATGATTGTTAGTATATTTATCCAGTTGTGCAGACATCACCACAGTCTTGTCCTAGAACATTTTCTTGACCCCCCAAAATTGCCCCACCCTTTCCAGGTAATCCCCTCCACTCACTCCCAGCCCCAGGCAACCATCATTCTGTTTGCTGTCTATAGAGTTTCATCTTTTCTAGAAATTTCATATAAATGTCATCATATACTATGTGGTCTTTTATGACTGGCTTCCTTCACTTAGCGTAATGTTTTTGAAGTTCATCTATGTTATTAAAGGTATCCAGAGTTAGTTCCTTTTCATTGCTGAGTAGTATTCCATTGTGTCGATAGACTACATTTGTTTCTCCATTCCCCAGCTAATGGACATGTGGGTATTTCCAGCGTTTGGCTATCATGGATGATGCTGCTATGAACATTCATGAACAAGACTTTGTATAAGCATTTGTTTTCTTTTCAGTAGGTTCTTAGGAAGGGAATTGCTGAGCCATATATGTGTGTGTTTAACTTTTTAAGGCACTGGACAACTGTTTCCAAATTCATTGTACCATTTTACATTCCCACTAGCAGTGAATGAGAGTTCTAGTTCTTCCACATTTTCACAACTCTTGGGATAATAAATCTTTTTGGTTAGAGGTAAGCTAGTAGGCATGTCATGGGCTGGGGCTAGAATTCATTTTACAGTGGCAGCGATGAGGTCAGAAAAAGCCTCAGATTGGCAGTATAAAAATTAGTTCCACAATTTACAGCTCACAGCTCACCAGTTGTAGGACTTTAAGAAACTCACTTAATTAGCCAGGCATGGTGGCAGGCACCTGAAATCCCAGCTACTCAGGAGGCTGAGGTGGGAGACTCTCTTGAACCTGGGATGTTGTAGTTGCAGTGAACTGAGATTGCACCACGGCACTCCAGCCTGGGTGAAACAGCAAGGCTCTGTCTTAAAAAAAGACAAAAACACACACACAAAAAACAAAACACACACACATACACACACACACGCACAAAATCATTTAACTTCTCTGAGTCTCAGTTTCCCCATCTGTCAATTGGAAACTATAATAGCTCTAGATTATGAAGAGTCACCAGTTGAGGTAAGATGTGTAAAAGATTGTGCCTAAGTTCCCATTTATTTCTGGAACAAAAAGTATATTGATAAATATGTACATAAAATAGCAAGGGATATGAAAATAGATGGCGTTGGTATTCTTTTTTTCTGTTAACCAAGCCAAGATGTTCACTCCATTTTCCTTTGCACCTAAACTTCTTGCTCTCCCCCACTCACCAGTGTGCCATGAAGATGAGTTGCAGTTTTCTCTGTCTCACCTTCTCCACTTTTCTTGTCATTGACCCGCCCCTTCTCATCATTAACCACTTTTAGTGAGCTAAGAACATAACAGAAGGCGCCCTTCTCCAATTGTGAACACTTCCTCAAGCCTTGTCCTTCCACAGAGTCAAGAAGGACTAGACCCAGCCTGCAATAGGAGCGTTTATGACAAATCACAAATTTGAAACCCTTTGGCTATCATATTTATGCAGCTGGTGGCAAGGGTTCATATTTGAAGCTTCAGACCAAAGAAAGAGTTTACTCCTCAGCCCTGATGCTGCAGGCTTGGCTTCTGAGTGTGGTCACCTACTGACCCTACTATTTAAAGAAAAACTGGAAAGGCCAGTAATTTGGATATGGTCCTAGCTCAAGATACATTACAGACTGTCCCCAATTCCCTGGATAGCCCGTGGCTGGAAACAGTGCATTCCCGGTTTATTGCCAATGTCCTTGATTTGCGTGCTCTGCCATTTACTTAGAACAATCAGGCTACGTTGCAAGCCAGGGCAACAAAAACACCGCCAGGAGCCAAACAGGCTCACAGGGGATGCACCAGTGCCTTGGTGGCCCTGAACACTTAAGTGATTTTGTTCCCCTTCCAATTTCGTGTGGTACATTAACTTTTATCGATAGCTCATAGCTTCAGCAACTGGTCTTGGTTTTACTAACCTGAAGGACAGAGGAACAAGAGGTACCCACACAGCTGATACGCAAGAAAAAAAAATAGCACGGGATGTCTTGATCAATCTCAATGATTTCTTCCCTTGCTACAGCTCTCCTTTAATGAGGGAGTCACAATTATTGCAAGTTAATCATGTCTCAGGCCCCCAGAGCGAGAAAGAGTGAAATGACCACTTGAAATCTGACCGTGGCTCCCTGCAACAAAATCCTGGTGGCACAGCAAGGCATTCATGAAACTGCGGGCTCTGATTTATATCACTGCTATGGAGACCGGCAGAAGGATTCTTCGGTGTTTTCATAATACAACTACTAAACAAAAGTTAGCCCAGGAGCTCGATGGGAAATCTTTGTTATGGAAGAGAAAGAGATCAATTTTTTCATTGCTCTAAAAAACTTAACATTTCCAACTAGAATCTGCACCTTGGAGCAACGCAGTGAGTCTATGACTCACGGATGCTCTGAATGCTGTCACTGCTTCCCTTTCTGCGTAGTATGTGATCACCTACGGTTTTTAAAAACCATTATTATTAAAACCAAAACAATCACAGATATGATTTGTTGAGTAACTATCACAGAGGCCAGACACCATTCTTGTTTATTTTTTGAGACGGAGTTTCACTCATCGCCCAGGCTGGAGTGCGGTGGTGCGATGTGGCTCACTGCAAACTCTGCCTTCCGAGTTCAAGTGATTCTCCTGCCTCCGTCTCCTGAGTAGCTGGGATTACAGGCACTTGCCACCAAGCGTGGCTAATTTTTGTATTTTTAGTAGAGATGGGGTTTCGCCATGTTGGCCAGGCTGGTCTCGAACTCCTGACCTCAGGTGATCCACCCACCTCAGCCTCCCAAAGTGCTGGGATTACAGGCGTGAGCCACATTGCACCTGGCCGGCCAGACACAATTCCTTGCACTTTACCTACCTTGCCTCAATTCATGCTCACAGAGATCTAAGGAATTATAAATTTGTAATGCTATTTTGTGGCAAAGGAAACTGAGGTTCAGGGAGCATTTGAAATTGTCAAAAGCCTCAGCAAGGAAGAGAAAGAGCCATGATGTGAATCAAAGTCCACTGGAGTGTAAAGATTTATCTATGGTGTTGACCTCTATCTGCCCTTCACCTGACGTACTTCTTTTAAGGAAATCAGTCATTTAATAAGTCTTGCAAGTTGTCTTACATTATTTATGAGATTGGCAAGGAATAACAGAGAAAGTGAAGAAGGGAAAAAATAAAGGAAGAGAGTAAGTCAAGGAAAAAAAAACTGATCGCATCCTAAATCATTCTCTTAAACATATCCACCTGCACAAACATACAACCTTTAGCACTTTAAAATGTAGGGAGTTTATTTTACATATTAACATATGTAATATGTTAATAAGGGTGTTTAACATATTAAAGCATTAACTTTAAAAAATGGAATTTGAAAGCCAGGTGTGGTGGCTCACGCCTGTAATCCCAGCACTTTGGGAGGCCAAGATGGGTGGATCACTTGAGGTCAGGAGTTCAAGACCAGCCTGGCCAACGTGGTAAAACCCTAACTCTACTAAAAATACAAAAATTAGCCAGGTTTGGTGGTGCACGCCTGTGGTTCCAGCTACTCGGGGGGCTGAAGCAGGAGAATCGCTTGAACCCGGGAGGTGGATGTTGCAGTGAGCCGTGTTCACACCACTGCACTCCAGCCTGGGCAATAGAGTGAGACTGCCTCAAAAAAAAAAAAAAAAAAAAAAGAAGTTGGAGAAAAATAGCCACACAGCTCTGTTTTTAATTACCAAAGATCCATTGTTCATCTGTGATGTGTCAGACCCTGTGCTAATAGGGAATCTCAGAGCTGGGCCCATTGGGACCTCAACAGACACAGCCAGAATCACATCATGGAGGTTATGTGCAGCCTTGTTTCAAAAAGCCAAATCCAGGGCTGGGTGCAGTGGCTCATGCCTATAATCCCAGCATTTTGGGAGGCCAAGGCAGGTGGATCTCCTGATCCCAGGAGTTTAAGATCAGCCTTGGCAACATGGAGAAACCTTGCCTCTACAAAAAAATACAAAACTTAGCTGGGTGCGGTGGCATGCGCCTGTGGTCCCATCTACTCAGGAGGCTGAGGTGGGAGGATGGCTTGAGCCCCAGGAGATCGAGGCTGCAGTGAACCGTGATTACACCACTGCACTCCAGCCTGGGCAACAGAGCAAGATTCTGTCTCAAAAAAAAAAAAAAAATCTGTAAAGTAAAAAAGGGCTACATTCTGTATTATCTTCAGATATCCAACATCAAAAATTTATAAAATAATTCCTGATGAATTAACCATAGATTTACTGTATGACCCCGTAATTCCACTCCCAGGTAGGTGTGTAGGTAGGTAGTTTGGCTTGATATAAATACATATCCCTAAGAACTGGAAATAGGTGTTCCAACAAAAACTTACACAGAAATGTTCAGAGCAGCTTTATTCGCAATAGTCAAAGGGTGAAAACAACACAAATGCCCATCAACAGATGAAAGGAGAAAAATATTTGGTATATCCATACAATGCAATAATATTCAGCCACACAAAGAGTGATGGGCATGCTACAACTGTGGCTGAACCTCAAAAACACGATGCTAAGTGGAGAAGGCCAATCACAAAAGACCATATATTGTACAATAGCATTTATAGGATGTGGACATAGTTTTTTGAGAGCCATCATTCCAACCCACTATGCCTGTGATAGTTTGTTTATGAAGCAATAGAAAACTAGTACAGTGACCACCCATTAATTTATTCATTTGTTTGTATTGCCGGTTCAACAGATACCTACTGAGCACTTGCTGTGTGCGAGGCACTGTGCTGGGCTCCAGAGACACTGAGTAAATAAGAGACTTCGCACCTGCCTGAATACAGCTTTTGGTTGGGAGATTCACTCTTAGGCCCTTCTCACAAAGGTAGCCACAATGCCGAAAGATCACGAGGACTAGTGGTAGTTTTGAGCTGTGACACTAAATCAGCAGGGACCAGTGGGACATTGGTGACTCTCTGATGAAAGACAAGTACCCTCTTCCCAGGTACAAATGGAATATAATGCTGCATATTATTTCAGAAGATTCTAAGATACTCAGGGTCCATTCATCAAGGTCCATAGTTAAGAACACTTGGCCTAGAGATTTTTGAGATGACTCTGAAAAAGAAATATACTAAGTAGAGAATGTACTGCGAGTGTCTGCTCATTGTTTCCAAGTTAAAACTTACTTGGCTGGCTGGGCGTGGTGGCTCACGCCTGTAATCCTAGCACTTTGGGAGGCCAAGGCGGGTGGATCACCTGAGGTCAGGAGTTTGAGACCAGCCTGGCCAACATGGTGAAACCCCATCTCTATTAAAAATACAAAAATTAGCCAGGCTTGGTGGTGGCGCCTGTAATCCCACCTACTTGGGAGGCTGAGGCAGGAGAATCGCTTCAACCTGGGAGGCGGAGGTTGTGGTGAGCCGAGATTGCACCACTGCACTCCACCCTGGCAACAGAGCAAGACTCCATTTCAAAAAAAAAAAAACTTGACATAACCACCATGATGTCCATTTGTATGTGTCCACTTGACTGGGCCACAGGATACCCAGATATTATGTTAAACATTATCTCTAGTGTGTCCATGAAGGTGTTTCTGGAGGACATTAACGTTTCGATTAGTACTATGAGTAAAGCAGATTGCCCTTCCCAGTGTGGGTGGCTTCATACAATCTGTTGAAGGCCTGAATAAAATAAAAGGCTAAGTAAGAAAGAATTGGCTCTCTATGCCTGACTTCAAGCTGAGACATCAGCTTCTCCTGCCCTTGGACTCAGACTTGGGTATGGAATGGAACTGATGCCTTTTTATCTCCTGCTTCTCAGCTGCTCAGACTCAGACATGAACTGTACCATTGGTTGTCCTGGGTTTGGATGTCTCAGTCTCTGTAATTTCATGAGTCAATTCCTTATTTAAAAATCTTTATAGATATCTTTATACATATATACAGAAAGATGTGTGTGTATGCACATGTGTGTTTATAGATCTATATTGAATACTATATATATACATTATACACTGTATTAGTACAGTGTATAGTACATACACTATAGTGTGTATATGTATACTCTATATACTATAGTGTTTATATATATTATTTAGTACATATAGTGTATAGATATAGATATACACACCCATAGGTGTGTATAGATATAGAAAGACACACCCACAGGTGTGTATAGATATAGATAGACACACCCACAGGTGTGTATAGATATAGACACACCCACAGGTGTGTATAGATATAGACACACCCACAGGTGTGTATAGATATAGATAGACACACCCATAGGTGTGTATAGATATAGATAGACACACCCATAGGTGTGTATAGATATAGATAGACACACCCATAGGTGTGTATAGATATAGATAGACACACCCATAGGTGTGTATAGATATAGATAGACACACCCGTAGGTGTGTATAGATATGCATATATATCTCTCTCTATATATAATAGATACATGTGTGTATCTATATCTATACATAGATACACACACACACACATATAGTATTAGTTCAATTTCTCCAGAGACTCCTACTACAACCATCAGTATCACCAACAACCAAATCTTTCTCAAATGTTTACCACCAGAAAGCAATTTTAGGCTTGCACTGGATATTACAACCTTGAATAGAAAACATTAGAGCCTGGAAACATGGCGTATTTAATTTCTTTTATGCTTTACCTATTTCAACAATTTCTGGACTTTTTAAGACAGAAAGTATTCAACCAACTTTTGAAAAATCAAAAGAAGGAAATGAGTTAAAGGTTTTTACCTGGAAATCAAACAAACTAATGAAAGCTGACATTTATAATATTTAGAGAATGATTGGAAAAATGGGCCTTCACTTCATGATATTAAATAATTTGTGATGTTTTTGGGTGTGATGATGATACTGTAATTATCATTTTTTAAAGAGACCTTACAGTTACTCAAAATGTCTATGAATAAAAATATATAATGTCTTGCATTTACTTTGGTAAATTTTCAGGCATGGGGGAAGTGGGTGGAGAGAGATAAAACAACAATGGCCACATGTGATAATTACTGAATCTGGATGGTAGACTTATGGGATTTAATTATACTCTCTGTCAACTTCTGTAAATGATTTTACATTTTAAAATAATAAGCTGGAGCCAAAAATAATTTTAAAGCCAGTGTGAATAAGTTAATAGGTGGATAGGTGGACGGATGGATGGATGGACTGGGAGAAGACTTACGTCCCAGCTTGAAGTCAGGCAGAGGGAGTCAATTCTTTCTTACTCATTCTTTTATTTTATTCAGGCCTTCAACAGAGAAGGAAAAAAGGAAAGAAGCAAAGAGAGGAAGAAAGAGAGAGAGGGAGGAAAGGCAGGCAGGCAGACAGGACCTCTGAGGCTGTGCACAGTGGCTCACACCTATAATCCCAACACTTTGGGAGGCCAAGGCAAGCACATTGCTTGAGCCCAGGAGTTCGAGACAAGCCTAGGAAACATGGCAAAACCCCATCTCTACAAAAAAAAAATACAAAAAATTAGTTGCGAGTTACGGCATGCGCCTGTAGTCCCAGCTACTCAGGGGGCTGAAGTGGGAGGATCACCTGGGCCTGGGAGGTTGAAGCCACTGCACTCTAGCCTGGGTGACAGAGTGAGACCCTATCTCAAAAACAAAATGAAACAAAACAAAACAAACACCTGGGAGAGAAATCCTCCCTATAGCCTGAGCTAAGCTGGATCATTTTAACTCCCTAATTTTAGCTAGTTCCCAGACATTCTCATGAACATCCACACATTTGGCAGTGCAGCAGAGCACTAAAGCATATGTTGGCACTGCTAACAGGAAGAACACTTCTTTTTCACACATTATCATTACCTGAACTTATATGAAGTATTTATTTTGTGTTTGTTGCCTTACCTTCTCCACGATCATCTAAGATGCACCAGGATAGGGACTTTTCTGTTTCACAGTATCTTTCCCTCTTAGAACAATGTCTGGCACATGATAAGAGGTCCATTTTTTTCCTTCTTTTTTCTTTGAATGTCAGGCAATTTGCATAAATGAATAAATCAAAGTCTAGCCAATTCATTGTGATCTTCATTGACTGCCTACTATATACTAGGTCTTATGTGACGCATCAAGATAGTGAATGGGGAGGTGCTCAGAACAGATGTTATATCCAAAGGGGACCAAGTGTGGGAATTCTTCAATTGCCTTCACAGAAGTAGGCCACTATTCATTCATCCATCCATTTACTGATTCACAAATATTTATTAAGCATCTACTATAGTGGAATTGACAAATAGTATAAATAATAGCACAGTATAAGTAAATATTTGGTAAAATTTCTCAACTAATACAGTCTACATTTTAGGATATGGGCGATGGAATAAGGATGGGAGCTACTTCATATTCCACAATTCCAGCCAAAAGTTTATGTGTTTGTGCATAATGCTAATATGTGGCTAGAAAATTGTTACAATTTTTCTTTTGAGAACTAAAAAGTTTACTCGTGAAAATGCTATTTATCTAAGGCATTATAGTTATTTGCTATAGCTATCTGGATATGTCACCAAATCACAAAGTTCATTATGCTTTCTCATTCAAGCAAGAAAAAAATATGTCTACTTGGAAACCACCTGTTTTTAAGTAAGTGAAAATAGGAGATGCAAATAATGTCTTTAAAAAAAAATCACTGTTAAATCACATTAAATTTCCTCTTCATTTTCTTCCTTAAAACTTAACTATCAATGTCCATCCTTTGCAAATAACCATCAATAACTATCAATGTTCTGTTTGCCAGCTGTTATATCCTCTAACCCAGAAGGCTATGGAGAAATTTTTGAGTACATTACTCGCCCTGCTCTTAAACCAAGAGAATCACAGAAGATCATGAGTTTTAGGGACTGACACATAAAATGCTGAACGTGAAGGTATTTTCCCTAAAACCAAATCCATAATGACAGAAAAAATCTGAAGTTTTACTAACAGCAACATGCCCTCTGGAATGGGTGCTAATGATAAAAATCGAGCTATAACACATTCCATTTTCAATTAATTTTTAACATTTTAAAAAAAGCTTTTCCTTTGCAATAGTAGACCCAGTTCTTCCTGGTAAGGTTCCCCAAAGTACTGCAAGGTACCTCTGCTCTTTTCTGGAAGGCAGAGCTCTTCTAATTTATTAGAAATTGCAGGAAGGGAGTAGGGAGAAGGGGAATTCAGCAGGGGGGAAAAATCAATTCCATTCCTGCCTTCTCCACTTCCCTTTCATGCAGCTCAGCCCAAGCTTTATGCTGGGAAACAAAGTTGAAATCAGTTGAACTCATTTTAGGCCCCTTCATCCTGCTTCTCTGCAAAGGTGGAGGGTTCTCCTCAGTGTCTCAGATTGCCCCGAGAACATCAAGGAGCCACTTCATCGATTATAGTTGTGCAACTGAAATCGTTTGTCCTTTTTTTCATATATATATATCTATATATATATTTTTTTAATTTCAAAACTAGTAGATGTTGGCCAGGCGTGGTGGCTCACACCTGTAATCCCAGCACTTTGGGAGGCTGAGGTGGGAGGGTAACTTGAGCCCAGGAGTTCAAGACCAGCCTGGGCAACATGGTGAGACTCCATCTACAAAAAACTTCAAAAAATTAGCCAGATGTGGTGACACATGCCAGTGGTCCCAGCAACTCAGGAGGCTGAGATGGGAGGATCACTTAAGCCTAGAAGGTTGAGGCTGCAGTGAGCTGTGATTGTGCCCTGCACTACAGAATGGGTGATGAAGTAAGACACTATCTCAAAAAAATAAAAAGGACATGTTGATGGAACACAATTCAAACATGACAGGTGAAGAAAAAAGAAAGAAAATTCCCTCCTCAAAGCCTTCTCAGCTCCTAAGCCACACTCCGTGCTGGTGATAGAAGTTATCTACCACTATTTATAATTAATGTTTATCACCTCAACCCCAAATCATTTTATGAAAATACACACAAAAACATTCAGCTATGTGTATAGTTTTTTTTTCAAAGATATGATAATACATGTATTATTCTTCAATTTGCTTTTTCTCACTCAAAATTATATCATGGACAGCCATTATACATATACAGATACATACATATATATACATACACACACATATATATACATATACACACACACACATATATATATATACATATGACTACATATTGGGTACAGCATATGCTGCTCAGATGGGTACACTGAAATCTGATAAATCGCCACTAAAGAACTTCTCCATGTAATCAAAAACCACTTTACCCCTAAAACGATTGAAATAAAAAATTTTATCATGCACAGCCAATTTATACACACACACACACACACACACACACACACAATGTATGTATATAGAGGTATCTTTTTAATTTCTTTCATTTTTCCTTTTTTTGCTATAGAGTATTTAAAACTTTGGAAAATCTGTAACTCAAATATCTCTTTATTAATATCAATTTAGAATGTAATCGGTCAAATAACTAAATAAATATGTATGCATGTATGCATACAAAATAATGCTAAAAAAGCATTGATTCTTCTAATTGGGTGTCCTGGCATTTTCATTCAAATATTTCTGTATTTTCTGGTACAGAACAGAATTGCTTGATCAAAAGGCATGTGTTTGATTTGGGTCAAAAATGCCAACTTGTTCTTCAAAATAACCAAAAACAATTTATGCTCCTATAAACAGCAGATGTTCTTTTCCCCTGTAAAGGAAAACTTTTTGGAAAATCGAGTTATGAGCATGAGTCAAAGTTTTATTATAATGTTACTACTAGGGAAAAGGCCTCTAGTGATCAATTCAAAGATTCAGCCTTGGTGGAGGCATTTTATAGGAAAATGAAATGATAAGATAGTCAATGTTAGGCCAGATACAAAAAGAAAATAACATTTGGTTTAAGGTCACTAGACTCTTGACTGACAGTCAGCTTGGGTAGATGGGTGACTGATTTCTCAGAACAAGTCTTAATCCCATTAAAGTTTATCAGAAAATTGCTTAAGCAATTTATCAGGAATGAGGCTGTGAATTACATCATGCATCATGGAAAAAAAGGTTCTATTCCAGACCAGATTCAGGACAACTCTTCTTTTTTATACCTTTTTATACTTACATGCTCACCAACATGGAAGTTATCTGCGTTCTTAACTTTCGCCAATGTCATGGTGAAAAACAGTATTTCATTGTTCAATTTCCATTTTTATGATTAAAAATAAAGTTGAGAATTTTTTCATGTTTGCCAATTCTTTTCAATGAATTTCCTGTTCATTATCTTTGCCCATTTTTCTATTAGGAGGTTCACATTTTTCTTCTCCCTTAGCCAAAACTCTTTGCATATTTGAGATAAATTATTTAAGCACTGTCACACACTGCATAATGACATTTTGATCAACAATGAACCACATATACAATGGTGATCCCAGAAGATTGTAATACCATATTTTAGCTGTACCTTTTCTATGTTTGTATATGCAAATACTTAGCATTGTATTAAAATTGCCTACAGTATTCAGGACAGAAACATGCTGTACATGTTTGCTGCCTAGGAGCAATATGCTCTACCTAGCCTAGGAGTACGGTAGGTTATACCATCTAGGATTGTATAGGTACACTCTATGATGGTGGCACAATGACAAAGTGGCACAATGACAAAATGGCCTAATGAAGCGTTTCTCAGAACACAACCTCCTCTCTAAGCAACGATGACTGTATATGTAAATGTGTATGTTCGTGAATATGTGCGTTAAATCTATGTACATGTATATTTCTATTTAATAAGATAGTACATTTTTTTAAAGTACTGAATTATATGCCCCTTCCCATTGTACTGAAAGAGATCTATTCCATTTCTTTCTTCTTTCTGAGACAGAGTCTTGCTCTGTCACCCATGCTGGAGTGCAGTGGCATGATTTGGGCTCATTGCAATCTCTGCCTCCTGGGTTCAAGGGATTCTCCTGCCTCAGACTCCTGAGTAGCTGCTATTACAGGGGTGTACCACCACAACCAGCTAATTTTTGTATTTTTAGTAGAGATGACGTTTTGTGATGTTGGCCAGGCTGGTCTCGAACTCGTGACCTCAAGCTATCCACCTGCCTCAGCCAACCAAAGTGCTGCAATTACAGGCGTGAGCCACTGCACCAGGCTAGATCTATTCAACTTCTACTTCGATAAAAGTCACTACAAGCCTGTTACTCCCTGCTTTAAAGCTTTCAGTGCCCCTACTTGCCTACAAACAATGTCCAGGCCTGTTGCAAGGCCCTTCCCAACGTAGTCCCTGCCTAAATCCTTATCATTTTCCTCTGTCATTCTGTTCTGGCCCTTTATGCACCAACAAAATTATTTCTAGGGACCAGACTGACTCTTTTCATCCCTGAACTCCTTTCCTATGCTGATCCCTCTGCCAGAAACATCCTCCCTGGATACTCATATTTGTCTTCCCCTGTCTGAAGGAAACTTTCCCTAATTACTTGCCTTGCCCTGCAAGTAAAGTTAGGTAAAGTTAGTCACCTCTTTCTTGGGTACCTTGTGCATGCACCGACTTTTTCCGTACAAAACTCATTTTGATTGATTTGTTCCCAAGTCTGTCTTCTGTAAAAGACTTCGAGTTACATGAGAGTAAGGACTGGGCCTCAATTTTCCCTGGATCCCCTGGGCTTCACACAGAATCTGACAGACCCAAGGTGGAAGCCAGGAAATAAGTGATGAATGAACAGGCTATCTTTTCTGATGCACACAGCATGAGGGAAGCAAACACAGAAGTTAGGAGAGGTGGTGCGTCTCTCTCCACCCCAACCAATAAACAAAAACACCCTTAAACCTTGAAAATGATTAAGTCTATACAGGCTGGAAACTGGGAGAAGACAGGTTGTCTTCCCTCTTTGGATAGCTCTAGAATCTGATGAGCTACAGCTCTAGAATCTGATGGGCTACAGCTCTGAGCAGGAAGTGTTAACACAAACATCATCAAAGTGCTTGGGGAAATTTTATTGTCTGCCACATTTACAAATTGGAATCGATCTTCATTCAGCCAGTTTCGCCAAAGTTTCTGCGAAGTGAACAAAGCAAAAGATAGGTGGTGCCTTTCAGATCACCTGTGATTAAACTCACTGCATTTGTCTTCAAACAAAAGTGTTTTTTTTCCTCCCCGCAACATATAATTTTAGTCAGCTAACACTAAATTAGACACCCACTCAGATTTATTATAAGAACATTCAGTAAGCTAATTTCAAGAAGATGACTCCTATAAATTCTTATAATTTATTATTTAGTACTTTGGTTTTTAATCATTAAGTACGTGAAGACTTTGTAGGTCAAACCTGTATTAATGAAGACAGTAATCTATTTTTCAAACTCTTCTCCTCACCCACCTTTCAAATTGTAAATTAACAGAAAGAGATTTAAACACACTTGTAAGAACAAAGGTAATAATTGGGGGGTGGGGGGGTTAACATTCCCACTTTCCTAATCTTTCTAGGTAGACTGTCAATCACAGTCCTGACTTATTTATGATGAATCATACCGATTTTTTTAAAATAAAATAATGGAGTGTAAATTTGAGAAGCCATTACTTCACTAAGAAAATAAAGCACATAACCCATTTTAAAGTTTTGTTAAAAAAAAAAAAAGCTGCTGTTCAAAAATCAGTGGTGGCTCAGGCCTCTAATCCCAGCACTTTGGGAGGCCGAGGAGGGCAGATCACCTGAGGTCGGGAGTTCAACACCAGCCTGGCCAAAAGTGGTGAAACCCCATCTTTACTAAAAATACAAAAAGTACCCAGGAGTGGTGGCATGTGCCTGTAATCCCAACTACTTGGGAGGCTGAGGCAGGAGAATCACTTGAACCCGGGAGGCGGAGGTTGCAGTCAGCTGAGATCGCACCACTACACTCCAGTCTGGGTGACAAAGCAACATGCTGTTTCAAAAAAAAAAAAGAAAGAAAGAAAGAAAGAAAAAGAAAGAAAGAAAGAAAGAAAGAAAGAAAGAAAACAAATTAGCAAATACAGGTATCGTTAGGTATTAATCTCAACAGAGGAATTTTTATGTTCCAGGGGTGTTAAAATTTGAGAGATGCATAGGCAGAAGTAAAATATTAACTGGCTACATATTTTAGAAAGCTATTGATGTTAACTAAAGGACAGTCTTCATCTCCTGAACTCACTGCCAAATTAGAATGTGTTTCATGATAACTTCAAACATTTGGTGCTAAAAGACTTAAAGGTTTCATTTTGCTGAACCAAGGAATTCTATTTGATAAACTGCATGCAAATAATAAATAAAGTTACCTGCATAGTAACATCTTTTCATTTTCTCTAAAATAAAATGAAGTTTTATTATAATACAAGCTCATTATAAGCAACCTGAGTAGTTAGAGTAGAAAGAACAATGTTCACAATTATTATTTTAATTGAGAAAAAATATCAAGATGCGAAATGAAATAACTGTTCAGCAAAGTCACTACTGTGTAAAAACAATCGTGTAAATGCTGAGAAAAATATAGAAAGAAATATAGCAAAATGATAGTAGTGGTTATCTTCAGGTGGTGGTACAACAGACAATTTTATTTTTCATTTCCTCTGTTCATTTTTTAATTGAACATTCTGGAAATTCCTTCAGAAATAAAAAGGCATATGTTTGTATCCATGATACTATAAGTATTTTAAATTACATCAATGTCTGAATCTTCATATGACAGATAGACAGTCAGCATCCATTTTACCTGAAGATCTATTGCTGAAGGCTTCGCTATTAAATTATTACACCAAGGACTGCTTATGGCATCTCTTGGTTCAGTGAAAACCTCCCTGGGATGTAGACATATGCTTAGAAGCTGGGTTTCATAACAGGAAGCCCACTACATCCCCACCACGCAGGAGAGTGCATACTACATTACTTTAGAAGTATTTATCCGCCCCTCCTCTCCACCCAGGGAAAGGCGAAGTACTGCAGGTTTTCAGATAAAATCCTTGATGAGAAGAACATACAAAGGTTCTGCCTCATGGTCAAGAGGATTCATGAGTAACGGAGAGCAGTGAGGGGGTTTTAGCACACTGGGTTATGGAATGTTTGCTGAAACTGGATTTCTGGATTTTGATGATCAGTAACTAAATAAATAATGATAACCACAATAATGAAAACAATACCAGCCTGGTTAACGTGGCAAAACCCTGTCTCTACTAAAAATACAAAAATCAGTAGGGCTTCGTGGCGTGCGCCTGTAATCCCAGCAGGCTGAGGCAGAAGAATCGCTTGAACCCAGGGGACAGAGGTTGCAGTGAGCCGAGATCATGCCACTGCACTCCAGCCTGGATGACAGAGCAAGACTGTCTCAGAAAAAACAAAAAAGAAAAAAATAATAATAATTATACCTGCTATTTACTATGCGTTTACCATGGCTATATATGGCAACATATTAACATATTGTTATAACGTATAGTACAACATATTGTTATGCAACAAATTAAACACCTTACAGATATTAAATTCCCACACTAACCCCATCAGGGATTCTCATTTTGCAGATAAGAAAACTGAGATAACACATTACTAATTATCTATATGACCCTGGGCAAGTCAACACTGGGTGGGGGCAAGATATAAATTGCAGTTATATGACTGATCTCCAGTATGTCATTTAATGATGAGAAGAAAGAAGCCTGTCACCAAACTACTTTTTGAGAAAGTGCTATACGCAGAGGGAACAATGAATTTATTACTGTATAAAAGTTTCCGCCCACTAATGTGTACATTTTTAACCTCAAGAAACAGGTGGAACCATTGAGGAACTCCTACATTTTCTTCCATTTTAATTGTTATTAAGCTATTAGATTATTTATCCTGTAGGCAGTGCAAATGGGCTCTGTATTAATATTGGTGTGTAGTAAATTACTCCAAAATGAAGCATCTTAAAAATTAATAAATATTTACTCCCTCACATAGATTTTCTGGGTCAAGAATTCAGGAGCAGCTTAGCTAGCTGATTCGACTTGGGTGTCTCCTAAGTCAAGATGGTCATTTCATCTGTGGTCACCCAAAAGTTTAAAGGGGGCTGGAGGAACTGCTTCCAACAAGGCTCACTCATGTTGGCTGGCAATCTGGTCTGACTGTTGGAAGCCTGATTCCTTGCTATGTGAATCTCCCCATGGTGCTGCTTGAGTATCCTCACAACATGGTGTCTAGCTTCTGCCACAAGGAGTGATCCAACAGAAGCAAAGCAGAAGTCCGAAAGTATTTTGTCACCTAGCTTCAGAGGTCATGCGCTATCACTTCCCCCTGTAAGTTACACAGGACAATCCTGTTCAGAGTAGAAGAGAAATATACTGCAATGTAAAACCCAGGAAGTGAGGGTCACTGGAGGCCATCTTGACCTCTGGCTACCACAGAATTTCATCTCCCTTTCTCTAGACAGTCCCATGCTCTTAAGTATTTAAGGTTGAACTCTAACATTTCAACAACAAAATGACCTCAAAATGAATGAGATGAGAGAATGAAAAGTCATCTTGAAGAAATACAAACATGTCCCAGTTCAAGTCACTCTTGATTGTGGGGCCAGGCCGGTATTATACAAGGATCCCAAAAGTGCTGTGTTTCAAACAGCTGAGGAATGAATGAAGATTACAGGTACAGAAACCAAGAGGCTTTAGCAATGATGCTGAAGATGGGCATGAAGGGTTTAAATGAAATTATTTCATAAATGTAAGGATATATAAAAACTCCAGTCTTTTAAAATGAATACATTACTTGTGAAAATGCATTAACAAGTGAAATCCTACAATAAAACTTTTGAACACTTCATCTACAGCCCGTAAAGTTTATAAACTGGGCACAAAATTTAGGGGAGGTCCACTTCATTTGAAAATAAAAAATTGTTTTATATTTGGAGTCACCTTGTATTTTGAAACGTATTGACTCAACCAAGATTTATTGAGCATCTCTATGTGTCTGACACTGTCCTAGGTTGGACAAAGTAGTGAATGAGACAGATAAAGTCCCTCACCTTCTAGTGGGAAAGATGGGCAATAAACAAACACAAATGTGCAATATAGCTTCACTGTGAAAGTATCAGGCTCATTATCTTCTGAGGCAACCAAGCATTTGAGTCATATAGGCAATGACCTTTGCTTTAATCATTTGCCAATTAAATAACTTACAATGTCACTTGGCTCAGTACCCATACTTCTGCCTATAAGTAAACTCTTTTTCTGTAGTTCCACCTATAAGAAAATTCTCATCCTCTCTTCCTACTCAGATTAACAAGAGCATTTCAAACTATGTGATAATTATAGCTCCTGTTGAAAATTATTGTTTATGACCCTGGGTTTACACATCAGTTTCTGTGAATTTGGTTATTGTGAGTCTGTACCTAACAGAAAGACCTACTCTTAGTGGGCTCACAAAATCTAATTTCTGAATGAGCAAGTTTGAGGGTGAAAGCCATATTGTTAATGAACTCATCAAGGTAAATACCACAGGCAATCTTCTGGAAATTAAGTCACCTGGCCTCACTGTCCACACCTACCCTCTTTCAAATAACTCACACGTAATACATTAAAAAATTTATCTCTAAGAGCTGCAAAAGAAACACTACATGCAGAGAGACCCAGAATACTGAGAGAGGTGTTGGCACATTCCCGACTGCCATCCCGATTCCTTATTCGTGACTGATCAATAATTGATCACATAAATCTTCCATGTTGAGCCAATATGGCACCAAGCTCTACTCAGTCACCAAAAATAGACACTAAGAACTCATTAGTGTGAAAAGACAGTGGGGCTCAAAGACCGGGGGTATCAATATCTGTTTGTCCCAATAAGATTGGGTTCTTTTTTGAATTGAGCCCTGAGTCCACACGCCCCTGGTTCACAGGCAGTGACTGGCACAGAGACACAAGTAGGTCCTGGATGAGGCTCGTCATTACATAAAGCTTCAACAATGGTGAACGAGGATGGTGATGGTAAATATGAAGTAGGAGTGGAACTCCAAGGAATCATAAACAATGGGGGAGAGGGGACTAAACAGCATTATATACAAAAGTTTCATTGCAACATTATTCTTAGCAGTACAAAAACTATAAACAGTATAAATTCCCAGTTATTGAAGAGTGTATGAGCTATAAGAACTTTCTATCACTAGACAGCTTTTATCTAGCTGATGTTTGACATTAATAATCACTATGTTACAACAGGGGAAGACACTTGTGCTATAATGTTAAGTGAAACACTCAGGATGTAGTATCAATGTATTATAACTAATATTATGGAGGCAAAAAAACTCATTCATAGGGGAAAATCTGAATGGGTTAACCAAATATTGACAGTGGCTGTTGTCTGGAGCGATGACACATTGGCTAGTTATTATTATTTTCTCTATTTTTTTATTGTTTTCTCTTTGGTATTTTACACACACACACACACACACACACACACACACACACACACACACACAGAAACTGGTAGTGAAAACTTATGTAGACTAAAAGCCAAATTCTCACTCTATCACTCTATTTTTTTTTTTTTTTTTTAAGAAGGAATTTCGCTCTTGTTGCCCAGGCTGGAGTGCAATGGCATGGTCTCGGCTCACCACAACCTCCATCTCCCAGGTTCAAGCTATTCTCCTGCCTCAGCCTCCCAAGTAGCTGGGATTACAGGCATGTGCCATCACACCCGGCTAATTTTGTATTTTAAGTAGAGACAGGGTTTCTGCATGTTGGTAAGGCTGGTCGCGAACTCCCAACCTTAGGTGATCTGACCACCTCGGCCTCCCAAAGTGCTGGGATTACAGGCATGAGCCACCACGCCCAGCCCAGCCTATCACTCTATTTTTTATGGGTCCTTTGACTAAGGTAGGAACAATACAAACCTCTCCCTTTGCTCACTGCATCAAGATTAGAAATCTAGTCTAGGTAGGGAAAAAAACATACTGTGTTTTGTCCTCAAATACAGAAACGAAATCAAAGTTTGCCAAGGAAGGCCTACCTCAAAATGTGGTTGTGGTTGTTTTCTTTTTTTTTTTTTTTTGAGAGGGATTCACGCTCTGTCACCCAGGCTGGAGTGCAGTGTCACGATCTCCGCTCACTGCAAGCTCCACCTCCTGGGTTCATGCCATTCTCCTGCCTCAGCCTCCCCAGTAGCTGGGACTACAGGTGCCCGCCACCAGGCCCGGCTAATTTTTTTATGTATTTTTAGTAGAGACGGGGTTTCACCGTGTTAGCCAGGATAGTCTCGATCTCCTGACCTCGTGATCCCCCCCGCCTCGGCCTCCCAAAGTGCTGAGATTACAGGCATGAGCCACCGCGCCCGGCCTGTGGTTGTGTTTTTTGACAACTTCGTGACTTCGCAACTTCTAGGCACGAGTGACTCTGTAGCAACATGCCCAAAGGTGAGTGCTCCCAGTGGTAACAGAGACTTACATTGACTCTTGTATGTTTGGGCAGAACAGTGGCCAAACTAGGAGGCATACACAGTTAATGTTGAGTTACTGTACAGACTGTCCTCCGTGGGACACCAAGTAGACCCTGGGGAGCTGTGGCAAGACTGTAACAGTGATCATGCCCATGGCAGTCTAGTGGCCACCCATCCTACTGCTGCTCATGGTAACTATGTCTTTGCGACTCATCGCAGCAAATGGTTTTCAGCACCTTTACCCCTAAATAGAAATATGATCACAACCAGCAGAAAAAGAAGCGTACTAACTTATCTGCAAGGATAAAAACTGGGCTAAATAGATTTTTCGGGTCATTAAGGAAATACAGAATCTCAGAGGAGGTTTAAAAAATAAAAAGGTCTCTGTGTAACTCCCGTCTATTTTGGGAATCTCATGTATGGGATTGAGAACTGGTGGTTCAACCTCATCATTACCCTGTTGGTAGGAGGAGAGCAGACTGATCTAGGCTTTGCTTTCTGCTTCAGGGTCAGCCCTAGGCAAATCTGTTAATTAGGCTAAATTTGGCCACTTAGATACTCCTGCCCTTCCCACTCTGCACCCTGTTTCCTCCCGACACCAGGCCAGGTTCCCCGTACCCTTAGGCAACACCAGATAAAGGACTTTCCATTCCCCAGCATTCACAGTGCTCACTCCACCTCATGCCCAGTCGCTCCTGAGCTCTCTCTTCCTTGGTGTGAGCTGATAAACACTCAGAGCCTTACATTTTAACAGTGGTTCTTTCTCGAGGTGCTGGTCTAGTCCAAAAGCCAAGTGCCAACAGTTAGCAAATACAGTGCATTTAGTTAGACTGTCTGGGAAGGTGTATGGGGGCGAACATGACTTGAAGATTTTCTCAACATTAACAACAACATCAACAAAGAAAAGCAGCACTGATTGGGAGCCCACGGTGTACAAAGTTACTCTTACTTGTTTTCCATATGTCAACTCTAATTCGTTGGCATTTGCTGGATATTAAACCCCTGCAAAACCCAGTGAGTAACAACAGTGACCAATTTTCTTATATTTAGTTTCTGAGTCTGTGAATGGGCTGTGCTCTTTCTCTGGTATGGGTTGTCTTGGCTGATCTCTGCTAGGCTCTCTGGTGTGTCTGGGGTCAGGTGGTAGCTTGGCTAGTAGCTAGATGACTCTAGAGGGACCTCACTCATATGCCAGGCACCGACAGGCTATCAGCTGGGGCAACTACTCTCCCTTTATGTGGCCACCATCCTCCAGCAGGTCATCTCAGGCTTGTTCATGCAGTGGTCACAGGGTTGTAAGCAACGAAACAGAAAGTCCCAGTATCCGATCGCTTGTCATGCCTCTGCTGCTAAGATTCCACTGGGCAATGCCAGTCATACAGGACAGGTGTTGATGCGGTGAGGGAAATACTGTTTTCCTTTTTCTTCTTCTTTTTTTTTTTAAACAAGCTACCATTTTTACAATTTACCATACCTTCCCCAAATCCTAACCTTTAGTTGTTATTATTTCCATCTTATAGAAGAAGAAACTGAGAGTTAAATAACATCCCAAAGAAAGCTCAGAATAATGAACTCAGTTGTGGCTAGATGCAGTGGCTCAAGTCTGTAATCCCAACACTTAGGGAAGCTGAGGCGGGAGAATCGCTTGAGCCCAGGACTTTGAGACTGAGCTGGGCAACATAGCAAGACCCTGCTCTCCACAAAAAGAAAAAAACAAAGAAACAAGTTTGAAAAAACCCAGTTGTGTTGGATTGGAATTAGGTACAAACACACATTAAAGTGTACATATATACAATTTATAATAGATACTGATAATGTTATAAATATATGAATAAATAAAATAATGGAATGTGTCCAGAAAGAAATATAAATATAGTAAAATTATAATATACGCAGAGATACAGGAATAAATGGAAATAGGTGTATGTGCATGGGTTTGTATAATACACATATTTCTGAGCACAACTAGCACCTAGATCTTAGTTCTAAATATGATTCTATAATAAAACGAACCAAGCCTCCATGGAGAATGAGTTAATTCCAAGACTGAGGGAGGGAAGTCCAAGATGACAGTGTAAAGCCTCTTACAGTGCCAAAAAACAAGGAAGTGTTCAAAAAAGAAAGGGGCATGTCAAAAGGGTGCAGGAACCTGCCCGAAAGACCTCGTAGGGGCCAAAGCTGGAACAATTTGAGCAACAAAATATATCACAATACTGTCGTATTATGACCTACAGAATAAAATAAATATTCACGTACCCATACCAATATAAATGGAGAAGAAGAAACAGCCTTCCATGTAGAAGAATTCCGACCAATAAATAGAAGGCATGACAGAAAGACAAGGTCAATCATGAGAATACCACAGTATTAATCACTGCAGGCAAGATCCCCAGAGGGATGCTGAAATTAATGGATGAAAATTTGAGAAGTAGTCCGAAAGTACCTCCCCCAATATATTTATTAATTACAAAGGGAAAAAAATGATCCTTTACAGTGGAGAAATCTGGCAGATAATACTTTAACCAAGAGGTCAAGGCTAACATCACTAGTAATAAGATATTTTCACATTACACATCCTCTGACTTGATGGCCGAAGAACGGCACATCACTTTTGTATATTCCTCCCAAAAATGCACCACATCATTCTAATCAAGAGAACACATCAGACAAACCCAAATTACGGGCATTCTACAAAATAACTGACCGGAACTCTTCAAAAATTTCAAGGCCATTAAAAAAAATAATGCATGAGAAACTGTCCCAGACCAGAGGGGACTGCAGAGATATGACAATAAATGCCAGGTGCTATCTGGTTGTAAAAGATGGAAGAGGACACACCGTGAAATCCAAATAAAGTCTGTTGGTCAGTTATAGTCTGAGTTTAGTTAATAGCATCATAACAAGGTTAATTTCTCAGTGTTGAAAAATGTATCATGTTAGTATTAGGGGAAGCTGAGTGAAGAGCACATGGGAAATCTTTGCAGTATTTTTTATGGCTTTTCTGTAAGCCAACATTTATTTCAAAATTTAAAAACTGTAACAAACAAACAAACCAACCTTTCCCAAGGTCCCACAGCTCCTGATGACTAAGTCTGAATTCAAATCCACTCGTGCCAGATTCCAAAGTCCATGCTTTCCATCCTGTGCAGTGCCTCCCGCATCCACGCTACCATCTTAGAATTGGTTCAGAATGAATTAGGCCACCCCTTCCAAATTAATTATTTTATGGGAAAAACTGGTGGCACAATTAGGCATAAACCCATCTACCTTAAATGGGGAAAATGAGGCACAAGGTCATTAAAATGGACGTGGAGAATATTCACTCTCATATTCACTCTCAGCTCCATGTCTTAAGTGCCCACATAAGCCAGCTTATAATATCATTTCTTGATTCCATTAAATTAGTACAGGATTAGTACATATCTCAACCTTCAACCATTTTGTCACTTAAAATGAGTGTCTGGAAGGCCATCCTTCCGGAAATATTAGTTACCTTGTCCATTACTTACTTAATCATAGCTTGGAGTTATTTTTTGCCTTGTGGAGGCTGACTATAAATTATGGACTATTACGCAGCAAAGCCACACTTAGTAAATTATATGGCATTGGAAAACCCTTGCTTTTGGGGGAAAATTACACTTTCTTTAAAAATATGTTTTATAAAATATTATGCTAAGCCTGTAAAACAGAATCCATGAGCATACTTTGGGGCCATAAGGACATATTTGACAGTTGACTCCAGTTTCCAGGCTGCTCCTAAAAAGGGTTTGGAATGGAAAACTTCTCATTTGAATTCATGTCAGAATGGCCGTGGTCTGTGAATTTCTACATGCAGACAGATAGGAGGAAAGGCTGGAAACCTTGTTGGTCTTCACCCATGATGCAGTAAATAAATTAGCCATGTAGTCTTAGGTTTCATTTTGAGCCATAATAGCAGACTAATAGGCAGTATTTTTTCACAGTTATGAATGGATTCTTTTTTTTTTTAAGACCAGTCCATAGAAGTACTTTGGTATTTGATTTAAAAAAAAAAAAAAAAGACAGCAAGATAAAAAAGTGCATGAATGCAGGGCTATTAAATAGGAGGAGACAACGACCCTTTGGAATGAAGGTTTTCCATTTGTCTGTAGCTTTTCCAACCGCTTCACTGGGCTGTGTCCGCATGGTTGGAGACAGCCTTTCAGGCTGGCCAAGGAAGTTAAGACTTCCTGCCTCAATAGGCCAGTCTTTGTTGTTCTGTCAGGGCCAAAGATCCTGAGAGTCAGCCATCACTAGCTCTGGCCACTTTGGTGTATGCTCAGTCCCTAGTGAGCTAGAGCAAGGTCACTAGGTCAGCTTACACGGTGACACTGTTAGACTGTGCCCCAGCCAACTCTGGCCGGGGATACATAAATATACAAGACTAAAGAAGGAGGATGGCACTGGGGTTTCCAGATGCATCTTGTAAGGCAGACAGTTGCCCAGCTTAAAAGTCTGCAAAATCTTTCTTTAAAAACGTATGTTTTAATTTGAGGATATTAATTGCACGGAAATTATTTGACTGTATGATTTATAACCCCGCCAGAATTCTGCAGTCTTTCCCTCCATATGTGCTGTTGCCATTTTCCCTTTTGTACACCTATCATTTCCCATTGTTTATCTTCCCTGATTGATGTTCGGGCTCGGGATGTTTTCCATTATGAGATTCATAATTATCACTGGTAATAGAGAAGGCTTCCCTATTATCTTCAGTGAGACTGCCCAAATTATTCATCGTAACCCACTGGTACCACACGGCAGGAAAATAAGAATTTATTTCCCATCCCAGGCATATGGTAGATAAGAGGATATATTTATTTCTCCATGTTTCAAAAGGATTAAGCTTTGAAAAAATAAATATCACTTAGGCTGTCAGTAAGCAGAACTTTATGGTTCTGGGTTTAGAGGGCCTCTCTTGGGCTAAGAATAGCACACCTAAACTCTGGTTTCCAAAAGAGGGGAAGGTATGGAGGTGGGGAATCACTTACAGTTTTACTTGGCTAAATAAACAAATGCGATAGATTTCAACCACAGTATCGGTCTACAAGGCACCCAGCGTCACCTTAGACCTCCACGTTAAATAACGCACCAGCTTATTTATAAAAATGTTACCAAATTCCAGCAGTCTTTAACCCCTGGCTATTCTCAGAGCATGTTGAATACATCATCTGGGTTTTGCCTAATTACACATAATTAGGAAATGTAATTACGCTTTTCGGTGTTGCTCTGCCATTAGGAACCGAGTGGACAGCTGAAACGCTACCAAGGATGCAGTGCTTCAGAGAAAACAAATTAAAAATATGAGCCAACCTCTAAAAATAGGGATTGTGCTGAAGGTTAGTAAATCAAACTTATTTAAAAAAACATAATAAATTGCTTTTGGCTCTGGCTAAATATTTGAGGAAACAGTTATGCTGGCTGTCTTTGTATTGGGGACTTACTTAATGATACATTATTTGCATCCATGCTGAGCCAGGGAGAGGGAATGAATTATTTTGCTCCTCGATGAGTGTGATTTGCTCACTTTCTCATTTATTTATGCTTTTTTATTTTTACTTCCTCCTTTACACCGGATCCCTGCTCTGGCCCAGGAAGTGATTTCCAACCATTCTGTGTCAAAGAGTCAAAACATTTCATTTGTGGGTTTGTTGCATATGGAGGGTGCTAATGCCCAAAGCTTAGGCAAAGCTGACAGTTATCTTATCCCCTGAGCTGGGCATTCGCATCTTAGCAGCATAGGAAGGGGCGATTGGCTTTGTTAAGTCAACAAAACAGGCACCACGATAATCAACGTTTTCCAGATCGGGTTGGACATGGCACAGACCTAGGTGGCTTTACCAGCCCAAAAAGTAAGAATTTTGCAGGTGGAGAAATAGAAAAATCGCATTCTTTAGAGGTACAAGCTCATGAAGGATCTGGAATTGGAAGCTTTCAATGTTCTAATCTTTGCTTTTGTGTTTATTGAATTTTCCTCTCCTAGGACAGTGGCTGACAGTAATAAAGTAACACACTCCATTAAATGCACTATTTATGGAAACATTTCTATGGTGCCAAAAAAAAAAAAATTAACAAGAGAAGTGATTGCCAAAAGCAAAGACCCAAACATTAGTGCAATGTTTGCAGCACTTAAAGTAAAATAGCCAGCCCTGTTAACAAACATCCTCTCCACCTGCCAGTCCTGTGAAGCGTGCCTGTGTGTGCGTGCATTTTTCTAAATTAGATTTCTTTCCATATTTCTTACTTTTTTCTAGAGAGCGTATTTTAAATCTATCTTCATCCCCCCTTGTATTCTATTTTTATTTTTATTTGAGACAGGGTCTCACTCTGTCACCCCCGGCTGGTGTGCAGTGGCGTGATCTTGGGTGACTGCAACCTCCACCTCCTGGGCTCAAATGAATCTGCTGCCTCAGCCTCCTGAGTAGCTGCGGCTACAGGTGTGAGTTGATTTTTTTTACTTCTTGTAGAAATGGGGTCTCACTATGTTTCCCTGGATGGTCTCAAACTCCTGAGCTCCAGCAATCCATCTGCCTTGACCTCCCAAAGTGCTGGGATTACAGGCATGAGCCAGCATGCCCAACTCCTCTTGTATTCTATGTACACTGTTTCCAATCATCTTAGATCCTTTTCCACTCATTTCCAACTTTTTGTTTTCTTTTTCTTTTTTGAAACAGGGTGTCACTTTGTCACCCAGGCTGAAGTAAAGTAGCGTGATCCTAGCTCACCATAGCAACACACATCCAGGCTCAAGCAATTCTCCCATCTTGGCCTCCCGAGCAGCTCAGACTACAGGTGTGCACCACCAAGCCCAGATAATTTAATTTTTTTTTTTTGTAGAAATGGGGTCTGGCTATGTTGCCCAGACTGGTCTCAAATTCTTGGCCTCAAGCAATCCTCCTGCCTCAGCTTCTAAAAGGGCTGAGATTACAGGAGCGAGCCACTGCACCCAACCCATTTTGAATTTTGACTTCCTCCTCTTCAAGTGCTCCATTGCTGAATCAGTTGAAAATGAACTCCTCCTGGATTACTTTAAGAGATACATTGCTGATCTCTCTAATCTCAGTTCAAAACACACTTCCACAAAGGCACTCAGTCAGCTCAGATCCTCCTGGTCGCCTTGAAGGGGAGATGCCAATTACCATTCACCTTTATAGTGTGTCTCTTATATCCCTTCCCTTCCGAGAATCGCTGGGTGTCCCACACGTCTGCCAGCTCTGCCCAGTGCATTAATTAGATCAGGATACTCAAGCCCAACAATCGAGACCCTCATTTCAAAAGAAATATTTTATAACCCCTTACCAAGGTCCTGAAATAAAATTCACGAATAACATAATCTACTCACACACATAATTAGCAAAAGTAATATGTCATAAATTTTTTTTAAAGAAAACATAATTGACAATAAAATAGTACACATTTTCAAAGGTAACTTCTCGGACAGGAGTGTATCAGAAGCCCATAATGAAATAGTCTAATGTTTGCACCTACTTATAGGTTTGGATTCAAGAAACGTAAGACAAACAATTCGCCAGAATTTTGTTAATGTATTCTCATAATACTTAACATTTTGAAAGCAGCATTACATATATTTTAATACAGACATCATATTGGTAAACCAACTCTGAAAATTACAAAATGAAAACTAAAACAATCATCCTGATTAGTAGCATTTGCCAGTTTACATGGTGTAAATTTTCTCACCATGGTCAGTTTCAAGCTAACAACACGATATCACTGAACGCAGATTTTCGAAGAAATAGGCAAAATCTGCTCTCATGAGCTGCTCGCTAAGGGCAGGTCTAGCACACAACTATTTAATCACCATGAATACAAACAGCTACATATGTAGACAGATCACATTATGGTGACTCAAATATTATGAGCAGCGCTGCATGATGTTTCAAGATGGTATTGAGACCTTGGTAAAAGACTGGAACAAAACACCACACAATCTTCCCTTGATTTAGAAGGCCCCTGCATTTCTGGAAGACCCAGTGCACGTTGTGTATCTGTATAAGCACAGGGAATTCTGGGGTCAGATCAATGGAAACAAGTTTTTTACCGAAATGAATGTCCGGGGGCACAGGTGTATGTTACCGGGACGAGGGCAGTTCTTTGTTATATTGGACTGCCTATGGCATCACAGGATGGACCCGTGGACCCCACCTGCTAAGTGCCAAAGGCCACCAAAATGCCTTTCCAAACTTCCAAAATGCCCCCACCACTGGCAATAGTCCTACTACTGAGAACTACATCAAGATGTTTGCTATTCCAAGTGTGTTACCTGGACCAACAAGGCAGGCATCCCCTGGGGGATCACCAATTTATAAGAAACACAGACCACAAATATATATACCTACTATGTGCCCACAATTTTTTTGAAAAAACCACATATATATACATATATATGTACATACACACCTACTAGGTACCCACAAAAATTAAAGAAAAGGAAACAAAAAAGCTCGGGCCCCACCTAGACCTACTGAATCAGAATCCAAATTTAACAAGATCCCTGGGTGATTTGTGAGGACATCACATTTGGAGCAACTACTAGAGTAGATACTGAGTTTTAAGACTTACAAACTGTGTAAGAATACTGCTTAATGCTGACATAAACAATGCAAAATAAACCACTGGCTCTGTAGACACTACGTAATAAGCCTTCCTAAGTAGTGGGATCATACCATGCCATCGCTCCTCTTCATTGTAACTGTGCTGCAGAGGCATGAGGACTTTTGCATTGACTGTGGGCCTACTGAATTTGTCAACCACAGACGTACTGTGTCCTTACCATGCCTCATGCCTCCTCTCCCTGAATTCACACAAGAATCGCTCTTCAAAACTAGAACAAGACGTGAAAGAAATCAAGGCACAGAGAGGTTCAGGATTTTGCTGAGTGTCACAGAGTCAAGAATGTGCACAGTTAGGATTAGTGATGGTAATTATTTTATATTAAAAAATTATTCCACAAGTACACACTGAGGGTCAACTGGGAGGCAATGTCCACAAACGGTTTCTCCCATGCCATAATGATAACTTATTTTGCATACAACTTTGTTTGTGCAAAGCATGTTCTCATGTGCTAACTCATTTGATCTTTCAAACACCCAGTAATTTGTTAACTCTACTCAAAGATGAAGAAACTGTGGCTCAGAAAAGGGAATGGAGGATCAGGAAAATGAATCAACTTGCTCAAGTCACTAGCTAATAATAAATGGTTAACTAGAAAATGCAGGATTTGTGCACTTACCTGCCTGAAGGCTTCGCTAGTTCCTGGGGTTGGGAGGTCACTGGAAACAAAAGCACTTGGAAAAATATCTCTAGACGATGGTTTTAGGAGGTGGGTTCTTCAAGCCTTCTCCTAACCCATTCCTCAGTCCCAATTTATCATCACCAACCAAGCCTGTGACTCGGTAGGAACATCACCAGGGATGTATTTTCCAAATCAGATATGCCCTCCAGCCTAACCTTATTGTACCCCCTCCCCACCCTCCATAACAGTGAGAACCTGGAGAAACTAAAATGAGAAAATAAATATGTGCTGACAGTCTGGGATGCAGTTCAATTCACAGACATAAGTAATATTTATTGCAAAGTATTAACACCTATTAGCATGAGGAAGGGGAAAAAAAAAGTCACAGCCCTGTACATAAAATGCATCCATTCTGAATCCACAGTAATCCACATGGGTTCCTAGAAAGGGGATCTTGTTGCTGTCTTTTGTCAAAATCAATGCCAAACCAACAAGTTTCAGCAAAGCCTTTGGACCTCTCTGAGGACACGAAAAGGTTGGATATTACCAAGCCAGGGGATAGTTAGATGTAATTACATTTTAAAACCTCTCCATTTTATATCTAGGAACAGAAGAGAGAGACTGGAAGGGAGGAAGAGAAAATATATCAAAATAGAACAGGTGACTCTCTCTGGGTGGTGGGCTCGTGGGTGATTTGAATTTACTTGTTGAATTTTTCCCCCCAAATATTAAGCAGTTATTTGATTTTAATGAAAGTTTTTATTTTTGAGATAAGTGTAGATTCGCATGCAGTCAAGAAATAATACAGCAATCTCATGCACCCTTGATCCAGTTTCCCCCAAAGGTGATATCTCACAAAACTCTAGTACGATTTCACAACCAGGAAATTGACATTGAGACAGTCAAGATGCAGAACATTTCCATCTATAACAGGATCCTCCAGTTGCTTTTTTATATCCACTCCGGTTCCCACTCACCCCCCACTCCTCTCCAGTCCCTGGCAATCACTTATCTGTTGTCTTTCCTTTTCTTCTCTTTTCTTCTCTTTTGAGATGGAGTACCACTCTGTTGCCCAGGCTGGAGTACAGGGGCACGATCTGGGCTCACTGCAACCTCTGACTCCCGGGTTCAAGCAATTCTCCTGTCTCAGCCTCCCGAGCTGCTGGGATTACAGGTGTGTGCTACCACGCCCGGCTAACTTTTTATATTTTTAGTAGAGATGGGGTTTCACTATATTGGTCAGGCTGGTCTGGAACTCCAGACCTCAGGTGACCCATCTGCCTTGGCCTCCCAAAGTGCTGGGATTACAGGAGTGAGCCACCATGCCCAGCCATCTGTTTTCTATTTTTATAATTTTCTAATTTCAAGAAGATTATGTAAATGAATCCTACCAATGTAATCTTTTGGGATTGGCTTTTTCACTCTTTTATAGTACATTTGCAGCCAAAGAAAATATTCTTATTGTGTATACGTGTAAGTCTCAACATTTTAAGATGCAACTGTGTCTTTAGTTCTCTAAGAATCAACATGTAGGAGCGCCTAAAGCCTCCTCTGAAGTCAGCTCTTCTGGTTCCTGGTTCACTGTCACTCTGCAACGCCATGGCCCAACTACCCTGTCTTTTTTTGACGCTCGCTTTGCTTCCTGGGAATGACCAAGGCACAGCCCTCCATGTACCCTGCTTTGCATCCCTCTGCTTCACCACCACCCACCACAACCTGAAAAGCCACCTTCCAATGTGCATGCAGCCTGACAGAGTTGAAGGAGGAGGCTCTCAAGCTACCAGCCTTCCCCACAACCCCAGAGACAAAGCAGAAGGCACACAGCCAAGATGGGTTCCTGGCCTCTAACTGTGCCAGTCTTTCTCAAAATGAGAATAGCCTTGGGAGGTGCAAAGACCTTTGGAGAAACCTTTGGAACAACACACAGTAAATTTACTCATTCAAGCTTTCTGTGCCCTTGAGCAGGTAGGTCCCTGGGACTCCATTTTCTCATCTGTAAAATGGGGACAATAATACTTACCTTTATATTTATTGATATTTCTACGCAGGATGACTATGAAAATTAAGTAAAATAATAAATATAAGACTCCTAACACCATGCCCAAATCTAGGAAGTATAGATACACGGTGGCTATTGTTATTACAAATTACCAAGTCAAAATAATAAATAGAAATTCACTTGGATTTCTAATCCCTCAATCTTTGTCAGCCCCTCTTTCTTGGTATAAGATACAAAATATTTGGTTCACCAATAAATAGTTTCTAGGTAAGAACCACGCAGACGCCTAAGAGGTCTGTATTAAATCTTCAATCTTGCACTGCTAGAAAATAAAAAATAATAATAAAAAAAAGCATCCCACTCCTGAGAAGTGTTCAGGCTTTGAGTGATGTAAAAGGCCTTTGAACAAGCCTTATAAGTGACATCCATATTTGTCCATTTTTGACTTAAATTGCTTTTGGTTCAACCACTGCCGTGAATTGCCTTGATGCAATATCATACAGAATGACACAAAACACAGAGGAAAAAGCAAGTTGCTGGGCGAGGGTTAGGGAATAAAGGAGTCATTGCCTCGTTCACTTCTCTAAGTGTTGGAAGAAATGAAAATGAAACTCGCGTTGAAAGGTAATCTCTATGAACCGTGATAAGAGCAAGTGACATTTTTACATAGCTCAAGTCTTCTGGTTCAGCCTAGCAGTTATAATAAAAGCCATTTACATGCAGCTAAACATTTTTTTAAGTTTCCACCTGCTCTTTTTCTTTTTCTTCTTTTCCTCCTTCTTCTTCTCCCCCCTCCCTAAGCAGCAAAGGGACATCTGCAATTCTGGAACTTCTCGTTAACATAATCTGGGCTCTGGTTTCCACTGTGTGGGATGAAGAAGCGGCTTCTATGTTCTAGAGAACAACCTCCACTCTCCCTGTTTCTCTCTTCTGCTGCACTTGACCTTCCATCTCTCATCTTTTGCTGCCAACCTCTGACTCTGAAAAAAGAAAAAACTTCTTCGCAAAAGCCCATCTACTGCTTGGCCCCCTATGCTAAGAAATTCTGTTTCATCTCAGTCCTGTGATTAGGAATCCAAACCACAGGGGTTTTTGGTGTATAGAATAATTAAGGAGATCAGAAATTAGGTCAGAAATCCTGGGGTCCAGCCTCATCTCTGCCACTTACCAGCTGCCTGATATTAAGTGAGCTGCTACAGTATTTCTGCATGTCATTTTCTACACCCCGCAAATGGCGTAATGCCAGCCACCTCAAGGATGGTAGCAAAAATTAAATGAGGTACTGTATTGGCAAGGCCTGGTGCAGTGCAGGAACTGAGGAATGCTCATTCTCTTTCCTCCCAAACAACATAGATGACTTATTAAACATGGCAAGGGGCAGAAGTGTCTGAAAATACCAATGTGAGATCCTACTAGAAGAGTGGATGCCGCCCTTCAGGTGAGTCCACAGTAGTATGTCCTTGCGGGAATAAGTTTCAGGAGACCTCAATCCCAGGGAAAGCACTGCCGAAATCACAAAGAGGGCCTCCTATCTCTGCTGGGGCCACTGGCTTTGCAAATGGAGCATAAGGTTTTACCTCCTTGTGTGGCCCTGCCAGTTGTCCCTCCCTAGGCCACAGCAGTACAACTTGCCAAGGAACCGTCCCTGGATCCCACCTCAGTGTGCTATTAGTCTGTGCAAAGGAAGAGTAAATCTAAGTGTTAAAAAAAAAAAATGCATGTTAACCACTGTTGTTATACCCTTACAAAGAAGAGGCCAGGCGGTATATATAGATCTCTAAATTCTCATGTGTGCATACAAGGTCACTTTCTCAACGAAATCAATAGAACAATCTGAATACACAATTTTCATGTCACTATGTATTTTGGAGTTGAAATACATCGAAGGGAACAAGAATAACGAGGCTTTGAAGAAGTGGCAGCTTAGGTAGTAACATAATTTTATATTTCCTTGTTGTTAGTCTCAAATATATGAGGATACAACTCAGAGCTCTGCTTACATAAAAAGTCAGAAACAAAAAAATAAATACGTTGAATTCAGATTTGAATTTTTCCTCTTTTCCTACCAAAAGAAGTTGAAGACATTTTTCTAGATGTCTGCTAGCAATATTTTGGCAATACATTTTTTGTTGTTGTTTTCGTTTCTCCCTGGAGCCTAGTTTGCTCAATTTCTTCACGAGGTCAGATTAGCACAGGGTGAGTTTCAGAACTGCTGTGTGTTCTTAGGCAAGTCACGTCGCATCTCTTTTTCCTACTCTATAAAACACATTCATAATAACTGATCTAGCCAATAGGACTGCTATAAGGTCTGATATCAATATGTGTGTGAACAACTGTGTGAACATTCTCAAGTGCTGATTGTGTGATTTCACGGGGTATTCAGTATCACTCTACCTTCTCTTTCTTCAACACACAACTGCTCTACTAACATGCTCATGGGCGCTTGTAACACTGAAGGAATATTTCCCCTTTAAAGTCATTTTTGTTGCTGGCCCCTTTAAGAGGATTTGACCATTATCAACGTGTGGATTTAAAGCCTCTATTTACTACTAGAATATTGTGCACAATGCTTTGAATGTTGTAGTTAAAGGGATAAAAGCTACAGACTAAAATATTAAATAATCTCGGAAGGTGAATAAATTTTACTAGAATGCTGGCACTTGTTTTCTAGGTGGTAAGAAGGCCACTACAATAAAGACAGCTAATGTTGGATAATGACAAAAGCAAGGCTTTCGGAGCAAGATACACTGGATTCAAGCCCATATATTACCTTAAGATCCTTGGGCTTCATTTCTGGAGCGTCCTCCTCCACCTCTGTAAAATGGGCACGTTAACGCCCTCCAAACCCCCTTAAAAATTTGAGTGGAAATTGAACAAAAAAGAAGACTGGAAATACAGTTTGTAGAACACTCAGCACAGTGTCTGGTTCCTGACAGCCCTTCAATAATTATGAACTGCTAATAGCATTGCTCAGACTTAGGTGGTATGCATGATTATTACAAATAGTCATTATCACAATCATGTTATTACGAACAATCATGAAAAACTAAAGCTTCGTATTTATATATTGCATAATTTTTTTGGTTCTGGGTAAACTAATGTAATGATTTGACATACGCAACATCCTGAAGTTAGCCTTTCTCTTTGTCTGTATCCCCTTTGTACCTGTATCTATAAATTATCTCTGCAATATACAAAATCTTTATTCTGTTAAGAAGTCAGTGGAATGTTCAAGAAAGATCAAGAATTCCTGGAACCCTGTCTTCATCTACAACAAACTACGCTGTACTTTCTGATCTTCGGCAATGGGGATTTTACGTTGCAGACCCTTGTCCTTTCTGCCAGCCTTCAGACCTTGTTTACAGACCTCCTGAGGATACACTTTTCTCACTTACTATGTTTCTTTGGATGGCAACCTATACACCTCTCAATAAATTTTGGTTTGCCTAGGAGCTGACGGGCACAGAAACCTAGATTCAATTTGTGCCGATTTATGAGACACATGCACGACAATCCTGGAAACTTTCCTGTAGCTCACTTTATAAATTAACCCCTTATTTAAATATTCTGCAGACTTAGCAAAGGGCACTGTTCAATGGGGACATGGTCCCAGATCAGCCTTTTGGGCCTCTCCATGTTTGCTACCAGGACACACGGGCCCTGTTCAGCACAAACAATGCAAATTTTTTTTTTTTTTTTTTTTTTTGAGACGGAGTCTCGCTCTGTCGCCCAGGCTGGAGTGCAGTGGCGCGATCTCGGCTCACTGCAAGCTCCGCCTCCCGGGTTCACGCCATTCTCCTGCCTCAGCCTCCCGAGTAGCTGGGATTACAGGCGCCCGCTACCACGCCCGGCTAATTTTTTGTATTTTTTTTTTAGTAGAGACGGGGTTTCACCGTGTTAGCCAGGATGGTCTCGATCTCCTGACCTCGTGATCCGCCCGCCTCGGCCTCCCAAAGTGCTGGGATTACAGGCGTGAGCCACCGCGCCCGGCCAACAATGCAAATTTACAAGATTTATGAGAAGAAGGGAATGTTCCTATCCTGTTGTTATTCAGGCCACAGCATCGCTGGTCTTCACAGGCTCCATACTGCTCAGTTCCAGACGTTCAACAGCTGAACTTGGGATGCATGTGTGAGCAGTGTTCTGATTTGACTGATGGCTTCACTCATTCACTCATTCAGCTGAAATGTTCCAAATGCTTAATAAATACAAGACAATGAGGCTGAAGCCAAAGGGATGCAACACAGAATGAGACACAGTCCTTGGCCTCAAAGAACTTATATTCCACTGGGAGACAAAGTGCCTGTATGGTACGATAGAAAAGGCATGAAACACATGAGCCAGCAAACCTTGGCTGGAAGCCTGCACTTGCTTGTGAGCTGTGTGACTATGGGTAATTTATCGGATCCTCTTACGCCTCAGTTTCCTCATCAGCAAAATGGGTGTAGTCATACCCAGTTTCACAGAGGATGCTGAGGTAATAGCATTCGATAAATGCTGTGAAATCTCTAAGCACCATATAGATATTCAAGATTCTTACACACATCAGTAATGTACAAGAGAAAGGAACATATGTGCAGTAAATTAACAAACGAAAGACTATGAAAAATCAGATACAAGCACCATAAGCCTACTGGGGTTATGATAAAAGAGTGTCCTCACTGCATGTTGTAGGTATTGTAACCCAATTTTCTGAACTCGCAGAAGAGGAGAATGATGAGGAAGGAGAATAGAAAGCAGGAGGAGGAGGAGGAGGAGAAGATGGCTGGGCCATTAAGTAAACATGAGAACAGCCACATTAGAGAAACAAGCTGTATGCAGGAAAGAGTGCAAGTTGAGGACTGGTATAAAGAAAGAGCTTGTCATCCCAGTGCTTTGAGAGAATGAGGTGAGAGGACTGCTTGAAGCCAGGAGTTCAAGACCAGACTGGAGAAAAAAGCAAGCAAGCCCCATCTCTACAAAAAAATAGTCAAAATTAACCAAGCACAGTAGTGCATGCTTGTAGTCCCAGACACTTGGCAGGCAGAGGCTGGAGGATCGCTTGAGCCTAGGAGTTGGAGGCTGCAGTGATCTCTGATTGTACCACTGCACTACAGCCTGGGCAAAAGAGCAAGACCCTTTCTTAAGAAAGGAAAAAAAAAAAAAAAGATCGAGAGAAAAGGCTGAGCCTGGCCACTTTGCTTTTCTATATCCCACCAACTGATAACACCAATGGGGACATAGCACATTGTCCAAATGGCAGAAATCCTTTAAAGAAAGTTTCTTACTTTCAGAGAGAAAAATAAATAAAACTGCTTGAGCTCAAAAGTCACTGCTGAAATAATTATAAATGGATGTCATCTGTCTTTGGGGGAAGTTCTGTAATGAATATCACAGAAGAAGCTCAAGGTTTCCTCTCTAAAGGCATCTCCCCCACTCACCTGCTGGCCTGTATGCTCCACCATGACACATGACTCCCTTGGGTTGTCCATTCTTTAATCACAATCCCTCCTGAGAGGGCCACCACAGGACGTGGATTCACACTAGCAGGATGATGACTTTTCTAATCCAGGAAGGAGAGAGGGACGCATTTTCCCACACTCCATGCCACTGCCAATAGCCGAACCAGTGAAGCGAGCAGGTGTTAGGAGAGTCAGGACGTGTGGAGTGGCAGAGTGTGGTGGTCTTACAATATGCCCACAAGTTCTTTGATAGACCTCCCTTCCAATGGTGGAGCCAGGTTCCCCTCTCCTAACTATGGTCTTTCCTAGTATACTTCTAATCAACAGAATGTAGCTAAAGTTACGGTGCTTGACAGTGCATGATGTCTAAGAATGGGGCTTAAAAGGCCATGCCACATTTTCCTCACACTCTCTCTGAGATCATCACTCTGTGGGAGATCAGATGACATATTGTGAGGCTGCTCCTGAAGCTGTACAGAGAGGCCCCCATGGTGAAGAACTGAGGCCTCCTGCTAACAGCCACATAAGTGAGCCCCTTGGACACGAAACCTCCCCTTCAGTCAAGGATTCTGAGACTGCAGCCCCAGCCAACAGCTTGCTGGCAACTTCAGAAAAGACCCTGAGCTAGAATCACCCAGCTAAGCCACTCCCTAATTCCTGACCCACAAAGACGATGAGATTCTAAGTGCTTACATTTTGGGGTAATTTGTTAGGCAGCAATGGATAACTGTTGCAGATACCTAGGTGGTGAGTTAGTGGATCCAGGCAAAAGTGACAAGAGCAACACAGGTAGTTATCACCAAAAGTGAGGAAAGAGGAAGGGTATTTGAGAAAATTATGACGAGATCACCAATATGCGAACCTGCCAAGGATGTTTTCCTCCCCCATGTCTCCTAAGAGACTGTACTCTAGCTTTGCTTGACATGCAGTGCTACAGATAGATGCTCAGTAAAAGCTCCTGGAGGTCATAGTTATAATCATTATTTTCACTAGTATTTACTGAGTACTTATTGAATACCAGGGATTATGCTTTGTGCTTTACATAAATTATCTGGTTTCTTCTTCTCAATGGAAATAGTATTATGATCACTCTTTCACAGATGAGAAAAACTCAAGAAAGACTGAGTGACCCACCTAAGGACTTGCACCTAATCATTATGCAGCCTGCCTCCTGGTGTGCAGGTCACTGATGCTGGCTTTGTGCACCCAGGCATGAGCACCAGGGTCTCTCACGTAGGGTACCAGTGTATACTCAAAGCCACAGGATAAACTCACTGCATCTCCCTAGAGCACCCATTTTATTCACTGCTAAGCAACTTAAGACATCATTTTTACATTTACATGAACACAGATATTTTGAGTGAAATGTAAACTTCCATAGGAGCTTTTAGGATACATCTTGGAGGCTGGTCAGGGGCTACTTCAGGGGATATCAATCCTCCAGGAGCCTAAAGATATTCTTTGCTGAAAGCACTAGCTAAGACACAGCTTATCAAGGGGGAAATGAGGGCTGGAGGGAAAACATGACCTCGAAAGTCACAGAGATGGTGCTCAGAGAGCTAGGGTCTTCAGCCCCCAAATTCTGAGTGGTTCTCAGCTCTGCAAGCCCCTCCACCAGCCAGGCTGTGACAGCTGCAAAGTCTGGAGGGCTAGGAACGCACTCCCTTCTTCTCTTACAGAATTCACTCCCAAAACATCACATTCTGCCCTCCCCTTCCACTAGCACTGTGATTACTGCTGCATCATTAGTGCCCTTTAAAAGAACATGGTTTCCAAATCCTCCTAAACATGTTTGCAATTATTGCTATGGCCCTTTTGATAAATAACTGAAGAAGAGGCACCTGACCTGGTGGCTATAGAGGGTGAGGATGGGGCTGTAGGAGGAGAAAGAAAAGGACACTCTGCCAATGACAGAAATAGTCATTTACAGTGGCAAGGAGGTAGGGAACGCTCTGACTCCCAGGGGGCCCCGAGCTGCTCAGATGTTCCCTCCAATACAAGCTGATGCCGTCCTGCTTGGCCAAATCGACCTGAACAGCCCAGAAAGCTGCACGGCCGTACCTGTCAGCCCCAATCGGTGCTGCAGAAATTTTGTTAGGAAAATAGAGGTACTGAGATTCAATTTTTCGATTGTCTGAAGGCTTAATTTAGTGACCTTGGAAAATATCTCCTAGAGGTGAAAGAAGATGCTGGGAATCTGCTGGGAGGAAGGAGGCTTCCCTGGTAATGGGTAATTTGTTTACTCTAATTTTGAGGCCTCTTCAGGCAACCAAGAAAATAGTCAGATAGGTACTACCACTTCTTAGAAAAAGTGGGGGAGGGGAGAGCCATAGAAACCAGTGAGAGAAACCCCCAGTCATACGGCACTACTTTCTCAAGAGCAGGTAGGCATTATGATAATATGTACATATATGTTTTATGTGTATATATATAAATATGCTTATTATGAAAATTTTAAACATACACAAAGGGAGGATAATAACCCCATATAAATATCATTCAGATGCAAATATTACTAGAATGTTAACACTGCTTCTTTCCTTCATCCTGTCCCTCCTTTTCTTTCTTCTTTCATTGCGGCAGCTCTTGCTGCTGCTGTTGCAGAAGTATTTTGTTTATTTTTTTTCATTTAAATTTTTTATAGAGATGAGGGTCTCCCTATGTTACTATGTTACCCAGGCTGGTCTTGAACTCCTGACCTCTAGTGATCCTACCACTTCAGACTCCCAAAGCACTGGGCTTACAGGTGTGAGCCACTGTGTCTGGCCCCAAAGTATTTTAAAGCAAGCCCCAGACCTCACATCATTTTTCCTCTGCTGAATGTATATGTCAGATGGTATTTGGAAGAGGCGGGGTTGCTCAGGTGCTCAACAGCTTTTCTCATTAATAAAACTACTCAAAGAAAAATGCTAGCAGGAGGGAGGAGCTCTGGAATTAGGAGTTCCAATTTTGGCTACAATCTGCAATTCCTGTAGGATCTTGGGATACTCTGAACCTCTGGGTCTCAGTTTCCTTAGGTTGGGGAGGATAATGACTCCTAGACCTGTTAGGGGAACTGAATGAGACATGACTTTCTAAAATCCTTGGCACAGAACCTAGTACAGGCTAAGGGCAAGGTGTGATGATTGACTATATGTGCCTTGGACACAGGATGACAACACCAAAAATACAAAGAAGGCAAAAAAAAATTGTAGGTGTCAACTTGACTGGGCCGCACAGTGCCCAGATATCTGACTAACCATTATTTCTGAGTGTGTGTCTGTGAGGGTGATTCTACATGAGACTAACCTTTGAATCAGTAGACTGAGTAAAACTGATTGCCCTGCCCTGTAGGGGTGGATCTCATCTAATCTGTTGAAGGCCCGAATAAAACAAAAGTCTGAGTAAGAAATAATTTTCTCTCTTTGCCTGACTGTCTTCAACCTGGGATGCTTGTCTTCTGCCTTTGGATGAGCTTTCTACCATAGGCCCTTCTGGATCTCCAGATTGCTGGCTACACTTCTTGGGACTTCTGGGCTTCCATAATTGTGTGAGCCAATTCGCCAGTTCCTAAAAATCTCTATCTGTCCATCTGTCTAGCTATCTGTCTGCCTATCTGTCTCTCTGTCTCTCCATCCATCCATCCATCCATCCATCCATCCATCCATCCATCCATCCATCCATCTTCCAGATGGACCCTGACTTATGATGGTTCTGTTTATGATGTTTAGAGTTTATGATGGGGTGGAATGGCAAGGAGAAGAAGTCCAAGGGTTTCAATCCTAGCTTTGCCATTCATGGCTCTGTCGCTTTGGCAAGTCCCTTTAACCTCTATAAGTTTTGATTACCTTATCTCTAAAAGGGGAAAAACTATATCTACATTTTAGGATTACATACAAGAATGCAATGCAGAAAATGCTGCTCAAAACACAGTGGCCTCAGAGTCTCCATTACATAGTTTCCAATCCAGCTGAGGCTAAATGGCAATTGCAATAGAGAAATAATAATTGTGCCCACTTTATAGGGTTGGAGGACTAGACACGATATTGCTAACTACGATTAATACAGTTCCCTGCACATAATTGGCACACACATAATTAATAAAGGTCAGAGTGTGAAGTTTTGTAAATAATGATAGATTATATCACATTTATTATTAGGACATGTGTCCGATAGAATTTGGTATACAGTAGGACCTTAATAAATGATATATTGTTATAAATTAAATTATTATTATATATAATTATATACTAATGATAATTTTTAAATGTCCAGTGCAGTGCTGGACTTTAGATGGTAGACACCCCAAAGACAGATGGCAGGAAACAGTAACACTGATGGTGACGATGGTGGTAGAATCCTGTACACGGTCATATTGCCTAAATGTTGGTCCTAACCGTATCCGTTCTTCTCACTCACCTCCAGCCCAACCTCCTATTCTGCATCCCCCAGTTTTTGCCTGGCCCCTGGATTAACACCCAGGTCCATCGAAGGCTCTTCTCTCTGGAGGCTGTGTTTTATTGTCATTGTCTTTGCCACTGTGGCAGGGAGCAGAAGCCAGGTCTTGGAGTCCCCAGCCCCCAACTCCTGTGGGGCATACAGATTAGATTAGCTGGCCTCTCTCGTTCCTAATGTCACTTGCTGCCTCCTGTAATGTTGGCAGGGTGTCATTAAGGCCTCAAGGCCTGAGGAGCTAACAGATACACCAGGGCTCCCAGTTGCCAATGCCTGCAGCAATGTGCACCTCTTGACACCCAGCAGCTAATTTCCCTTCATAACCTGACAATTTCAACAGCAACTCTGTCCCCAGTCACGTCAACCAGCTTAGCCCCCTTACTCTGACTCCTAATGAGGAGGTGCAGTGCCTGGTTCCCATCCTGAAATAACAACACTGGCTGCTGGCCATATGTTTTGTTGTCGTTGTTGTTGTTGTTTTTCTCTGAGATGGCGTCTTGCTTGCCGCCCAGGCTAGAGTGCAGTGGCGCCATCTCGGCTCACTGCAACCGCTGCCTCCCAGGTTCAAGTGATTCTCCTGCCTCAGCCTCCCAAGTAGCTGGGATAACAGACATGCACCACCATGCCTGGCTAATTTTTTTTTTTTTTCTGTATTTTTAGTAGAGATGGGGTTTCACCATGTTGGCCAGGCTGGTCTCGAACTCCTCACCTCAGGTGACCCACCCACCGTGGCCTCCGAAAGTGCTGGGATTACAGGCATGAGCTACCACAGGCAGCCCCTTTTTCTCTTAGACCTCGCTCTTCCAGCTCCTTTCAGCCCTGGGGTCTCCCTGCCAGAAAATGGGGCTGGAAATGTGTTAAGGAGAAACTTGGAGAACAGAAAACAGCCTTCGAGACTACACACTTGACCCTGGAGCCACAGAGACTCCAGCTCCACTTCCTCTGTGAGTTTATGTCACCGAGCCTTACCTTCCTGATGTGTAAAATGGTCAAGATCATCGTGCTTCCCCCACACATGGTGCTTTGATGTCATCTGCGTGAAGCTCTTAGCACAGAGCCCAGCACTTGCACAGTGAGCAATTAACATCTACTCTCACTGCCTTAGAGGATCTGCCATTCAGGTTTTCATGCATTTACCCTTTCACTTGATGCCTATGTACTTTGCAGTTGGGGGAACAGCTAAATTAGATTTAGCCCCCACAGAAAGGCAGCCTGGAGTTCTGGAGAGGAGAGCAGGTTTGTGACCAGAGAAACCAGGGATCAAAGCTCTCTGGTTCCCTTGCACCATCTATAACATGTGGGGGCAGGAAAGCGACACAGGGAGGAAATCATCTAAACCCGGCTGGTTAGTCCTCAAGAGGCAAGGAAGAAACATATTCAAAAAATGTAATAGCCTGGTGTCCGGCATGTATTGTGTGATCAATGAATACCACTTCCACTTACAGGGAAAGGGAGACTGAGGCAGAGGACAGCTAAGGAAATCCAGAATTGTCACACAGCTGGTGAGAGGGGTGGCTGTGACTGTGACCTCATACCACCCCTCAAACCTCACCACTGTGCTCTTATCGTGGGTTGAATGGTGGCCTCCAAAAAGGCAGTTCCATATCCAAATCCCTGCAACTTGTGAAGGCGAGCTTATTGGGAATCAGGTCTTTGCAGATGTAATTAAGTTACGGATCTTGAGGTGAGATCAGCCAGGAAGACCCTAAATCCAAAAACAAGTGTCTTCATAGGAGAAAGGTAGAGGGAGATTTGAGGCAGACAGGAAAGGAGAACACAGGAGAAGAGGAGAAGGCCATGTGGCTGCAGAGGCAGGGATTGGAGTGATATGGTCACAAGCCCACAATCACGAGCAGTCACCAGAAACGAAAGATGCAAGGAACAGATTCTTACCTAGAGCCTCCAAAATAAGTGTAGCCCTGCCTTGATTCTGAATGTCTGGCCTCCAGAACTGTGAGAAAATACATTTCTATTGCTGTTGTTGTTGCTGTTGTTTTGAGACTGAGTTTTACTCTTTTTGCCCAGGCTGGAGTGCAATGGCACGATCTTGGCTCACTGCAACCTCCACCTCCCGGGTTCAAGCGATTCTCCTGCCTCAGCCTCCCAAGTAGCTGTGATTACAGGGCATGCCTGGCTAATCTTTGTATTTTTAGTAGAGACGGGGTTTCACCATGTTGGCCAGACTGGTCTTGAACTCTTGACCTCAAGTGATTGGCCCATCTTGACTCCCACAGTGCTGGGATTACAGGCATGCCTGGTTGTCTTTGTACAATATTTTATTAAATGTCTTTACAAAGCAACATCCAGACTCCGAATACAACTGCCAAGGACAGCCCGTTATGCTATGGGGACTGGCTGGGGCATAGCAGGCAGCTCTGGCTTCCCACCCTTCTGTTCTGAGATGGGAGTGGTGGGCACTATCTCATCTTTGGGTTCCATGATGCTCATGTGGTCAGGCAGAGGCTTCTGAGGGCCAGTCTTACCAGCGGGGTCCCAGGGCAGCATGACCTTCACCTTGATGCCCAGAACACCCTATCTGAGCAGCACATGGCACACGACAGCATCAATGTACTAGTTAACACGGTCTCCGCTGGGGATCATCAGGCCATCCACAAACTCATGGATTTGACCCTCTGTCCTCAGAGTCTCCCAGAAACCACAGCTTGGCAGCCTATGGCCCCCCTATTCATGATGAACCACAGCCCACCATCGCAGGCCCTCCGCACAGTAAGCCCTCCTAGGAGTCTGTACTGCAGACTCTGCCTGGGCAATGGCACACAGACCTCTGGGGCCACCTTTTCAGCATAAAGCTCTACAATGCCCTCTGGGAAGCCAAATCTCTTCTGAACTACAGCAGTCAATTCCAGAATCCCTGGCTGTTCTCACCAAGAACATTTTGTGTTCTGTTGGCTAAGATAATTGTTTCTGTCGTGATGGGTGTAACTTGAACCTGAGCTTCAGAGAAGCATCTTTAGCCAGCTCCTGAGTAAGAAACTGATTCCGTTCAGCTTTGAAGATGCCATCAGCGACCAACATCCTCTTCTTGGAAATTCGCACGGCCATCATGCTGCCGTGCACACCATCAAAAGGAAAGCAGATTGTGCCTTTCTTAGATCTCACTAGAGCAAGTCAGGACAGTTCAGTAAGAAGACGCTGCCCATGGAACACACCTGGGTGGGAGTCAGCCCTGCCACTTGGTTGCTCTGTGACCTTATGAAACTCACTTGACCTCCCCGAGTGCCGGCATCCTCATTTATAAAGTGGAATTGTTCATGAGTATTACCATTTTCCCCTAGCCTTGTAGGGTTTAGGGGATGGTGAGAGCGAAAGCACAGAGCACTTTGTTTATGGCTACAACGCTGCCATTTTCTACTGTTACTATTACTACCAGGAATGAAAACAACAAATAAAAACAAAAGCAACCCAAAAACTGCTCCCAAAGGAAAGATGTGTCGCTTCCTCTCTGTTCTGTTCTCACACAAAGTTGCCTAGGACCCTGATATGGTTTGGGTGTGTCTCCACCCAAATCTCATCTTGAATTATATCTCCCAGAATTCCCACATGTTGTGGGAGGGACCCAGGGCGAGGTAATTCAATCATGTGGGCCGGTCTTTCCTGCGCTATCCTCGTTATAGTGAATAAGTGTCACAAGATCTGATGGGTTTACCAGGGGTTCTCACGTTCGCTTCTTCCTCATTTTCTCTTGCCGCTGCCATGTAAGAAGTGCCTTTCACCTCCTGCCATGATTCTGAGACCTCCCCAGCAGTGCGGAACTGTAAGTCCAATTAAACCTCTTTTTCTTCCCAGTCTCGGGTGTGTCTTTATCAGCAGGTGAAAAACAAACTAATACAGGCCCTGAAGTACTTTGCTTGTTTCTCCCCAGCACCTAGGAAAGTATCTGACATGTACCAGGTGAGCAATACATATTGATTAGAGGAATGAATGAATGAGGAAAACAGAGTTCTAGAGTCAATGAGCTAACCTTTGGGAGGAGCTTGGACTGAATACAGTAAATCAACCAATCACACATTTGAGTCAATAAAAATTTCATCATGATTGGTCAGTTTATTATTAGAAAAACTTTCTATAGGCAAAATGAAGCATCTAAATGTGTCTACATGTAGCAGTGGACTGTTTATAAAAACAAAAATGAGAGTTATTTTTAACCTTCATATATTTCTAAAGATCCTTTAAAATCAAATGGATTTTTAAAAACTTTATTTCAAGGTTTCAGTCAATAAAAAGTAAAATAAAATAAAGTACTAGAAAAATAAAATTTGGATTCAGAGGCTAGAAACCTACAGTGAACATGTCTATCAAGGCAGGAGGATTGCTTTGAGGCCAGAAGTTTCAGACCAGGCTGGGCAACATAGGAAGACCCCATCTCAATAAAAAACAAAAATTAGCCCAGTATGGTGGCTCTCGCCTGTAGTCCTAGCTACTTGGGAGGCTGAGGTGGCAGGATCACTTAAACCCAGGCATTGGAGGTTATAGTGAGCTATGATCATACCATTGTACTCTAGCTCGGAGACAGAACAAGATTCTGTCTTAAAAAAAAAAAATAATAAGTCTAGAAAGCTCAGGGTAGCCAATCCTTCCATCCCCTTAGAGAAACAGCAAAGTTAAGAAATGCATATCAGCTCAGGCTCGGCGGGCCTTAAATGCACACATTTGCACAGATACATGTATACTTTTATACAAACTCCCTGACACCAGTGGCTGGGTCTGTTTTATCAAACAATGTCCATTAAACTTCAGATGAAGCCTTTATTAAACATTTGTTGAATGAATGGAACCTCTTTAGAATGCTATATGCGATTACACAGACAGGTGACCTCTCTCGTTTTGCAGCATCCTGAGATGTGGGTCACCATGGTGAACATTCAGGCGATGATAAGCGATGATGACTTCCCTTACATTTTTCTGCTTTAGGAAGCACCTGCCTCTTATTGAACCTGGAATGGTGGGATGGGGTGGGAGTCTGTCCTTCCTTATTCACACAGGCGGCTGACACAATAATGTGATCATCAACTCCTCTCTTCCCGCAGCCCCCAACCCGCCAGCCGCCCCAGCTGCAGAATGCAAACATCTGCCGGCATCATTAAGGCATTTCTATACAGCACCATCCAAGGCCTGACCCTGTGACCGTTTCCACCATTAGATTTGAATGACCTCAGCAGCAGGGCTGAAAGGCCGGAGTATTAATTCACAGAACCACAAGCTCAATTTAAGATTTAATTTGAGATAACGAAGAGCTACTGAAAGTGTATTCAAACTTCTAAGCATGCAATAAAAGGCCTTTCCCTGTTTTCCAGGTTGAATATGAATCCAGTATTTCTTTAACAGATTTATTCACAAATTTAAAAACAACACGAAGCCTCTTTTCTCTGTTTCTAATTCCTTTTTTTTTTTCTTTTAGTTTTTTGGCTTTATCAAGCCCCTTTATGATGTTTCTTGCTAGGAATCTTTTTCAGCTCTTCCTCCCTAATTTACAAATGCCTGTTCTTTAGGAATTACCTTTCAATTTGATAGCATTCTTGAAGAGAAAGTAGACTTCCTTAAGAATCTCCCCTACCTTTAGTTCCCTTGCATTACAACCTAAATATGCTAAGCGTCTGTTTGTTCAACAATGATGATGCTGCATAAAAACCTTTCACCCAGCAATGTAACGCTCATCATGGAAAGATTCAAAATAATATTCCACCCATTAGGAACACGTGACCACTTGGTTCTAGTGAATATCTAGGTTCTGAAGACTTTATTTATAAAACATTTAGAATTCTTGGTGGGGATGGGAATTTTTATTGGTTCAAGTAGATTTTTGTTTGTTTTTGTTTTTGTTTTTGTTTTGAGACAGAGTCTCGCTCTGTCTCTCAGGCTGGAGTACACTGGCGCAGTCTCAGCTGACTGCAACCCCTGCCTCCTGGGTTCAAGCCATTCTCCTGTCTCAGCCTCTCGAGTAGCTAAGATTACAGGCACATGCCACCACACCTGGCTAATTTTTGTGTATTTAGTAGAGATGGCGTTTCGTCATGTCAGCCAGGCTGGGCTTGAACTCCTGACCTCAGGTGACCCACCCACCTTGGCCTCCTAAAGTGCTGGGATTACAGGGGTGAGCCACCACACCTGGCCTCACGTAGATTTTTTGACACTGAAGAGTTTATTTTAGGCTGGGCATGGTGGCTCACACCTGTAATCCCAGCACTTTGGGAGACCAAGGCAAGAGGATCACTTGTAGCCAGGAGTTTAGGTCAGTCTGGCCAATGCACTGAGACCCCATCTCTACAAGAAATTTTAAAAATAGCTGGGCATGGTGGTGCATGCCTATAGTCCTAGCTACTCAGGAGACTGAGGCAGAAGGATCGCTTGAGCCTGGTAGGTCGAGGCTGCTGTGAGCTAAGACGCCACAGCACTCTAGCCTGAGCAACACAGTGAGATTCTGTCTCTTAAAAAAAAAAAGTTTATTTTAATATTTGAAGATGGGAATTGGAGATGAGAATTGTTTGCTTTGGACTCAGAAGCCTGAATCTACGATGGTATTTGCTGACTATTTTGTGTCTGACACTATGCTAGGTTACTTTGCATTTTCTCAAAGACTCAGTCCAGCCTTAGAAATAGACTTGGGTTTAAAGCTCCGCAAGCAACTGAGTTCCCTGAGCCTCTGTCTTTGTCATCTGTGAACGACCACATGCCTCAGTGCTTCCTGACAACAACTTTAAAAGTTATAAACATTGACACATATATGGGTATAAAAATACCACAGGTCATCTGAGCTTGACCCTGGGACACTGTTGGGAATGGGTGAACTTCCTAGGAACTGCAAACGCTCTGGTCACTGTGAAGATTACACAATGGACAAAGGCCAGGACCACAATATTTTGCAATCCTGAAACTCATCTAGTTTATTAGCCACTGGGTTTTCAAAATGAGAAGCCATGTGGTGAGCAGGGGGAAAGAAGGATAAACCAGAGGCCAGATACAGCTGTTGTGGGGTGGGGGCTGGGGGGCGCTTGGCTTCCGACCCACCCTCCATCATAACTAGCTGTGTAACCTGGGGCAAGCCTGTGCCTCAGTTTCCTCACTTTTATCATCCTTCTGCTCTTCAGGTAACAGACGATGCTCAACATGCAGGGATAAGTAGATGGGTGTGAAGCCACAATTCCCAACACAGAGAAGGCAAATAGGAGAAAGGCCAAGAGAAAGCACACCCATACGTTTGATGCAGTGCAGTGGGTTCAATAGTGTCACCCTAGAAACATGTTCACTCAGAACCAACGAATGTGACTTTATTTGGAAACAGGGTCTTTGCAAATGTAATTAAGATAAGGACTGAGATGAGATCATACTCAATTAGGTGGGTCCTAAGTCCAATGACTGGTGTCCTTATAAGAGACAGAAAGGACACAAAGCCAGAGGAGAAGGTGATGTAAGGGTGGAAGTAGAGGTTGGAATGTGGTGTTTCCAAGCCAAGGGACATCAAGAATTGCCAGCAGTCACCAGAAACTGGGAGACAGGCATGGCATGGTTTCTCCCTCGTAGCTTCCAGAATGAACGAACCCCACAAACGCCTTGATTTTGGACTTCCGGCCTCCAAAACCATGAAACAATGAATGATTCTCAGTCTACCCAGTTTGCGATAATTTGTTATGGCAGGCCCAGGAAACACATACACGTGGCATGGTTGGTATTAAAATGCAAGGCACTTCCCTGAAGATAGGCCCTGTGGTCTTACTTTCACCAAGGTTGTCATTACAACTCAAGGACGGGCCACACTAATCCTAAGTCTGTCCACTAATCCCAATAAAAACCACCTAAATTTTCTTAGTGGGCAATGGCCAACTCTACTCATGGAAATGGGGCTTACAAGAAGTTCTCAGATCATCAGTAAGACAGATTTTTATTTAAGGATGGGAAAATGATTTAGGAATACTGAGATGTCTCCAAACAATACTCCCAGATCTTTGTTGACTCCACCATTATTTCTGGCGTATTCAGGGCACCACTTCCACTGTTGTAGGGCATGCAACGTCTTCAGTAGCCAAAACTTTGGGTCACACATGGGAAGGACATTCTGGTACTGCAAATTTGGCTCTCTGGCATCAAAACTTAGCAGTGTCCATGACTGTTCTTGCTTTATTACAACACCCAGATGTCAGTGGCTGGGGGCTTCTCTTATGTCTCCAGCAAGCAGGGACAGGGTCATTGTGCATCCTGAGAACCTACTAGAGTGCCAGGCCCATGACAGGTGCTCATGGTTATCAAAGGAATGATAACGATGACAATACAGAGGTAAATAGTAAGAACAATGCCAGAGTTATTTTATTTTCCTCCATATCACCACATTATCATCCCCATTTTACAGGTGTTGATACCAAACTGAGAGTATAAATTAATGAATAGATGAGTGAATACATAAATAAGTAAATAATGAGTCCATCTAGGAAGGAGGAGACTCAGAATCGAGTTCAAGTCTCACTCAAATAAGACTGAGTGCAAGTCTCACTGGAGCAAACACGTAAGCTCTTAGCCATCATCAGAGATATTGCCAAGCTTTGTTTACAGATGCAAATGCTGTGAGCTTGTGGCCTTCCACTGTGCTGCTGATGCAGGGCAGGCGAACCCCAGAATTGGGGCTTAGGCCAAGAGGGTTCTTGGCTTTGCCCAGGAAAGAATTCAAGGGCAAGCTGGTGGTGTTAGCAACTTTTATCGAAGGGACAGTGTATAACAGGAGCAGAGGTGCTGCTCCTTGCAAAACAGGGCTACCCCACATGCAGAGTACCCACGGTGGCAATTCTGAGGCAGTTCTGTCATCACATTTACACCCATTTTTAATTATATGCAAATTAAGTCGTGGATTATGCAGAAATTTCTAGAAAAATGGTGGTAACTTCCAGGTTGTTGGGTCATTGCCATGGAAAGGGGCAGTAACTTCTAGGTGTTGCCATAGAAATGGTAAACTGACATGACACACTGGTGGACACATCTCATGGAAAGGTGCGCCCACCCTATCCCTGTTTTAGCTAGTCCTCAATTTGGTCCGGTGTGTAAGCCCTGTCTGTGGAGTTGAGTCTTGCCTCCAGAATCAAGTCCCACCACCTGCCTCACTGGGGGTCACTGAAGACAACTGGCCTGCTGAGCTGGCCTCATTTCACCTGCGAACCTGATGGGGCTGAGAAGATCCAAAAGAAGTGAACTGAACAGTAGTGGCCAACTGACTGAGAAAGAGTGCAGAAGAGTGAACGCTTTTCTGTGGAATGAACACCTGAGTACTATGGGCCTACTCGTGTGCTAAGTGCTTCGCCGTTATCGTTTCCATTTAATTTTCTCAACAAGCCTCCATTCTAGAGCTAAGCACAATGAGGATTAGAGAGATTAAGTGGCTTACCCTGGAACATTCAACTCAGAAATCAGGATGCAAGTCTAGGTTTCCTGACTCTGCTCTTAAGCCGTACACTTAACTTCCACTTTATATTCCCTCTCTCAGTGCTAACGAATTTCTGCCAATATTCTCACTTACGCTTAAAAGCAACCTTTGGAATTACGTATACTGGCTCCAATTCAGGAAAGACGAAACTAAGGCCCCAAATAGTTAATGACTTGACTGGCAAGCTAGTTACATGGTAGAGGCAGCACCCAAAACTGCCCAGGCTATAGTGCTGTGGCATCTTAGCTCACTGCAGCCTCGGCCTACCGGGCTCAAGTGATCCTCCTGCCTCAGTCTCCTGAGTAGCTAGGACTACAGGCATGTACCACCATGCCCAGCCAATGTTTAAACTTTCTGGAGAGATTGCGTCTTGCTGTGTTGGCCAGACTGATCTCAAACTCCTGGCTTCAAGTGATCCTCTTGCCGTGACCTCCCAAAGTGCTGGGATTACAGGCAAGAGCCTCTGCACCCAGCCTCAAAACTGGGCCTGCCTTGTCATAGGGCTTTCTATTGCACTTCAAGGCCTGAGTCAACGAAGGTGGTAGAACAGCTCAACCAACCCTAATCAACAGAGAAGGGCTGTGTGTGCTGGAGAGGGTGATGGTGTGTCAGGGCTGGGGCAGGAGCTGGAACATGTCCACACTGGAAAGTAGATGGGCTCTGATGTGCAGCTCAGGTCTCCCTTCCAGGGTAACCTGTAGCCTTCAGTCATTAGCCTTTCCAGGGAGTACCTGAACATAGAGATTACCTTCTGCAAGGGCACATCCTTCCTGGGGCAGCCCACCCAATCACAAGTCAAGGCAGGTTTATAAAAGCCTGGCCACATTAGCCCAATAGGGATTAGCTCTGATGGGCCCTTTTAGCTTCATGAGGTTGACTGAGACCCTTGCTGGACTGCATCTCAGCTCAACTTCTCCCTCTGCCCACTCCATCTTCATTTTCCTCCCTTCCATAGGTGTTAATTCCAAGGCACGTGTTCTGCACAACAAACCTGCACTCAGAGTCTACTTCCTGGAAAGCCCAATGAGATGGTTTCTCATTTCTAAAGAAAATGACCTATGACAATAAGAAGGCTTGACCTCATCAGAAAACTTTTCACTGGGGTGACTGGACTGCCTTGGAACTCTTTCCATCCAAGACAGAGGGTGAGGAGGCGCAATCTCAGGGGAACAGAAAGGGCTGGGACCCGAAGAGGTCCTGGGAATTTTAGAAGGAAGCCAAGCGAAGACAGGGCCCGTTTGCCTCCACACAAAGACTCATCCCCAATACCCAGGAGTACAGGACTTAACAGGGGCTAAACTTGAACTACTTGTTGACATAATTAGTGCTGGCTCCAAGCGAGAGGTTTTGTAGCCAACTTGGCGTGGGTTCGTGAATTTTGATTGGCAAATTTGAAGCAAAGTTCAGCCAAGCTCTACATCTATTTTGCACTGTGCCTTATGCACATCCAGAGAAGCCAACTCTTCTGATAGATTTTTCAGTTTTATGATTGTTGGTAGCTGAAGATATTAGCTCTTTAAGGAGACAAATGCTTCTGGCAGGCTGGCCTGCACTAGGAATAGGAGAAATGCCTTCTGGTTTCTTCTAAAATTAATGTAATAAGATGCATTAATCAGAATTCTATCAAGTCTACACACTTGGCCCAGGCTTAAGAAGCAATACTTTGAAACTGCAGTTGGCTAAGCTTCCCTATTCTTTGTGAATCAGAGTCAGGATTGAAGAATGAAAAAAAAAAAAAAAAAAAAGAATAGCACTAATGTTTAAGAAAAACTGGCAACAGGAAAATGTTTAAGCAACTTTTCATTCCTCAGCTCCACCAGGGATTACAGAGGGTTAGGGGAAGGTTTGACCTTTGTATTTCCACAAACGTACTTCAGATTGTGGGATCAAAAACAGTTGGTCAGAACCCAAGCCAAGTCAGGACTGGTTTGGGCAATAGCTCAGGCCCAAGGTATTTACTTGTTTGTTTCTGTCTAATAATAACTTACTCTGGGACTTGCAATGGAATCTTGGCTATTTCTTGCCTTCAGATGTTTGTAACCAGGTGATGAAAAATTTTGGAAACTGAAATAGATTACACAGATGAGTACTTGGCATTGCATAACTTTTGACTTAAAGATGATCTTCTCAAGAAACCAAAAAAAACTGAGCCACAAAATCAGAGCCAACCCCAGTTTCTTCACAGCAATTGCTCATTTTTAGATGATACTCTACATTTTAAAGTGACATAAAAGTGTCCTGAACATTGTACTGCAATTTGGTCGTGCTTTTAATGTGACACAACTACATCTGTATTTACTATTACGACTCAGTACCCAAGAGATGAAAATTTTTAAAGACAAACGGCCAGGCTTTTGTGGAAACATTTCCCCTCCTTGTATCAAAAAAAAAAAAAAAAAAAAAAAGAGTGGCTCCTTCTTGTCTGGTAGATTTCAGTAATTGGCAGGATTTTGAGTAAGCTCTTTTAAAAGCCCTCCGTTTCTATTTTCACATTAAACACACTTGCAATATCTATTAAAAGCACAAATACTGAAGAACACACCAAGACTATCAATGAGCTTACATCTGGAGTCCTCGATGTATCAGGAAAAAATGAAGTGAACATTCACAGAGTTTTACTTCTTTGTGAACTCAAATGCTAGAAAAGAAAAGGGTGTCCTCTTTCTCTGGCTTCCTGGTCCTATCCAGTGTCCCAAATTTTACATCAGTTCTTTATCAGAGGGTTTATCAGAGGGGGTCCAGTTAGGGATTTAGTTAAAACAACAGATACTGGATTCTGCCTTCATTTTGGGAAGTATTTACTCACATTAAGGCAGAGGGGATTCCATGCCAGAAAAGCAGAATAGAAGCAGAAATGTTTCTGCCATGTTCTGGCTACGACCACTTGGCCTTACAGTTCTAGGGTGATTGAGCAATATCCCAGGAAGGATACGCAAGGTCACCCAGGAGACTTGGGAACATCGAGAGAGAGCAGGGCCAGTGAATGGGTTGGGGAGAGAACCTCTGAGCCCTGTATATATCTTGGAAGTCACTCTCAAGTTTATATTTGGGCAGACAGAGCCAGATGTCAGCATGGACTCATAGGCAGCCAAGCAGCAAGAGGAGGGTCACTGAAACACTGGCAGAGAGGTCTGCGTACAACTGTCCTTGGCCTCAGACAGATGCACTGCAGTTCTAAAGCTCTTTTGCTCCTTTTCAGATTTCCTTAAAAGAACAGGAAGGGAAGGAAGGATTAAAACCCAGGGGAAGCAAAAGGAGCCATGGCTCAGACGAAGTTTCCTTCCAGAGAGACTCCCTCTGCCCCCATAAATGTGTGTTTTGGAGGACAGCTTACGCATTGGGCAAGGAGGTCATCACGGTCTGAGATTTCAAATTCTTGGTCAGGGTCCTGGCAAGAGGCAGACGGTACACTCAAAACGGGTAACGTAAGAAGTGTTTAGTAAAGGCACTGTTTGTAAAGGTCGGTGCAGGGTTTAAGGAAACAGCAAGGTTTCATGCAATGTACTCCAGTTAGTAACAGCAGGAACAGCTCCTGCCCTTGTCAGCTAAAATGGATGAAACCTTCTTTTTTTTTTTTTTTTTCGAGACAGAGTCTCGTTCTCTCAGCCAGGCTGGAGTACAGTGGCACAATCTTGGCTCACTCAGCCAGGCTGGAGTACAGTGGCACAATCTTGGCTCACTGCAACTTCCATCTCCGAGGCTTAAGGAATTCTCCTGCCTCAACCTCCCAAGTAGCTGGGATTACAGGTGTGTGCCGCCATGCCTGGTTAATTTTTGTATTTTTAGTAGAGATGGGTTTTCATCATGTTGGCCAGGCTGGTTTCAAACTTTTGACCTCAGACAATCTGCCCACCTCGGCCTCCCAAAGTGCTGGGATTACAGGCGTGGGCCACTGTGCCCGGCCTGGACGAAACCTTCTACAGAGGAAGGTGGTGAACTGACACCCTGCAGGGAGCAAGCCTGTAAATTAAATTGCTAAATCCAACCAGAAGAAGAAAGGGCAAGACAGCCGACTATGGTCAGCTTCCAGGCCAGATGGAAGAATGTGGGGAGCACAAAGGTAGCTGGTGCACAGACCGCACGCGAGAGAGCCCAAGGGTGGTTTTGCAAGGGCAGATGACAGGACTAGTGGGGACAACGCCCACAGTTCCCCAACTTCAATCAGAAGGCCTTGGCTGTAATGTCTTATACACTGCCATGTCACATTAGTTGTTACATGAAGGCAGAAATTTTTCCCCCAAAATACCTGATTGGAAAACCTTGACCCTGGATGTCACACTGGTTTCTCCCAGGTCTAAGGTGCCTGATTCCATAGAAAAAACCAGCGTAATCCACAAAGGATACATCTTGAAATTGGATAGGTTGGAAAAGAACACAGGTGCCTTTATCCACGCCATCACTGCAACCTCTTTTGTTTTGTACATATATGAAAAGCCAACATTCTAAAGTAGAGGTTCACTTAATTTTTTTTTTTCAAGAGAGGCTTCTTGGTAGTTTCATTACACAGTGGTTTTATTAGGGGATGTAAGGATTACGGAAACATCTTATTTTTTAACATATAGTATTTTTTGAATATTATTTGAATTAATATAGAAAAGTGCATTTTTTCCAGTGTTTTAGGGAAAAGGAGATACTTCACCAGGAGGATGAAAAGGAAGAAGAGGGGAAGGGGAAATAAAAATTCCAGAAAGATGAAAAATTGTTGATGTAAGACGGAGGCACATTTTTGCCAAAATTCTCTAGAAGAAAGGATTATTATGGCTTCCCAGTAACTGACTCCGCTTGCCGGCAGGGGGAGGATCTGGCCGGGTTCTGTCTTCTCCTGCGATGACACACTGTCCTGCACTGAAAACTTGAGCCACAGCCCGTGTGCCTGGGCAGTATTAGTAAGTGCAGATATTCAGCGAGGAAAGAAAAGAAAACTCCTAAAAGAAACAGCAGGTGCCTTAAACCAGCGGAGATATAATAGAACCTATAGAATTGGGGGTGGGGAGACAAGCTTCAGGAAGGTTAACACTGGGGCCTCTACATTTTCTAATATAGATTAATGGCTTGCTCAGGCAAGCAGCTACATGCTTGCTAAATGTGCTGACCGCCTGAAATTAGCAAAGGTGGTGACGAAGGAAGGGAGAAAAAAAAATAAAATGAGCTGAATCTGTATGTGCCCCACTCATCCTGGTCTGACATATGACAAACAAAATTAACGGCGACAAAGAGAAAGCAGTAAGTATCAGGTAGTAGAAAACAAACATCGAATGAATGTGACTGATCTCAAAGGAGGCCTTTTCTTGTTGTTGATAAGACCTTGGAGACACAATGGATACTTGATGAACACACACACAGGAGCTCACACACGCACACACACACGCATACACATTCCTGCCCACATATACATACATCAAAGCCAGACCACCACAGAATTAGATAGGCATCATTATATCTCTCTCTAACCAGGACAAAATATGTGTCCCCAGAAATTAGAATAGATGATCTTGGACTCTAGCAAAACTCAGCTCAAGTATACTCCATTCTGGTAACCACCTTACAAAAATGTTATTAATCTAGCACTTGAAAGGTATTAAGAAAAGCAGGCTTCTTGGACTTAAATTTCTGAGTGTTTTTTTTAAGGCTGTATATGTATAGCTTAGGAGGGAAAAAAAGGAAATTAAGGGGAAAAAAAATCAAATGAAAAATACTTATGACCTAAAACATCTCTGTGAGTTAGGTAACGCTATGATAGCAAAACAAAAAAAATCAGAAGCAATATTAAAGGTACATTTGAGATGCTGAATTTTTTTTTCCTAAAAAACAATCAACCACTTATAGAACAACGTGTATACAACTTGGAAAAAAAAAAAAAGAAAACACCTCACAAGTATCTCAGTATTTTCCTATAACTAGACGGAAATAAGAAATTACATGGGTTTACCTATTAGGGTAGATTCCCTAATTGTATTTCCCCAAAGATTCATAACAAAATTCTTATATTTGATTTTATTTTTCCATTTTAAGACAAATTCACCAGTGAGTCAAAATCTCTTTTAAAAACATATGTGTTTAAGAAGATGTGAAATGACAGAAAATAAGACAGGGGAAAATATTTAAAAAGTTTTAAAACTTATAACACAAACATGGGGCCTTTAGTTTATGGGGCTTGTTAATTAGTGCTGATTCTGCATTAGTCAAGGCCTTTGGATAGATTTTTTTTTTAGGGGGTGGGGGGACGGAGTCTCACTCTGTCACCCAGGCTGCAGTGCAGTGGCACTATCTTGGCTCACTGCAACCTTCGCCTCCTGGGTTCAAGTGATTCTCGTGCCTCAGCCTCCCGAGCAGCTGGGATTACAGGTGCCTGCGCCTACTCCTGGCAAATTTTTTTTTTTATTTTTAGTAGAGAAGGAGTTTCACCATGTTGGCCAGGCTGGTCTTGAACTCCTGACCTCAGGTGATCCATCCACCTCGGCCTCCCAAAGTGTCAGGATTACAGGCAGGAGCCACCATGCCCATCCAGATATGTTTTTGTTTTTGTTTTTGTTTTAACAAATATTTTCAAGAAGTTGTTTGACATTACCCGAGAACATAAGACCTGCCATGTTAAATCGGTGTCACCTTGAGGGTCTCGAAACCCAATGGCACCAAGAGATGGCCTGTGGCTGGCTGCTGATGTCCTCTATAATGTCCACCCTCATAGAATGGGGCATTATCCTAAATATGCCCCAATCTTTGGGATGTCATCTTGTCTTTTAAAAAATTGGCAGATACAGTGCCAAGTTAGGACACGCAGGTCCTATGCATTGCCATGCATTGGTACCTACTGTATTTGGTCTCTGTGGTGGCTGGGGACTTTGGGGTTCAAAAGAGAATGAGACTTGATCCTTTTCACAAAGATCTTATTGTGTGAGAGGGCAAACAATGATGAGGGTAAGAACCACAGCTTTGATGGTGTTATAATAGCTATAGTTTATCAAGTAATTATTACATGTCTGGCACAATTCTTCAAAAATTCCATTTATTCCTCAAAAGAACCCTAACAGGTATATCTTATTATCCTCATGACTCAGCAAGGAGAGAGAGGCTTACCAAGCTTAAGTAACTTGACCAAGTGTTAGGGACTGAATGTTTGTGTCCCTCTACCCGTCACTCATATGTCAAAGCCCTGACCATCAGTGGGATGGTATCTGGATGTGGGACCCTGGAGAGGTTGTTAGGTTTAGATGAAGTCTTGAGGATGGGGCCCCTCATGAGGGGATTAGTAGCCTTATAAAAAGAGGACAAGGGGGCTGGGCATGATGGCTCATGCCTGTAATCCCAGCACTTTGGGAGACTGAGGCAGGTGGATCACCTGAGGTCAGGAGCTTGAGACCAGCCTGGCCAAGAGAGTGAAACCCTGTCTCTACTAGAAATACAAAAAGGGGGAAAGAGAGAGAGAAAAAGAAAACAGAAAGAAAAGAAAGAGGGAGGGAGAGAGAAAGGAGAGGAGAGGAGAAAGGAAAGGAAGAAAGGGAGGAAGAGGGAGATGAAGAAAGTTAATAGATACAGTAAATGTACACAATGATAGCTTCTCAAAGGAATTCTAGTGACATAAATGTACTAGTAGATATAATTCCCCAAAGTGATTTATCCAACCCAGAGAGCCTATGAATCACAGAGAGGATGAAGGATCATCAATTACTCAGCAATTGCAGAATAATACACCTATGTATGTGAGTGACCATGTGTATACAACATAAGGTAGATCACAACTAAGAATGTCACAAGACACTGATTGTTTTTCGGATGCTGAATTACCAAAGTCCCTTCAGACTTTTTCATCATTTGTTCACTGCATTCCTCTAAAATCCAGACGAGAAGAGGAGTCGTCTTACTGGTACACTGCTTTCCCGTCCCTTCCCTTTATAAACCTCTGAAATACGGTGCAAGTTACTGAACACCAGAGAAGCTCTTTGATGTGTCCTTGGTTCACCAAATATGCTTCTGCCCACGGAATCCCCAGCTCTGCCTGCAATATTTTCTAAATGTCTGAATGCATAGTCCACACAGCATTACTGTCTCTTCTGGCATTATGACAAAATGACTGAGCACTTGTCTTTTTGGATCTTGTGCTGTCATTTGTCTTTTTTATGGAGTTTTTTTCCCCCCTGCATAAGATGATTTGTCTCCAAAAAGAAAGTCTTAATAGAGTTATTCCTACAGAAGGGAGCAAATCTAGTTTATATTCCCACCTTCTTCCACCCTTGATATTATGGCCCGCTTCAATCAGGATTAGGCAGGCTTAACAATTAGAACCAAACGTCCTGTTCAGCAGAAGAAATAATGGGAGGTAAAATACTCCAGCACTGCAGAATTTGTCAAGGCAATCATGGTAGCAGGGAAATGCTTTAATCAGTTGTTGACTATTAATTTATTTTGTTAACAGCAAATATGGATCCAAAAATCTCAAGTGATACAGGGGGTTCCCATAATACTTCCCAGGGATGTTTTCTGAGTTGACATGTAATATTTGATAGCTTATATGAACTGCCAATATGCTGTCATTCTCAAATGTTAAAAACAAGTGTGGCTGCATGTGTCCACATAAATATACTGGCTGATCATATGAGGCAGGGTAGGTGATTGGGCAGAACATGATATTTCGTAGGTAAGCTGCCATTTAACAGATCCAGGTGGAAATTGCAGATCAGCTGAGAATAAGACTATGTTCTGATAGAAATGTTTTGAAATTTTCTGTGTAGTTTTGAATATGTATAGGCAATGGGTACCCGTCACTCTGAAGAAGAATATTAAAGGACCATTTAACAGAACTGTAGGAGGGCTCCTCTTCCCCATACTCTTAATTCACTGGTTTAGGTCTGGAAATTTCCATCAAGGGCTGAAGGATTACCAGGAAGCATAAAAATGGAAACTTCAACATTTTTCCTTTGATGAATCCATGTTCTTGGTGTTTCTATTGGTGCTGTGAGATTTGCTAGATGAACAGGACACCAAGGGTCCCCTAAGGGAGACTTCGCTTTGAGAAGGTGAGTGTGGAATATGCTAACCCAGGGGAGGAGGGAAAGCTCATATGCACATGTAACTGATCTGCATTAGAGGGTCATCATCCCTTGGGAACAGTGACCCAAGAGCTTTTAGGAGCTCACACACTGAACACACTGCTATCCTCCCCTTCCTTATTCCTGTCCCAGCTAAGCTTTGAGAAATTGTCATGACAACCACAGGGGCAAACAAAGCCCACATGGCCTCATTCACACTCCCAGTCCTCTTTCTAGAAGGCATCTGGAAACGGGGGGGGGGGGGTGGCCCCTGTGTACTAGGTTAAATTTCTGGAGTTTCTGAAAAACTGATAGGAGGAGGGAAAGAAGAGATGACACCAAAAATAAAGGCTAACTTCTACCTATTTGGGGCAAGTGGAAGTTGGAAAGGAATACTGCCAGAGGCTGGCAGAGTCCTTAGGGTAGAGGGATGGGCTTCAATTTTAATATTAACCTGAAAATTAAGAAGTGATTTCATCTCATTAATACATACTAGGGAAGGGAAGCAGAATATATCAAATATAATAAAAAGTTTTCATTCGAAAAATGCTTTTTTCTTCCTAGAATACCACGACGGATTTTTCTTTTTTTTTTTTTTTAAGATCTCTATTGGCTTTGCTTTGGTTTCTGTTTCCCCCTAAAAAAATCTAACTTCTAAAAACATTCTGCTCAGACATCCATTTCAAGTTATAGGACACATGCTCTAAAGGAAACCATCCAGGAGAAACATTTGCACAAGTTCTCATATGACTTGAGATTGCATCTGAGAAGAGTGCAGAGAGAGAACAGACAGAAACATCCCACTCTGTGTGCAGAACGCCGTGTGTCCTCAGTGTTTCTCGGGGCCCATAGCTCATCAGCTGCAGTTGGTATGAAGCCTGCAACCTGTGAGGCCATAAAATTCCGAATAATAATTCATCAGGTCCTGAGAATTCTCCTAAGTACATTTAGATCAAGTGCATGACATTTCGCCCCTAACAGCAGCATTGGCAAATGGCCTAACGGAATTTAGATGGCTCCACCAAGCCACACAACTATATTATGTGTGTTCAAATGAGGGGCAGCCGTGGAGGTTGATGGGTGGACATAAGATAGCAGTTTAGGCTAGTGGTCAAGATCACACACCAGGACACTGGGCAAATTAGAACCTACGCATCTCAATTTACTCATCTTTGATGTAGGACATTAATATGGAACCACTCAATCTAGTGTGAGGACTACATGAAATAAATGCTTAGCTGATGCAGGAAATTAAAGATGATGGCATATTTTTCTGTTGGAGTTTATTTTAAACCAATGAAGCAGTGAGGAAGAGGCCTCTACTTCCCAGAATGTTGGCTACTGACTTTTCTAGTTAAGAACACCCTTCTATGACATCGGAAATTCACAAAGGTCCACATTTTTAGTAATCATCAACTAGTAAATATGTAATGATCAGGTTAGTATGGATTCAATAATGCTTTAAAATGGATTTCTACTTTACATATCCCAATAGCATTTACCCATATTTGAAAATTATTTGCACCTATATCTAAGACCTATTATTTACCCTACCTAGAATAAAATACTTGCAGCATATACAGGTTTGAAGTGGCCATACAGTAGTTGTTCCTGGGTTGCAAAGGGATCCACAGTCCAAAGGGGTGAATGACTGCTCTTGAGGACTAGAGGTTCAGGGTCCCTATGGGTATCACAGGAGGAGCATATTTAGAGGGGTTAAAAGAGGACATGGTCTTGAGGTGGAATACCATGGGTGCCAAAAATTGAGGAGTGGGGTTGACTACAGGGAGTCCTGGTTGCTTGGACCTAGGCCCTAGGAGAGTCTCCAAATGGGGAAGGGGATGCCTTTGAGCACAAATGTCTGTGGGGAAAGATGGGACATTTGAACTGGTAGACTTTAATTCTGGAGTGAACATGGAAAAAGAAAAAGGAGAACCAGTGTCGAAAGCAGTTAAACTGTCCGATGAAATGAAAATGTTCTGTAACCGTGCTGTCCAATGTGTTAGGTACATGTAGCTACTGAGCACTTGAAATGGGGCTAGTTAATGACACCGAAGAAGTGATTTTTACAAATGTTATACAACTTTAATTCATTTCAGTTTAAATAGCCACATGTGGCTAATGGCTACCATATCAGACAAACAAGCAGCTCTACAGTTTGGTCAGGCCACTTTGGAGAAGCCCCAATTATGTAACAGTACGTTGTTTCTTCTTTCTGAGAATCAGCTGATGCCCATTACAGGCTGGCGACCTTCAATCTAAGAGAATATTTCTTTCCATAAGCCATAAAATGCTCCTAGATGAAATTGACTGGCTTCATCCCATGGCACTCCACATTTGCCACATTTGAATCAGGTTTTAGCCACTGTCATTAATTAGAATCCATGTAGAAGCAAAAACATTTAAAATAAACCCGGGCCCTTGATGTTATAGCTGTCACTTTTTTACATGGCCTCATGATTCAACGATTAATGGACCTTAAAACAATCATAAAACATCAAGGCCTGTGTTCAAGCTTAGAAGAACAAGAATAGTTTTACTTCTGCTCTGGTCCTCTTGTTTTAGATTCACTGGGTGTCACTGGGCTCTGTAAACACTTTTAAGTATTTTGACATTGTGGTATGAGATGTCGTTAATCCGTTTCCTCCCTGACCTTCACTGGCCAGTGGCATGTTGCGACTCAGTGGAAAATTCATGAAAAACAGCAAGGATGTACTCAGTGACATAGATTAGGACACAATAAACCTAAATAATGGCCATAATGTGCAGATTCCAATTCAATACATGGACCCACCAAAGACTTATTGAGCATCCAGTCTGCACCAGGCACTTGGTGGATGCTTGCACAAATTACAGATTTTATTTGCATAATCCTCAGCACAAATGTGGGGTCAGCATTAGTGTCCCCCATTTCATAGATGAGCATGCTAAGAACCAGTCATGTGGCTAGTAAGAGGCAGAGGTAGGATTCAAAAGCAGGTTTCCTGACCCCTTGCAAAATACCATTCTTTTCCCAATATCCCACTGCAGGACATGAACTGTTTGCTTATGTGGCAGACTGTATCTTTCAAAAGTGGCCATGGCAGTATGTCCAGTCCCACATTCTCTTCCAGAAGAGGTGGGGTCTATTTCCTCTCACTGCAAACCTGCTTGGGGTGGGTCTGACAGCCTAAAAAATAGAATGCAGGAAAACCTAGGGCTATGTAACTTCTATGGAAGGCCATAAAAGGCAATGCAGCATCTGCTTGGTTCTTTCTCTTGGGACGCTGACCCTTGGAACCCAGCCGCCATATTGTGAGGAAGCTCAGGGTACATGGAGACAATGTGTAGGTGTTCCAGCCAATAGACCCTCCAGCAAGGGTCCCACCCACCAGTCAGCATCAATCCTCAGACTCATGAGTGAACAACCTTCAGATGATCTCAGACCCTGGCTTTCAAGCTGCTTCAGCTGATGCTGGAGCAGAGACAAGCTGTTCCTGAGAGCCCTGCTGAAACTACAGATTCCTGAACAAAATAAATGTTGTTGCTTTAAGCCACTAAATTTGGGGGTGGTTTGTTATGCAACATTTGTTACTGGAATATAGTCAAACTTTAATGAAACTCTAAAGAATAGGGAAATGCTTCAATTCCCTCATCAATGATATCCAAATGGCCAGAAGATGGGTTCTCATGAAAGAAATCCTGAGAGGAAAAAGTCCAAGGTCTTGGTTGTAGAAAAACACCAAGAATTTGGAAGCCTTATTATATCAGGGAATTAAGTGAAACATTTGAAAGAAAAGAAAACAGACAGCCTAATGAATATACCACAAAGTTTAGATTTATGGGATTATATATTTATTGCTTTGACTGCTAAGATCTATCTAGAGCCTCAAATGGCTTTGGACTAATTCATTATTTGGCTTTGAAAGATTTCTTAAGAGGATCCTCCACTTCTGTCTCGAGGTTATAGGGTGGCATTGGGTGTTATTCCCTAATGTTCAAAAGATGAGAAAAATGTTCCTGGCATGCTAGAAAGAAGACCCAACAAGGCAGAAAAAAAGTCTTAATCTTTCTATATTCACAGATCTTGGCACTGTCCCTGACAGTTTGGAGAGGAATTGAAAACAGAAACAAAAACAAAAACAAAACAAAAACTGGATATCTATGGAGATATAGCCGTATAAAGAGTTAAAGGAAGCTGGCAAAGAGTGACAGTGACTTATTTTTGACACTCCCATGTTTCACCCAAATAAGAAGCTGTTTAAGTCTTAACAGTGATTAACCTAAAAATCCAAAGTAGATCCCACTCTTCTGCACCTACCTTCAAGATGCCTCAAATCTATGCTGTAGGCCGGGCGCGGCAGCTCACGCCTGTAATCCCAGCACTTTGGGAGGCTGAAGCGGGAGGATCACGATGTCAGGAGATTGAGACCATCCTGCATAACACTGTGAAACCCTGACTCTACGAAAAATATGAAAAATACAAACAATACAAAAAAAAAAATTAGCCAGGCGAGGTGGCGGGTGCCTGTAGTCCCAGCTACTCGGGAGGCTGAGGCAGGAGAATGGCATGAACCCGGGAGGTGGAGCTTGCAGTGAGCCGAGATCCTGAGATGGTGCCACTGCACTCGAGCCTGGGTGACAGGCTGAGACTCCGTCTCTGAAATATATATATATATATATATATGCTGTTTTGGATTTGATTCTCCAGAGGCAGTGGTGAACTCATCGGGTCTCTCTCAAATACACTTTTCCTTTCTTGGTTAAATATTCTTTGCCTACCTTAAACATTTCACAATCTAGTCCTTAAATTTTGATATTTTGGTAGTGATATTCTTAATTTCATGTACAAGACCACATGAACAAAAGTACTTTTATTTTTAAGATGGGTTGCAAATATCAGGAGAAAGGGGCATTTTGCTCATGCAAAGCTTCCCAAATACAAATGGAAACTTCCCAAATATCAATGGAAACCATCCGTAGACATTGGTAGCAATATTTCAATCTTTCAGGAATGGTTTGTTTGGAGGAAATTGAGATTAATTGGGTTGCTTTTAAAACCTGTAATACTGTCATGGTTACATCCTAAGGATCACAGAATGCCTGAGGTATAAACAGGATTTTTTTTTCTTTTTTATTCATGGCTGTGAATTTTCTCTGCACACCTGTACTATCAAGGTAACTTTTGCTATAAACAGCATTTTAAAATTATCACATAAAAAACGATCAAGCACTAAATTAGAAAAAAACAGAAATTTGAAAGTGATAGTTAAATTTATGAAGCAATTCTGCTACACTCAAAGGCTCATTGCTTGACATGTAAAATATTTTGAGCTACGTGTAAGACCTGGGTATGAATTTCCCTCCAGTGGAAGAAACCACAGTTCTCACCAGGCTCCAAATGAGAGCCACACGCAGAACATATGCGCTTCGCATGTGCGCTTGTTTGCATGACTAATGGAGTTAATATTAAAAGTCTTTTCTCATCATTTCAATTCTTTCTTTCTTTTTTTTTTTTTAATTTGGCTGAGTGCCTTTTTTGCTACCTCCAAGAGCTGTTAATTTTGTTCGCTGCCGAGCAAAAGTCAAAGTCAGAGTCTAAACAGCTTGTAATGAGTTTTCAATGGCCCATCTCAATGAAATTGAGGGCAAAGACCAGCCGGCTCAGGCAGTGTCAGCCCTCAGAATTTATTAGTGAGGGCGCATTGTGTTCAGGGGAAGGCACAGAGGAGGGACTGCAGTTCCTGGGCTCTTCAAGAGGACCCCCAGCCCTTATTAAAAAGTGGTGACAGTGACAGGACACGTGCTATCTGACCCATCTGCCACAATCTCCACTGCGGCGGGGTCAAACTTGGTTGAAGGAGAGGGAAGTCAGCTGAAGGAAAGAAAGGTTTCCATCTCATAGTGATGGGGCTGTTTCTGTCTTTCTATCTCATCATGAATCAGCTAAGAAGGAGGGGCGCCTTCCTTCCTCCAAGATCATGAAGTACCACCAGGCCACCTCCCCCACCCACACACACACCTGTTTGTCTGGTGATGGTTATTTGGGAGAAACGAAGCAGTATTCCATTTTTGAGTTCTGACTATTTTATTTGTTCAATTCTTTTAAAATTCCTCCATCATGCCACTTCCAACAGATCCTCTGTGGTTTTACTTCCAAGAATGCCATTTAGGCTGGACACGATGGGTCATGCCTAAAATGTCTGCACTTTGGGAGGCCAGGGTGGGAAGATTGCTTGAGCCTAGGAGTTTGAGAGCAACGTGGGCAACATAGGGAGACCTCATCTCTACAAAAATAAAAATTAAAGTTAAAAACATGTCCAGGTACGGTGGTATATTCCTGTGGTTCTAAGGTACTTGGGAGGCTGAGGCAGGCGGATTGCTTGAGCCCACAAGGTCAATGCTGCAGAAAGCTGTGATCGCACCATTGCACTCCAGCATGGGCAACACAGCGAGACCCTGCCTCAAAAAAGAAAAAAGAGTACCTTTGAAACCCACGTAATACTTTTCTGCACAAATTTAAAACCTCCATATAAAACAGAATTCTGCATGAGCTGGAGAAATAAATCCTACACTTGAGAATGAAGAGCATTTTGACAATAGACTTTCTGGCCAAATAAATGCTCTGCGAAGCCACTACAATAACACACAACAGCACGTGGTGGTTTGGAGAGGAAAAAAAAAAAGTCGCACTTTTTCATAGCCACAATTTTTATTTAAGGAAGAACCGATGGGGTTTGTGTTGAGAACTGACTTGTCCTGTGAATGGAATAAATCAGAACTGTTGGATCCTGCAAGACTAATTTTTATATAATTGATATTAAACTATGATTGATTCCAAGACATTTTTTAAAAATAGAGCACCTACTAGATACTCTTGCACCTACTGGCCACAGTACAAGGCACAATGAATTCCATGGCAGGCCTGGTGATGAAAATCAATTCATCTTTCTTGCCACTCACTCATTCATTTTTCTTTTTTTTTTTTTTTTTTTTTTCAGATGAAGTCTTGCTCTGTGACCCAGGCTGGAGTGCAATGGCATCACCTTGTCTCACTGCAACCTCTCCCTCCTGGGTTCAAGCAATTCTCCTGCTTCAGCCTCCCAAGTAGCTGGGATTGCAGGCACCCACCACCACACCTGGCTAACTTTTCTATTTTTAGTAGAGACGTGGTTTCACCATGTTGCCCAGGCTGATCTTGAACTCCTGACCTCAAGTAATCTGCCTGCCTTGGCCTCTCAAAGTGCTGGGATGACAGGCATGAGGCATGGTGGCCAGCCATTCAACCATTAATGCATTACTTTAGTCACTCACTATATTCACAAATATTTATTAATTAGTTGTTATGGACAAAACTATTGACTACGTTTTGGGGAAAATGGTTGGTCTTTGTCCTCAACTATTAATAATTTAAGTTCTGGTAAAATTTCATAAAATTACAGATTAATATAGTGGATTTCCAAAGCCTTCCATAAACAACTGTTTATTTAAATGCACTCCCTGTTTATTTAAATACACTTGCTTCCTCGGCATTTATCTTGTTCAACCTACCTGTTCAGTCCCATTCACAGACCTACCCTCTTTCTCTCTGTAACAATTTATGTTCCTTTGTGTGTCCTATAGCATTGCTGGGAAAATGAAACACCCGTTAAATATCTTAACACAGAGCCTGTGATAGAAAGCCTTGCACGCATTCAGTAAACACCAGCAAAAAAAAAAAAAAAAACCTAAACAAAATACAAAACAAACTTTGCTCTTTGTGTTGTATAGATCTGGATATTTCAAAAGCACGTCTGATCTAAGAGTGAGATTCATGCACAGGCACATTCCTTGTCACTTTCACAATGACAATAATGCTAATAATAATAACCAGCAGAGCGAGGAGAAGGCACCATGGTACACCAGCCTCTGGGATAGGCCCTTTCCACACATCATCTCAGTTAATTCTCTGCAAGGCAGATTCTGTTCTTATCCCATTTTGCTGAAAACACATTGAAAGAGGTTAAGCGATTTACACCAAATCACAAAACCTGTTCATTTTAGATCAGGACAATCGGACTCAACAATCTATAAAATATCAACATTCAGTTTAAATTGTATATCTTACACAGCTTTAATCTCCTAAAAAAACTGAAATGTCCCTTTGTCTGAAAGTGAAATGTTGTCAATCCATACACACTAAGGAGAGGGACAATGGCAGGATGGGGGTGCACCTGCTCGGAAGAGGTATCCACAACTCACCACTCACTTTAAAACTCTGTGGATAACTTCACTGAGAAACAAAGTTAAGGAGAGAAATTGTTAATGTGGGGTGAGTGCTCAAAAATTTGCCCAGTAAGGACTTTGGCTGCATTCAAATGCTAGAAGGATAAATATCCTCATCGGAAGCTAAAATGGCAAGGGTTTGTTTATTTTTGAGATAGGGTCTAGCCTTGTCACCCAGGCTGGAGTGCGGTGACATGATATCAGCTTACTGCAACCTCTACCTCCTGGGTTCAAGTGACCTTCCTGCCTCAGCCTCCTGAGTAGCTGGGATTACAGGCACTTGCCACCACACCCAGCTAATTTTTGTATTTTTAGTAGAGATGGGGTTTCACCATGTTGGCCAGGGTGGTCTCAAACTCCCAACCTCAGGGGATCTACCTGCCTTGGCCTCCCAAAGAGCTGGGATTACAGGCATGAGCCACCATGCCCACCACAAAAATGGTGAGTGGTGTTTGTTTGTTTGTTTGTTTGAATGACGTAGAAACCACTTGACATGAGTATCACTTGAACCTGGGAGGCAGAGGTGGAGGTTGCAGTGAGCCAAGATTGCACCACTGCACTCCAGCCTGGGCAACAGAGTGAGACTCTGTCTTTAAAAAAAAAAAAAAAGAGGTAGAGAGAGAATGACAATAAAACTGCCCAGAAAAGTGGAGCATGAAATAAATAAACTATTACATGGGGTGACAGTTTGCATTTATGCTCACTTTTTTTTTTCTGTTTTTCCAAACTTCCATTTGAGAGTTTGATGCTTAATGGTTATATTGGGGAATGCCTTGCAAAAGCTTTCTAAACTATCAGACTGACTGTTGACTGACCACAATCTGTGAAGTGAGTGCTGGGGAGGAGATGCTATCTCGAGAGAAGTTTGCTGTGGCTGCTACATGCCTGACACAGACCCAGACACACTGACCTTAGCTAAGAATGCATTTGGGATTTTAGACAATTCCCTCATTCTGAAAAGAGGCCTGAAGTCAGGAACCCCCTAAAATGTTTTCAGTTGAATCTTTGCTGTTCTCAGCTTCCCCTTTGGCCGTCAGCTGCCACTGCAAGCCATTTAGCAAAGGAAGCGAATGGCAAATTCTATCACAGTGGGGACAGATTCTGCATATTAATTCACGTTTGCAGGCTAATTCTGACCATATAGGCTTACCCCCGTTCCTAGACCTCCAAATTCGTAGGAGAAAGAAGTGTGGATATCACTTTATTTGGGGCCATTTTCATAGCCAGTGACTACAGGCACCTACACAATCATAGCCTGCAGATATTATATAACGACAGCTGGTCACTCTATTCCAAGCGGAATTTTAAAGCAACATATTTGTGTGTTAAAAGCACACGGTACACATTTACAGAAAAACAGGCCCTGGCATTTGTCTGAAATAATGTGGCTGAAAAGCTCGACTTTTTTTTTGCCATGGAACAGTGAACATTTATACAATCATTAAAATCGCATCTACCGCCATATTTTTTCTCCTTCTCAGTTTTAATACATTTTTATAATTGCATTGAAGATATTCTAACCCTGTTTTTAGTGCAAAGATAAAATTTATGAACCGTGACAAACGTATCATCTCAGAGCCAACCCGAAGGATAACAATGTGCTTGATGAAACCCAAGTGTTCCTTCCCTTCTGCCCATTTTAATGGGGAAGGAGAGAAAAAGAGTTCATCGGAACCTCAGACCTGCAATGCCAGATGCGGGGGAGGTTCCTAACTAGTGCCTGAGATGGAGGGCGTATTTCAGGGAAAAGTAGTCATTCACATAGAAATTTTTCCAAAGCTACATCACTGGAACTTTGACTAATATGCATTTAAAATTTGTATATTGGGTATAATTGGGCAGCTTCTGTCAACAAAGCCAAAGATATCTAAATAGATTTGTTCTCCCAATGGCACGCCCAATTCCCCCTCTCTCCATTTGTGTACTTTCTTTAGAGAATGTTTTTGGACAATATTAGAGAGCAGGCAGCATAAAAGAGCAGAAAGGTCAGTATGCAAAGTGCCACAGAACATGAGCTCCAAGGTTCAGGGGGGCCGTCCAAAGCCATGTGACCTTGGCCAAGTCCCTCAGCTTCTGACAGCCTCACCCCTCCTCAATTCCATAAGGAGAGATTCGGAGTGGACTTCTGAGGTCTAAAATGACATGTGATGACGATATTATTTAAAACAACATAAAATACCTCCAACTTTGAGACTCTATCCCTGGTGAGAAAAATCAGTTTCATAAGAAAACCTTAAATGCTGGTAAGTTCTTAAAAATCCAGCAAGCACAGATGTGTGACCATGTGTTTGCTAACCCAGATAGACACCATACATTTTTTAAAAGTGATTTTTGTTAGCATCTACCCTGGGGTTTTCATTCCTTCTCACAGAATGTACCCTGCCCATGAACTCTCCGCTAAAGAGACAGCAAGAGACAAGCCTAATTCCAGATGAACTTTTCTGCACCGTGTCCCTGTCTCTTCACAAAGGCAGAGTTTTAAATATTTCCTTACTTCACATAATAGCCTTGTATAAGACACAAACGCCAGGAACCATAATGAAGTGGAGGTAATCTACACAATTTAAAAACACTTATTGTGACAAAATGGATTGACAAGGTATAGACGATACAAGCACATATAAATGAAATGCATCCCACCGGAAAAGCATTTTGCTCACATTGTCGTTTACGGCTCCTGAATTAATAGACGAAGAAAGGCACCACCGGCCCCAACAAAATGCCGTAAAACCACTGGCAGCGAGTGGTGTCTCAAACTTTAATTCCCCTGGGGAGAAAAGGACACTGCCTAATCTGTATTCAGTCCTGACATTGGCCGCATCTGATATGGAACATTAGCTTCTAAGTCTCTCAATAGACTAGTGTCCTTCAGTTTATATTACTTTATGTTAATAGTAGAAAAATTACACACAACATCATTTATCATTGTTATACTCTGCTATACATCCCATAGCTTATTTTAATATATTTATTTACCCCTGAGATGGTGAGAAATTAAAAATATATATGTTTCGAGAAAAACCTATATGGAAAGATCACTGTAAATCTCTTAAAAAAAAAACGAAAAACCCAACAACAACTCCCTTGTTGGGGAGGGAGGAATATATTGCATAGCTAAGCTTGTGAATGATAAGATGCTTTCTGCCTAAGGACTCAAGTACAGGCTGTACAATAATTTCTGGGGCATGAGTACATAACAAAAAAGCGGCATATTAATGATAAAATAGCTTTTGTTCCTGCACTGCACCAGTTTTTTCATTTGTCGATGACATCCTTGGGTTGTGTTATTAGCTTTTTTGACATCTGACCTCTAGCTAGGGAAAGGCAAGATTTTTTTCTTTTTTTTTTTTTTTTCTCTTGAAAAGCAGTCAATCTGAGCCTGACTTCTACTCTTTTTGACCCAGATTCTGGAAGCCCAAAGCATAACTTCAGTTTGGATTAAAAATAACAAGGCTATCCTTTCTTGCTCACGTTGTGGCAAAGGTGCCGTGGCTTTGGTATCATGACCTCTGCGCTCTGGTCCAAGCTCTGTCCTTTGCTCCCTATGTAACATGAGCAAGCTACCCCATCTCTCTGAACCTCAGTTTCCCCAGAAACAAAAGGAGAAGACTGGATTCCATGGGCTAAGATTTCTCATAGCTCCAGTGAGTTTTTAGTAGACTTTGCTTTTGTTTTTAGAGACAGGGTCTCACCCTGTCACCCAGGGTAGAGGGCAGTGGTGTGATCATGACTCACTGCCGTCTTGACCTCCTGGGCTCAATCAATCCTCCCATGTCAGCCTCTTGAGTAGCTAGGACTACAGGCACGTGCCACCATGCGCAGCTAATTTTTGTATTTTTTGTAGAGACAGAGACTTGCTATATTGCCCAGACTGTTCTCGAGCTCCTAGCCTCAAGAGATCCTCCTGCCTCGACCTCCCAAAGTGCTGGGATTACAGGCATGAGCTAACGCACCTGGCCTCCAGTGGATTTTTGACTGGAGATTTTTCTGGGATATTGTTTACTACTTATCATAGTTCCATGAGAGTGGACGAATCTTCCTATTTTTCAAATAAGCACATGGAAGCTCAGGAATACTGACATGACTAAAGCCCCAGGTTGAAAAAGCAGCCAGACTGGAATTGGAACAGTGCCTCAATCCTGGCTGGCACTCTTGTCTTGACTCCAGGCTGCCTTGAGAACATCTCTACAAAATTAGAGCAATGGGAATGGGTCTACTTTAGGCATTTGGGGAAATGACTACAAGCTCGTACCTGTCGGGGCTGCCTTTTTATATTTGAATTTTTTTTTTTTTTTTTTTTTTTTTTTTACCACTTTGACCCTTAAAATTCCATACCTTGTGTCCTGCATGATTATACAATACAGTCTTGTAATTATGTGTTCTTATTTGGGTCAGAGGTGGCTGACTTGAGATCATGTCTTCCCTTTAGCAGGTTCTCTTCATTCAGAAGGCACTCTCACGGATTATGTCATTTCTTCTAAATCCAATGAGGCAGGCAGGGCAGGTGCGATTTCCCCAATTCTACTGATAAAGAAAGTTGGGGCCCAGAACAGTGGCTCACGCCTGCAACATCAACACTTTAGGAGGCTGAGGTGGGTGGATCACTTGAGATCAGGTGTTCCAGACCAGACTGGCCAACATGGTGAAACCCCGGCACTACTAAAAATACAAAAATTAGCCAGGCATGGTGGCTCATGCCTATAATCCCAGCTACTTGGAAGGCTGAGGCAGGAGAATCAGTTGATCTTAGCAGGCAGAACTTGCAGCGAGCCGAGATCACGCCACTGCACTCCAGCCTAGGTGACAGAGTAAGACTCTGCCTAAAAAAAAAGAAGATAAAGAAACATGGGATCAAAGGTTCTTACTGACCAGCCACAGCTCACACAGCAATGAGTGGCTGGATGGCCGTTGGGAACTGAAGAATGGTTCTGGCTCCTAGCCCAGGCAAGGCCCTTTCTAATACTTTGCAATGATGCTGATAAACAGATATATCTATAACAAATATGGACAATAACTCCTTCCAAAAGGCAAAACAAAACTCGTATCATTTGTACAAGACCATGCAATTTAAAAGCAATATTGTAAGCAATCTACAATAGAAAGCAAGGCTGAGAAGGCAATGTGTTCACTGAAAACATTTCTCTTGCCTCCTCAAGGCATCACTAGACTACATTTCCCAGAATCCCTTGCAGTTGGTTGTGATCATGTGACCGAATTCTGGCCAATGGGAAGCAGGTGGAAGTGACCTCACTGCTTCCAGGCTTGACCTATAATAACTCCTTGGAATCTTGTACTTTTTCTTCCGCTGTCAGATGTCTGGACTTAAAGGATCCAGCAGAGGATTTGGAGGCTCCAGGGTATGGCTGAGCCCAAGATGTCAACGTATGGGTCAGTGACCCATACTGGGTCAGTATGGGAGGCCAGTTGCTGAATGTCTATACTAATTGTTACTTCAGCAAGCAATCAACGACAGTTCTAGGAGTTAACAGTTAAGTCAATCCTGATTAAGGAAGAAAGTCCTGGAAGGAAGGCAAGGAGCGTTTCTAAATGTGATAGCTAGGTAGACATTCAGAGCCATTCTCTTAGCCAGTCTAAAGTATTTATTATATATACTGTCTTTGAGCAAATATTGCTACAAACTTCCTTAGTGGGTCTTAGGATATTTAAACATTCACAAAATGTTCTTTGCCTTATCTTAGACATCATCTGATTTTCTTCCTCAATTATCTTCCATTTTGTTCACTTACTTAAACCTTATACTTTTGTTTCCACTTGACAGTAATAAAAGCCAACATCTATTGCATTTATTGGGTACTCACTACATGCTAGCCACTCTACTAGATACTTTATACTCAATATCTCATTCCATCCTCAAGGATATTAGGTAGATGTCAGTATTGTCCCCATTTACAGATGAAAAACCTGAGGTTGAGAAATATGAGACTTGCCCACTAGAATGAATCCCCAGAGCCACACCCAACGCTGATTGTGTATGTTAATAAAAAAATAAAAATTCAAAAGCCAGAATTATACATGAGTGTTCAATTAGTGAGCCGTGGTGCTCCAAGAAAGTACTTTCCCAGAAATCTGTGTGAGAAATTATACCCTGAATCCTTTTTTTCAGAATTGGGAAGACTCGGCAGTGGACTAAGAACCCAGATTTGATGTAGAGGATCTTGTGAGCACTCCATCTAGATGGAGGTTGAAGACAAGTACTTGTTGTAGTCCATGGGTAGCCTTCCCAATTCAAGGATCCCCTTTCCATCCTACTCATTCACAAAACAGCCAGGAAGACAGAAGCGTATGGTGTTAAAGATCCAGCTTTCAGGGGGTTGGACTGCCTGGACTTAAAATCTACCCTCTACTTAAAATCCTGAGTAAATTATATAAAGTATTTATGCCTTTTTTTCCTTACATGTAGAAAGAGAATATCTGTGAAGTGTGAATAACATAATGCCCGCAAAGCACTTAGCACAATATCTGGCACCTTTTGAACACTCTATAAATGTAAGACATTCTTGCTGTCATTATCAATATCATCACCATCACCTCCTCCACCACCAACACCACCCTCGAAAACAGGATATGCTTAAGCACCAACGTCCAAAATGAGTTGACTGGAAAAATTGCCAGCTCAAAGATCAGTGTTAAGCCTCCAATTCCCATTACTTACAGACTGCCCAAGATGCTTATGTGATGATGATAAGATTAATTTATCAACCATAGATATTTCCAGTATGCCAGGCACAGGGCTAACATACAAAAGGAAAGTCATTTCTTTGTCACTAACCCAGTCAAACTCAGACAGGTATCAGCAGCCACAGTTGGCAGTTCTGTGCCCTGTGTCTGCACCTTCTGCATTAGACAGGGTCTGCCTATGCTCACAGCCTGAACACATGGGTCTCCATCTTCTCCAGCCACAGCATCACTCTGATAGCAGAGCTAATAATAACAGTAAGCGCAATGACAAAGATAACAGCTGCAGGAATGACAGCAACAGCTATAACTTACCAAGGTCTTGCTATGTGTCAGCCATTGTGCTGACCACATGAAGACGGTACTTTAGTTAATTCTCACAGCAACACTAAGAGTTATTAGGGTTATTACCTCTTAGATATTATTCACCCATTATTTTGGATGAGAAAATTGGTATTCAGAGAGTTTGGGTATTTTGCCTAAGGACACATAGATAGAAGGATTTGTCATAGTCTTTTGGGGCTTTTATGACAAAATAATGTAAGCTGGGTAGCTTTTATTTATTTTGTTTTTTATTTGTTTGTTACAAATAAGGCAGCTTCCTGAGCCAGAACAGACTGAGAGAGACTCCTGGGGAGCTTTGAAAGAAAAGAAATTTATTTCTCATGGTTCTGGAGGCTGGGAAGTCCAAGATCAAGGAAGCAGCAAATTCAATGTCTGGCCAGAGTCCCGCCACCTCATAGATTCATGGATATTCTTCTTGCTGTCTTCTCACATGGTGGAAGAAGCAAGGCAGCTTCTGGGGTCACTTTTATAAGGTCACTCATGCAATTATGCAGGCTGTGTCCTCATGTCCAAATCATCTCCCAAAAGAACCCAACTCCTAACAAATGAATGCTGGGGTGACAAAGACATTCTGACCACAGCAGGATTTGAATCCAGCCTGCTGTAACCCAAAGCCTGTGTTACTAAGAACTTTGCTATATGGCATGGGTCTTTCTGAGCCCTACCTGCCCTACATCCTCTTCTATATAAAAAATTTCACTTTTTTTTTTTCAAATATTTTATTTTTTGTATAGATGAGGAGGTCTTGAACTCCTGCCCTCAAATGATTCTCCTGCCTCGGCCTCCCAACATGCTGGGATTACAGACATGAGCCACCTTGCCCAGCCAAAAATTTTCATTGTTTCTAACCTGGATTCCTCTTCAAACCCTTCTAGGCAATGTTTATCCCACTGCAAGGATGAGTTGCATTTGCAACATTTCTGAATGTAATTATAAGTTATTTCCATAATGGTTGAATAGTCTGAAAAAAATTTTTTTTGCTATGTGCTATGTAGGCACATTGAATAATATTTAAACAATAAAGGTTACCTCTTATGTACTACAGCTGTGTTTTATGCTAATAACCAGAATCATTTAATCATTATGAGCTAATGACCTGCAAAATTTCATTTAAAAAATGAAGTCATATCTGGGTCTCTGGAAAGCAAAATTGGATAAAAAATGAGGAAAGTCAATGTTCAATTTGTATTCTTGAGTGGAGAGCAGCCTTATAGTCTGTGCAGTTCCATACCAAGTTTGAGCATTTAAATAGAAGCAGGGGCCTGGTATGGTGACTGACACCTGGAATCCCAGCACTCTGGGAGGCTGAGGCAGGCAGATCTCCTGAGCCCAGGAGTTCCAGACCAGCCAGTGCAACATGGCAAAACACCGTCTCTACAAAAAAATATAAAAATTAGCTGGGCATTGTGGTCCCAGCTACTTGGGAGGCTGAGGTGTGAAGATCACTTGAACCCATGAGGCAGCAGTTGCAGTGACCTGAGATTGCATCACTTCACTCCAGCCTGGGCAACAGAGTGAGAGCCTTTCTCAAAAAATAGATTAGATATAGATATAGATATATAGATAAGATGAAAGAAAGAAAGAAACAAAGGGGGGAGCGGGGGCAAGGAAATTCTGCATCTTAAGGGACTTAATGGTATCACTTGAGCACCAATGAAATAAAGAGATTTCCTATTGCATTGCCGTGGTTATCAAGGTTTGGGTCTGTGTCTTTCCTTCTGTCTGTACAGCACTCTGTCCTTCTAGTGTGGATTCTGTTACTGCTAAATCCCCGGGGTGAGCAGAGAGCAGAGCTGTGGACAATCAGAGCTCCCTGCTGACAATCTTGGTGAGGATCCTGGCCTTCCTTGGCTTTCCCACCCTGAACCACTCTTTGCTTTGGCTAACCCTCATCTTAAGATTTCTACAGGTGAGATGCCCCTATAGACTTGTATGGTAAGCTCTATCCATTGTCTGCCCCAAAGGTATCCTTCCTCCTTCCTTACTAAAATAATTGTAATTCTGTTTGGGCAACAGAGCAATGAATAAAAATCAATCCAAGCCAGTATGATGTGACAAATTTGTATTAAATGGCCCTAAGTTTTTACGAACCCTTTATCCATGCCCTCTGCCATGCAGACTTGCAGCACCTTTTCAGTCTGTAAGTGGGACATACTTCCTCACCCTGGAGTACGACCATATGATTTGCTCTGGCCCAGAATGAAGAAGCAATAGGAAGCCATCTCCGAGCTTTTTATGTTTCTGCCTGTTTTTTCTGTTTCTACCTTTAACCATGAAAAGGATACATGTGGGAAGTAGAGGAGAGAGATCCAAGGTGGGGCTGGGTTACTCCAGCCAAGTCCAGCCTAGATCAGCCCATTCCCAGCCCCATTGCCAGACTCATGAGAAAGATGAGCAGAGCAATGCAGGGGAGCTTAGCCAAGGTCACCTCAAACCCAGAGATGGCAAGAATCGAATGTTTATTGCTGCGGGCCACTGAGGTCTAATGGTGGTTTGTGATGCAGCAAGCCCGCGGCAATGACTAAGGGATACAGGCAACAGTCCTGCTCCCCCGCACCAGGGACAGGTCTAAGCTGACTATGGGATGTAGCTCAAGGTGAAATAAGGGAATGTCCACTACTGACTTCTGAAAGAAATGTCCTCCCTTAAAAAAACAAAAAACAATAAGAAAAACTTGTGAAGAGAAGGCCTATTTTATGTATTTTTTGTTTCTTGTTTGTTTGTTGTTGTTGTTGTTTTTGAGACAAAAGTTTCACTGTCGCCCAGGCTGGAGTGCAGTGGCGCGATCTCGGCTCACTGCAACCTCTGCCTCTCTGGTTCAAGTGATTCTCCCGCCTCAGCCTTCCAAGTAGCTGCGATTATAGGCAGGCGCCACCAAATCCCAGCTAATTTTTTGCATTTTTGGTAGAGACGGGGTTTCATCATGTTGGCCAGGCTGGTCTCGAACTTCTGACCTCAGGTGATCCACCCATCTCATTATCCCAAAGTGCTGGGATTACAGGTATGAGCCACCGCACCCAGCCCTTCTGTTTGCCTCAGATTCACTAACTTGAGATGGCCTGCGAAGGTATGATCCTTAGGGCAGTGAAACCCACCTGGGGAATACAAGAGAAAGGCCAAGACCATGACAGGGCAAAGTGCTGACATCAATGAGTCACTCAGCCAGCCCTGGAACAGTCTCCTCCAAATTATGTTTCAGGAGATGAATGATGTCTCCACTGCCCATGCCAGTCTCAGATCGGCTGCTCCTGCCTGCTGAATGCTTCCTAATACATAAACCTGAGACTGCCGTTCAGTCCAGATCCACAACACCCACCACATCACCAGACACACAGGAAACCCGAGTGCCTGGTGGATCGGAGGGAGGGTGTGTGTTTGCTTCCCATGAGTTCATGAGGCCGCCCTGTCCCGGCACCTTACGCAGATACAGCCCACATCCAGATGGTAGTCAGGAAAGCACTGAGTCACAGAGTTACTCCTCCCACTGACCTCCAACCCCCTCCTTCCCTGCCCTTCCTTCAGGGGCCCTGTGTGGAGGCTTCTGATGAAGAACAACGAAGATTTTCCTTTTTTTCACTTTTTTTTTTTTTTTTTTTTTGAGACAGGGTCTGGATCTGTCACCCAGGCTGGAGTGCAGTGGTGTAATCTTGGCTCACTGCAACCTCCCACCTCAGGTGATCCTCCCACCTCAGCCTCCTCAGTAGCTGGGACCACAAGCAAGCACCAAAACGCCCAGCTAATTTTTGTATTTTTTGTAGAAATGAGGTTTCACCATGTTGCTCAGGCTGGTCTTGAACCCTAGGCTTAAGTGATCCTCCCACTTCTGCCTCCCAAAGTGCTAGGGTTACAGGCATGAGTCACTGTGCCCAGCCAACAGTGAGATGTTACTAGCACTACTTATTTGTAAACCACAGTCTTGTTTTGATTTTCTCTGAACCTTTGTACTTGTGTTTCATGTCCAAGGCATGGGTGAAGAAAGAAAGAAAATTAATCTGCCAGAGAGAAAACAGGCTCCTCTTTTCAGTTTCTGCTTATCTCCTCCATGTTCAATAGGGTTGTCCACAGTAGTAGATACTGGTCTCTTTTGGCTGAACTCTTAAAGTTGTACGTAGACCTTCTGACTTTTCTAGAGGAGAATTAAGTTCACTGTGTGTAGACTAAAAGTAATAATCCTGAGCTGGGCACGGTGGCTCACACCTGTAATCCCAGCACTTTGGGAAGCTGGGGTGGGCAAATCACTTGATGTCAGGAGTTTGAGAGCAGCCTGGCCAACATGATGAAACCCCATCTCTACTGAAAATACAAAAATCAGTCAGGCGTGTTGGCGTGCGCCTGTAATCCCAGCTACTCAGGAAGATGAGGCAGGACAATCACCTGAACCCAGGAAGCAGGTTGCAGTGAGCTGAGATCGCACCACTGCACTCCAGCCAGGGCAACAGAGTGAGACCCTGTCCCAAAAAAATAAAATAAATTTAAAAAAAAAATAATCCTGAAACAATAACAGTACTCAATTTTATGTATTAAATGCTTCCTATGTGCAAGGTGTTATGCTAAGAGCCTTACATGAATAATATTTAATCCTCTTGAATGTCCAATAAGGAAAGAACAACTATTGTTAGCATTTTATAGTCAGGGAAACTGAGGCTTGGACAGGTGAAGTAACTTGTCCAAAGTGACATGGTAAGTGGCAGAATTGGAGTTTAAGTTTATAACTGTCTGATTTGGAAGCCCAAGATCCTAACCATGCTGCCATATGGTCACAGGAATTAACAAAAATATATCCCCTAAAGCTGGAGGGGGAGAAACTGGAAATTGAGCTTTTCCTGCAAGTTGTATGTCATGGTGTTTGGGAGCTGGCCAACCGTGGCTCACAAGAGCTGATGACTGTTCAAAAAATATGCAAGCCAGTTATTGAACACTGCCATGATTAAAATTTAAATTATATTGATCTTAAAATTCAAATGGAAATACAAGGGACCCAGAATACCCAAAACAATCTTGAAAATGAAGAACAAAGTTGGAGAATTCACAATTTCAAATTTCAAAACTTACACAGAGTACAGTAACCAAAACAGTGTGGCAATGGCATAAGGATAGGCACACAGATCAATGGGATATAATTCAGAGTCCAGAAAGAAATACTTACATTTATGGCCAATTGATCTCTGATAAGGGTGCAAAGACCATTTAACAGAGAAAGAATTATCTTTTTTAATCAATGCTTCTGGGACAAATGGATATTCACATTCAAAAGAACAAAGTTGAATGCCTACCTTAAACTTTATAGAAAAATTGACGTAAAATGGATCAAAAGTCTTAACATAAGTGCTAAAACTATAAAAGTCTGAGAAGAAAATAGAGGGGTTGTTTCAGGGAAAAACTCTTTTCTGAAACCCTGTTTCCCTTCTGCTCTCACACCACCATTACAATCAACACAGAAGACTCCTCTCACCAAATGCGAGAGGAGGGGTGACACCACAGATGTAAATGTTTATGACCTTCGATTTGACAATGGATTCTTAGATACAACACGCAAAACATAAGCCACAACAAAAAATAGATAAATTGGACTTCATCAAAATTTAAAACTTTTGTGCATCACGAGACAATATCAAAAGAATAAAAAGACTACCCACGGAATGAGAGAAAATGTTTGCAAATCATTTATATGATAAGGGTCTAGTTTCCAAAATATATAAACAACTTTTATAACTCAACTTTCCCCACATACTAAGCAGGGGACAGCAGCTGGGAGTCCTCCAATTCAATCCTGACACTGTCTACCTGGAGTTAGTTGGAGGTTGGAGGCTCAGTCCCCAAGACTGCCCCCCATACCCTCAGACACCAATAGCAAGTCAGAGACTTCAGAATGTCTGGCTGAGGGGCTTCAGGTGGAAGTTCCCATAACCGCCTCTTTGGGTTTGATTAATTTGCTGGAGCGGATGACAGAACTCAGGGAAACACTTGCTACCACTTACTGCTTTATTATAAAGGACAGTACTAAGGATAGAGATGAAGAGACGCATAGGGCGAGGTATGGGGTAGGGGCATGGAGCTTTCCAGCCCTTCCTAGGCAGCCACGCTCCAGGAACCTCCTTGTCTTCAGCGATCTGGAACCTCCCAAACCCAGCCCTCTTGGGTTTCTATGGGAGCTTCAGGAGGTCAGCATTCCTTTCCCCAGGGCATAAGGCAGGACTGATTCTCTGGGGAGGGTCTGAAGACTCACAATCAAAAAGGTGGGGAAGATTAGAGTCCTGCCTTGGGGCAGGTGAAAGAAGGACAGGAGACAAAGAGATTCTGTTTCCTGATGCCTAACACATGCAGTATTGTAACAATAGACTGCAACAAGGGCTATGAGAGTTATGAGCCAGGAACCCTATATATATCATAACACCACAGGAGTAAATGTTTATGTCCTTGGATTTGGCAATGGATTCTTAGATACAACACCAAAAACAGAAGCAACAACAACCAAAATAGATAAAGTGGACTTCATCAAGATTTAAAATGTCTGTTCATCAAAAGACACTATCAAAAGAGTAAAAAAGCCTACCCACAGATTGAGAGAAAATGTTTGCAAAGGATTTATACGATGAGGGTCTAGTATCCAAAATATATAAACAACTTTTACAACTCAACAACAACAAAAGCCAGATGACCCACTTAAAAACCGGGCAAAGGACTTGAATCAACATTTCTATTTTTAAAAAAATACAAATAACCAATAACCACATAAAAATACTCAACATCATTAATCATGAGGGAAATGCAAATCAAAACCACGATACAATTTCATACCTTCAAAGAAAACAGAAAATACAAGTGTTGGCAAGGATGTGGAGAAATTGGAACCTTCATATACTGCAAGTGGAAATGTAAAATGGTGCAGCCTCTGTGGAAAACAATTTGGTGGCTCCTCTGAAAGTTAAATATAAAATTGCCATATTACCCAGCAATTCCACTCCCCAAAATATGCCCAAGAATGGAAAACAGGAGTTTGCAGAAAACATAAAAACAGTACATGCACGATCATAGCAGCATAATTTGTAATAGCCAACAAGTAGAAACACAATGACCATCCACTGGCAAATGGATAAACAAAAAGTGGTATATCCATGTAATAGAATATCACTCAACCATAAAAAGAATGAAGTACTGATACATTCTACAACATGGATGAACCTTGAAAGCATGCTAAAAGCAAGAAGCCAGACACAAAAGGCCACATATTGTGTGATTCCATTTATATGAGATATCCAGAATAGTCAAATCTATAGAAACACAAAGTAGATGTGGTTATGAGGGGCTGGGGGAAGGAGGAAATGGGGAATGACCACTTAATGGATATGGTGTTTCTTTAGTGGGGGATGGTAAAAATGTTCTGAAATGGCTGCTGATTGTGGCACAATATTGTGAACGTATTAAAAGTCACTGAATTTTACACTTTAAAATGGTCAAAGTGGTGAACTTTTTTTGTTTTGTTTTGTTTTTGTTTTTGTTTTTGAGACACAGTCTCACTCTGTCGCCCAGGCTGGAGTCCAGTGGTGCCATCTTGGCTCACTGCAACCTCCGCCTCCCAGGTTCAAGCGATTCTCCTGCCTCAGCCTCCTGAATACCTGGGATTACAGGCACCCAGCACCACGCCTGGTTAATTTTTGTATTTTTAGTAGAGACAGGGTTTCATCATGTTGCCCAGGCTCATCTTTAACTCTTCACCTCAAGTGATCCACCCACCTCAGCCTCCCAAAGTGTTGGGATTACAGGCATGAGTCACCACGCCCAGCCCCAAAGTGGTAAATGTTACATTATGTAAATCTTACCACAATTTAAAAATCCATAAAGCATGTATTAGAAACATTCTTGGCATGTAGAAGATGTTGTATAACTGCCTGCTGTCTTTAATGATAAGCTCTTTAAAGGAAACAGTGATTGAGTGATATGACAAACTGCCAACTATGGGCACAGAGTTACTTTTAGGGGGACAAAAAGATACTCTAAAACTAGATTTTGATGAAAATTACATAACCATATACTAAGAAAAATTGAATGTTACACTTCAAATGGGCTTATTGTAAAGTGTATGAAATACATCTCAATAAAACAATTAAAAGAAAAACATTATATAAGGTTACTATTAAATAAATCATACTAAAAAGTACTAAGTACTCAAAACTCATGACTTCTAAATTGTTTTACTACATTTTACTGTTACCTATGCTCTTGAAGTCATTTACTGCATCGTGTGTGTGGTGAAAATACTATATAATAACGTGTTCCCCAACTCCACATTCAGTGATCTCATATTTATAACTTAAAATTGCTCAGGGTACCACTATTTACACCATGGAAATAGACATTCGCTACAAATCCAGGTGTCATTTATTGCTTTATTGATTGTCCCGACTTAAGAAAGTGGGGTAGAAAATATTAATTCAGGCCAGGCGCGGTGGCTCACGCCTGTAATCCCAGCACTTTGGGAGGCGGAGACGGGCGGATCACCGGAGGTCAGGAGTTCAAAACCAGCCTGGCCAACACGGGAAAATCTCGCCACTACTAAAAATTCAAAAAAAATTAGCCAGGCGTGGTGGCTGGTGCCTGTAATCCCCGCTACTCAGGAGGCTAAGCCATGAGAATCGCTTGAACCCAGCAGGCGGAGGTTGTGGCGAGCAGAGATCGCACCACTGCACTCCAGCCTGGGCGACAGAATGAGACTCCATCTCAAAAAATAAAATAAAATAAAAAGGAAACATTAACTCAAATTCAAAAGTGTGTCACTCTACAGATGCTACATTATGAGTAGCAGAAAAAAACTGAAATATTTTTTAGTATTTTAAAACCATTATCCAATTCAGTAAAGAAGGATAAGTGAAGTTCTGACATATGTCTTATTTTGTTTTCGCCTTACTTCTTAATAAAAAAGAAAATATCAACCAATATTCATGTCGCAGCTACATACTGCAATTTTACACTGCAACAATGGTTTTGTAATGGATATAATAGCGCAGCAAAAATCAGAAGCATTTGGTAAAAACTGACTATCTCAAATTTCTAAGAAACAGTACTGTGTATACTATCCTTCTTCTTATTTGTAAATTATATGCTACCCATATTTCAGAGAAATAATAAATAATAAGCTGTGTGTGTACATGTATAGGTGCACAATTTGTTTGTTTGTTTTTCAGAGAGCCAGTTGTTAATCATTTACCAGCACACCACTGGCTGCTGATGTGTGTTCCAGAGTGAGACCACCTTGGGTCCTCAAACAGCCTTAACTGAGTTTCTTCCCTAGCTGCTGCTGCCCAAAGAAACATTAAGAGCAGGGTGCTCAAAGCTGCTGCTGGGAAGTGAGAATTTCTGCAGCCAAAGGTTGCACCTGCCCATTGAAGGTGGGAAGAGAATTACTGCAGCCTTATCTCCTTTGCTGAGAGCGCCTGCTAGCAAAAGACACTTCATCTTACTTTGCTTAATTCTTAGACAGCCAGTCACACTTGGTTATTGTTTTTAGCTTTACATACTAGTATTGAATTATTTTTATGGATGTTATTTCTCAATTAGTATATTCCCTGCAGACAGCCCAAGTCTTTAGAATTTAACTTCTCCTTGGCTATAATCGCTGCTGCCACAAGTACCACCTAGGAGCTGGTTTCATGTTCCTCTGGCTGCTCCTGCCCATGGGACCTTCTGAACAACTGCAAAAGGGACACCTCGCTTCCTGGTATGTGGTCACAGGTTGTGAGTATGACCCCAGATTGTCAAGAGGCATTCGCTGGACACCAAGGAGAACACACAGACACCTTCAACCATGAGTATCCCTTGGCGATCCTTGGGACCAACACATGTGAGTCCTTATTATGAAGGTCAGGAGCTGACCTTGCAGTCACTGTGCTCTCTTCCAGACTGCCCACCAGGCTCCCCGACTCATCAGCCACCTGACTGGGGGCAGCTAAAACAGTAACAGTGGGAACCACTGACGCTGACTGAGAGCCTAGCAAATGCCAAACTCTCTTCTAAGTGCTTTATATCTATTATCTCATTTAATCTTTAAAACAGCTCTTTGCGACAATTCCTATTATCCATTCCCCCTTTGTAGATGAGGAGACTGAGCTCAGAGAGATAAAATAATTTGTTCAAAGTCACATGCCTAGCTCCAGAGACTGTACTCTTATCTAGTACATTAATAATCCCTAATGGGTAACAACTTCACTCACCAGCGGCCTGAGGGCTCCTGGGTGGAGAAAAACTAAGTGGAGTCACAGATTTCTGATTCTTTAGTCTTCAGATACAATGAGGAGACTGAAGACCTGTAATCTCATCAGGGTCACAAAAGGAGTCAAGGCTTGACTGGCTGTCTCTTTTCTGCCTGTGAACTTGAGCTTATCCCTTCTAAGCCAAGGTTTCCTCATCTATAAAAGGAGGATAATAGTATCTACCTATGACAAGGGTTGAGTGATTGAATGATGTGCATGTTACATGGGAAAAGCAATGGCACTGACTTACAGGGTTGTTATAAGAATTTGGTGTAAATGCATTTAAAAAGCCATAAGCATTGCATGGTACAAAGTAAGTGCTGAGTACATGGTATCTGTTGATATCATCATCACTATCATCATCATTATCATCAACATCAACATCATCCCACCATCACCAACATTATCACCACTATCATTATCATCATCACCAGCATCACCAGCATCACCATCATCACCAGCATCACCATCATTATCGACATCATCATCACCATCATCATCACCATCAGCGTCATATCACCATCATCATCACCATCATCAGCATCTTATCACCATCATCGTCATCACCGTCATATCACCATCACCACCATCAGCATTATCATACTACCATCATCACTATCACCATCATCATCAGCATCAACATCATCACCCTCATCTTCATCACCATGATCATCATCATCATACTTTTATTCAGAAGACATTTATGTCTTTGTAAAAGATATGGGGTATGCCAGGCACATCCTTTGTACCACACAAATATTAGTCCTTCCTCTCCTTCCCAAAGGCATAGGGCTTCAGGTCTCATACACATCAACCTCTTACAGGCCCATTCTGGCCTCTCCCAGCTCTCATTCAGAGGCCCTTGCTATGGTAGAAAGAGCTACTTTCCCTTTGAAGAAAGAGCTTACACAAAATAATGCTGAGTTGTGGGTACAAACTCCTTCCTCTCTTCTGTCTCTTGGTCGTGTAGCTAACAATTTCCCTCCCCTTCAAGGCCTGGACCTGTAGGCCCTCTCCATCAGCCCAAGCCTGTCTCCACTGGCCATGGCATGTTTCATTCAACTGCACAGTGCCACACACACTGTAAGGAGAGCTTAACAGGAGCCTGTTGAAACCTAAATGTCTGATGACTAAGAGAACAGTTAAGTCAAGTCTGGTGCATGTATCTCCAATTATCAGGCAGCCATTATAAATGATGGGCCACTATAAATGATGGAGATGTGCTTTTGTTTTGTTTTGGTTTTTCCTGATAACTTGATCACAGCTGCTCATTTTTGTGCATATAGGTGCATTGCTGATGCTTTCCATATTGAGTTTAAGTGATAATTAAAATGACTTCAGAAAGATCACACTAGGATTCAGTATTGTAATTCAAAATCACTGTGTTCACAGGAAGGCATAGAAATGGCCTGATGTATGATAAATCTATGCCTAAGTCAAAAGAGCCTTTGTAATAGATATAAAACAATACATTCTGAGAGAGAAGACATTTTTGGATCATTGTATAATTAACAATGTTCTTCGCACTCTTAGTGAAACATAAAATAACAGTACATCTTATCAATGATTGATTGCATGACATATTTATAAAATACAGCATATGAGGCTTCTGTAATGATGTAATAATGTTGTCTGAAATACCTCAAATTGCATATATAGTAAGATCACAATTGGAAAAATGCAAAAAAAAAAAAAAAAGATATAGAAAAGAAAGACCAGAAAGAAAGAAAGGTAAAAGGTTAATGGAGCATGTATTTGGGAGGAGAATAAAGATGGAATCCTCTTTGGCTGGTGGAGGGAAGGGAATGCATTAATAATTTTTGGTCCATCACTCTTGAATTCAATTACCAAGTAGTTTGGATGATTTTTCCTCCCTACTCTGGGAGAGTATTTAGAATCGTTGGAATGCTGTGGAATACCAATGTTGGAAGCGTTGCCCCAGCATAAGAGAGCTCTACCTTTCTCCTAGATTGTGGGAAAGAGAAATCCTAGAAGCTGTGGCAAAAACAGTGGCCAAAGAAAAGTAGGAAACCAGAGAGGATGGAGAGGGAGCAAGAAGGTTCTTGAAAAAGCTCGTGCAGCTGAAGGTAAAGAGAGCGGTCACTAGAGGGAAGACAGAAGCCAGGAGCAGAGAAGTCCAGTGGGGTCAATCGGAAGGGATAGGTGGCCTGAAAAGGAAGGACAGGGTGAAGGTGACAGCAAGGCGAGAAGGCTGGAGGGGGAAATTAAAGCGAGTGAAGGTGGTGATTTACATTCGCTGCCAAATGTAACAGCTTCATCTATTTCTCCCCGCAGCCACCACCTACCCTTCCAAAGACAGAGAGTTCACCAAAATCTGGTAGAGGTTAAAAGGGCAGGTTTTGGAACCAAATTGCTTGTGCTGGAATCCTCTGCCTCAGTTTACTTGGAGAATGAAGAGAATAATGTTATTTATTATACAGGGTTGTTTTTACATGTAAAGACCTGTGAACACTGCATGGAGCAAATAAGTGTTCAATGCATGTTACCTGCTCATAATTGCTACCATCGTCGTCATCATTACTTCTACTTAGAAGACAATATTCATGTCTTTGATTGACTAATTTTATTTGAGATGGAGCCTCGCTCTGTTGCCCAGATTGGAGTGCAGGGGCGCCATCTCAGCTCACTGCATCCTCTACCTCCCAAGTTCAGGCGATTCTCTTGCTTCAGGTAGGATTAGAGGCATGAGCCACCAAGCCCGGCCCAATATTCATGTCTTTGTAAAACACTAAATAACTTTTGGATAAAGTGGGGGTGGGGGATAGATAAACATGTTTTAAATAGGAAGCACACAAAAGCAACAGGTATTAACCCATCGCCCCTTAAAGGGTCATAATGTCTATACCTAGTAATGCCAGCTGATAAAAGAAAAGCAGTTCTTGAAATGAATGCATCCTCCTTCCTGGTGAGGATGGTAGAGGGTGGGCTAGAGGTGGGAGGGGGTAGTAAGACTGATGGAATACCAGTGGTGGATAGCAAGGTGGGGTGCAGATTTCTGAGATCTCAAACACAGCTCCCCTTTCCTGTCCTTCCAACTTTTTAGAAATTGAGATGCAGAATTTCCAAAATAGCTCTATTTATAGCTGAGTGCCCAGTTCCAGGCAGACATTAAAGAAGTCCCACCCACATAGGCTTTGGAACAAGCCAGGGGTCACAACACACCCCATCAACACTTCAGTTGTGGTAAATGTGTCATCATTTCCCTGTCTTGATTTACCTGTCAGAAACAACAGCATTTGTTTGGCTCTAGAAAGCTACCTCGTAATTTGGAGGCTTCTGTTTTGAGGTTGCAGCTGCAAAACAATCTTCCAAATGTGGAGAGGTGGCAGAGGAGTTGCGGCACTCCTTCGGCCACACCAGTCTGCAGGCTGGCCCCAAGGTGACAGTCCAAGTCATCCTGCACACTTCTGCTGCTGCTCTCTGAACCCATGCTCCCCAAGGCAGCCAGACAGATCTTTAAAAAACATCACTGCCCTGCTTAATGCCCTTCAGTGGCTTCCTTTCTTCTTTTACAGTGAAATCCTAGCTGGTATCCACCACGATCCCCTATCCCATCCTATGCTAGCCATACGGGCCCCTTTCTTGTTCTAGCTAACAAAGAGGCTGAGCTCTTTTCTGCCTCAGGGACTCTGCACTTCCGTTCACCTTGCCTAGACTGTTCTCCCCCATGCAGCGCTTGCACTGTTTTTGATTCTTAAGTTCAAACATCACCTCCTTAAAATGGTCTTAGGGAAGACCTGTCTTTCCTCCTCCCCCGAAGTTGCTTCCACAAGGACCAGTTTAATTTCTTTAATTCCCTCACCATAGTTTCTATTTATCTTGTATATTTACTTGCTTACTTGCCTATTGTCTTCTTCCCCCGAATCATGGAAGTCCTGTTAAGTCAGAGGCCTTTTTGTTTTTGACTTGTTTATCATTTTATTTCAGCACTCAGCTCTGCAAGACATCCAAAGGATGACATGAATTAATTAATTAACCAGTGAATGAATAAATTAATCAACCAGTGAATGAATAAACCAGTCAATTCATGAGTGAGTGAATGTACCCTTAAGCTTCTTGAGTCGGGGAAGACAAGAACTTTATGGGTCCCCCTCTCCTGACCCCCAGCTTCCAGAGATGTTAAGAATGTTATGGGTGTTTTTTCTTGGAAGGAGAAGAGAAAACCAGGTGAGGGCTGGAGAGGAGGGGATGCAGGTGACCATAGCATTACCCCAAGTTGTGTAGGACCCCAGGGGCTCACAGGGTCCTGAAGTACGAGAACCATGGCCACACCATTAATTTATTTCAACACTTGAGAAAAAGTATGCATATGGCTTCTACTGGGTACTGCCATTGACTACGTTCCAGAGATGTTGACACAGAAGACACAACACTAAACAAGAAAGGGCTTGGTCTGGTAGCTTTTCATTATTGCTTTGTGGCTGCAATTCAGAGCTTCTGTTTTAATCTATAGCAGGAAGAGTAGAGGTGGCAGAAAGTGTTACATCCACCCAGTCCCAAAGGCCCTTCTCCTTCCCCTTTCCTTCCTTGGGGCCAGAGAGGGTACAGAATGAGAGCCTCAGTCTAGATCCCACCTCTGCCACCAACGTGCTGCCTGGGACAAGAATGTCTCTCACATCCTGGTTAGGAGAACAAGCTTCTGAACCAGATGGGCTGTGGTGATCCCAGTCTCACCACTGATCAGCAGTGTGAACTGGGGCCCTCTGCTACGATTCCCTGAGCTTCAATTTCCTACTTAAAATGAAGTGGGTAATATACTCTATTCATAGACTTGTGAGGGTTAAACAATCTGTACAAAGAGCTGAGCACAATGCCTTGGACAGAGTGAGCAACTAATAACGTCAGCAATCCTCTGCAGTGGCAGAAACACTCTTTTCTGAGCCTTAATACCCCACTTTAAAAAAGAAGAAAGGGGGGCTGGGCACGGTGGCTCGTACCTGTAATGTCAAGCTGAGATGGAAGGATTTCTTGAGCTCAAGAGTTCAAGACCAGTCTGGGCAACACAGCAAAACTGCCTCTCTACTAAAAATAAATAAAAGTTAGCCAGGTGTGGTGGCATGCACCTGTAGTCCCAGCTACTCAGGAGGCTGAGATGGGAGGATCCCTTGAGCCAGGGAGGCAGATGTTGTACTGAGCCAAGATCATGCCACTGCACTCCCGCCTGGGAAACAAAGACCCTGTCTCAAAAACAAACAACAAAAAAGACAAGTTGGAGTCACATTTATGTTTTCCAATGGTGAGATATGTAGAAGAGAGAATTTTAGGCGATAGAGTGATCTCTATGAATCCCTTCCAGCTATAACATTCCACAAGTAGATTAAGCTCATTGGTTTTATTCAGACTGGTCATCCCCTGAAATAGATGGAGATCGGAAGCAGCATTTGGAGTGAATCAAACACATTATTGCCAAGGGGTGACCAAGGGGCGACATCCTATCCCTATCCAGCACCACCTTATGAGAAAATGAACACTGCTGGGTCAATGTGGGTGTCTCTTCTAGGAGGAGACGCCGGGGCTTTACGAGCTGGCGAACACAGTTCCCTTTCCATGAAAAGGACAGAAATGGCTCAGGGTTGGGGACGGTGGTGTGCTCTTTCGTATGAGTTTTTCAAGAGAAGTCTTCCTTCAGGCCAATCTGCAAACCTTCCCTTGAACTCAAACAGGAGGTGAGTAGATGGTAAGTGATGTTCCCATTTCACATACTGAGAAAACACAGCAGAGAAGCTGTAAGATAAAATGACTCTGAGACCACACCTTGAATTTCATACCTTGAATTTCTATTGCGTCGCTCTTCTGAGAAGCTTGGAACACTCACCCAAATTGTGAAATGACTTGGCCCCGTCCTCACAGTCATACTGAGACCAGGATTAGAGCCTGAACATGTGACATCCCCAGTCAACAACACATGCATCAATCATACTGAGGTCCGACATTATGTCAATACCGGCATATTTATTAGTTTGTGGTCTTGCTGTCACCTCGTTCCTTTACCAAGTGGTAAATCAGTTACGTGAAACCTGCCTTCCACCCAAGCGTGGACTGCTGGCGGCGTATAAGTGGTTACCAATCACCAGAGTATTGCGAAGAGCTCCACAAAGGAGACAGAGGGGATGGGAGGTTATTCAAGAAATAGGCTGCCTGGTATGGCTAGGAAATCAGGCACACCGTGATTTAACTATAAAGCTAACTGTGTGACTTGGGGTGGGGATCATCACGAGTTTGAACTTCAGACTTCCCATCCTTGGGATAGGCAGCCATAGCTACAGTAAAGATAAACTGTAAATTTCTTTTTTTGTTTGTTTGTTTTTTTTGAGATGGAGTCTCACTCTGTCACCCAGGCTGGAGTGCAGTGATGCGATCTTGGCTCACTACAACTTCCGCCTCCTGGGTTCAAGCGATTCTCCTACCTTAGCATTCTGAGCAGTTGGAACTAAAGGTATGTGCCACCACACCCAGCTCATTTTTATATTTTTTGTACAGACAGGGTTTCACCATGCTGGCCGGAATGCTCTTGATCTCTTGACCTCATGATCTGCCTGCCCCGGCCTCCCAAAGTGCTGGGATTACAGGCGTGAGCCACCAGGCCCAGTTGAAATGTGAGTTTCTATGCAAAGTGCCTATCCTAGTATCTGGCACATAATAGGTACTTATAAAATGATTATCTTCTTAGGTAAAGGCTTGGCACTCTGTGCTGGGGAGTCTGCCCTGGGGTCTTTTTTGACTATTGCAAAAATTAGCTTTCTCAGCACCCTGTACATGTCTCTGTGTTAATGCTTATTATACCACGCTGGGACTGTCAGTGTAAACAGCTGACCACTCAGTAGGACCAGGGGCCTCTTAGCAGCAGGCACGGTGTCTTTCTACGTCTGTATTTGCAATGTCTACTCTGTGCTGTCCAATACGACAGCCACTAGACACATCAGCTACTTACATTATTTAAATTACAAAAAATTAAACTAAAAGTCCAGCCCCTGGTCATACTAGTCATGTTTCAAGTGCTCAGTAGCTACATGGGGCCACTGTCCTGGACAACATCATCAGAAAGTCCTCCCTTTCTTTGTACAAATTCCTGTTGGATGGCATTGACACATGAGAGGCACAGAGGAAATGTCACTGTCTTCTAAGTAGGAAGGAAGAGATGAGAAAAAAAATACAGCCTCTGAAATACAGCCATTGAAATACAGCCATTGAACACTGGCATGATGGACCCTAGAAACCAAGAAACAATGATTCTGAAAAAATAATCACTGAAACTTTTCTGACCTAAACTTCATTCCCAATTTTCCTCGTTTTCATCACATTTATCCTAAAATTTCATGCAAAATCTGAAAACACACATACTCTGTAAAAACGAGATGCCATGAGTGGTATGGTTTGGCTGTGTCCCCACCCAAATCTCATCTCGAATTGTAATACAAGCTGTAATCCCCACATGTTAGGGGACAGACCTGGTAGGAGGTGACTGGATGATGGGGGTGGTTCCCCCATTCTATTCCTGACATAGTGAGTTCTCACGAGATCTGATGGTTTTATATGTGGTGGTTTCCTCCCTCCCTCTTTCCCTCTCCCTCCCTGCCCCTCTTGCCTGCTGCCATGTAAGGTGCACTAGCTTCCTTTCCACCATGATCGTAAGTTTTCTGAGGCCTCCCCGACCATGCAGAATTGTGAGTCAATTAAACCTCTTTTCTTTATAAATTTCCCAATCTCAGGCAGTTTTTTTTAGCAAAGTGAGACCAGACTAATGAAGTGAGCTAAACATCCATCCTCACTGCAAATCTGTTCATTCCATAAAGGTAAGTATGGCACACACTGCTGCTGCTAAACAGGTCATCATGTCAAGGTTTCCTAAACACTTTTCCAGGTGCTATTTATGTATCGTCATATTTAATTCTCATAATAACCACTGGAATCCCCATTTTACAGATGAGAAAACTGAGGAACAGTAGGTATGAGTTGACCCAGGTCACACAGTAAGCAAGTGTCAGAGGCAGGACTCAAGGTAGAGGGGCTTCGCATGAGATGCCAAGGTCCTATCCCAGCCACTGTGCTTACTGCCCAGTAAGACCCAAACCATCCCAACCACCGAGCCAAGCCAATGTAGCCTGTGCTGCTGTTGTTCACCCACAATCCTTAGACACAAAAGTTGTTTCTAGAGAAAGACTGGAAAACATCCTTCTGAGATGAATGCAGAATCATTTTTTTAGCCCAAGCCGTGCATTCCCTTCTCTCCCTTTTACTTCCCAGTATCTTCTAAGTTTGGAAGTTGGAATAAGGTTTTCTGAACTAGCCATGGTGTTATACTCCTATAGGTTTAAGACCATCTTTGGAACACACAGCTGTGTCCTGCAGAGAAAAATAAATAAATGAGGAACCTAGTAAGTGTCAGTCATCACAGGGTCTTACGTTTAGAGTAGTGATGGCCACTGATTGACCTTGTCTTTGAAGGATTCAAGCTCTTACAGGGGCTCATGATATACTATTTACCAACGTCCAATAAGACAGGGTTAAAAGGGAGGATCACATCCACTCATAGATTCAGTCGAAAGTAGTGGGCCAAAAGCCACTGCTCCATTGGCTAAAGGAAAAATAAAGTCACTAGCAATGATGCTAATGATTATTATAATAATACCCACCACTGAATGAACACCTGTCTCCTATGTGAACCATTGCTCGCACCATATTACTAAGGCTCCTGTCCCATCTATAAGAAAGACATTTTCATCCTCATTGGAGCAGGGTGGAGTTGTGGGGAGAGGTGGGGGAGTGAAACACCATGCCCTCCAAGGTTGTAGACGGGATGAGCAGTTTCAAAGCCCATACTCTCCCTTGATACCCCACCCCCCGGAGGGCGCTACAGTGACTTCTCTGTTTCAACAAGAGATGAGAAATGAGTCTGGGTATCTCAGTTATTGGAGTAGACAAGCCACAAAAGAACATCACTTTGGGGTAAAAGTCAGGCCCTGTTTTACTCATCGAAAAGTTGCCCAAAAACTACATGTTCGTGGGGGTGGGGAGGGGATGACACACTGTGATTCTCAAAGGCATTGCTGTGAACAGTCAAAACACTCATAAATTTCAAACCCACAAAATATTTTTGTTTTGTGATATTATTGGCCGGGCTGAATATAGTCCTGATAATCTTTCAGTTCAATGAACAGGCAGAAGAGAGGAGAGGAGCCAGGCAGGCAAAAGGAATTGAGGTATTTCAGGAACCAGACACTTCTAAAAATACAGCCACATTTGATGGAGTGAGTTGGTGACTGTGTCACTCTTCTTCTCCTGAGCCTGAGATGGCTCCCCACCCTCAGGAGTGAGGGCTGTGATGTCTCTCGCCATCTGCCCAACTTACCTACCTTTCTAGTTCTACCTGCAGCCCCTCTTCGAGCATATACCACAAATATCTGCTACAGGGGACCCCATGCTGTCCATGAGTGCTATGGGCAAGGGTGACGTTCCATTTGTCTTAGTGCTCTGTGGTAAACATCTGCTCAATAAGGGGATGGACTTGCAGAATGGGCATGTGATAGGAAGCACAAGGTCTCCTGGGAGCACCTCACAGTTCAGAACAATGCCATGTGCCAGGAATTGCCTTATGCTATCATATGTGCACATGTGTGTGTATGTGTGTGTGTTGGGTGGGGACATGTACAGCCTCCCCTCCCCCAACACAGACAATAGGTCTTTCAAGGAACTGCCCAGAGCCTGGGAGCACCTCACGGTTAAGAACAACGACATGTGCCAGGAACTACCTTATGCTATCTTATGTGCATATGTGTCGGGGGGGAGGGAGACACGTACAGGCTCATGCGTGTGCACACACACACACACACACACACAATGGGTCTTTCAAGGAACTGCCCGAAAAAATGACATGAGACACACCAACGTGGATTCCAACACCTATCATCATTCAGAACTCTTTTTTTTTTTTTTTTGAGACATTGTCTCGCTCTGTCACCAAACTGGAGTGCAGTGGCGCGATCTCGGCTCACTGCAAACTCCGACTCCCTGATGCAAGCGATTCTCCTTTTTCAGCCTCCTGAGTAGCTGGGATTACAGGTGCCTGCCACCATGCCCAGCTAATTTTTGTATTTTGAGTAGAGACAGGGTTTCACCATGTTGGCCAGGATGGTCTCCATCTCCTGACCTCATGATCTGCCTGCCTTGGCCTCCCAAAGTACTGGGATTGCAGGGATGAGTCACTGCACCCAGCCTAGAAGTAATTTTTAACAAAAATCTCCAGCCCTTCTTTCAGAAGGACCTAGAAGGGCTTCCTTCAAGGAACATGAAAAAATTAAGTTGATGTTGTGTGGACACCAACATACGCACATGCATCTTTAAACAGTGTGAAAGAGTCTCATTTCAGCCACATGCTTTCAGAGTCATGTTTTCAAATTCCATGAAGGGCCTGGGAAAACTGTGTTAAATTCCAATTCTGGATCTCCCATACAAGTATGCGAATGATGCCAACAAAAGTTAAATACAATAATCGTTTTGCAGCCAAGCTCCCTGTTCAGAACTCACATGCAAAGTACTGCCTGATCCCAATTAGTTCAAACTTGTTTTTGCTTCTCTTTGTTTGTCGCCTCCTGCCCACCTTCCAGGGACTCCTCATTTTGGGTTATTTGTTCAGACTTCAACTCCAGACACACCACTGTGATTTCGTTTTTAATAAACACTATCCAGTGAGTAGCGGAAAACAATGAGAGGCACCTGCACTCTATTATAACTTCTCATTCCACCCACGAGTGCGGAGCTATGAATAAGTGAGAGCCCCACTAGTCTAAGAATAGTAACAGCGTTTTCCCATCAACACAGCATCATCCAACTTCAGCTAACACAAGGGACAAAGTACCCTGCTGCCCGCCCCATTGTTTTAAATGAGGGAGGAATGTCCCGAGGGGAGCCAAATGTCTGCGCTCTGCAGCCAATGACTTACCCATGGGTGGGACCAGAGGATGGTCCATTCCAAGCTAGGAAACAGCTGAACATTCCTGAAATCTTAGGGATAGGGAGTGCTAATGACTGACAGTCCAGAAGCCAGAGCCAGAAGTTGTAGTAGAAGGAACATGGGGTGTGGAATCAGAGAACACAAACTCAGGCTCTACTTATTAATAGAACAAATATATATTAACTGCCCAACAAATGTTTAGGCACTGTTCTAGGGGCTTACGACACTGACAAAATCGTCAAAGTCCCCTGCCCTCATGAAGTTTACAATCTAGCCACTCACTAGCAACTGAGCAAGTTACCTAATTTCTTTTTGTTTGTTTGTTTCTTTCTTTTGTTTGTTTGTTTTGCTTTGGAGACAAGGTCTGCAAAACAGACCTTGATGCCCAGGCTGGAGCACAGTGGCATGATGACAGCTTTCTGCAGCCTCAGCCTCCTGGGCCCAAGCAATCCTCCCACCTCCACCTCCTGAGTAATTGGGACTACAGGCATGTACCACTGCACCCCATTATTTTTTTGATTTTTACTTTAAGTAGATACAAGTTCACGCTATGTTGTCCAGGCTGGTCTTAAACTTCTGAGCTCAAGCAATCCTCCTGCCTAAGCCCCACAAAGAGCTGAGATTACAGGTGTGAGCCACCGCGCCTGGCCAACTTACCTAGTTTCTTTGAGCCTCTGTTCCCCTCCTGTGGAATGAGCTAAAAATATGCCTATGCCCCAGTGGCTTGAAGCCTGGAATTAGCTAGTAGTAGCCATGCTGGTAATAACAATCACCACTTTTTTATTTGTTTGTTTAATCTCTTCCAAAGTATTTGTTACCTACAAAAGGAAAGGTAATAACTTCACACTGCAGAACCCAGAAGTCATCACATTAACCAAATGATCAAGATTAACATTTCCAAGAAGAATTACACGTCTACTGGAATCAACCTAAATGTCCACAAATGACAGATTGGATTAAAAAAAAAAGTAGTAAATATACACCATGGAATACTATGCAGCCATATAAAAGAATGCGATCATGTCTTCTGTGAGAACATGGACGGGGCTAGAAGCCATTATCCTCAGCAAACTAATGCAGGAAGAGAAAATCAAATACTGCATGGCCTCACTTACAAGTGGAAGCTAAATGATGAAAACTCAAGGACACAAAGAAAGAACAACAGACACTGGGGCCTGCCTGAGGGTAGAGGGGGAGAGGAAGGAGAGGATCAGAAAAATAACTATTGGATACTAGGCTTATTACCTGGGTGATGAAATAATCTGTTCAACAAAACTTTGTGACATGAAGTTACCTATATAACAAACCTGCACATGTACCCCTGAACCCAAAATAAACGTTAAAAAAAGAATTACAGGTCCAATTAACATTTCCAGTAAGAACACACATATACACTAATAATCCCTTGGTAAAATACACTGAAAGGGAAGTATCATTTTTGTACTATTCTTTTCAAAAAAATGGTTTTTATTGTAGTAAAATGTATGTAACACAAAATTTGTCATTTTAACTTTTTTTTTGAGAGAGAGCTAGACTGAACTCGTTAAAACTCACCTTTGCTGTGATCCAACTCTTATTTATTTATTTATTTATTTATTTATTGTGAGACAGAGTCTTACTCTGTTGCCCAAGCTGAAGTGCAGTGGCACAATCTTGGCTCACTGCAACCTCCACCTCCTAGGCTCAAGCAATTCTCCTGCTTCAACCTTCCAAGTAGCTGGGATTACAGACACCCACCACAATGCCCGCCCAATTTTTATATTTCTAGTAGAAACGGGGTTTCACCATGCTGGCCAGGCTGGTCTCGAACTCCTGACCTCAAGTGATCCGCCCATCTCAGCCTCCCAAAGTGCTGGGATTACAGGCGTGAGCCACCGCACCCAGCGCATTTTAAGCATTTTTAAGGATACAATTCTGTGGCAATAATTACACTCATGATGTTGAACAACCATCACTTCTATCTCCAAAACTCTTTCATCACCTCAAACAGTAATAACCACCTTTGAACATATATTTAGGTTGGGCATGCATGTTCTTCAACCTCAACAGAAGCTGGGGGTTGGATCACTGCAGTAGCTTCCTAACTGGATACCCTGTTTCAGTCTTCACCACCTGTCCCTTACCAATCCACGCAACACAGCAGCCAGAGCGATCTTTTCAAAGAGTAAGTCAGTTCCGGTCAGTTCTGTGTTCAAGACTATCCAAATGGATCTCCATCCCTTAAAATGCGTGCTCTGGCCAAATGCTAATTCTCTTCCCTTCATCCACACCTGCTGTGTTGCAGCTGGCTTACTTGCATGCCATGCCGGCTGACCTGAGGGCCTTTGCACGTGCGGTTCCTTCTGCCTAGAATGTTCTGCCTCCAGCAATCCCTTCCTTCATGTCTCTGCTCCAAATGTCACCTTTTTAGAGAGGTCTTCCTTGTACAGTCTCTATCAAACAGCACACATAATAATTCTTATGCTCCTCGCTCTGCCTAATTTCCCATAGCACTGATTAGCATCGGTGCCAACCGTCCACAGATGACGTCTCAGTACCAAGCCCATTTAGCATTGCTCGGCTTGGGAGGAAAGAGAGTTTCCCCTTTGCCAGCGGACGCCATGTCCAGCTTCGCCAGTAGAGGGCGCTGCAGGGACACTGGCGCAGACGGGTTCTGGTGCGAAGCTCCCATAGGGGCATCTCCCTGTGGGCGGTTCACTCCGGGGCGGGGGGGACGGGGCGGGAGTTTCCCGGCGCTCCACCCCTGCAGGCTGATTTCCAGAGACTTCCTTGGTAGGCACCTCCCACAGACGTCCTTCCCTGGCACCACAGAGAGGGGTTTCCCAGTGAGTCCCACCTTTATGGGGGCTTCAGCGAGAACCTTTCTGCCATCCAATGGGCCATGGCCCAGTCCAGATCTCAGTCCTGGCCCGTGGGGACCCCAGATTTGCTCTTTCCTGGGTGTACTGCCCCAGCCCCCATTGGTACTGGCTGCTCCCAAATCTGTATTCTTGGATTCTTTAGAGTTAATTTTTTTTTGTTGTTTGAGACAGAGTCTCACTCTATGGTCCAGGCTGGAGTACAGTGGTGCAATCTAAGCTCACTGCAACCGCTGGCTCCCGGGTTCAAGTGATTCTCCTGCCTCAGCCTCCCAAGTAGCTGGAACTACAGGAGCACACCACCAACCCCGGCTAACTTTTGTATTTTTAGTAGAGACGGGGTTTCACCATGTTGGCCAGGCTGGTCTCGAACTCCTGACCTCACTGATTGGCCCACCTCGTACTCCCAAAGTGCTGGGATTATATGCATGACCCACCATGCCAGACCTACTCTTCTTTATTTTATTTTACTTAAAGACACGGTCTCACTCTGTCACCCAGGCTGTAGTACAGAGGTGAGATCATAGCTCACAGCAGCCTCAACCTCTTGAGCTCAAGCGATCCTCCTGCTTCAGCCTGCCAAGTAGCTGGGACCCCCACATGCTCCACCACACACGCCCAGCTAGTTTTTATTTATTTTTATTATTTATTTTATTTTATTTTTTATTTTTTGTAGAGACAGGGCCTCCCTATGTTGTCCACACTGATCTCGAACTCCTGGACTCAGGCGATCCTTCCACCTTGGCCTTCCAAAGTGCTGGGATTACAGACAGGCATGAGTCACTGTGCTCGGCCTGATTCTCTTTACCCTTTAGTAGCCAAAACCCTGTTGTAGCTAATAATTCTTAATATTAAATCTTCCCTGTTAAAATTATGATATAGTTTCTGTCTCCTAACTGGATCCTGACTGATGGAGTAACAGATATGGTAAAAATAAATAAATAAATAAATAAATAAATAAATAATGTGGGGGGTGGGTGGGAGGGGTTACATTTGTTAATTACCCATTTTATCTCCATCTGTCACAGAATGCAAGCAAGGACTTTGCTTTGTTTACCACGATGTCCCCAATAGCTACAACATGTGCTTGACATGTTATAAGCACTGGATAGGAAGGAAGGAGGGGAAGAGAGGGGGCGGAGCAAGAGACATTGTGAAAAAGAGAAAGGATGGGGGAGGCAGGATGGATGGATGGATGGACAGATGGACAGACGGATGGACGATGGTGACTCCCCCCAACTCCCAGGTGGCATTACACGGGCTGTAACAGCACCTGGTATATAGTAAGCACTCATGAAATAGTCATATATGAATCTCTTTGCAGCCCTTACATAATTTCCATTTAACCTTTCCATCCTTCCACCAATTATTTGGAATACCAAAAAACCTCACTATCAAATGCCAGAGCCTTATAAAGATGGCCTTGTGGCCCCTGCGCCTACCGAACCCCAACAACTCTCTTGAAGAAAAATAACAACAAATTGACCAGAGACTGAAAAAGGAAAGTATCTTTGAACCAAACCTTCTGGTGCTTGTTTTTATTCTGATGCTCAAAACAGAATGGAAACCGTCCTCCTCCCCTACACCATGGCGCAGCGACAGCTTCCTGCTTACAAACAACCGCAGTGGCGGGTCATGCTCTCCTTTCTCTTTGATTGGAAAGCCCTTCAGGGTCAGTACCTCATTTCTGGTGTGAATATTCACTTTCTCGTTCCACAAAAAGACCCACCAGCAAACTGTGAAATGAGCATTTCACAAAAGCATAAAACACGCCGATAATTAAAACGCTGGGCAATTAGAGTGACAAACTACACTCCCCAATCTACAGAGTTAATTTCACAACCTCTGAAAATTATAAAGTAAAACTATTTAGAAATTAGGAAGCTCCAAAGCCTTTTTTTTTTTTTTTTTTTCTCGAGATGAAGTCTCACTGTGTCACCCAGGCTGGAGTGCAGTGGCGCAGTCTCCACTCACTGCAACCTTTGCCTCCCAAGTTCAAGTGATTTTCCACTCTCAGCCTGGTGAGTATAGCTGGGATTACAGGCGTGCGCCACCACACCTGGCTAATTGTTGTATTTTTAGTAGAGAGGGGGTTTCACCATGTTGGCCAGTGTGGTCTCAAACTCCTCACCTCAGATGATCCGCCCACCTCAGCCTCCCAAAGTGCTGGGAGTACAGGCATGAGCCACTGCACCAAGCCAGGAAACTTTTTTTTTTTTTTTTTTTTTTAACTCATCTATCACTTTTTGGCTTGCTTGAGATTTCACTCTCCAACTTTTTTCTACTGTGGCCTAGTTGCTTCAGAATCATACTGGCTGTACTTCTTTGCTTATAAAATAACCGACCCCCCGCCCCGCAGCCTAAAAAAGGGACAAAATCCCAAAGCCAAGAATTACAATTACCCGGTAAAACACATAATAAGAATACAATACAGCTAATGAAAGAGCACAGGGGGTGGAATACCAACCTCCCCAATGTAAATAACAACTGTCTCTTTCAATTAAATTTTCTTTTTACCTCAACTTCTAAACAGTACTAGAAGACATTAGCACAGTCCAAACTCGTGGTGCTGGAAGGTAATCATTAGCCAAAAGAAAGCAAAAATAGAACCAAAAAGCCATGTAAGTATCAAAAAATGGATGTTACTTTCTCCAAAGAAGATACACAAACGGCCAGGAGGCATGTGAAAGTACGCTTAACATCATTAGGGAAATGGGAATCAACACTGCAGGGAGGTAACACTTCACTCAGATGGCTATTCTATTTTTTTAAGTAAAATAAGTATTGGGTAGATGTGGAGAAACTAGAATCCTGATGCACTGCTGGTGGGAATGTAAAATGATGCGGCTGCTGTTGAAGACAGTTTGGCAGTTTCTCAAAAGGTTAAGCACACAGATACGAAATGACCCAGCAATTTCACTCCTAGGTATATATGCAGAAGAATCGAAAGCAGAGATCTGAATAGATATTTGTACAATGTTCATAGGAGTATTATTCAAACACACACACACAGATACACACACACTCACATAGAAACATTATTCAGCCATAACAAAGAAATTTTGTGGCAGGTGTGGTGGCGCAGTCATCTCAGCGCTTTGGGAAGCCCAGGCGGGTGGATGACTGGAGCACAGGAGTTCAAGGTCAGCCAGGGCAACATGGCAAAATCTGTCTCTACTAAAAATAATAATAATAAAAATAAATTTAAAAAGCCAGGCATGGTGGCATGCACCTCTAGCTCCTTGGGAGGCTGAGGTGGGAGGATCACTGAAGCCCAGGAAGTCAAGGCTGCAGTGAGCTTTGATTGTGCCACTGCACCCCAGCCTGGGCAACAGAGTGAGACCCTGTCAAAAATGGAAGGAAGGAAGGAAAGGAAGGAAGGAAGGAAGGAAGGAAGGAAGGGAGGAAAGGAGAGAGAGAAGGAGGGAGGGAGGGATGGAGGGAAGGAGAGGAGGGAAGGAGAGGAAGAAAGGAGAGGAAGAAAGAAAGAAATTTTGATATATGCTACAATATGGATTGACCTTGAAAACAATTTCATAGATGCAGAAAGTAAAGTAGGGGTTACCAGAGACCACAAGCTTGGGGAATGAGGAAGGGGCAGTTATTTTTTAAAGGATGTGATGAAAATGTTTTAGGTATAGGTAATGCTGATGGTTATACAACATTGTGAATATACTTAATGACTATGAATTTTACACTTATAAATTAAAATGATAAATACTAAGTTGTGCACATTTTGCCAAAATAAAAAAAGTAAAGGTCACAAAACCTCAGCATTAAAATCTGTAGAAGAGCTTGATCAGCCCTTGCTCTGAGCCTGTTCAGGCCCTTTTTTCAAACAAGTCTAACAAACTTGATTAACTGAATTCCTTGTCTTAAAAACTTTGGAGAGAGCTAACTCACAAGGCCTCTGAGTATGTTTTTCTTTTTTAGAGACAAGGAGACAAGCTCTCCCTCTGTCGCCCAGGCTGGAGTGCAACAGCACCATCACAGCTCACTTCAGCCTCCACCTCCTGGGCTCAAGCAGCCCCCCTGCCTCAGCCGCCTGAATAGCTGGGACTACACGGAGGAGACACGACATCCGGCTAAATTTTTTTAAGACATGGGGTCTTGCTGTGTTGCCCAGGCTGGTTTTGAAGCCATAGCCTCAAGCAATTCTCCCACCTCAGCCACTCCAAGTGCTGAGATTACAAGTGTGCTACCATACCTGGTCTCTCTCCTCTGCACATTTTAATAAGGCTAGCAATATACAGGAGAGATGACGAAGAGCAAGGCTTTCTACCAGCGCTAGGTGATTCAAGTTTACCTGGTGGAATCCTTTTTTGAGTAGCCCAGAAAAGGCCAAGGCACGCAGTATGTCCTGCCCCTGGCAAATGGAACCTGACCCAGTTCCCACCGACTATCAGGGGACGGTATGTGTGACCACACCTCTGACCACAAATCATTCACCCCATCCCACTCCTTTGGAACTGCTCATGTCATCTGTGTGCCTGGGCTCTGTAAACCTTTTCTGTGCAGACTTGGGTCTCTCCAGCTGTATTTCCTGGATCTAGTCATACTTTTGTTATACTTTCAAGTCACTGGGACCCCTGATCACCCCTCACTCCTCATACCAATGGGCATGGAAGCCAGGTAAATTTCTGCCTCCGCAATGCCTGTCCCACCCACTCTGTCCTCTCTGTTCCCTTAGGCTCCACCATCCCGGGGCAGGACAGAAATAGTGTGATGAGTTCTCTGACAGAGGTTGTGATTTTTGCCTCTGTTTTCTCTCCATGCCAGTCCCTCCTCGGCACAACTGCCAGAGTGAACTCATTAAAGCTCACCTTTGCTGTGATCTAACTCTTCTTTTTTTTTAGACAGAGTCTCACTCTGTTGCCCAAGCTGCAGTGCAGTGGCACAATCTCGGCTCACTGCAACGTCTGCCTCCCGGGTTCAAGCAATTCTCCCGCCTCAGCCTCCTGAGTAGCCAGGATTACAGGCGCCCGCTATCACACCTGGCTAATTTTTGTACTTTTAGTAGAGATGGGGTTTCACCATGTTGGCCAGGCTGGTCTCGAACCTCTGACCTCAGGTGGTCCACCCGCCTCGGCCTCCCAAAGTGCTGGGATTATAAGTATGAGCCACCGCGCCCGGCCCCGAATCTTACGTGGAAATTTCAGGGCCTCTCACCGGCTTCCTGAAGTCAGAGCAAAGCCCTCACCCTACTGTTCAACGCCTCTACCAGAAGGTCTCATCACTGTCCCTAAGCCCATCCTCTGCTGGGCTCTTTTCATTCCTGACACTTCCTGGACTTTCTGCCTTTGCTCGTGCTGGATCCTCTGCCAGGGATGCCTTTGTTCTCACATATCCCACCCCAATCCCCACACTGTGGGGCCACTGTGATCTGCAGCATCCTTCAAGGACCATCACCCCACCACATCCCTGCACAGCCACCACCCATCCTCTCCAGGCACTCATTTCTGAGATGCTGAGACTTCCCTTCCACTGTCCTGTTGGGCAGGGATCTGGGTTCTTGTCCTGTTCCTTCCTGCATCCCTCAACCATATCTTAAGTTTTCTGAAAGCTCAAAAAATATTGTAAGCAGATGTGTATGCCCTAAAGGCACAATGCAGATAATTCAACACTTGCGTTTTTAAACGTTATTTTAAAAAAGAACAACTGTTATATCCGTAGTAAACTCAACAAACCTTTGCTATGAGCAACAATATCAAATGAGATCAGACCTAGGTAAGTTGTTTACCGTGTTCAAGACACTGTGCTAGAAACTTTGCAAGCATTACCTCATTGAATCCTCACAGCCTTAGGAAGGAGGTACTAGGATTGCACCCATTTTGCAGATGAGGAAACTGAGGCTTAGACTGCCACTTGTCTTGGTTATCAAAGGTAATGTTGGAAAGCCAGGAATCAAACCTTAGCAGCATGGCTTCCAAACCCACCCGGGGCACGGCACATGTGAGCGAGTAACAGATGAAGGCCAAAGGAGAAATGTGAACACAAGAGGCAGAAAGCAGAGAACACAGGTTCTAGACAAACAGGTAACTGGTTTGGATGAAAACAGTCTTGATTTTACAAACCCACTCCCAGAAGAAGCACCTCCCTACCATACCAATTTCCCTTCCAACAAGAGGACAGAATGCCTCCAAGTGGGCCTGGAGGAGGAGGCCTCCTGTGTCAAGCTCACGGGGAATTAGGACTTGCCAGGTTCTGCAATGCTGACCAAAAGGCCATACTCACTGGACTGGGTGGCAGCTCCTCCCCACAGAGAAATTCTGGCAGGAAGGCGGAGCCGTTTAACAACACCCAGCCACATTTCAAAACAGGGTAGAGCCGGAAGACTGAAAACAATATGGCACCCTGTAACCTGCTGAGTACAGGAGAAACACAGTGACTTTTCGGCAAAAGTGGTGACACGATTTTTATCCTGGAGCACCAGCTGATCCTACTCAGATCAACACTTCTGGATCTCTCTGAGCAAATATTTCACATATCCTACCCAGCTGGTGCCACTCCAAGCATGATCTGGGCAGAGGCCCAACATGTATCCCAGCCCACAATAGATGGGCAGCGGGAGAGTGGGGCTTCTTCAGCTCAAGGGTGGTAAAGGAAATAGAAGAGGGTTTTGGGGCACTGGGGTGTACACAATTGCATACAGACTCCCCAAAAACTCTGCAGGGCAATTAGAAAGAGGAGAGCCAGCTCCACTATGCTGACAATTATGCTTCGGCTAGGTCTTAACTGAATGCTGGAGAAATTAAGTCAACATGAGATGGGTGAAAAGAAGAATCAAAAGGAATTGAGACAAAACTCGTGAATACCAAAGAACAACTTCGTGGAACAAGTATTTAATGAGTACCTAATATGTTCAGAGCACTGTGCTAGGTGCTGGGCATACAATGGTGACCAGGACAGATTTTGTTTCAATGACAGCAACTCGGCAGTGAAAAATACCTTAAGAATCAAAGAACCTGAGTTTGAGAGATTTGGAACAGAGTTTCATACTCTACGTAAAAAGCTGCATTCATGTTTCTCTCCCCAAAAAGTGCCTCTACCCCAAAGAGCCAATGCCTTTTTGGACTATAAACTGCTTGAGGTCAGAAGATGTGACCAGGCCACTACCTGGTAGATAGCAGGTATTCAATGAGTTCTGGATGAACAGAAACAAGTAAATGCTGTAATAAACATGTGAGGGTCGAAGAAGAAATCACATGGGAAATTGGAACATATTTTGAATTAATGAGAATGAAAATACAACATACCAAAATTTGCAGGATGCAGGTAAAGCAGTACTTAGAAGGAAAACTATCGCTTTGTAATAAACACAAATCAAGCCATACGCCAATTGCTTGAACAATGGTTTTCTGGCCCTTGACTGTAATGCTTTCAGTACTTCAGCTCCCTACCTCCACAGCCTACAATAGTGCTTTGGCACTGAGTAGGTGCTCAGGAAAAATCTGCTTTATTGCAATATGAATGTTCTAGTCTAAGTCCCAGAGTCGTACTCGGTTACCCCTCTGCATTTGGAGATCTATTGCTCATCTGGTCCCCCCACCAGGAAAATCTTCCCCAGCCTTTTGTTGTGATTGTTGTTTGTCGTTCTGTTCTCAGCCTTCAATAATAACACTTACCAAACTGGGTGTTAACTACTGTGAGTCCTTCAAAGTAGCGTAGCATTTAATATGCCTTAACAAGTAGGTGCTTTTATGATTCCCCATATTACAGATACAGAAACTGAGGCCAGAGAGGTTAAGTAACTTGCCCCACAATACACAGCTGGGATGTAGTAGAATTTGGACTTGAAACCAGACAGTGCAAATTCAGAGCTGCTGTTCTCAGCCACAGTGGATTCCTGCCTCCCAATTAGCTTAGGAGTAAGCTCCAACAGGCAGTCTCCCTGGGAAGCAACCTTCCTCTGTGCCCCCGAGCCCCCTGTGCCCACTGTTAGTACTGTGTCACCTCGACTCATGGCAGCAGTGTGCTGCCCTATGCTCTGAATTTTGCATTACAGGGGCTGGGTCGTATTGTCTTTGCAGCCTCACCACAGGCTGAGCACATAAGGAAGGCTCACTTAATGTCTATTCGACTCAGTGGGAGGTGGGGGCGGTGAGCAGTTCCCCTTCTAAAGTACACACGAGTCACCAAGAGACTCTGGTTAAAATTCAGACTCAGCAGGCCTGGGGTCAGTCAGGCCTGAGATTCTGTATCTCTAGCAAGCTCCCAGCAGATGCTGAAGCTGCTGGTTCATGGACCAAGCTTTGAGTAGCAAGAGGGTGGATGAAAGGGCACAGTCTTAAGACAGAGCTGCTGTAGGCTCTTGGCTGAGGAAATTCCTGGGTCTGTGATTTTGGTCAAATCAATTCACCACTTTTGACCTTGGTTTCCTAATCTATAAAATGGAAATGATTAGCCATATCTTACAGGATTACTGTGGGCAGTTACATCAGAGAACTTTAGTGAAAAGGCCAGCACAGAGTTGACACCAAATAGGAGTAATATTTCTTCAATCTAAGAAATTTTCATGACATTTACTTGTTGATTCATCCTCACTGTACAGTTTCTCAAACATTTCCTAGGTGGTCTTTGTCTTATGTATATAATTGATCCCCTTACACACTCACACACACAAGGAGATAAAGCACTAATGAACTAGTTAGTTTTAAGTTAGTCTATGTCGGGTCAGCTTTACTGCATGATTTCTCTCCTAAGTGTGTTGACAATTATCTTTCTCCTCACACCAAGGGGTTAATACCTAAATCCAAAAAAGAATGTGGGATTTCAAAGAGGACCTTGTAGTGCCACAAAGGAGAGCTTCAAAGCCAAGGAGGTATTAAGTGTTTCTTGTCAGACTCAACCGGGTGGCCCAGATGTCACAAAGAACCCAAACATGTCAGACGCCCCCAGAAACCAATCTCCTCTAGACCAGCGAGAGTCCTGAGGTCAAGAGCTGTGAGCCCACCACAAACCACAGGGAAACTATCAGGGTAGATGAGCAGAGAAAGAAAAGCAACAGACCAACCACCACAGATTTCAGCCAACACAAATTTCTCCCCGGTGACAATGGTGTGTTTGCTGGTCTGGGAGCCGAGAGGGCACTAAACAGGTAAACAAAACTAAATTAAAATGTAAATGCTAAAGAGTTCTCCCTGAAAACTCATCGTGTCTTTTAAATTTGTGGGTAAATGGGCCAGGAAAATCCAAACAGATTGATAAAGACAAGCAGATCCAACTTCTTGGAGGCTGTGCTTTCTGAACTCTTTTGCTTATGGTCTACTACAAACCTAGTCCAGAAAAGATGAGGCCATTAACTATATTTGGAAGAAAAAGAAAATGCAATAGTTCTTATAAGAACACAACAAAAAACAGCCCCTGCTCAGTCATTAGCCTGTAATATGGTTTGGCTCTGTCCCCACCCAAATAGCATCTTGAATTGTAGCTCCCATAATTCTTACGTGTTGTAGGAGGGGCCTGGTAGGAGATAACTGAATCATGGGGGAGGGTCTTTCCTGTGCTATGCTCATGATAGTGAATAAGTCTCATGAGATCTGATGGTTTTATAAAGCAGAGTTTCCCTGCACAAGCTCTCTTCTGTTCTCTGCCACCACGTGAGATGTGCCTTTCCCCTTCCATCATGATTGCGAGGCCTCCCCAGACATGTGGAAATGTGAGTTCATTAAACCTCTTTCTTTTGTAAATTGCACAGTCTTGGGTATGTCTTTATCAGCAGAGTGAAAACAGACTAACGCAGCCTGTAATGCTCTCCAGGCATGAGAGGTATTCTGCCTCAAAGAGTCTCATGTCCCACAGCAGCTTTGTTCCCGGAAATCAGGAGCTTGAGACAAGCCATCTGATGCTGACTGTAGGACTTGGCTGTGAGCTCCAAAGACAAGGGCAAGTACCTGTTCTTGGAGAGGAGACACAGACACAAAACCCCAAGTGCATTGTGGGCATCCTCTCCTGACTGTGTGATTGGGAATAAGCTTAGGTTTGAGGAGTGTGTTGGGCTGAGTAATGTTTCTTGCTGAAGGTGTCTAAGTCCTAATCCCACCTGTGAATATGTTAGCTTGCACGATAAAATCAAATGCAAGTGTAATTAAATTAAGGACCTTGATATGGGGAACTATCCTGTGATATGGTTTGGCTGTGTCCCCATCCAAATCTCATATTGAACTGTAGCTCCCACAATTCCCACATGTGGGAGGGACCCTGGTGGGAGATAATTGAATCACAGGATCGATTTATCCCATATTGTTCTCATGGTAGTGAATAAGTCTCATGAGATCTAATGTTTTTATAAGGGGAAACTCTTTCACTTGGCTGTCACTCTCTCTTGTCTGCTGCCGTGTGAGATGTGCCTTTTGCCTTCCGCCATGACTGTGCACCCTCCCTAGCCACACGGAACTGTGAGTCCATCAAATCTCTTTTTCTTTATAAATTACCCAGTTTTGGGTATGTCTTTATCACTAGTGTGAAAACAGACAAATACATCCTGGATGAGCCTGGTGGGCCTGATGCAATTAAAAGGGTTATTGTAAGAGGGAAGCAAGAAGGTCAGAGTCACAGAAAAAAGAAGGGATAGTGAAAGCAGAGATTAGAGTGCTATGGGCATGAGCTGAAAAATGCCAGCAGCCTCTAGAGACTGGAAGATGAAAGGAATGGACTCTCCCCTAAGGCCTGCCAACATTTTGATTTTCACTCCATAAAACTCACTCTGGAGCGAAACCTTCAGAACTATAAGAGAAGACATTTGTGCTGTCTTATGCCTCTGCATTTGTGCTAACTTTTTACAGCAGCCATAGAAAACTACAACAGGGAGCATACAGTCTCACGTTCAAATTCCAGCCCTGCTTCTTCCAAATGGATGATTGTAGGCATGCAGCTTAACATCCCTGTGTTGCCCTTTCTCATCCACAGATTGAGAATTCTTTAGAGGATTAGTTTTAAGGATTCAATGAGAACCTAGGTTTGTGCCCGAGACATGGGCAGGCTCACCCACTGCTCCTTGATGACACTGTATGTCAAGAGGCTTCAAGGGCAAACACCACCAAAAGCCTCACTGGCTTATTTTAACTCAACAGGCTCTCACTGCTTCAGCAGCAGTGAGAGAAGAAAAAGCAGAGAGAGGGTAGAATAGAAAAAGAAACAGAAGAATATTTTCTGTGCCTTGCCTGGCTCTTTATGGCAGACAGTGCACACTTACGAATTCATTTCTCACCAAGCATGGCATCCTGTTATTTCCCTGCCATGCCCACCTTCAAAACATCTTGGCATTCACCTGAAATGGGTTCCCAGCTGATTACCCTGTTCTAACACTTCTCCGTGTAATCTTCCACCACTAAGCACCACATATAACTTCACTGAAAAAATTGCACAGATCAGCCAGGAATCCCTAATTGGCAACCATATACAACTTGTACTACCTTAAATCAAAAGTGGGAATATAGTGACCCACAAAAATAGAAAGGGAAGTTCCAGGTTCCTGCTAGACATCAGGAGCTTTGAATTAAACACACCTAAAATATGCCCTGGGTTTTGTCTGTGAAAGTTTTTTGTTTTGTTTTTTGTTTTTGTTTTTTGTGTTTTTTTTTTTAATGCAAAATAAAATGCTGGCTTGGGAAGAAGATTCTCTTCCAAATCTTGAACACAAAATGTTCAAATGGTTAGTGATACAAATATGGCAACTGAGATACATCCTCCTTATAGCAAATGCTAATGTCTTGCATACATCATTGCCCTTAACCTTCTCACCACCCCAGTGAGTATAAATTTTTATCTCCATTTATCAATGGGCTCAGAGAGGTCAATCAAGAACACACAGGGAGGAAAGGGGACACGATTGGAACCAAAGCCAGAGCTCTTAACCTCCATGCTGTAGAACGGGAAGGACAAGCTAAAAAGAAACCATCCACGGTTGGTAGTTTCTGCCATGCAGAGGTAGTGCTTGGAATTGTGTTGAAAAGTATAGATAGTGGCATTACGACAGTGGTATTACAAAGGGAAACACACTGGGGGAAGCCTGCTTCCAATCTGTGGTAATAAACATGCCTAACCAATTTATGGATGATTAAGGTGGCTCCTGGACCCTGCATTAAATAATTTTGGTGACACAGTTATTATTCCCTTTGTCTTGCCCAATTAATCTACTTGCAAAAGATCTTGCTTTGGTTTTTAAAACCTCTCTACAAGTGGCTCATCTTCCATTTGCCCAAAGAGAACACAAGCATCGGGCTTAGAGTATTCTCTGGTAATAATAGCTACATGGAATTACTATAGTTCTATTTTCTTTGTCTATAGGTTTATCTTCATCTATATTTGGGAAATCATATTGATCTTCCCTTTATGATGGAAACAGAACATTTCCTTTTAAAACAAAATTAATGAATCTATGAATTGATTTAAAGAAAAATTTCAACATTAATTAGATCTTGAATATTTTAAATATTAATAATAATAGGGGCACATTGTGAAGGTGGGGAAAGATTGACAGAAGTTTGAAAAAGAGCATCCTGGCTGATGTGATAGAAGGTCAGTGCTGTGGAATCAATGTGTCCCCCCAAACTCATATTTTGAAACCCTAATCTCCAAGGTGATATTATTAGGAGGGGCAGCCTTTAGGAGGTACTTAAGTCATGAGAGTGGAACCCTCATGAATGAGACTGGTGGACTTGTCAGAAGAGGCTGAAGAAAGATGATCTCTTCCTCTGTCGTGTAAGGACATAGCAGGAAGGTCGCTATCTGTCAACCAGAAAGATGATTTATAGGAAAATTTATTTACTTATATAAATAAATAAAAATGGATTTATTTATATAAATAAAATGTGTTTATTGATATGAATAAATAAAATGTGTTTATTGATATGAATAAATAAAATGTATTTATTTATATAAATAAATAAAATGTATTTATTTATATAAATAAAACGTATTTATTTATATAAATAAAACGTATTTATTTATATAAATAAAACGTATTTATTTATATAAATAAAACGTATTTATTTATATAAATAAAACGTATTTATTTATATAAATAAAACGTATTTATTTATATAAATAAATACGTATTTATTTATATAAATAAAAACGTATTTATTTATATAAATAAAAACGTATTTATTTATATAAATAAAAACAAATGTATTTATTTATATAAATAAAAACAAATGTATTTATTTATATAAATAAAAACAAATGTATTTATTTATATAAATAAATACAAATGTTTTTACATACATCTCTCGAAATACACCACCTGCTTTAATACGGCACTTTTAGAAGAGTTAACTGGGTTAAATGTTTAAACCCCAACTACCTGTAAAATTTAGCTGTCTCAACAAGCTCGTGCAGCCAGGGTCCTAGATGGTATTTGTCAGGCAAACACATCACACCACTAACTGATGAGGCAAGAGGTACAGAAGCAACAGACAGCGTCTTATGTACATTTGCAAAAGCGCAGCTCCCTCTAAATGGTGGTCATGCTGGGGTGCTGGGGTAGGTGGTAAGAAAGTAACAATTAACTCGTTTTCTTACCTAATGCTGAACAGTCAATGGTTTAGACTCTTTGAATGGGCAGTTATCCACTGTTGTATAACAAATTATCCCAAAACTAAGTGGGCTGAAACAATAATTAACTTTTATTGTCTCGCACAAGAATTTCTGTGGTGCAGAAACCTGGGAGCAGCTTAGCTCGGTGGTTCTAGATAGGGGCTCAAATAAAGTTCCAGTCAAGATTGCAGCAAAGGCTGCAGTCACCTCAAGGCTTAACTAGGGCTGCAGAATCAACTTCGAACGTGGTTCACTCACATGGCTGTTGGCAGGAGGCTCAGTTCTTCTATACGGGAATGCTTGAGTATCCTCCCAACATGGCAGCTGGCTTTTCCTAGAGTGATTGATCCACATCAGTAAGGCAGAAGCCTCAATATTTTTATGGTCTAGCCTCGTAAGTCACATACTCTGATGTCTGCAATACCCTATCGATTACACAGGTCAGTAGTATTAGGTGTCCGAGAAGACTATGCTGAGACATGGCTACCAAGAACTGAGAATCACCAGAGGCCACATTCCCCAACTTATGTTTGATTCTTTGTCCACCACCTTAAAATTAGATATAGTAGTTGCTTAATTGTAGTTTAATGGAAGAATGAATGAACAAACAGGGTGAAACAAAGGAGTGTAAAAATGCTAGAATTTACCCAATCAGGACACAGTGTCAGTAACCAATGAAACTCTCATAGGAATATCAATAAAGCATTCTCAGAACACTAAAAATAATTCCTTCTTCCAACTTTTCTCGTGTTTTTCAGTGTGTTCTGGCTAAAGTCCATCTCCTCATGGTCTAAGGTAAACTACTGCCTAATGAATCTTTTTTTGGAATCCCAGACTGAGGGAGCTTCAGAGCTTCCTGAATAATGTTTAAGAGTCCTCTGGAGTTCTGTCCTATCTCAACTGCCTTCAACCTGGCTCCCAAAGCTGCTCATTTTATTGATTTTTTTTTTTTTGGTTTCAAATACACATTAGATAAACCCAGTTTTGACAGTGAACAAAACTGTCTACCAAAATGACATCTACTTCTGCCACTTTAAGCAACAGGGCCAGCTGGAAAGGGAGAAAAAGCGTATGTGTCAAAGATCCCTATTAGCCAGAGGCAGTACATACTAGAAATTCAAGTCTCTAGGATCCCCGTTCGTGTTTTATGTGCTCTCTCCTCCCCTTTCCATCATTCTTCCCTTTTTCAAATAAAAGACCGAAGATGGGGTGAATTCTGAGCCTTCTCAAGCCTCAGAGTTCATACATGAGGCCTTCTCTCCAAGAGACTTGGTCATACAATCAAAAAGCCATCATTTCTTACAGGCCTCTGATTTGCCAAAAAACTGTCTCCTTGGCATGTGTTCTTCTCATCATTGCATCCTGACAAAAATCCTATGAAGTTACAGTAATTATTGATATGACTGGTGCATAGAGGAGGAGAAAAATCTGGGGTGGTCACTTGTAGACCCAAAGCTATTAAATGGTGAAAGTGAGAGTGGAACCAGGTATGTTTTGGTAATTATCCCCATGCCCCTTTTCAGGAATAATATTCGGCATATTTAATAGCGGGTACTGAACTATCAAAATGGGTATTTGTCATATGGCCCTGGTGCAGGATCCTGAGGCTTCCTCTCCCCAGCCAAGGCAGGTGATGTTCCTCCAGGTGACAAATCACACAGGAATCCCAGTGGGTGTGTGGCACTGAGAGGCTTCGGGCAGGGCTATTTACTAAATAATGTAGAATTATTTGATATTACAACACCAGGATACAGCCACTCTGGCAGGTACTGACTCAAGAACATCTTTGCTACTCCCTCATCATCATGCAGCCTTAAATTAATCAGTATCACAAGACCCCATCATCCCAACATGTAAGATCATGGTCCAGGGGAATAACAACAAGGCCTGCTTTACCTGGACCAGGAGTCCTGGGCTACCCACTGCATTTTCTATATTGCCTTCTCCAAATGTACAAGACGTTCTCCAATTCCTGGAATTAAATCCTTCAAGGAAGTGAGTCTCCTTTTTCCAGTGTTTTTTTTTTTTTTTTTTTTTGATGAAACCATTTTTTTTTCCTTTCACTTTAAGTTCTGGGATACATGTGCAGAACATGCAGGCTTGTTACATAGGTGTACATGTGTCATGGTGGTTTGCTGCACATATCAACCCGTCATCTAGGTTTTAAGCCCTGCATGCATTAGATATTTGTCCTAATGCTCTCCCTCCCCTTTCCCCCTTCCCCCAGACAGGCCCCGGTGTGTGATGTTTCCCCCTCCCGTTGTCCACGTGTTCTCATTGTTCAACTCCTGTGTATTCTTTAATAGTATAAATGGCTGGCTCTTTGTGGACAGCATTCTCTTCCCTGGGCACAGCAGTACCACCCCTGCAGACAATGGACAGTGCAGGACACAGCACAGACTGTGAGTAAGTTGTCACCCACCAGCTGAGGTAGTACAGCTCCCAGGCCCAACAGTGCAGATCTATAAGTAGAGGCCTCAGAGGTCATCTCATCCACATTGTCAAACTCAGCAACTCTGGTGATGGAGAAGATATCTTTTTTTCTTATTTCAAGAAAACCAAATAAATGCACTGCATAACCAAAGCCATGCCTTTATTTGTGTCAAGGCTGTACTTGCTAATTAAAATGCCCAGTTTGCATGCTTTTTTATATAATTAAAACATCCAAAGGCTGCAACTGGTTGATATATGAGAAAATGAATTTTTATTTAATAAATACCATTTATTTGGAGAGAAAAACAAAAACAAAAACAAAAAACCTTAAGAGCAGGAAATCCAGGAAGGCGAGGAAAAGAAAGTGGTAGGTACTAAGAGAACATTGGCTTTCAAATCCGGTGCCAACCTCTTCAAAACCCTGATCTACAAATTCATAATGACCTAGTCATTCATTCATTCACCAGTTCAATAATAAGACACAGGTACATACTAACTTGCACAGTGACCTTAGGCGGTCTGAAATCAGCCTGAATGCCTTCTTCTTGAAACTCACTGAGTGCTCATCAGTGGCCCTTAAGGAAGAAGGAAGCAAGAATCTCAGGAAGAGAAGTGAGGCATCCTAAAGTCCATCCTCACCGAGTGAAGACAGAGAAGATGGCATCCCCAGGGACCAAGTTCTCTAGAGAAAGAGCTGCCACAGAGCAAAAGAGAAATGCCTGGCCGAATCCATTTATAATCACAATCTAATAATACTTAGCAATGCCCAATGGGATAAGCCTAAAGAAAATTATGAGAGTAATTACAAGAGTTCACATTAATGATAATTTAATAATCATTCTCTTTGGCATATCTCTTTTCTTGAGATGGATATATTGGATTGTGTTAGACAGAATTCCCCTGTTTCTGCCACTTAAAAGCCATGTGACCTTGGAATAGTCTCTTCAATTCTATGCTTCCTTAAGTTTATATATACATATACATATATATATATATATATTTTTTTTTTTTTTTTTTTTTTTTGAGATAGGGTCTTGCCCTGTCACCCAGGCTTGAGTGCAGTGGTGTGATCTTCGCTCACTGCAGCCTTGACCTCCCAGGCTCAAGCAATCCTCCCACCTCAGCCTCCTGAGTAGCTGGGACTACAGGTACATACCACAATGCCCAGCTAATTTCTGTTTATGTTTTGTAGAGATGGGATTTCACGATGTTAGCCAGGCTGGTCTCAAACGCCTGGGCTCAAGCAAACCACCTGCCTTGGCCTCCCAATGTGATGGGATTACAGGCATGAGCCACTGCACCTGGGCAAGTTTTATTTAAGAAGGCTATAATGCACTAAAACTCTGCAGCAATATTTGCTGCAACAAAGAAAATTGAGAAGTATCTTAAGACACAGGGATGACTGGTCCTCCCAACCCCAATACTCTTCTTGCTCATTGTCTTTGTACCTGGATGATGAAATGAGAGTTGCCTAAGAGGTTCTTTCTTTCTTTTTTCTTTTTTGAGACGGAGTCTCACTCTGTCGCTCAGGCTGGAGTCTGTCGCCCAGGCTGGAGGGCAGTGGTGTAATCTCGGCTCACTGCAAGCTCCGCCTCCCGGATTCACGCCATTATCCTCTCTCAGTCTCCAGAGTAGCTGGGATTACAGGCGCCTGCCCCCACGCCCGGCTAATTTTGTTTTTGTATTTTTAGTAGAGACGGGGTTTCACCATGTTAGCCAGGATGGTCTCCATCTCCTGACCTCAGGTGATCCACCCGCCTCGGCCTCCCAAAGTGCTGGGATTATAGGCGTGAGCTACGGTGCCCAGCCCCAAGAGATTACTGAAATCACTGCCTCTATCCTGGAAGAACCAGGCGGACAAACGGCCTAGAATTATCCCCATTGATATTTAAGCTGGAGTGTGCCGTTGCTGCTGGTGGCACCAAGCCAAGATGGGACCAGGACAGATTTAGATCAGGAAGCCTGACTCCTGGAATTCCTGGCCAGCTACGTAAGGCGGCTCGCCAGGCCATTTAAGTAATTATGTCATTAAATTTATTGGACACTACTTATTTCATAAAGTTGTGGTGAAGACTAAACAAGACAGGGCATATAAACTCATTAGCACAAAGCAGGGCTCCATAAATGCTAAACCATTCTCAGGGGAAAACAGAAGACAAATGTTTATCTTAAAGAATTTTATCATGATTTGAAAGTGAGTTTAAAAATCTGCTGAACCTGTTAGCTAAATCATATTAGAAAGAATATTCTTGGCCAGGCATGGTGGCTCACACCTGTAATCTCAGCACTTTGGGAAGCCTGAGGTCAGGAGTTAGAGACTAGCCTGGCCAACAGGGCGAAATCCCGTGTCTACTAAAAATACAAAAATTAGCCAGGTGTGGTGGTGTGTGCCTGTAATTCCAGCTACTCAGAAGGCTGAGGCAGGAGAATCGCTTGAACCCAGGAGGCAGAGGTTGCAGTAAGCTGAGATCGCATCACTGTACTCTAGCCTGGGCAACAGAGTGTGAGACTCCGTCAAAAACAAAAAGGAAAGAAAGAATATCTTTGTTTTAACCTGATAGTCTCTAACACTGACAGACAAAATATTAAAGAACATTTACCAATATTCCAAGTCACTCAACTACTTAAAGGTATATTTTCAGTATGCATCCAAGTGAATCACTCAAAAGCAGGCATTGTACAAGAGATACTCTTTTATGGATTGAGACAACTGATTGATTATTTAAAACAAAGACCAAGTTTTACCAATGTTAGAATTTATGTTCACTTCTGTGAGTGAATTTTGTGTCCTCTCTCTCCTCATCCTCTTCCTTCTTATTTAAAGAAAAATGCCAATTCTCTTTAGAAGTATTGTGGCAGCCCACTTCCACGTGAGGCACCAGAAGAAAGACACAGTTGGGTTATTCATTTTCATCTGGGTGACCACTCTGCCTCCAGTCTTACTCTAAAATGGGAATTAATTTCTTTCTTACCTTCCCTCCCTCCTTCCTTTCTTTTTCTAGAATATCCTTTCTCTTCCTTTTCTCTCTCTCTCTTTCCCTCCCTCCCTCCTTCCTTCCTTCTTTCCTTCTTTCATCACAACATGTCTACATGTTGGTAAGGAACTGAACCTACGTATTTTTTAACTCTGCAGAAATGGCTTTCTTGAAGTATTGTTTAATATCAAACTCTATTTTTGTATCTACATAAATATAAGGCATGCATGACTGATAGAAGAATGTTTTGTTATTTTTAGTAAACTGTTTTAAAATGCTGTATCACCTTGTCTTTTTATATGAGTTTTGGGTCTTTACATGTATATTTATATACAAACATATGCATATATATATATATAATCTGATAAATATATATATAACCTGATAAATATATATATATAATCTGATAAATTCTTACAATTATGTTGCAGGACAGAGGTGTGTTACTATACATCTCTGTTTCTTTTTTTTTGGTTGAAAACTCTTTGCTTTTGACTCCCAGGAAACCCAGCTAAATTTAATGCTAGATGTCAGAAATAATTCATAAAGTTTCCAGGTATATTTATCTCATATCTTCTTCTAACTAATTTCTGATACGTAGTTCGAAACATAAATTAAATACATCTGTCTTTTATATGTAGTGTACTATTCCCTTTTGAGTCAAATTCTTTTTGGAAGTAGGAATGGTTTCAACTGTTTGAAACAGCACTCTTCTCTTTTCTCTGCAACCTTGTCCCTATGAAAAATAAATTGGAGATTTCTCAAAGGTCTAAAAATAGAATTACCATTTGACCTAGCAATCTTATTAGTGGGTATACATTCAAAGGAAAATAAATCACTCTACTAAAAAGACACCTGCACTCACGTTCTTGGCAGCACTACCCACAACAGCAAAGACATGGAATCAACCTAAGTGCCCATGAATGGTGGATTAGTTAAAGAAAATGTGGTACGTATGCACCATGAAATACTACACAGCCATAAAAAAGAAGAAAATCATGTTCTTTGCAGCAACCTGGATACAGCTTGAAGCCATTATCCTGAGCAAATAAATGCAGAAACAGAAAACCAAATACCGCATGTTCTTACTTACAAGTGGAAGCTCAACAATGGGTACACATGGGCATGAAGACAGGAACAATAGACTCTGGGGACTTCAAAAGGGGGGACTAGGGAGGGAAGGAGAAAAGGATTGAAAAACTACCTATTGAGTACTATGTTTACTAATTTGGGTGATGGGTTCAATTGAAGCCCAAATCTCAGTATCTTGCAAGATATCCATGTAACAGACCTACACATGTACCCCCCGAAACTGAAACAAAAAATAAAAAACAAAATAAAATAAATCCCACTTTACTTACACATGATAAATAAATGAAACAGCGCTGTTCTTTCTTTACTTTTTCTAAGCCAACTCGTACTTCCTGATCCTAATGGAAATCCTTTCGGGTTCACAACTAGGAGTCCTGGTCCCATTCTTACAGACCACAGGAGGGGCAGGACAGGTATGAAATTTTGTGCCTCTCATTTCTGTCCTGCAGAGAAACTGAGGCTCTGAATAGGAGTTGAATGGAGATCACCCACCAGCTGACCTGGGCAGTGGGTTTTTCTTCCTGTTTTTGAATAAGGCAGCAGCTGAACTGTACAAACACCTCTACTTTCACCGAGGTGTTGCTCACTATTTTATTTTCATTTCTCTTCTTCCTTGTTTTTAAGGTGTGAAAAAGACTTTCAGCAATGCCTTCCATATGCTGTCTTATTTTATTTCTCCTATTTTTACCTGATAGGGTCTATCTACTACTGAACAACAAGAAGGGATTGTTGGGGGGAGCTGAGAGTCACTCTGCCAAAAAGCATCTGACTTATAAACAGTGCAAGAGTTTTAAAAGTCTACTCTCTGACCTTCTATTTTGAGGACCCTCAAAGTGAAGAAAGTCAAACTTGGTATTAAATAACCACCCAGGATGTGGTTGTCAGCTTGAGGTGTTAAGAGGAACAGTTTATAAAAAGCCTGGTTAAATATAGGAAGTACAGTTGCATTTCAGGTAACTCGAGATTTGAACATCCAATATGGCTTTAACGGAGGCAATCTATTTGGCCCATTTTCACAGATATATATTAAATGACACCTATTTTGAGGTCTATAATTTTTCCTCCTTAGCTAGACCAGAAAACACTTCCTCCACCCTAATTCATGCTTCCTTATCCTCCAAATGTATATCCTGCATTTTTTTTCCCCACTGAAATAAATACATCCTTAAACTACTTTGCATAGCCCTAGTGTAAAACAACAATTGTAACAACAACAAAACATTAAATGCTTCATTATGATTTAATATTCTATCACCAGAACCCAAAACCTCAGTTTGACTATTTTGGGTCTCTCTCTTTCTCTCTTTTAAACTATTATTAAAATGGTAATTTTAATGCAAAAGGCTGTGTTCAATTTTAAAACATTGTTTTGTTTTGAATTTCAGCTGTCTTGAAAGTCCATTTTTTTCCCCTTTCCTCTCTGTAGGGAAGAGGATTGAACTTCTCTCGAGCTCTGTTTCCTCATTTGTAAAATGCAGGATCTACCTATGATGTAGGTGGTTAAACAGTAGTCTGCGTGTGATGCATGGCACACAGGTCAACCCATGGCAGTGCATGTTTTATCTGCGTACCCATGCAGACAGCCCTTGGTCATGGAGGACTATGCCACCATAGCCTCGGTCCACCAACCCCTAAGCACTAAAACACATCCAGACCATGTGATCAGCAATTGATAATTTTAGAATACACTTGGCTAATTTCTCTGATCCCACTGCTACAAATAAACCTTGCAGTCGTTGATTTGGTCAGGTTCAAATTTCACCACGGCCCTACGGGCATAAAGATGAATTATTTGATTGCAAGGAGAAATAAGATACCATGTGTCAGGCTGCTTTGCAAATCAATTCACCTCCCCCGCAAAGATGCTCCTTCCTACTTAAGATATATGGCTTTACAAGGATTTGGGCAGCATCTGTGTTTGCCGTGTCAGAGGGCAAGACGCATGCAGATGTAATATCACCGAGCAGTGTAATCCGAGTGTGCATAAAAAATAACTGCAGAGGGAATGAGGGAACCCTTTGCCACGGGCCCTGACAGCACCTCAAATAAGCACTTTACCTAATCTCCCTTGTTGATTCCTATCTGTGCCCAGTGACTCCATGCAGCTGCCATCTGCTAACCAGTTAGGGCATGTTGATCGCGGACGTATTGTAATCAGAGCTGAGGTCTCCAATGGTAAAGCAGGCTTGCTGCCAAGATGGGGCAAGACCCTAATAAGAATGGCAGAAAGGAGCCGAAAGGTGAACTTCACAGCCAGCATGTCTGGATTAAGCTTCTATTTTATTTAACTCTGTATCCCCAGGGCTTGGCGTGGAAAAATGCCCAGTAAATACTGCAGATAGAAATGAGTGAAAGACTTTCCATAAAAAGTGAAGCACTTCCACCACTGGGTAACAGTAATTATCTGCATAGAGTCTTTTGAGCTATTTTATAGTAGATTAAAATGTTTATTTGTGGTGAGCTATTTGTGGTAGACAAGGTTCATTCATTCGTTCATCAGATATGTATTGAGTGGACACTGCCCTAGCTTTGGTGCCTGTTCACCTTTGTAGCTCAGGAATTCAGCAATGACACAGGGTGCAATGGATAAATGCGAGATAGACGAGTGGAGGGTCAGGTCTGGGAGAGAAATAGCAGAGTCTGTGAAAAAACTAACAGACAGGGGACACTTCTGCAGATCCCAAGTGCTCTGGCCAAGTTCAATACTCTTCGGCGCAGATGGACTTGGAGTTTCTTAGGCTGCTACGCAAGAGGACCACTAACAAGCATGGTTATTTCGGCTGCAGGATGCTGAGTCTTAGAAAAACTCAGGCATCCAAGAGCATGCCCCTCCACTGACAGGTGGAAAAACTGAGGCAGAGAGAAAGATTATAGTTTATCCTTGATCATGGAGCAGCTTGGAGACAGAGGTAGGACTAAACTCTGGTATGCTGAGCAATCCATGCTCTGCCAAGCTGCAGCATCTCCTCTGTAGGCTGGATAAGCTCATGGGCTGACGCTCTAGGGAAGAAGAGGCAGACAGTAATCAAGGAAACAATTGTATACATATTCAGAGAGTGGTAAGTGCTCAAAAGAAAAGAAACAGAGTGGGTGAGGAGAGGCAGGGTTTGAATTCGACTCCACCATTTGCTAGGTAAGTAACTCAGCCTGCCAAGGCTCTCTTAGCCTCAGTTTCCTCATCTGAACATTACGAAGGCTCATTGTAATGCCTGTCTCCTAGGGTTGTTGGGAGATGCTAAGAACGCTGGCACATAATGAGCACTTCATAAATGATGGGTATTTTTATTTTATTATTGTTACTTAGGTAGGGTGGTCAGGGTAGGCCTCTGAGAAAGTGATATTTAAACTGTGTTAGAAAGATAAGAAATTAGACAGGTGTGGTGGCAGATGCCTGTAGTCTCAGCGATTTGGGAGGCTGAGGCTAGAGAATTGCTTGAACCTGGGAGGCAGAGGTTGCAATGAGCCGAGATCGTGCCACTGCACTCCAGCCTGCATGACAAGAGGGAGACTCCATCTCAAAAAAAAAAAAAAAAAAGGGCAAGAAAGTACCCCCCACCACTCTTCCCAGGCAAAAGAAACAACATGTACAAAAGCCTTGAAGCAGATATAGGCTCTGTGGGTCCCAGGAAAAGAAAGAAGACTAGAGTGGTTGCAGGATATTGGGAGGACATTGGGCACAGCTACTTGAGGTAGGAAATAAACTGAGAGGCAGGCAGGAGTTCAGGTCTTCAGGACATGTAGACCCTGAAAAAGAGTGTGTATTTTTATTCTAAATGGTATAGGAAGCCACTAGGGATGGGAAGTGGTGTATTCATCAGCTACTGCCAAAATACTGCCGCATAACAAACAACCTCAAAATTTCAAGGGTTCACAAGATCAAATATTTATTTTCCTCACTCGCTAGTCTAAGGATTGGTTGAGGTTGGCCTGATATTGACTGGGTTTGCTGAACATGGCTCCAGGGTATAAGTCAGATTCAGGTCTGTTTCATCTATCTCATTCTGCAGCCCAAGCTGAAGAAGAGGCATTGGCTATGGGAAAAATGCAAGAGTACAAAGCCAATCATGCAAGCACATCTCAAGACTCTGCTCACATCATGTTGACTAATATCCCATAAAAAAAAAAAAAATTACAAGGCCAAGAGCCAAAAATCCAGGAGCAAGAAAGTTCATTTCACTGCTCATGAGGCCATGGCAAGGGTGCTGTTATCTAGTATTACTACAATGGACTTTAGCAGGCCTAAAGTCCTGGAGTATACTGGAGTGTAGTGGCATGATCATGGCTCACTGCAGCCTTAAACTCCTGGGCTCAGTTGATCCTCCTGCCTCAGCCTCCCAAGTAGCTGAGACTACAGGCATGCACCATCATTCCCAGCTAATTTTTAAATTTTTGTACAGGCAATGTCTTGCTACATTGCCAAGGCAGGTTTTGAACGCCTGGCCTCAAGCAATCCTCCTGCCTTGGCCTCCCAATGCACTAGAATTACAGGTGTGAGCCACCATGCTCAGTCCTGTTGTACTTTAGACCCAACTACGTCAGCTTTCTGCTGACCCTGCTTTGACAAATACCCAAACCACCCATGGTTCATCATATCAAAACGATGTCCTTGGACAAATCACATGCTGGTTTGTACCATCTTAGCTCTGGCTTTCCTGAGCATTTTGGCTTTCTTAGAGTGGCCCCCCTCCACCTCTCCTTGTGGATGGAGACAGATTATGGCCCTTCCCAGTAGCCTTCTGAGACTTGGTGCAGGGTTCCAGTTCATAGCAGCTGGAGTCAGGGCTGGAAGGAGCAGCGGGAGTGTTTTCCTCGGCAGGTTTCTGGCATGCACACGTTCCTAGTATTAAAATACAATGTGCTTTTTCCAAACTAGATGATCTACACCAACCATTTTATCTGTAAACTAGCCCTCTACCCACCCACCCTCAACTCTGGTCTTGGAACTATTTGAGGGGGGGGGGGGAAAGGAGGAAGAGGGAGGAGGAGAAGGAGGAGGAAAAGAAGAAATCTATCAGGGGGTGTGGCAGTGAGGGGTGGATGTCTATGAAAATTGATGTGCTGAAAAACAGCTGTAAAATGTTTAATGTTTCAATGAACGTTTTATGTTTACCATAAAAAATCCTCCAGCCAAGAAGGGCTTTAAAATGTTACATTTCCAAACAGATCCACAGAAAGAAGCAAAAAAAAAAAAAAAAGGATTTCCACAAACCCCTCTCTATGCAGTGACCCCCAAACGCTAAACATTAAAATAGAGTCCTTCTGACCTAGGTCAATGTTGAGGGAGAAAAGAATAACAGGCATGACACAGGGAGAGGCCGGCAAGAAGAATGAAAAATATGCTCATTTTTTTCAAAGCTAAGTACTCATGGCAGAAAGCCTTGGAAATTCAGGCTTTTGAGGGGAGAGGTGGAGGAAGGCGGGGGAGATGCCCAGCTCAGCCAAAAGCTTGCTGAAAGATTCAATTGTAATCAATCAGTCCACCAACAGGAAGAACTAATCAAGTGCCTTAATACTGAGTTCTTCCAGGAAAGATCCTGGCTGAAGGGACGCTGGCTTTCACAGACAGAGGCATATTCATATTCAAACTCCACTCTAAACTAGTGTTGGCTCCTATAGTCAGTTTTTTTACCTCTTGAGATCTCCATTTCTTCATCAATAAAATGCAGTGGCAGGCATCACTGGCCAACACTGAATAAATGGTATGTGCTGGGAAGCAGGGACTGGGGAAGCCAGGAGTCGTGATGAAGTCAGCTTAGTGCAGCCTGAATCAGGTAGGGAAATTAAGACCTGACATAGGAGTGAACAGAAAACGTTGAAGCTTGGAGGAAAATTGGAGTGTTGCTCTTCTTTGCTTACCCAATGACTTTAGTGAAGTCACCATGTGGGTCTTCAGGCCAACCAACCAGTTTTACTTTTTAATCTCCTTTGTAATTAATATTTTCCACGCTGTTTTCAGGTAATAGAAATGCAGTGCAGGCCAGTAATAGAAATACACAGTGGCTCACGCCTGTAATCCCAGCACTTTGGGAGGCCAAGGCAGGTGGATCACTTAAGGTCAAGAGTTCAAGACTAGCCTGGCCAACATGGTGAAACCTCATCTCTACTAAAAATACAAAAATTAGCCAGGTGTGGTGGCAGGTGCCTGTAATCCCAGCTACTCGGGAGGCTGAGGCAAGACAACTGCTTGAAGCCAGGAGGTGGATGTTGCAATGAGCCGAGATTGTGCCACTGCACTCCAGCCTGGGTGAGAGAGAGAGACTCCGTTTCAAAAAAAAAAAAAAAAAAAAAAATAGCAGTGTGGACCATGGGCCCTTCCTAATCTGGCCTCTTCAAGCGTCTTCTGCATATAATGATCATGCAGTTACTCTAAATAAGCAAACAAATAAAAATCAAACGTCACATGTACCTTCTGACACACACCTTGCAGTTACAGCCTATGTGTTTCTAAAGTCCTGTGCCTTCAGCTTTCTATATCCTTCCTTAAGCCCTGTCTTTTCACAAACTCTTACCCAGCTCTCAAAACTTAGTTCAAATACCACCTTCACGGACCTTCTGATCTGTGTCAAATGCCTGTTTACTGTGTTCTGAGAGCACACGCTGCTGTGGTGTATCCCAATACTCTTCATACCACATCCAGACATTCCTTATGTTACTGGAGGAGGGCATCCAGGTTCTTGGCGTTTTGAATAAAGAATTGGACAAAACGCACAAACAAAGCAAGGAAAGAATGAAACAACAAAAGTAGAGATTTACTGAAAACGAAAGTACACTCCAAACGGTGGGAGCAGCCCAAGCATAGAGGCTCAAGAGCCTGGTTAAAGAATTTTCTGGGGTTTAAATACCCTATAGAGGTCTCCCATTGGCCACTTGGTGTACACCTCATGGAAATGATGTAATGGCCCACAATCAGTCAGATTGGTTGTGGAAAGAAGTTACACTCCTATGCAAATGTCTGATTGGTTGTGAAAAGCAACCAATCAGAGGGTGAAGCGAAGTTACAAAGTTACAGCTCCTATGCAAACGGCCGAATGGTCGTGGAAAGCAACCAATCAGGGGTACTTTCAATTTTCCATCTGCAACTCAGAAAAGTGGGGAGGGGTTGCAGAGGGAGTAGCCTCTGGTCCTTTTATAACTTAGGTGTGGAAAGTTGGTGTTTTCCTTTTGATTTAATTATACAAAGTCAGCGTGAATCAGCCTTAGATTCCCTGCCTCCAGATCCTGTTCTCCTGCCTCACTTACTTTTCTAATTTCTTCTCTAAATGATGCTTCTTGAGGGTAGACACCGAATCCTCATCATCTCAGGACATAGTACAAAATATAGCATGAAGCAGATCCCTGGGAAGATTCTGTTTGAGAATCAGTGAGTTAAGAAACAAATGACAGCAAACACAGTCTTCTTTCTAGATTGGTAAATGAGGGAATACTGGTCTCTGAGGGATACACAGGGCCAATCTCCTCACTGTCACCTTGCACTCAGAGAGATAAGATGGCTTTTGTTCTCCAGTGCAGAAAGAGTGGCCTCCTCTGCCAGCATGAACCTTGCCTGGGAACTGATATCAATAACGGCTGCAGCACACAGAGAAAGATACTCAAGTGTCTCCTCCAAGGAGAGAGACGGATGTTTCCTTCGGGGGCTGATCGGGTTCACTTCCTGTTCATGAGCACGGCAGACACCTACCTCCCGGCTGCAGTAAGGGTTGGGACTGTATGTGGGGAGTTGGGGTACTGTGCTTGGGAGACATTAACGAGGCCCCTCTTACTCTCCCACAAGCCAGGGCCTTCTCCTTCCTCTTTTTGGGAGGCCCAGGAAGTGGCCGTTTCCTTGACCGGACCCTACACTGGGAAGCCCCCGGCTCTGACCATGAGACTCGCAATGGCTGTTCACTGGACAATTTCAAGTGAATTCCCGCAAAGTTTCGCAAGAACATCAGATACAAAAGAGTTGATGGATGGAAACTCACACGATAAATCAAAGTGAAAACAAAACTGTGTCGCCCAACCCCATGTGAACTGAAACCGCAGGGCAGAATGCTCTGACTCCGCAGACATAAACAGTTTTAGCCCCGAGTGAGTCACCAGTGCAGCCAGGGCAATGCTGGAGAGAGATTTCTCGTGATGCGATGGGGATCGCTGTGCGTTCCTTTCCCTAGAAACTGACTGTCATTTGAGTCAGAGGAAAGAACATTTCTAGGGCACCTAGTACATACCAGAGGCTCTGGTCCACGCTGTAGATAAATACTTCTGACCTGTTTTCACAGTAACCTGCATAGGTGCTGACTATTATCTCCATTTGCACATGAAGACACAGAAGCCAGGACGTTGAAACACTTAACCTGAACCAGAGCTAGAAGTGGGGCTCTGTCCTGCTGCTGCCCTTCACCAGAGGACACCCTGAAGCCCTGATGGGTCACATGAGTCTGCGTTTTCCCTGTCCTGAGTGGTCTCCAAACCGCCTTGATCATGGACTATTATCAGTAAAAATAAGTTTTGAGCACACTCACCCCTAGTATTTGTACACTGATTTATCGACAAACGATGTACAATCTACATGTAATATTACAAAATATTGCAAGGAATAGACATTTAAATGGGTTGAGATAAAAGATAAAGGTAAATAGGGGCTACTATGTTTTCTATCCATATCCTAGTGCTGAGGTCATAGGGTTGCCAGGTTGAAACTATACATAGACATCGTAGGGGGTGGGAAGAGAGGATAGGAGGGAGGGAAGGAGGGAGAGAGACAGAGATAATGTCCAGTTAAATGTGGAACATCCTTTTGCTAAAAAATTATCCATTATTTATCTAAAATTAAAATTTACATTAACATCTTACTTTATGTTGTATGTATGTATTTATTTGAGACACCGTCTCACTCTGCCGCCCAGGCTGGAGTGCAGTGGCACAGTCTCAACTCACTGCAACCTCCGTCTCCTGGATTCAAGCAATTCTCCTGCCTCAGCCTCCTGAGTAGCTGAGACTACAGAGCACCCGCCCCATGCCCCACTGATTTCTGTATTTTTAGTATAGACAGGGTTTTGCCATGTTGGCCAGCCTGGTCTTGAACTCCTGACCTCAAGTGATCCACCCACCTCAGCCTCCCGAAGTGCTGGGATTACAGGCATGAGCCACTGTGCCCAGCCAGATATTTTCTTTGTTTTTGAGACAGAGTCTCGCTCTGTCGCCCAGGCTGGGGTGCAGTGGTGATCTTGGGTCACTTCAACCTCTGCCTCCCAGGTTCAAGTGATTCTCCTGCCTCAGCCTCCCGGGTAAATGTAATTACAGACATGCACCACCACGCCAGCTATTTTTTGTATTATTAGTAGAGATGGGATCTCACCAGGTTGGCCCGGCTGATCTCGATCTGCTGACCTTAAGTAATCTGCCCACCTTGGCCTCCCAAAATGCTGGGATTACAGGCATGAGCCACGGCGCCTGACCAGCATCCTGCAATTTTATTTGCTAAACCTGGCAATGCTAAGGAGTCAGTAAATGCTTTCTGTTACAGGATTATAATAAAGATTCTAGGCTTTGTGGGATAAATGGTCTCTGTCACAACTACTCACTCTCCTACTGCAGTGTGAAGTGGCGCTAGGCAGTTCCTAACCTAACAGGCATGACTGTGTTTCAGTAAAAATTTATTGATAAAAACAAGTGGCTGGCTGGACAGGGACTTTGCTGGCCACTGCCCCAGTGGATCATCGTGGTGCATCCCACTTAGGAGACCCATGGCCTGTAAGAGAAGGGCTTGTATTTGCACAGTTCTTCAACAATGTGACATAGTGAAAAAATAAACTATTATTTTTTCTGTGAGGGTTTCTGGTGGGGGCTGGTGAGTAGACAAAGGATGATAATGGCAACTCTTTTTATCATAGGAGTTATAAAAGGAGCAAAAGCATCTCTAAGACACGCACGTGCACACACGTACACACACAGAGTGCTGCAACCAAGATATCCAGCAGGGTGGACCTGCATTTGGTGTGTCAAATTGAATGCTTCCCTTGCCCCAATTACTAGCGCTTCAATCGGCCAACTGGCAGCCATAACAACACATTAACCTTTTTGCCAAATCAATTTCACCAAGTCCCCTTTCAGCACTAAGAGAAATTAAACGGCGCCCCATGCCTGAAAGACAAGTGCTCTCTGCACACCACACACTGTGGAATCCCCCTCTACACCTGGAACTCTGAATTCTAGCTCCTAAACAGGGATCTTCTCACGGTCACAGGGCAAGGGAAATTGGTTTTCTAAGGCTGTCTTCCCTCCCTTCTGCAGCCAGCTGGGGTCCAAAGGTCCAAGCCAAAGGACGCTGCCAACCCTATTAGCAGAGCCATCTTCACAAATCACGTCGGCATTTACTGTGCTTCAAGAGAGGCTGCTTGATTTAACTCTCAGGAGCCCCCCGACGGGTAATTTCACTTAGAAGCACAGAGGACAGTGCAGGCAGCCGTCTGAGTCGCATCAGCATTGTAAGCACGCCTGAAGACTCCAGCCCTTCCTGAGTCCCATTTCTTCAACTTCAGGCTGATGGTGCTGGAGCTTGCTCTCTAAGAAATGGAGTTTTCAGGAGATGCAATTATTTTCAAACTCAGCAGTGCTAGATGGCATGGGGGCAAATGCAGACAAGGGACCAAAGCAGGGCAGGTGGCAAAGGTGGCCACAGTGGGGTCAGTTAGGTGGTCAAATGTGGTGACAGCAGGAGGCACACCACAGGGCTCGACTCCTGAGACAATGTCTCCACAGGTAAGATAATTTAGAGAGAGTAAGTTGACTGAGTTCAATGTGTATATGCATCCTAGCAATAATAAATGCACAATTCTCTGACCCAGATTATTCAAAAACATATTTCCTGCTTCTTCTTCCATAAGAAGGAATATCTGGGGTTTTTGTTTGTTTGTTTGTTTGTTTGTTTTTTGAGATGGAATCTCTCCCTGTTGCCCAGGCTAGAGTGCAATGGTACGATCTCGGCTCACTGCAACCTCCACCTCCTGGGTTCAAGCGATTCTCCTGCCTCAGCCTCCAGAGTAGCGGGGATTACAGGCATGCACCACGAAGCCAAGCTAATTTTTGTGTTTTCAGTAGAGACGAGGTTTCTCCATGTTAGCCAGGCTGGTCTTGAACTCCTGACCTTAGGTGATTTACCTGCCTCAGCCTCCCAAAGTACTGGATTACAGGCGTGAGCCACCGTGCCCAGCCAAGGCATTTCTTTACACTCAGCCCAGCCCTCTTCTTACTGACCTGTTGTCACCCAACCCAATTCCACAACCCTTTCCTAGAGCTTGCAGGAACTGAAGATGTGTAGTTTGCCTTCTGAAAGCACATGACATCCAATCACTGTTGGGTGCCTCAAAAATTGTTGGCTAAACATGATCCTAATGCCCTCTGCTGCAAGTGTTGGGAACGTCTGGGCACCAAAACCAGTATGACCATCTTGCTTTGACCAAGCTGAACAAGCACCCTTCCATGAACCACAAAGAACATGGCCTCCAGGATCACACTTTCATTCAGCAAACACAATTTCAGCCGGGTACTTAAGAATCCAGGGGAAAAGTCATGGTCCTAGCTCTGGGAACTCAGAAGTCACTCAGAGGTTACCACTGGCCTGCTGCAAGCTTCCTGTGACTTTGCAGCTATGGGGCACAGTGAGGAACCCTCTACTTTATTCCAGTGGCAGAGGAAGTCTATCCAACCAGGAAACCATGGCTTCTAGTTGTTGAATTCTATCCTATCACCTACATCTTCCTAGGGCCAGGACTAAATTGGCAGCATGAGAAGTTGCATTTAGGGGACCGCAGCAATGAAGGCAAAGGATCAGCACTACTCTAATGGGTACAAGAATATGAAGAATGGAATGTGGCTTAAGGGACAATCTCTATCTACCTCCTACCTCTTAATATTAGGACTAGGAGACTGTGGCTTTGTGGTCGGGGCAATGGCTCTAGGGTTGCACAGCCCTGGTCTAACCAGCTGCAGCCTCTGTCCACATTCACAACTGTCAAATGGGCAGAGTCTCCCCGACCCGTCTCCTACACATTCCAGCCAGGAGAAGCAAATGCGATCAAGGAAATGAGGATGATTTAAAAACCACAAGCATAACAAAAATATAAATGGCTGTTCAGGGACTAGAGAATCCAGCAGTTGTTTTGAACAAACATGCACTCTTCTAGTAAAAGTGAGAAAAATACAGATATATTTGTATTTTAACATATGCCAATACTCCCAAAGGAGTGGAATTCTCATTATTTCAAAATTCTCTTTTTATATCGTGACACTTCATTGGCCACCTGAATCCAGATTTTCATTTGTAAAACCCAGCATCATACACAGGGAGAATCTTCAAACGGCACATTACACATAAATATTGATTTTATGCCTAATTATTACCATACTGAAAAAACAATCATTGTGATTACTCTATTTCACCCAGAGACAAGAGCACACCTAATATATAATATTAGAAAGGGGAAACAATTATCTACTCAACTCCAGCAGCTACTGAAATCTTAAAATGACTGCAGTCTCCTCTCAGTAACAACCTTCTGAACTTTTATGAGTCGGACACACACAAGGGCTTAAAAAATGTCACTTTATCTAATTGAACTGTTTTTCAGGAAGACATAATTAGAACCTCTAACCTTCTGGAAGTTGGCAGCTGCCACTTAGGAGCCCACCTTGACTTGCTTAAGGCCACAAAAGTCCACCGGGCTCTGACAGGGAAACCCCTGCTATGTTAAAACACATGGACTCATGTTGGTGCCTTTCTCTTGGGATGGGGAAAATTGATTAAAACAAAAAATACTGATATAGGGAAATGACTGACTGGGAACTCATGGCCTTTGGAAGGGATCGGTGAGGGAACAAAGTGGCCCAAGGACAAACCACCCAGGACACACTCCAGAGTTTACAGGCTTCTCTTCTCCAAACACTCTGTAAAAGTTTCTGCCAGATGGAAATCAGATGAGGAAGAAAAAAATGGGACTCAGCAAAGGACCAGGACATCATCCATGATACCTAGATTCTTATACCCCTTTTCCTTTTTTAATATAACCCTGTAAACTGGGAGCTAAACTATGAGGACGCAAAGGCAGAAGAATGATACAATGGACTTTGGGAACTCAGGGAGAAGGGTGGGAGTAGGGTGAGGAATAAAAGACTACATATTGGCTACAGTATACACTGCCCGGGTGATGGGTACATCAAAATCTCAGAAATCATCACTAAAGAACTTATTCATGTAACCAAACACCACCTGTTACCCTCAAACTTAATAAATACATATATAAGGCCGGGCATTGTGGCTCACACCTGTAATCCCAGCACTTTGGGAGGCTGAGGCAGGCGGATCATCTGAGGTCAGAAGTTCAAGACCAGCCTGATCAACATGATGAAACCGCATCTGTACTAAAAATATATATATTATATACATATATATACACATATACATACAAAAATCACCAAAGTATGGTGGCGGGCGCTTGTAATTCCAGCTACTCAGGAGGCTGAGGCAGGAAAATAGCTTGAACATGGGAGGTGGAAGTTGTAGTGAGCCGAGATCATGCCACTGCACTCCAGCCTGGGTGACAGAGTGAGACTCCATCTCAAATAAATGAATAAATAAATAAATAAAAATAAAGACAGATGAGCATGGAAGGACCAAAAAAAATAGACATATAACCCACTAAATGTAATTACTTCAAGGGCCCCACTCATCACTCTGCAAAGCTAGTCTCTTCATTGGAATCTGTTTTCTATGGGCTTCTGTGACTAAGGCAATAACGTAATATACAGTAGCTATATGAAAACCATTGTGGGCCGGGCACAGTGGCTCATGCCTATAATCCCAGCACTTTGGGATTCTGAGGCAGGGGAATTGTATGAGCCCAGGAGCTTGAGACCAGCCAGGGCAAGACGGTGAGACCCAGTGTCTACAAAAATTTTTTAAAATTCAGTAATTAGCCAGATGTGGAGGCATGCGCCTGCAATCCCCTCCCTACTCGGGAGGTTGAGGTGGGGGGATCACTTCAGCCTAAAATTTGAGGCTGCAGTGAGCTAATATCACGCAACTGCACTGTAGCCTGGGGGGAAAAGACAGATCCTATCTCAGTAAAACAAAACAAAACAAAACAAGAACGAAAGAAAGAAAGAGAAGAGAAGAGAAGAGAAGAGAAGAGAAGAGAAGAAAAGAGAAGAAAAGAAAAGAAAAGAAAAGGAAAACATTGTGTGCCATGGATACTCATGAATTTGATGATACGTGTGCTGTCACATGTGAGACTTTGAGACACCAACGGTCGTCAGGAGAGAGCAAAGGTGACTTTGGGAAGCAGCAGAAGCTGTTGGTGGCCTGGTCAGATCCCCTTTTAGCAGCTGCTGTGCTATTTCCTAGCTTCTGTGACCTTCTCTGGAAAATTTCACTTTGCTGGCATCCTTGTCCACCTTGCCCAAGACACCTGGCAACATACAGCCCCCATGAGGATAGCCTATGACTGTCCGACATGAAGGTACCACAGCCTGGCCTTCTGGCCTCAAGCAGGTCAGGTTTGAGGTGTGATTTTTATTCCAGAGCCCCCCAAGGATAAACCTGAAGCCAGACTTCATTAGAGACCACATCTTCTCTTCACTTCTGTCTCCTTTCCTATGTTGTTTTCCTCACCTGTCACACATTTGTCCCAAGAACGTTCCCTTGATAAAGCAAGCGAAGCCAAATCCCTGTCTTCATCTCTAGTCTGGACCACTCAACAAAACACAGTGTTCAGACAGTCAACAGAGGCCAGAATCGCTTGAGGTGGTACACTAGTTTTCTCACAGGTAAACTGGGAAGGCCGACCTATTCGGAGGTGAGAGAAAGAGAACACTGGGTATACGGTTTCTGGGTAGACAAGAAGGGACTCAGATCCCTGGCCCTGTTGCAGGAAAATCATTTGCATAGATTGTATCCAGAGAGCAGAAAGGTGTGGAGCATCCCCTGATTCACAAAGCCTTGCACCTAAAGCAAGGCAGGGGGCAGGGGCCTTCAGTCAACAACATTCTAAAGTTAGAGACCATTGGTACCATCATTGACATAGAACTAGTACTTGAGCCAGGCATCACGGTGGCCGTGGTGACTTCAGGAGAAGATGAAGAGGCCAGCAGCAGGGAGAGGAACTGTCTGCTGTCTCCTCATGTACAGGGCAGGCCCATGCCTGCAGACACAAAAAGTTGACTTGTGCAGGTATGCTCTGAGCATCTGTATAGCTGAGTATAAAACAGGAACACTCAGAGTTAACATCGGCATAAGTCCTCAAGTTCAAGCACGTCAAAACAGGATCTTGCCTCTGTATTAGTCAGAGTTCTCCAGAGAATCAGAACCATATTATTGTGTGTGTGTGTGTGTATGTGTGTGTGTGTGTGTGTGTTTGTGTGTGGTGTGTATGTCATCTCTTATTGGTTCTGATTCTCTGGAGAACCTGATGACCAATGGATTGATAGATAGATAAAATAAGAAAAAGTCTCAAGATCCGCTATAGGCAAGGTGGAGAGCCAGGAGAACTGATGTGTAGTTTCAGTCCAACTCCAGCAAGATCAAAACACAAGAAATGCTGATGCTTCAATTCAAGTCTGAAGGCAGGAAAAGAATGATGTCAGGCCAGACGTGGTGGCTCACCCCTGTAATCCCATCACTTTGCGACGTCAAGGCAGGTGGATCATCTGAGGTCAGGAGTTCGAGACCAGCCTGGCCAACATGGTGAAACCCTGTCTCTACTAACAACACAAAACTTAGCTGGGCATGATGGTGGGTGCCTGTAATCCCAGCTACTCGGGAAGGCTGAGGCAGGAGAATCGCTTGAACCTGGGAGGCTGAGGTTGTAGTGAGCTGAGATTGTGTCACTGCACTCCAGCCTAGCCAACAGAGCCAGACCCTATCTCAAAAAAAAAAAAAAAAAAAAAGACTGAAGTCCCCACCTGAGTCATCAGGCAGAAGGAGTTCTCTTTGAAGTAGGGTCAGTCTATTTGCTCTATTCAGACCTTCAGCTGATGAGATGAGGCTCAGGCACTTGAGAACAATCTGCTTTACTCAGGCAACTGATTTAAATGTTCACCTCACCCAGAAACACACTCACAGACACCCCAGAGTGATGTCTGACCAAATATGTGGGCACCCTGTGACTGTGACCTAATCAAGTTGAAACAGGAAACTAACCACCAGGTTCAGTTACACATAAACCAGCTCTGCTCTCAAGTTCAGTGAGGTCCAAGGTCTGAGGTCCCAGGTAGGTAAAGAAATGTCTCCCTTCACTAGAAATGTCAACCCGCAGACCTTAAGATTTAAGGACGCACAGGTTAAATAGGTTGATTCATGCAACAAACATTTATGATATTCCAATTAGGGCTATCATAGGGAAGGTGTTAGGGGCCAAATAGTCATATAAATATTGATGATAAATTCAGGACTCCTAAGCTTATATCTGAGGCTACCCTCCTGAGATGCATGTGGGGTTAAAATACTCCCTTTTCAGGTATCTTGCAATCCTTGTACTTATAAAAAAAAAAACAAGAGTCTCATTTTGATGTGTGTCTTTAACACCTAACATTCCAATTTCAGTCACTGGAAATCCTAAGTCTCTAACTAGAATTTAATACTACTCTTTTGCTTTAGTTTTCATTTTACGTATGTGTGTATGAATAGATGGACGGATGGACGACTTATTTAGTTTTTTGTTTTTTTTTTTTCCAGACAGGATCTTACTTTATCACCCAGGCTACAGTGCAGTAGCATGATCATGACTCACCGGAGCCTCGGCTACCTGGGTGCAGAGGATCCTCCCGCCTCAGCCTCCCAACTACCTGGGACCACAGGTGTGCCTCTATGCCCAGCTGTTTTATTTTCTGTACAGATGAGGTCTCTGTACTTTGTCCAGGTTGGTCTCGAAATCCTGGGCTCAAGTGATCCTCTTGCCTTGGACTCCCAAAGTGCTGGGATGGCAGGCGTGACCCACTGTGCCTAGCCTAGTTAGTTATTTTATTTACTTATTTTTTGAGACGGATTTTCACTCTGTTGCCCAGGCTGCAGTGCAGTGGTGTGATCTCGGCTCACTGCAACCTCCACCTCCCAGGTTCAAACCATTCTCCTGCCTCAGGCTACCGAGTAGCTGGAACTACAGGCATGCACCACCATACCCGGCTAATTTTTTTTTTTTTTGTATTTTCAGTAGAGATAGGGTTTCATCATGTTGGCCAGGCTGGTCTCGATCTCCTGACCTCATGATCCGCCCACCTCATTCTCCCAGAGTGCTGGGATTACAGGCATGAGCCACCATGCCCAGCCACTTATTTTTTGAGATAAGGTCTCACTCTGTTGCCTAGGCTGGAGTGCAGTGGTATGATTGTAGCTCACTGCAGCCTCAACCTCCTGGGCTCCAGCAATCCTCCTGCCTTGACCTTCTGGGAAGCTGAGACTACAGACACACAACATCACACCCAGCTAATTTATTATTTTTTGTAGAAACAGTGATCTCCCTATGTTGCCCAGGCTGGCAGTATATTTATTTTCATGGATCCTTTGTATTTATGGCAAATGATATTGCTCTTCTATTTACTTTATTATTATAGAATATTCTTTATAAATAGCTGTGCATAAAAACATAATATGAACATAATTAAAAACAAATGATGTAACAGCGGAGCAAATGGGACAAAAAATGTGGAAGTTTGGGGAACATGGTTTTACATTATTAAAATGTGAAAACCGTAAAAGCAAAGAGGGGTAAAGGAATGGGTCCTGACAAAGACTAGAAAAGAAAAGATGAGAAGGAAATAAAGAGCCATCCACTCGAGCTCAGTAATGCTGTGACGACAGAATAAATGCCACTTCTTTACTCTTGCGAAACACAGCGCTTATTCTCAAGAAAGAAAGAAGTCAAACCTAAGGGAGATAATTCCTAAGCCCTGCCTAAGAGTTACAGAAATAATTACTTCTACCTGCCAGAGATTCCAAAACCATAAGAAAACAGTCCAGACAGGAGTATCCAATTTCCCCTTATTTACTTTTATTTTATTTAAATTAACCAAGGGAGTTGAGTCAAATTTCGGTGAATTCATATATGACTGCACCTATCTAGGTGGTTAGTTAAGTATACAGTTTTAATTTCTGATAAATCTTAGCTAAGATTATTGATTAGAGCATAGCCCAGTTACCACATCTTTATCTAATTACCCAAAGACTTTGAAGTGTAAATCTACCACATGCGCTATTCATGAATTCTGTGGGTCAGGAATTTGAATATGGCACAAAGGGGACAGTCAGCCTCTGCTTCACAGTGTTTGGAAACTGGAATCATCTGAGGGCTCACTTGTTTGCTTCCTGTCTGATGATTGAAGCTGACTATGACTGGCGGCCTCAATTCCTCTCTATTTGGGCCTCTCATGGTCTTCCTACCTACGCTAGATTGAGTTTCCTCATGGCATGGTGGCCAAATTTTGAGGGTAAGCATCCCACGAGTGAGAGACACAACCAGATGGAAGCAGGATCATCTTTTATGACCTAACTTCAGGAGTCTGCAGCGTCACTTGTACCATATTCTACATAGTAATAAGTAAGTCAGTAAAGGTGGCCCAGATTCAAGTTTTGGGGTTGGGGGCTCACACCTGTAATCCCAGCACTTTTGGAGACCACGGCAGGAGGATCATTTGAGGGCATGAGTTTGAGACTAGCCTCACCAACATAGCAACACCCTTTCTCTACAAAAAGTGTTTTGTTTGTTTGTTTTTTTTAAATTCACTGGGCATGGTAGTGCATACCTGTTGTCCCAACTACTCAGATGGCTGAGGCAGGAGGATCAATTGAGCCCAGGAGTTCAAGGCTGCAAAGAGCTATGAAGGCACCACTGCACTCCAGCTTGGGCTATAAAGCAAGACCCTGTCTCTCAAAAAAAAAAAAAAAAAAAAGAAAAACAATTGGCATTGGGGAGTGCTATTAGACTTTAGTTTTTGTTGCATGTTATAAAACAACTGCAGAGTGGATTCATGACAGGGAACTACTGCCCAGTCTGCACCCTGGCCTTATCCCCTTCTTCTTACAGCCTTTCCAGTCAATAATGATCATGACGATGCTTGATCATACACATGACTACTTGAATGCAAAGCTGAAGTGCTTCATGCCATCTATTCTGAATTTCAAGGTACTGATCTTCACAACCGAAAAAGCCCAAATAAACGAGGAAATAAAGAAGGTAAGAAAGGGATAGATAAGAAGGAATGAAAGGAAAAAGGAATTAACAAAGGGAAAAAAGAAAGAACAGAGGTTTATATTCCTTCTCTTTGTAACAAGTCTATGTTGAAACACTGAAGATTCAAAGGGATCAGTGCAGAAAGATTTCCCAAGGAGCCATAGTATTAGCATGCATCTTTGAAGTCATGCAATCTATAAAAAGGTGCGGAAATCATTCAGCCTCTACCTGAAAAAGCAGAGGAATTGGCAGCTTCGTGTGAGTGTGCCTCTGTGCTCTAAATTCTTACCTCGAGTCTAACCTTGGACACATCACACTGCCATGTCAAGTACCAGATCCTGTCTTTAATTAATACAGATAATGAAATATTAGCCACGGTCTCAGTTGCCCAAGAAGAGTTAGAACTCCTGTGGCTTACACAGCCCAGTTAAACCAGATTCACTCAAAAAACAAAAGCAAGCAATTTCCCACCCATGACATCAAATAAAGTCAACATTTTCTTAAATTAACACCAAACATAATGTGTTGGATAGTACGGTAACATCAATATCAATGGCTCCGCAGTTGATTTGATACTGTAAGTTGAGTTACTTTGTTAATAATAATAATGTATTATTCTAGGGGAACAAACAAAGTGATCTGAATTTTTAAATCACTACTCAGTTTCTGCATCTCCTGTGGCTGCTAAGTTGCCAAGATTCCTGGTGGTTCCCTAATGGAAATGACTCTCCACATTCCAAGTGATAAGCCACAAGAGAAAATTATGTCACTTTTTTTTCCTAAAAGATTTATTTCTCCTGAGGCTGGGTTGGTGGTTTATACCTGTAATCCCAGCACTTTGGGAGGATAAGGAGGGAGGATCGCTTGAGCCCAGGAGTTCAAGACCATCCCGGGCCACACAGCAAGACCCTGTCTCTACTAAAAAAAAAAAAAAAAAAAAAATTTGCCGGGCATGGTGGCATGCACCTGTGGTCCCAGCTACTTAGGAGGCTAGGGTGGGTGGATCATATGAGCCCAGGGGGTTGAGGCTGCAGTAAGCTGAGATGGTGCCATTGCACTCCAGCCTGACCAAGACTCTGTCTCAAAAAACAAACAAACAAACAAAAGATGTATTTCTCCTGGACTCATGTGAATGATGAGCCCTAGGACATATCTTAGCTATAGAGCTAGTGTGCCTGGTACATCCCAGCACGTGGCTTATATGATAATGCTGGAAGGAAGGAAATGGGAAGAAAAGGAAGGAGGCAGAGAGGGAAGGAGGCAAGGAAGGAGGAAAAAAGGATGGGACAATAAAATTGAGGTACTAAGGTCGTTCATAAGATCAACCTGACAGAGACGCTTTTTGGGAAGCAACTTGACTATATGTAACCAGAGCTTTAAAATAAAATAGAACAAAATTTTATATTCTTGCCCAAGTAGTTTCATTCCCTAAAGCTAAGGAATCCTTAAGCGTTTATAGTAAGGAGTAAAACACCATCACCACCATGTACACAACTAAAAAATGGATATATCAAAGTCAGTGTTATTTATCATAAGAAACAACTGGAAGTAACACAACGATGATGTTGCAAGGTGGCAGGTTCGAGGGATGAGGAATCTATGACCTTCGATTGCTCTGGATCTGGCATTGCACTGTGTCTGTTTACATTCATAGTCTTGTTTAAATCTAAATAGAGCCCTGTGGGTTTGGGACCACAATGATTTCACTATCAGGAAGAAAGCACTGCATAGCAGGTTCAGGCCTCAAAACTGTAGGTTCAAATCCTGTTTCTGACCCTTAGCAGCTGAGGGACTTCAAGCAAAGCCCATTTGCATTAGTTTGCTATGTCTGCTGTAACAAATTACCACAAACTGGGTGCCTACACACAACAGAAACTTCTTCTTTTGCAGTTCCGGAAGCCAGAAGTCCCAAATTAAGAGTTAGCAGGACTGTGCTTCCTCCAGAGGCCCTGGAAGAGATCTTCCAGTATCTCTTCCAGCACCTGATGGCTCCAGGCATATCTGAGCTTGTGGATGCACAACTTCACCCTCTGCCTTTATCTTTGCATGGACTCCTCCTCTTCTGTCTTTCTCAAATCTCCCTCTGACCTTCTTCCATAAGGATGCTTGCATTTTACAAAGGCACTTTTTCCAAGTAAGGGCATATCCATGTATTACAGGAATTAGGATGTGCATGCATATATATATGTATTTTATTTTTATTTTTATTTTTTTTTGAAGCAGGGTCTTGCTCTGCTGCCCAGGCTGGAGTGCAGTGGTGCAATCATAGCTCACTACAGCCTCAATCTCCCAGGCTTAAGCAATCCTCCCACCTCAGCCTCCCAAACAGCTGGGACAACAGGCATGCACCACGATGTCTGGCTAATTTTTTATTTTTTTTACGGATAAGGTTTCACCATGTTGGCCAGGCTGGTCTCGAATTCCTGAGCTCAAGTGATCCGCCTGCCTCAGCCTCCCAAAGTGCTGGGATTGCAGGCATGAACCACTGCAACCAGCAGGATGTCTTTAGGGATATCTTGGGTAGGGGGAGATATCTTTAGGGGGATGACCCTACAACCCACTACACTTTTACTAAAGCCAATGTTTCTCACGTAGGAAATAAAGTCCATCCTAATCCTCTATCTCTCCACACAGTTGGAATGACTAAATTAGGTGATCTATGCATAGTTTGTTATTCTTGTGACCTCCATGTAACAAGGAGGAAACTCCAATACAAGGTTTAAGTGACATACCTAAGGTCCCATAGCATATTAGCAGCTGAGTGTAGACAAGGACACAATGTCACTTAACTCTCTTTACAAGGAAGATTGTTTTCCCTCTTGGAATCATAGGATGTGAAAACTGGAAAAGGCTGTACAGATCATGTAGACCTGTGGTTGTCAAAGTGCAGTCAAGGGACCCTCAGGGATGTCTCTGAGACCCTTCCAGAAGCTCTGTGAGGTCAAAGCTCTTTTTCATCAGAATGCTAAGGTGTCACTTGACTACTTACTTGTATTCTTTTACAACTAGACAGCGGAGTTTTTCAGAGGCCACATGCCATGTGATATCACAAGAGACTGAATGCAGGAAAAGAAGTGAGAATCTGGCTGTCTTCTAGGGAGCCAAGCATTGGAGAAGAAATGTAGCACAACGCCACTTTTCTCTTTGTTTGAAAATATGGTTATATTTTATAGAAATGTTATCCATGGCCAGGTGTGGTGGCTCCGGCCTATCATCATCCTAGCACTTTGGGAGGCCAAGGCGGGAGAATCACTTGAGCTCAGGAGTTCAGTTTGAGACCAGCCTGGGCAACATGGTGGGACCCCATCTCTACAAAAAATACAAAAATCAACTAGGTGTAGTGGCATGTGTCCGTAGTCACAGCTACTCAGGAGGCTGAGGCAGGAGAATCACTTGAACTCAGGAGGTTAAGGCTGCAGTAACCTGTGACTGGGCCACTGCACTCCAGCTTGGGTGACAGAGTGAGACCCTTTCTCAAAAAAAAAAAAAAAAAAAAAAAGGAAGGAGGGAGAGAGGAAAGAGGGAGGGAGTTATCTATGTTCACTTGTAATAGGTTTCTTACTTATAAACGAATTAATAAAGAATTTGACTATTTCTATTTTAATTTCTAGTATGATAAATAACAGTAAAAATGACCCAGATAAACAAATGCTATTTTGGGTCCTGGATAACTACTAAGAGTTTAGAGTCCTGATACCAAAATATCCAAGAATCACTGATGTAGAGCAAGGCAGGCACACAGGTAGGACACACTCTACCATTCCCTGTCTCACCACCAGGGAGACAAGGAGCTGACCTCTCCCATGGAGTCCAATCCCCAAGTCCAAAGTCCTCCCCACACAGCACTACTATTAGCCTTTCTGTTGTTACTGAAAGAAGCTTGACATAAGCCAAAAAGAAGAATTTAAGGGAAAGGTATGAGAGAGTTCAAAGAATCGAAGGGAATGTTTCATGAACTACAGCAGTAGCACCAGGGCCCCCACGGACTGGAACTCAGGACCCAGACCTTGTGTCCCTCCTTTCTTTCTCATCTCTGCTTTCACTGGGACTCGCTATGGGCTAGGAAACACGTACCCTGGCAGTTCTGTGGTGATGTATTCAGATCACCAGGACCAGAGTACAGTGTCAAAGGCACGCTGATGAGGACCCTCATTTGTTTTGTTTTGTTTTGAGATGGAGTCTTGCTCTGTCACCCAGGCTGGATCTCAGCTCACTGCAACCTCCACCTTCCGGGTTGAAGTGATTCTCCTGCCTCAGCCTCCCTAGCAGCTGGGATTACATGCGTTTGTCACCAAACCCAGCTAATTTTTGTATTTCCAGTAGAGACGGGGTTTCACCATGTTGGCCAGGCTGGTCTCAAACTCCTGACCTCAAGTGATCTGCCCACCTTGGCCTCCCAAAGTGCTGGCATTATAGGTGTGAGCCACTGTGCCCCACTGGGCCTCATTTTTTATATTCCATGGATGCATTCTGCATGGTCTGCCAATGGCACTGGGACTGGCGATGCCACGTGCTGGAGTAAGGCAACTTACACCACGGAAGCTGTAGAGGGCTGCTCTCAGGAAAAGGGAAAAGCACACTGGGAAGACCAAAAACACAAAAGCTCAGCACTGTGCAGACAGCCCTAACAGGTTAGAGCCACCCACGGAAATGATACCCAGTGACCATTTCAACTCCCAACTCAGCTCCCCTCAACTCTCATTCTACAGATGAAGAAACTGAAAGCCTCCTATTTCCACAGAACTATTCTGGACTACCTCCTCACTGCCCCATGCAACTCTCACCACAGAGGGAAATTCAACCACAGCATCCCCTGGCAAAAAAAAAAGAAACAAAACAAAACAAAACCAACCAACCAACTAACCCTAGGGCTTTACATAAAGCCCTAATAAATTGCTTAGTTGACTCCCTTCCTCCATTAATTGCTCAAATAAATTGTTTAGTTGACTCCCTCCCTCCATTAATTTACCTACTATCCCATGGGGGAACAAAAAGCACTACTGTGTATTGAATTAAGATAGGCTGGGTGCAGTGCTTCATGCCTGTAATCTTAACATTTTGGAAGGCTGAGGCAGGAGAATCCCTTGAGGCCAGGAGTTTGAAACCAGCCTGGCCAACACAGGGAGACCTCCCCACCCCGTCTCCACAAACAATTTAAAAATGAGCCACATGTGGTGGTGCATACCTGTGGTCCCAGCTACCCGGGAGGCTGAGGTGGGAAGATCACTTGACCCCAGGAGGTTGAGGCTGCAGTGAACCGTGATCATGCCACTGCACTATAACCTGGGTGACAGAGCAAGACTGTTTCCAAAAAAAAGAAGAAAAGAGAAAAGAAGGAAGAAAAGAAGGAAGGAAAGAAGGAAGGAAGGAAGGAGAGAGAGAGGGAAAAGAGAGACAGAGAGAGAGAAAGAGAGAGAGAGAGAAAGAGAGAGAAAGAGAAAGAGAGAGAGGGAGGGAGAGAGGGAGGGAGGAAGGGAGGGAAGGAGGGCGGGAGGGAAGGGAAGCAGGGAGGAGTAAGAGTAAGAAAGAAGAAAGAAGGAGAACTAGAAGGAGAAAGAGAAGAAGAAGGAGAAGGAGAAGGAGGAGGAGAAGAAAGAAAAGGGAAGAGGAAAGAAAAGGAAAGGAGAAAAAAGAGAACAAAAGGAGTAGAGACAGAGAGACCCAATGTGAATGACATGCAGTGACAAAGGCAGATTGGAGTGCTGCACCTACAAGCCAAGGAACACCAAGCACCGCCCGCAATGCCAAAAGCTAAAACAAAGGCATGGAGTATATCATCCCTGGAGCCTTCAGAAAGAACGTGGCTCTGCTGACACCTTGATTTTGGACTTCTCACTTTCAGAACTGTGAGATGATACATTTCTGTTGTTTTAAGCCATCCAACCCTAAGAAACCAATTTTATTACTTTGTTTTCATGCTGCTGATAAATACACACCTGACTTTGGGAGGCTGAGGCAGGTAGATCACCTGAGGTCAGGAGTTTGAGACCACCCTGACCAACATGGTGAAACCCCATTTCTACTAAAAATACAAAATTAGCCGTGCATGGTGGCAGATGCCTGTAATCCCAGCTACCTCGGAGGCTGAGGCAGGAGAATCGCTTAAATCCGGGAAGTGGAGTTTGCAGCGAGCCCAGATTGCACCACTGCACTCCAGCCTAGGCAACAAGAGTGAAACTCCACCTCAAAAAAAAAAAAAAAAAAAGAAAAGAAAAGAAAAAAGGAAAAAAAAAGACATACCTGAGACTGGGTAATTTATAAAGAAAAAGAAGTTGAATGGACTCACAATTTCACGTGGCTGGGGAGACCTCACAATCATGGTGCAAAGCGAAAGGCACATCGTACATGGCAGTAGGCAAGAGAAAATGAGAGCCAAGTGAAAGGTGTTTCCCCCTTATAAAACCATGAGATCTCATAAGATTCATTCACTACCCCACTACCCCAAGAACAGTATGGGGGAACCACCCCCTTGATTCAATATTCTCCCACCCGGTCCCTCCCACAACATATGGGAATTATGGGAGCTACAATTCAAGATGAGATTTGGGTGGGGACACAGCCAAACCATATCACCAATAAAGTGCATTAATGCAACAAGCACCTGTAAAATACCTGCTACGTACCTGGAATCACTACTAGGTGCTCAGCCTCCAGAGATGCAAGGAAAAACAAAGCAACACAATTGCCCTTGAGGAACTCTTAGAGGTAAGAATCAGATGGAGATACGTCTGAAAAACTACACACACACACACAACTTCATCAAATCATCAAATCACTGCTCCCCAGAAAATGTCTCCTTGAGGGTTCAGGAGATGGTTAATATTTATTCAGAGCTTACAGAGTGCAAGCTTCAATCTCAAGGGTGATGAGATGATTTTGAGGTAAACTGAGAGGGAATTGCATGGAAATGTTTTCCAAGCTCTGGGGATTCTTGTCATTTCACTAGGGGACTACACATAAGTGGGTCAATGTCCCCAAATTCCCCTCCTAAATAACATAAGGACTGTAAATAATGGACTGTAATAATGTCGATAAAGAACTATAATAATATCAGTAACTGTAAACGTTTATTATAATGATAATGCAATGTGCTAAAAGCTGGGGGTGCAATGTCCTAAAAGCCATTTACCTTAACTTCTTCTGGAACAAGGAAAAGCAGGAATGAAGGAAAAAAATATTTTAGGAGTTGTTACTAAAAGTTACATCAATGAAAACTGTCTCTTTTTTATGCAAGTTAATCACAGAGATAATGAATCCAACTACTGTATTTTACCAAATGGGGCTTTTTTCATTGCTGGTAACCAGAGGCCCTAGAAGACTGATCAACCAGTGACAGGTACTCACTAAAGATTTAATTATAGGTTATAAATGACGGGGTGAGATATGAACTGGGATGTGGCAAAGACTGGCTAAATAGTCACTACTCCCATTTTCCTCCTCGTCCTGCACATCCTGAATTTTTGCCAAGGGAAAGAGGCTGGATCTGACATATGCTGCTTCCAGTCCTGGCCCAGAAAACATGTAGTCCTATGCATCCTCTCCCGCTCCTGCTGAGCCTGAATCAGAGGGTACCATGGAGGCCATGGGGGGATGGATGGTGAAACCACTGGGCAGGTGAAGTCTAGGTCCTGAAATAATCCAAACTAGACTGTCTTTGGGGCTATAAACAAATCCTCATTTTTTACAGATTAAATGTGAAATCACTGAAATTTGGGGGTTATCTGTTACATCAACTGCTTAGTCTGAGTGATACGAGAACAATAAGCAAGTTCCATTTTTGACCTTGGCAGAGGTGGGAATGCAATAAAGAACTGTCAGGAGTGAACCCAGACAGCACTCCAATGCCCAGATTAGCAGAAAGCTTTCCAACATTACAGGATGCTCTCAGAATCCTGAGAGGTAGAAAAGAAAAGAAAAGAAAAGAATAGAAGGCTGGGAATTAAGGTAGAAGAAGTGTGGGAGTAGAAGAAGGTAGTAGAAGATGAGGCTGGAAGGAGAGAAACATGCAGATAAGAACAAGGTAGCAGACTTCTATTGTAGCTTCAGTTCATTTATAATAATAGCTTGGCACCATCAGGGCATCTTGTGGTCACTCCGCCTTCTCCTGCCTCACTTCTTATAGGGGAAGGCTCTTTAGCAAAAGCCACGTTGACAGACACTGACTCCAAGGCAAGAGACCATGCTTCATGATGCTGGGAGTTTTCAAAACCTTCCCAGGTGATTCTAAAATGTTGCAGTGGCATAAACTTACAATATAAAGAAGAAAATAAGTATTCTGTAGCTGCTAAGAAAGCCTGACAATCAGAGGGAAATGTTCTATTAACGAACACAAGTGGCAGACCAGCAGTTGACTGGATGATCTTTCACTTTTACTCAATCAGCCTTAAGGTAGTTTAATCCAGGTACTCATCATTCCTGGCTTCCTCACATCATTTTCTTTTTTGAAACAAAATCTTGCTCTGTCACCCAGGCTGGAGTGCCCCAGTGTGATCATGGCTCACTGCAGCCTCTAACTCCTGGGCTAAAGCAATCTTCCTGCCTCAGCCTCCCAAGTAGGTGGGGCTACAGGCGTGAGCCACTGTGCCTGGCTAATTTTTATACTTTTTGTAGACATTAGGTTTTCATTATGTTGCCCAGACTGATCTCGAACTACTGGGCTCAAGCAATCCTCCTGCCTTGGCCTCCTAAAGTGCTGAGATGACAGGCATGAGCCACCACACCCAGCTCTTCACAGGATCTTCTATTCCTTTGTTTATTTAGAGGAAAAAGAAAAAAAAAAAAACAGAGACAAACTACAGTTCCTTTAAATCATGCTCCAGTTACATCCCTCTTCTACTCTTGTTAGTCTTTCCATTATACCTACCAGGGGATAAGCTCACATAGTCATCACACAAATACTACAGCTACTGGAGGGGCAGAAAAACTCCTCACTTTGTACTCTTACTGAACTCCATGAAATAAAATATGATCATAATCACAACAGATGCCACTACTTACTGGATGCTTCCTATGTGACAGGAACTATGCCCAGTACTTGACAACTGCTGCTTATTTCATACGGTCACTTTTCAGCTATTTTCTCCATCATTGAATCCTTAAACACACCCATGAGTTAGATACTGCGATCTCCATTTTACAGATGAGAAAACTGAGACCAAGAGCCTTGAGTAAAGTTGCCCAAAGTCACTTGAGAAAACTGGTAAGCGCCAGAGCTAGGACTGAACCCCAAGTCCGTCTGAACCCGGAGTCAGTGACCATAACTACTACAGGAGCTGCAGTCATCGTGCCTTGGTGTCCTCTACTGGACAGACAGGGAGTGAGCCACGTGCTGGTCATTTCCTTGGTCTCCTTTGGGACTGGAATGTCAGGATCATGACCTTAATCAAGGCACGTAAAGCAAAATATAATACAAAGTCTTAGCTTCTTGATTTAAAAAAGTATTAATATGCAAAATACCACCTTCTAGAAAAAAAGAAAGTGCCTGGATGCTAATTTAATAGTTTACATACATGGCTCCTTAATAGGCAAAAAGTAGCAAAGGAAAGTCACATTTACAAAGTTGGGTTTCCTGAGATTGTGACATTATCGACAATTCCAGCTCCTCTGCCAACCTATTCATTTGGACAAAAAGTTGGGCCTCTTTATTCGTAGGAAAGGAAGTCGGGGGTATCTTCGGAGCACCTGCTATGTGCCTGGCCCTGTGTATGTAATCTCTCATTCGATTCCCAGAAAAACTCTGTGAGGATGCTACTGGTCAGTCAATATTTCCAAGAGGCTCAGGGAGGTCAATTTATTTCTTTAAGGTCACACAGCCAGTGATGGAGGAATCAAATTTCAAAGCATATGTCCTACTTTATAAAAAATATTTCTAACACAAGTGGTTCAGGCTGCCCTAGGCTTACCATTGATGGCTTCTAAAGAAGAGCAAATACTCTGGTTCCCCCAGCCCACACCCCCGCCACCAGCAATAGAGTTTCTGTCTGATGGCTGAACACTTTAGAGAACACTTTGTCTGACAGCTGAATACTCTCCAGCCAACAATATGTTCATACGATAATAATAATTGTTGTCACTACACAGATTTTTAAATACAGACCTAAAAATTAAACAGTAAAGGTAAATGGTATTATGATATCTTTAAAGCCTGAAGAAGAAAAGGGGGAAACAGAATAATGGAAAGAAATCGTTCATCACCTTCATCATGTAAAACTACTTTTTCTCTTAGACATGGGGCATATCAATTAAAGATACTGTAGAAAGTATAATGGCCTATAATATATTTATGGCACTTGCCAATTGTGGGACATATCCCACGTGGTATCCAAATCATGAAAAACAGTTTATGGAGATTCTGGGCTAAGAGACTTATATAAATATATATCTACAAGTGATCACCAATAAACGACCTCAATCTTATAGACTAATAAGAATGCAGGAGTCGGCAATAGTAAATTCACCAGCTGAAAGGCAACTCTCCAGGCACGGTGGTGATTAGCGTCCCCTTGGCTCCCCTGATGATGGAGAAGTGCTCTTGGTTTCATCCTGAGGATGGGGGAGGAACTTATCTTTTAGTTAGGACCAAATTAATTTTAATCCATCTTTGTAGCTCCTGTCTAATTTCTTCTCTCCCCAAGAAATTATCTAATGTACTTTTGGAGGAAGGCACTTGGGCACTGCTTGTATAATAGAGTTTGAGAATAACCCTAAATTCTAGAAGAGACAAGCAGAGACCGGTGGAAATTTATACTGTAAACCACGCTTGCAGAATCATAAAACTCGGGTGTTTTCTGTTATATAGTCAGAGGCTCATATTCAATTCAAGGGTCAAGAATGTGAAATGCTGGCAGGTTTCCTAGGACAAATATGGTGGTCTGAAATCCTGAACATCTGGCTCTGTCTCTCACAGACACATTATGATATAAAATCCTGAAAGAGAGTAACTGGGTCCTAAGGATTTTTTCCAGAAGAAAAGTGTCATAAAAAAAAGAAGAAAAAAATAACACTGCAAATTGGGAATTTCAAAATATAAAATGATGTATAAGTTTTTGGTTTTCGTGTTAACAGATCTTACCATTGGCAAGCAAAATTTCTTGTGAGAAGAAAGAAAAATAATTCAGAAAGATCTATATACCTGTCATGTTCAGATGATTAAGATTCCCTTGTTTCACACACGCGCACATAATCTTCAAGTCTATCAGACAAATCACAGTGGGCCTTAAGTCTTACTGGTAGGGTCTAAAAGAAGCACATCAATTTTCAGACACTAACCATTTAAAATTAGGACAAGAAGGAATATTGTCAGTAAGACCAAGAAGCAAGAGTGAGGCATTTCAACTTGCAGAATAACAATACGATTAAATTGAAATCGTTGTTTTCTGAAAACAGTCATTTCATAAAATGTACAGTAACGCTTTTATATGTAAATTATCTAAACTGAAAAAAACCTTCCACTTTAAATTGAATTGAGACTAGCTTAGAGTAGAACACTTTGGTGAAAACGTGCTTAAAATGAATAAAATTGCAAAGGGAAACAAATAATATTTTGCAGAAAAATACTGCCAATAAATGCTGGGTTTTCTTTCTTTCCCGTCATGTATTTGTTTGTTTTGTTTTTGATTGGTGTTTGTTATAATAAGAGAAAACATAATACCCCTGGTTACAAATTCATTCTTAACTTGATGAAGCTTAAAGTTAAGTGATATTTTCCATTTGGTAAATTATAAATGTTAGTAATACATTTCAGAGGAAATAAGTATATATGAAAATTACTAAACCAGTGTAAGACAGAGCAATCTAACTTACCTGACTAGCTTATTAAAAAGGCTCTTCCAAAGCATTGAGGGGTCTCTTTCCTTTTAAGGTAACCTTAAAGTCCCCCTTCTCCTTCTTAATTAACGATACACTTGTCTCCTATTTATTGGCATTTCATCTAGACACTCCTCCTTCCAGGGCCATCATAACATTTCTTGACTTTTTCAGTGCACATGTGACAGTCCACCCGAAATTGTGCATGCCTGTAAGGCAAGCTTCGGATTATTGTTTCTTCTTGGATCCCACATCACCTGATAGAAGATTTAGCAAATGGTGGTCTCACAGGAGGAATGAGCAGGGATGGTTAATGGGGCTTCCACAGGGAAGGCTCCCCAGAATAACCCTTCAGCCATGGTCACCCGTTTTGTGTGGAAGTTCGTATGCCAGGCTGTGTGCTAAACACATTACCTGCACTGACTGTTTCTGTGATCAGGTTCAGGCAAGAAAACAGGCTTTGGGAAGAAAGAGATCACCCACAATCACACAGATGATACATGATGGGCTTGGATTTGAAACCAGTTGTGCGTCATGAGGGGCTCATAGTCTTCACCAATACCCTTTAGCTCTGTTGGAACTAAGTTCTACTTGTCCCTTCACCCACCTAACCCCCCTGCTACCAAGAGTGCCTGGGATCTTACAGACTCAAAAAAATGTGAATGAGTGGTTAGTGCAGATTATTTCAAAAGAGCCCCAGATGCCATGTTCTTTAGGTCATGAGTCAGCCCCATCCACTCCTCCCCAATTCTTCACCTTTACCTCCTCAGTCACATCCATGCCTTTATTCATGTCTCCTCCAAAGGAACCAATAGAATAATTCCTGGCATATATTAGTGTCTCAATAAATATGTGTCACCTAAATGAATACTTCTTTTAAAAAAAAATCCTTCAGAAACACTGGAACTCTCCTAAGCTATCTATGTAGTGTCTCACTATGTTGGCCAGGCTGGAGTGCTGTGGTGTGATCATAGCTCAGGGCAGCCTCAAAATCCTGGGCTCAAGGGATCCTCCCACGTCACCCTCCAGAGTACCTAGGATTAGAGGCATGGACCACCCATGCCTGGCTCAGTGTATTAATTTTCTAAAAGATAAATTTTTCTGACTGGCAAATTCATCTTTGTTAAACATCATGTGTTCTACTCAAATATGGGAAAGAGAACCCTCCTATTGAGTTATAAAGTTTGGCTCCAACTCAAGTGAGCAAAAAAACATTAAATTCATTTAACTCCAAATACTGTAAAAACACAATGATAACTTCTGAGCTAGTCGTTTTTTTAAATTTTTTTGGCACCACAATAATTCTTTTATGATGGTATCCAGTGAGAACCCCTCACGGACTTTTCTCTTAACATGGAAATGCATATGGCCTCTGTGGTACAACAGCTGTGTAACTACATAATTGTTTACAAATGTGCAAAATAAGTACCCAAACCAATAAAAAATAATAACTTGGGCATCCATAAAAAAGAGATACTATAAACATGCAATGGCCCACACTTTCTCTATAAATAACCGTTGAGGCAAAAATACAACCACCAAAACCCTTTGTTTGAAATCCCTTTCCATAAAGCAAATAACGTTTGCAGTCTGGCAGGCTAATACCATTGTGCTTTCCCAAGCAAAAATGCTTTTTTATTAACATTTATCATTTAGGCGCCATGAAAGTAACTGCAGTAAAAGTGGATCCATTTACAATAAGACACTTGGTGTTGGGTCCACTATGTCGTGAATAGGTTTCAAACCAGTACACAGCTCCTTCCTCATCACCAAACAGGTGGGAAAGACAGAGAGGGAAATATAAATTGCCGGAAGGAGAAAAACCACAGGGCATCCTTCTAAATATGTTCCCACCTACCTCCATCCTAATCCTCGATTAGATCCATCAGAGTCCAACCCAAAGGAAGCCGGCATTGGAGTATCAAAGAAGCAATGAAGTCTTGCCCTTCAGTGCCTCTTCTTGGAAAACCCCTCTTTCATTCCATTCTGTCTCCTCCGTGTGTCTGGGGAAACTCCTATTCATTCATCAAAACCCAAATCATTAATCTCTTCCACCAGGAAACCTTCTTTGTCCACCATCAAAGAGAGCAAATCACATCGTTCACAGCAGACCCTTCCATCAGTTCGCATACTTAATACACATTCGTTGACCACCTACCAAAAGCCAAGCACCACTGTTCAAAAGGTGCTAAAGCCACAGCAATGAACAAGATAAAGAGCTCAGTCTATAAGTCAATGAATATATACAGTGTAATATTAAGCAGGATTGTATTACATTATTTCAATTACATTATTTCAAGTTCTGCACTTATTGTAATTATTATGCTGTCTCTCCCAGTAGGCTCTTAACTACTGGATCTCTATATTCCATGGTTTTCCAATTTGGCAATGCTTAATGAATTGATTTAAATTAAATTTAAAAAACACACTTACTCTTGGTATAGTCTAGGTCAACCACTAAGCCTGGGGAGACAGACTAGATTTATACAGAGCACCTCTGTTCTCAGGGAGCTTACAGCTATCTCTTGGAATAATCACTGTCATCACCATGTGATGAAGCCATTTACCCTTTTAAACTTTTCAGAGAAAACATTACTTTCTGTTGTCCTCACAGACAACCATGGGAGGTGTTATTAGCCTGATTTTACAACTGAGAACATCAAGACATTCCTTATCCTCTGATATTGGGAAAGGGGGCAGGATATGCCCTTTTGAAAGTGAAAATAAGATAATAAACATGAAGCCAGTGAGATCAGGTAAAGCAAACCTGGCTGAAGCTGCACACAGCTGTGGTTGCGTCGGGAGGGTAAGCTCAGGCTATGGACCAAGACAATGCTGGGCCACGTTTCTCCAGGACTATAAGGAAGATCCTGCAATTCGAATAGAGACGCTTTTTTTTCTGTTCCACACCTCTAAGAAAATCTCTCTGGAGGTGGTCCCATGATTCTCCTTGGGTGTGATGTCACCCAAGGAGCAGCACAGTGAGAGAAGCGTTATCACAGAACCACACGAACTTGTCTGGCAGGGGCTGGGAAGACACTGGCATGGAGTACACACAGGTGACATAGGGACCCAAAAGTAAGGGCATCCCCTAAAATAAGCAGTGCATCATCTTCCTCTGCCAAATAACACTCATCTTGAAGGGCAGGCAGCATTTGGCAGGAGCATTCATCCCTAGGGTTGCTGCAGAAAGCTACTGCACACTGGGTGGCTTAGAACAGCAATGTACTCTTTTGCAGTTGCGGAAGCCAGAAGTCTGAAATCAAGGTGTCAACAGGGCCACATTCCCTCCAAAGGCTGGAGGGGAGGATGCTTCCTGCCTTCAGGAGCTTCTGGCAGTCCCAGACATTCCCCCATTCATGATAGCACAATTTCAATCTCTGCCTCCGCCTCTACACGGCCCTATGTTTTTCTTCACATCATCTTCCCTCTATCTCTGCCTCTGTCTCTGTGCCCAAAGTTCCCCTTTATGTGCATATTGGATTAGGGCCTATCTTAAGGACCTCATTTCAATGTGACTGATTTTTTTTTCCCCTTTCCTTTAGACATTCCTCTTGATGATAATGATTATCAGAATGCATCATCCCTGGGACCACCATGATTTCTTGCTCATACCTCTGTAATACCTCTGGTGGTGGACATTTAGGTTAGAGGCCCTATCAGCCCTTCCCAAGGCTCTACCTCTGGCAGGCTTCCATCGTATCCCAGCATTCCTTGCAGCTCAGGGGTCATGTGACACAGCCCATGCCAAACAGACACATGCAGAAGTGAGTTGATAGATTCTAGAAAAGCTCTTGCTTTTCCTGATAAAATGGTCAGACATGGCTGGGCACGGTGGCTCATGCCTGTAATCCCAGAATTTGGGGAGGCCAAGGTGGATAGACCACCTGAAGTCAGGAGTTCGAGACCAGCCTGGCCAACATAGTGAAATCCTGTCTCTATTAAAAATACAAAAAGCTGGGTGTGGTGGCATGTGCCTGTAATCCCAGCTACTCGGCTGAGGCAGGAGAATCGCTTGAACCCAAGAGGCGGAGGTTGCAATGAGTCAAGATCACACCACTGCACTCCAGCCTGGACAACAGAGTGAGGCTTCATCTTAAAAAACAAAAACAAAAAACGGTGGGTGGGGGTGGGGTGGGGTCAGACCCAGCTGGTAAAAATTCCTACCCCTCTTTCCACAGTGAACCTGTGGTGGCCATCTACGACCCCAGAAGAATGAATAACCTAGAGAATCACAAAGCTGGGGATGAAGAACTTTGACAAATGTGCAGCTGCTGAGCCGGCTGGACCAGTGACAGCAATTGCCTCCCTCTCAGCTTCTTATTAAGCAAGAAAAGACAAAGCTCTGTCTGTTACAGTTAGCTTTACTTGTGTTTTCTTTAACTTGCAACTGAACTCTTTTCTCACTGATAAATCTTCTAACTGATCTCTGTGTTTCCAATCCTAATTCATCACAATCCATTCTCTTTTTTCTTAATAGAGATGGGGTCTCACTATGTGGCCCAGGTTGGTCTCAAATTCCTGGGCTCAAGCAATCATCCCACCTGGACCTCTCAAAGTGCTGGGATTATGAGCCACCACACCCAGGCCATGACAATCCATTCTCTACCAAGCAGTTATAGTGTTGTCCTCAGCCGCATCATATTATATCACAATCACGTCATGTATCATTTCAAACATGTCATTTCATATATCACACCGTATCATTCCATGTCTTATCAATCTCTCTCTGGCTTAAAACCACTCACTGGTTCCTCACTGCAGCTAGAATAAAATCTTAAGTCCTCACCTTGGTTTACAAGGCTCTGTGTGATCAGACCCATGCACACCTCTCAGCCTTCACCTTGAATCTTCCCTTCATTTATTCCGCCCAAGTTCCATTGGACTTCAGTGTCTCAAACATGCTACACTGCTTCTTACTACCAGAGGTCTCATTTACCGTTTCCTCCACCTGGGACACTCTGCTTCCACACCTTTGAGTAACTGACTTTTTGCCATCCTTTATGTCATACCTAGAATAGTGTCTTGAATATAGATGGCTGCCAGGACATGATATAGTGTGTCTGTGTCCCCACCAAAATCTCATCTTGAATTGTATCTCCCATCATCCCCACGTATCATGGGAGGGACTCGGTGGGAGGTAACTGAATCATGGGGGCAGGTCTTTCCCATGCTGTTCTCGTGATAGTGAATAAGTCTCACAAGATCTGATGGTTTTATAAAGGGGAGTTCCCTTGCAAAGGCTCTCTTGCCTGCCACCATGTAAGACGCCCCTTTGCTCCTCCTTTGCCTTCCGCCATGATCGTATGGCCTCCCCAGCCATGTGCAACTATGAGTCCATTAAACTTCTTTCTTTTACAAATTACCCAATCTCAGGTATGTCTTCACTAGCAGTGTGAGAATAGACTAATATAGGACATATATGTTGAAGAAATGACAGTACATCTAACACTTCCTGAGCACTGTAACGTGAGACGGACTTATTCTAGAAGGGGCTTCACAAGAGAGCTTTGGGTTCATCAGTCTCTTAAAGTCATCATTTTGTCTTCTTTTCCCCAGTTCCCTTACCTTCCCCCCAAATGCAGTGTCACGGAAAGAGAACTAGAGTACACACAAGCCCTCGTAGCCAATTGGAGACAGAGCCAGGACTACAGACAGGTTTCCTGTTCCGCAAAGACAGTCCTCGGGTGTTTCTGTTCCATCACCCCAAATCATATTCAAATCAGGACCCTGGCGGAGGTATCTGTTTCCCCAGAGAATGGGACTGTATTATCTACAGGGGTTGCCATAAGAAAATGCGACAGACTAGGTGGCTTAAACAACAGAAATTGATTTTCTCACAGTTCTGAAGGCTGCACATTCAAGGTCAAGGTGTCAGCAAGTTTGGCTTCTCTGGAGGCCCCTTGCCTTGGCTTGCAGACAGCCACCTCCTCAATGTGTCTTTTGCCACTGTGGTCTTTCCTCCATGCATATGAATTCCTGGTGTCTCTGTGCATCCAAATTTCCTCTTCTTATAAGGACCCAAATTAAACTGTATTAGGGACCACCCGAGCAACCTCATTTTAACTTAACCATCCTTTAAAAGGTTGTATCTCCAAATAGAGTAACATTATGAGGTACTGTGAATTAGGGCTTCATCACATGAATTTTGGGGACACATAATTCAGCTCCTAACAGATACCAAATAATAACAGCATCAAGACGGAGCTCTGCTGGTCCTGTTACCATGAACTAGTTGTCTATTCCAGCTCACATCATACCCTGTCTGGAAGTTTTGGGGTGTGCTACTAGCTTTTTTTTTTTTTTTTTTTTTTTTTTTGAGACAGAGTCTCACTTTGTCACCCAGGCTAAAGTGCAGTGGCACAATCACAGCTCACTGCAGCCTCCACCTCTACCAGGCTCAGGCAATCCTCCTGCCTCAACCTCCCAAGCAGCTGGGACCACAGGTAGGCACCACCATGCCCAGCTAAGTTTTTAAATTCGGTGTAGAGATGAGAGTCTCCCTATGTTACCCTGGCTGGTCTCGATCTCCTGGGCTCAAGCAATTCTCCTCCCTCAGCCTGTCAAAGCACTGGGATTACAGGCATGAGCCACTACACCAGGCCTGATACTAGCTATTTCTAACTGCTATTCTTGGCAGCCTGCCTCTTGAGACCTCCGAATAATATTTTATTATGAAAAATTTTCAACATACCCCAAAACAGAGAACCTAATTAAATGAACCCACAGTCGGCCAACAATAATTTAACATGAACATTTTCCAATCTTGAATTATTTACGCTATTACTCTAACAGTTTTTTCCACATTATTTTAAAGCAAGTCTTAGTTATCATATCATTTCACTTGTAGATTTTTCGGTATGCATCTCTAACATAAACTCAATTAAAAATATTATTATACTTTAAAAAATGAAGGCTACTTTCTTAATACTATCTATTAGCTACTCCATATTCAAATTTTCCTATTTGTCTCAGAAAAATATCTTTGAGAGCAGGTTCCCCTAAATCCAAATCAAAATGAGCATCACACAATCCATCTGGTACTATGTGTCTTAAGTCTCTTTTAATCAATTGAAGACTTTTTTTTTTTTTTTAAGATGGAGTCTCACTCTGTCGCCAGGCTGGAGTGCAGTGGTATAATCTCAGCTCACTGCAACCTCCGCCTCCTGGGTTCAAGCGATTCTCCCGCCTCAGCCTCCCAAGTAACTAGGCCTACAGGCACGCACCACTATGCCCAGCTAATTTTTGTATTTTTAGTAGAGACAGAGTTTCACCAGGTTGGCCAGGATGGTTTCGATCTCTTGACCTCATGATCTGCCCACCTCGGCCTCCCAAAGTGCTGGGATTACAGGTGTGAGCCACCGCGCCCAGCCAATGCATATAGCATTTTGTCTACAGCCATACCACCCTGAATGAGCCTATCCCACATAACATTTTGAAGTCAATTGAACATTGGCTTATTGGTCAGAGCATTTTCTCACTCAAGACATCACAAAGGATACAGGAATGGATATAAGACGTCTATAATGAATATAAGATATAGGAGACCAAGAGCTCAGGCGCCCTATGATTGGGAGGATGTTGGGGCTTCTTTGCCGAACTAGCACAGATTATGGAAGATTTAATGTCCAAGAGGGAAGCTCCTGAAAGAGATGCTCTTTCCTTTTCCAAGAGAGCTTTGTTCTGAATTTGGATTAATTTAGATGGTGCGTGCACTGAGGGAATTTGTAAGATGTGTTTACGGAATAATTGTGATCAATACTCGTGCATTTACAGTGGGAGAGTGTGTGCAGGAGGCTTTGAGAAGGCTCCTGTGCGCTCACTCTTTAACACTGATCAATACTCATAGTCAAGCACTAACATGGGAATTGGAGGGAACATTTATATTCAAACTGTGCTGCGTCCCCTTATGGAAGGTTCTTTCATTTGGCCTGTTCGTCTCAAATACATTTATCAGACGATGTTATATAGGAATGGCACTATAAAAACACATTTTTAAGGGTTAAGGTTTATCATTCCGTCATCTGCTCACACTTTAATCACCACAATCTTTGCAGCTGGCCTTTCAAACTATTATTCTAGAACAGCTGTATGCTCTAAAATTGATAGTCTTCTTAGTTGATACATTCACAAAAAAATGTTAAATATTCAACAAGATTCTGAGTGGCTGCAGCCACCTAGTCTTCAAGTTCCCTCCAAAGCATATACAGTGGCCAGATATGAGCATCATGTTCCTATTTTTTGAAGAACTATTCAGCCAGGCTGTTGCTAAACAAACCATATAAATAGTACATGTCTTCAAAAGGGAAAGTGATATTTTTTAACATATATATATATATATATCCACATCACTTTGAACATTTCAAACAATTTCCATGATACACACTTAGAGGCTTCCAGATACATCTGCTTCCCTATTATACAAAGGCCAGACTAGCAAGAACAGAGAGGACACAAAGAAGGTCCCACCTAATTTAGCCAGCAGGCTTTAAGGAAACGTGTTGGAAGTAATCTCTCTTTATAACTTACACCCTCCACTTTCTAAGATGCCTGTCGGGTGTTGGTTAGGTCCTGAAATCTGGCCTTGACAAACATGTAAGTTATTTGTGGTCCAGATTTCAATAAATAAGCAAGCACAAATCAAAATGTGAAAAGAAAGGGAAAAAATTCTAAGGTCCCTTAGGCTTTGGCATGGTGGCTCACACCTGTAATCCCAGCACTTTGGGAGGCCGAGTGAGTAGGATCGCTTGAGCTCAGGAGTTTGAGATCAGCCTGGGCCACAAAGGGAGAGCCCCTATCTCTACAAAAAATTAAACAATTAGCTGGGCACGGTAGCATGAACCTGTGGTCCCAGCCACTCAGGAGGCTAAGATGAGAGAATCAGTTGAGCCCAGGAGGTTGAGGCTACAGTGAGCCATGATCACGCCACTGCACTCCAGCCTGAGTGACAGAGCAAGACCCTGTCTCAAAAAACAAAATCTATATATACACATATATGTATATATTTATATATATTTTATATATTTAGATATATACTTGCATAAATATATAAAATTTATTTATATAAATATTTTTAAATATAAAATATTTATATAAATATATATGTATATATATATAAATATATATGCGTATATATATATATATATATATATATGAGATCCATTAGCTTTAATTGCATCAACAGAAGGGATAAATTCTTGCATCCCACTGGTGTGGCCAATGCTGCATAGCAGATGCGGAAGGCTCTGGAGGGTTAGTGTGCACTGGGAAAAGGAAGGATGGAGCGGCTAGAAGCAGCTGCCGCATTTCTTGAAGACTCTACTTTCAGAGACAAATCTCCCTGCAGTTAACTGTGTGTGGAAAGTAATGACTCTCAATGCCATTCAGGAAACCAGTCCCCAGGTGCCCCAAGTGTGCACGCCACTGGGTGATTTGAACGGGGAAAGCCTGTTCTTAGGCCTCTAGGTGGTAAACACAAGCAGGTCAACATGAGGCAGACATCCCTGTAGGAATAAGTCACTGCCAGCAAAAAGAAACACACGAAATAGCAGAAAATAAACAACTGCTCCTGGCCCAGGCTGGTAAGAAAGCAAACTATCGGCCGGGGGCGGTGGCTGACGCCTGTAATCCCAACACTTTGGGAGGACAAGGAGGGTGGAACACCTGAGATCAGGGGTTTGAGACCATCCTGGGCAACATGGTGAAACCCCATCTCTACCAAAAATACAAAAATTAGCTGGGCGTCGGGTGGTGGGTGCCTGTAATCCCAGTTACTCGGGAGGCTCAGGCAGGAGAATCACTTGAACCCAGAAGACGGAGGTTGCAGTGAGCTGAGATCACACCACTGCACTCCAGCCTGGGTGACAGAGAGAGACTATCTCAAAAAAAAAAAAAAAAAGCTTACTGTTGCTTTGGAACAAGAGGCCCCAACACAAAGCCAATTTCACATGCATCAGCAGACTCGGAAGCACAGGGCAGTTGGTTTTTATTCCCTGTTAAGAGGCCTGAAATGTGAAGGTACCCACAGCACGCTCACCTGAAAACCCCTTAGCAGGGCAGTGCAGACAGGCAAGTGTTCAGGAAGATATTCTAGTGAAGAGAAGAGGCACACCGTCTATCAGATTGAGAGGGCCTGTGTCAGAGATGAACAGAATACCCTGGTAATATCCCTATCTCACCGAGGCTGATCTGACAGAGCCCGATTACTTGCAACAGGCTGGGCCCGCTACCCAGGCCCTGTGAACCGGAATGGCCGAGAATCTGCGGGCTTTCCTTCAGCCAGACAACTCCAACAAGCTTCTCTCTGTGATCACTGCTTAAGTTAAATGAGTTAATCTTGTTTTCCAGATGAACTGTTATCTTGTCTCCCGCAGGCAGAGATTACGGGATAAAAGCATTGTGTTAACAGGAGGGCTGGGGGCTTTCCAGAGCCACATTCCACACACACAGAACCCCTCTCTCCAGTTCTTCCTCCCATTTCTGTTTTTTCATGGATTTAGAGAACGAGAAGGAGAGTAGGGAACTTCAAAATGACACGCAGGGCGATAAACCTTTCAGATGAATGATGTCACTTCATAAGGGGTCAGGGGGCCAATTTATCTTCACGTTTCGAAACATAGTTTATGAGCCTGACAAAATTTAAAACACTTCTAGGGCAAAATGGATGTGCAAGTGACACTGAGTTTTGAACTCTTTCCCCGCCTTTTTTTATTTTTCTGACTTACTCTTGAAACACATCAGTCAACAACCAGCATATACTGAGGGTCCTTTGCATACAAGCCCTTTGCTGGGTGCTATGAAAAATAATTTTTTTATGGCCAACACTTGGTTTCTTCCCTCAAGGAGCCTTATGCCTCTGTCACTGATTTCAACGTCATGTATCTTTTTAATTTTTTAAGGCCATTTTGGAGTGCGGACAATAATAAATGCACTTGGAGGCAAAGCCACAGAACTCACTGGGTTCTAATCCCAGTGGTCCACCACAGTTCATTGTGAGGTCTTGAGCAAGTTACTTAACCTCTCTGACCCCTAGGTTTTTTAATCCGGAAAGGGGTAACAATTACACCCAACTTTCAGGGCAGTTGTCATGATAAGCAACAGAGTATGCAACGCTTTCAGCAGATGGTAAACGCTTGATACAGAGTCATTTCCCAAGGTAGTGTCAGAATCACAGGAGGAAAGATACCAAGACCCTGTGACACAGCAGGGCAGAAACAAAAAGATGTCACAGGTAGGTGCTACGTCTAGCAAATAAAAACACAGGATGCCGAGTAAAATTTGAGTTTCACATAAACAACAAATCATTTCTTCGAAGTATATCCCAAAGAAAATTTTTAGAGTATATGCTCCAAATATTGCATGGGATACATTTTTTTTTTTTTTTTTTTTTTTTTTGAGACGGAGTCTTGCTCTGTCTCCCAGGTTGGAGTGCAGTGGCGCGATCTCGGCTCACTGCAAGCTCCGCCTCCCGGGTTCACGCCATTCTCCTGCCTCAGCCTCCCAAGTAGCTGGGACTACAGGCGCCCGCCAACACGCCCGGCTGATTTTTTGTATTTTTAGTAGAAATGGGGTTTCACCGTGTTAGCCAAGATGGTCTCGATCTCCTGACCTCGTGATCCGCCCGTCTCGGCCTCCCAAAGTGCTAGGATTACAGGCGTGAGCCACCGCGCCCGGCCCATGGGATACATTTTTAAAAAATATGTTATTTACCTGAAATTCACATTTAACCAGGTGTCCTGTTTTTGTTTTTGTTGTTTTAAGACACTGGGTCTTGCTCTACCACTCTGGCTGGAATGCAATGGTACAGTCATAGCTCACTGCAGCCTCAAATTCCTGGGCTCAAGTGATATTCCTGCCTCTGCCTCCCAAGGTGCTGGGATTATAAGTGTGAGCCACTGTAACAGGCCAGGTGTCCTGTATTCTATCTGACAATCCTAGCCATGGGATTTCAGGTCAGAAGACCAAAGATCAAGTGTTATTTACTATTCCATTAAAAGTAATGGCAAAAACCACGATTGCTTTTGCACCAACCTAATAGCATTGTGACTTGGGGACAGATACTTTATTTATTTATTTATTTATTTATTTTTGAGACAGAGTCTCGCTCTCTAGCACAGGCTGGAGTGCAGTTCTCCTGCCTCAGCCTCCCAACTAGCTGGGACTACAGGTGTGCACTACCACACCAGGCTAATTTTTGCATTTTTAGTAGAGATGGGGTTTCACCATGTTGGCCAGGCTAGTTCTGAATGCCTGACCTCAAGTGATCCACCCACCTTGGTCTCCCAAAGCCCTCGGATTACAGGCATGAGACACCATGCTAGGCCTTAAAAAGATTGAATACTGCTGATACGGAGCATCTGTAGCCTTTATTTCTGACTTGGGTTCCTGATATGGCAAGAGAGGGCTCAGATGCACAGACTTTTCCAAAGCAAACTTTCCAGAATGAGCTGAGAAGGAAGCTATACCAACTAGCCCAAGAAGATGTCCAGAACCTCTGCTGCTTGTGCATAAAAAGGAGCAATGCTCCTGGTGAGGTGGCACAGACAAGGACGCATGACCAATGTCTTATACCCTGCACACTTCTTTCCCTATATTTAGTGGTTACACAATTGTTGAGAAATGTAGAGATTTTTGCATGTACGTTAACTTCTGCTACTATAGCTTTTTAATATATCTGAGGAATTATTTTATTCCCAAAAGACTGATGGTGTTCTGATGGGAGTAAGGGGTGGTAAAAGAATGTAGAAAAATAAAAATAAACCCTTTAACACTAAGATTATTTGAGTGATCAGAATCAACACTATAGGAAGGCTCTGTGACAACCTGGATGTCAATTATTCCAGCAATTTGTCCTTGAAGGGGAATACGTTCTTTTCTGCTTAAAATATTCCAAGGTTTACATGCATCATGGTCTCCTTAGGCCTACTAGGCAACTGACTGATTCACTTCCAAAGGCAGTTTGTGCCAGGCATGACGGCTGATGCCTGTAATCCTAATACTTTAGGAGGCCGAGGCGGGAGTACTGCTTGGGCCCAGAAGGTCAAGGCTGCAGCCAGCCAGGATTGCATCAATCACACTCCAGACTGGGTGATAAAGTGAGATCTGTCTCCAAAAAAAAAAAAAAAAAAAAAAAGGTAGTTTGTATCCTGAGTCAGTTGCAAGGGTAGCTGTCAGGGAGAACCATCTGAGGTGCCTATCGCGTCAGTACCGTGTGTACCCACAGGTCAAAAGGGAAACTGCAGGGATCGAGAAAGAGCAGCTGAAAGAGCCTTTCCTCTCCTGGATAAGTTTTCAATGTTGCCGTAATTGGAAAAAAAAACTATTTTCTTGGGACCAATTACCAAGCCAGAGAGACTGCACCAAGTGTGCTGAGCTCTCTTGTTCCTGCCTGCAGCTTCTTTGTAGTTGACGAATGAAAGAATAGAAAGGGAAATGAAAAGCTTCAAAAAGAGGAGAGGAAGAGCCCCAGGAAAGCAACAGAGATGGAGCTCTTGATTACAGAAAGAAATCTGAAATGGAATCAGGAAGGCTCAGGATGCCCCCAGAGAGATTCCTGGAGAAGGCATCTAATTTAACAGCAGACAGAGAAGATGGCAAGGGTGCTTTAGCCTGGCTCTGGAAAGAAATAAGAGATGTGTTGAAGGATGTGTGTGAGACTGACAGACACAGAGAGACAAAGTTTATATGGGTCAAATAAGGAAAAAGTGAATCAAAAAAGCTAAACATATGCATGAAAACTCTTTTCTTTTTTGATATCCTTATTAAATAGGGGGCTTGATAAGATGGAAATGCCTTAATTAAGAATGATTTTTATAAACATGCTGCGATCACACTTGCTATGAAATATGGGTGAATTTAGTAAAAAAAAAAAAAAAAAAAAACCTGCCATAACTCTGACTGGAGACAAAGTATGTGTCATTAGAATGGAAGCTTCTTGAGAATACAAACCTATCTTAGTCACTGCTGTACGCACACCATCTAAACCACGTTCCACACTCAAACATTCCTTAGTGTGTAAATAAACAGATGCTTGTATCTAGCAGGTCATATTCCTTACTCAAGATACACTACCACCACCTTGTGGCAAAGTACCAGAATTGTAGGAATAGGAATAGGGTTTTTGTTTTATTCTTGTTTTTTCATTTTGTTTTCAATGTATGTGTGCACAAAAGCAGTATGTGCTCTGATGGTACATACAGCATTACACAAAGTCACCAAAGGCATAGAAAAGGAAGTAAAAAAGCAAATAAATAAATAAATAAATAAATAAATAAATAAATAAACAGTTTTACATGGGTGATCATACAGCTACAACATCAGCTTTTCCCCAGTCCTTTTCTGTTATTTTAAGTATTTACTGCATGAAACCCTCCCAGAATTTTTAAGCTGCACCACTGCAGGCTAAGAGCAGAGCCAGCACTTCTTACATTAGCAAACGTGTGAGGCGAAGGGAGGTATGATTGACAACTGACAAACTGATGACAGAACAAAGAAGGAGCCTCCACTTGGGAACGCAACGCATTTTTACAGCCACTTTCGCCTGGGCTTGTTTTTATATTCTCCCCAAAGAAGTCCCTTTGACTCTCTTATGCGTTGTTTTGTTTTGTTTTTCATATAGACCATGTTGTCAGCTAGGTCCGGAAGCAACAATGAATATAAAGTACTGGGCAGGACAACATTTGATAAATGTAAACAATATGCATAGAGAAAACCTCTCAGATGAAAAATCCACATACATTTTTAGCGGCCGTCAGACTGAATGCAAATGGCTTTGGAAAATATAAGTGGTTGGCTTTTTGATATCAAAGAAAATCACAGCCTTTTCTCTAACACTGAAAACACTGCGGCACTAAAAAGGAATAACTAACTCAATAAACCAGGCAGCTCATTTTCAGCATGCAAAAGTCATTGTCCTTGCCCTCACCATAGAAGCAATGTCGCACTTCTAGAAATGTTAAATGGCAGACAGGTTAAGAAAACCAAGACTGTCACTGTTTTTTAAGGCTTCCTCCTCTTTAAAAAAAAAAAAAAAAAAAGTTGTATTTTAGAGGAAGAAGCAGCAATTAAAAAAAATAAAAGAGTTGGGGTGGCCCATAAAAGAAGCCACGTAATGTCAATGCTCTGAAACTGCTCAGCCTCAGTTGTTTTCCAAGTCAACACACTGGCTGTCTTGCCTGAAAGAAAGGAGTCAACAGGGAGAAAATAAATAGAGCATTTCCAGAATTCACCCAGCAGCTCGGAAAACTGTCTGCTTACTATTACACAGTTTTAACATGTCATAATCATTTTCACAGTAAAGATACCCTTCCTGCAGTTTAGACCAAGAATGCATGACTAATTTTAACCACTTGTGCAAATCTCCTAATGGAAATTTCAAACGGCTTTTATGGATTAGAGTTTCGTAAACTGTATGGAGAGCTGCAACAGATACTAACTCTCGTTGTTCCTCATGTCAGCTCGTCAGTGCCTAATGAGTTACTGAAGATCCGTGGGCAATCATACAGTACTTACAGAAACTATAATTCTTGTTGGCACTACATGTATTGTGCATTATATGTGTAAAAGATAAAACCTAGCATTGTGAAAATGCAGATGAATGAGAAGGGAAGGGAGGTAGGTCATGTGCTGACATCTTAAGTTTCACCAGAACGTAGTCAAGATGAAGAAATTTTGGAGATACCCGCTATGGGATCCAAGTTGAGATCATCAAATGCTAAGGTAGGTTGCACTGTTTCCATTTTATAGACAGATGTTGAGGCTCAGAGACGTTAGATAGTTGCCACAGGGAACACAGCTGCTGGAGGTTAAAAAAAAAAAAAATCACAGCCTGCCCCTTTCCACCATGACATGCTGGGTGGAACAACATCTAGTGAATTGAAACAGATGGCTGGGAGATTTCAGAATCAAGTTCACTTGGAGATGGATAGGGGTGATGGTTGCACAACAGGAATGCCCTTTTATGCCACTGAATTGTGCACTGAGAAATGGTTAAAATGATAAATATTATGGTATAAATCTTTTACCAAGTTTTTAAAAATAATAAGTTCCAAAACTCTTTCCCACTGAGAGATTGAGAAGATCAGAGTCACAGTTCAGAAGAATATTCTGGCATACCCAGTTCTGTGCCCACAGCAGTACCATCAACTCAGAGCATAAAAATCAAAATATTCTCCCTGTGAAGTCAAAATCAGTGAGGTAGTTGGAAACACATTTTGGGATATTCTTCCCAACCCAAGAAATTCAAGCATTTGAAATTTCTGAGTTACCAATCTTTTTTATGGTGATTCTTTCTTTTTCCAAAAAAACAAAAACAAAAACAAAACAGCATCTCACTCTGCTGCCCAGGATGAAGTGTAGTGGTGAGAACAGGGCTCACTACAGCCTCAAACTCCTGGACTCAAGGGATCCTCCTGCTTCAGCCTCCCTCTGAGTAGCTGGAGCTACAGGTGCAAGCCACCATCCCCAGGTAATTAAAAAAAAAAATGTGTAGAGACAGGGTCTCTAGGTTACCCACACTGGTCTTGAACTCCTGAGCTCATGCAATCCTCCCACCTCGGCCTCCCAAAATGCTGGAATGACAAGCAGGAGCCACCATGCCCGGCCTTAACTCCCATTTTGTTAGAAATTTTCACAGGAAAGATGGGAGAGAAGCTGACTTACGAGAGAAACAAGGTAGATGGGCTGCCGGGGTGAATGTGGGTAGTTACGACACACAGAGAAAAAAGACAGACTCTTGTCAGGAAGGAGCGGAGAAGAGAAGGAACATCATAAAAACTCACGACCACCCCTCCCTCTCCTGGCTCTTGATTTTCCTCCTGACTAAAAGCAAGGTCCCTACAGCCCTCTACCTAACATCCCATCATCGGAGGAGCCTTCTCTGATCCCAACAAGCACTGCAGGATTCCATAATTCCTTTTTAGAACAATTTTCTTAGGAAAGGGAGCAGAGACTTATCCTATGATGATCTACAAGAGAAAGTGTGGGTGTTCTGGAAAAGGAGGAGAGCTCCCAAGGCATCTGTTTCCAGAAGCTCCTCTATAATCCCCCTCTCCTGCAGTGAGCAAGGCAGGATTCAACAATGGTGGAAAAGGACAGTTGTTCCAGTTATGTGTTTCCCTTGACCCGCAGCACACAGAGCTTCTCCAAATACACATGCAAGAGGTGTGCAGAAAAATCTGATTCCTCTGTAATCTTTCCATTCTCAATTCATGTTCTCTTTCTTACCTTTGGCGTTCTCCCTACCAGTTACATCATTTCTTTTTTTTTTCTTTTTTTTTGAGACAGAGTCTTGCTCTGTTGCCCAGGCTGAAGTACAGTGGTGCAATCTCAGCTCACTACAACCTCCACCTCCCAGATTCAAGTGATTCTCCTGCCTCAGCCTCCCGAGCAAGCATTTGGGATTACAGACATGAGCCACTGTGCCTGGCTAATTTTTGTATTTTTAGTAGAGATGGGGTTTTATCATGTTGGCCAGGCTGGTCTCGAACTCCTGACCTCATGGGATCTGCCCACCTCAGCCTCACAAAGTACTGGGAATTACAGGTGTGAGCTACCATGCCCAGCCTGGTTACATCATTTCACCAGTTTCTCTGTCTACAAGAAAGCACTACTGGCTATTTCTTCCTTTTTATTTTATTTTATTTTATTTTATTTTTGAGAGAAAGTCTCACTCTGTCACCCAGGCTGGAGTATAGTGGAGTGATCACTGCTCACTGCCGCCTCGAGCTCCTAGTCTTAAGTGACTCTCCTGCCTCGGCCTCTCGAGTAGCTGACACTGCAGGTGCATGCCCCAATGTCTTGAAAATAAATAAATAAATATATATATATATATATATATATAACTTTATAGATATAAATATAAAACTTTATATGTAAAACTTCATATATATATAAAACTTCTGCATTATGATATATATTATATATATATATATATATATATATATAATTTTACGTAGCCCAGGCTAGTCTCCAACTCCTGGGCTCAAATGATCCTCCCATCTCGGCTTCCCAGTGTTCTGGGATTACAGGTATGAGTCACTTCACCAGGCTTCCTTTGCCTTTTATTACTGGGGCCTTTTCCCTTCTCACTCCACAGACTGCTTTACGCTGAGAGCTGCACCATCATGGAGAGAAACTCAAGATGTGTCCCCAGATGGCAGCTCAGCAGACTGCATCTCAGAGCAAGGGCCCACTGCTTAACCAGGTCCCAAAGAACCCCTACTGCAGCTTCCCAGCTTTGAGGGCCTGCCTGGCACCTTTGCATGCTCCCTTCGAGCTCACAGACTCTTGGTTTCCAAGCTCTCCCTGCAGAGGAGAGGGAAAGCAGGAGGGTGGGGGAGGCAGGTGGGTGGAGGGAGAGGGAGATACATGTTGAGTATATTGGGGGGAGGCTGGGAGAAAGAGAAAAGTAGGGAGAGGGAGTAGAGACAGGTAGATAGAAGAGATAGAGGTAGAGAGAGGTAAGGGAGGAAGGCCTGGGTTCAAATTCCAGCACTGCCACCTATGTGGCCATCGGACCTTCAACCTCCTGTCAGATGGAGGGGGTGACTTCAGAAGACTAAAAAGAAGGTAAGTAGGCCAGGAACAGTGACTCAAGCCTGAAACGCCAGCACTATGGGAGGCCAAGGCTAGAGGATCACTTAAGCTTCGGAGTTTGAGATCAGCCCAGGAAACATAACAAGACCCTGTCTTAATACAGATATCCCTAGTTCTTTACATGTACATGTAAAGTAGATAACTAAATAATCACAGCAAATACCCACTGATACTCACTGCATGCCAGGTCCTGTTATAAGTGCTTTATGTATCATTATTTCATTCTCACAGCTACCTTGTGAGATAACTATCACTAGCCCACCTTTAAAGAGGAGAAGATTAAGCACAGAGAGGTTGAAAAACGTGCCCAAGATCACACATCTACATCTGGCAGACCCTGGATTCAAACCTAGGCAGCCTAGCTCCAGGACATTGTACTTCCTTCCCCCTACAACACCCACTGAGAGCCTTCAATAAATATCAATTTCTTGCCCTCTGCCTTTTGAGATGATTTTCACCATAGCCCTTTGGGTTGGTTTTCAATAAACCTCAATCCTCTGGGTGTTGTGCTATTCAGCTTTCTTCCATTAGTTGGAAATCATTCAATAAATATTCACTAAGCACCCGCTCAGTGCCAAGCACCATGCTAGCGATGGCTGTTCCTCCAATCCCTGGTTCTAGAGGCTGTGGCCAACATGACTATGAGGTGGCCACAGGCTCACTGCAGGCCCAGGAATGCCACAAGACACACGATACGGAAGTATAATATGATGGCACAGTGAGGAAAGGTCCTATGACAGGAGGGAACAGCTGAGTGCCCCTTCCTTGGACCTGGTGGGTTTCCTGCCTGTGAAGGCTGCCCTGACAGTAAATTGGGGCACACCTCTGTGCACGTGGTTGGTTCATGCTATGGACTGAATATGTTCTTCTCTCTTCCAAATGCATATGTTAAACTAGAATACCCAATAAGATGGTATTTGGAGGTAGGGCCTCTCAGAAGTAATAAGTTCACAAAGGTGGAGTTCTCATGAATGAAAGACACACAAGAGAGATGGTCTCTCTCTCTCTCTCTCTCTCTCTCTCTGTCTAAGTGAGGACACAGCAAGAAGGCAGCTGTCCACAAATGCAGAAAAGAGCACTCACCAGAAACCAACCATGCTGGTGCCCTGATATCTGACTTCCAGCATCCAGAACTGGGAGAAAAAAAAAAAAATCCAAGCCACCCAGTCAATGGTATTCTGTTATAGCAGCCTGGACTGACTAAGACAGTCCACGTAACTAGTGTGGGTTGAAAAAAATGACCCTAGGACAGTATCTCTTACTGAGGGTGTAGCCAGCATCAAGAGCCAGGACATTTCTATGTTGTATGTATCCACCCACTGCAGGACCCTCTGCGTCCCCAGCCACCTCCCCTCCCCAAGACCAAGAGTGCCCCAGTTACCTTGTGAGTACTAAAAATGCCATTCCCAGATGTCCCCCTCATAGGGACGGGACAATGCCAGTCTCCATGAAAAACCATTATCTTAGAAGATGCAGCTACAAAGAGAAATACCCTGATATTACATGGATATAAATTAACAAGAATGCATAAATTCCATGAAGTTTAAAGGTGATTTAGAGTTGGCCAGAAGATCATTAGAAGAGCCTGAAAAAAGGCAAACCTCAGTTAAGTGAGGTACCATCTGGTAGAGGCTGTAGATATCAGCAGGCAGAAGAGGGAATAGCTGACTCTCCTTTTTAAAATCACAGAAGCATTGATAATCATTGATTAACCAAAAAATAATGCTGTTGTGTTAGCATATATTCACGTATGTGGTATCTCATGAACTTGTTTTTCTTTCGTTTTTTGGTTTCTTGAGACAGGGTCTCACTCTGTCACCCATGCGGGATTACAGTGGCATGAACTCAGCTCACTGCAACCTCTGCCTCCTGGGCTCAGGATATCTTCCCACTTCAGCCTCCCAAGTAGCTGAGAGTACAGGCACAAGCTACCATGCCTGGCTAATTTTTTTTTTTTTTTTTTGTATTTTTTGTAGAAACACGGTTTCACCATGTTGCCCAGTCTCAAACTCCTCAGCTCAAGCGATCCACCCACATGAGCCTCCAAAAGTGCTAGGATCACAGGCGTGAGCCACCACACCGTGCTGCACAAACTTGTAATGTTTAACTGAGTTAGGCCTTCCAAAGCAGAGGTTGGGAAACTATGGCTGATGGGCCAAATGTGGCCCGTGACCTGCTTTTATAAATAAAGTTTTACTGGAACACAGATGGTGCATGGATTTGTGTATTGCCTATGGCTACTTTCATACAAAGTTAGAGCTGAACAGTTGTAACACACACCATCTGAACTGCAAAGCTAGAAACACTATCTGGCATTTTATTTGAAAAGAAGTTTGTCAAGTCCTATTCTAGAATAACACACTGGCCTAACAGTTTCTATTTTAAATGTACAAATGATAATCATTACAGAATGGTGACCGTCAGTTGAAATACTACATTTATAAAAGTGTCAGAACATTAAGAAAACTGAAGGTTTGTTTGTTTTTAGAGACAGGGTCTCACCATGTTGCCCAGCTGGAGTGCAGTGGCTAGTCACAGGTATAGTCATAGCTCATTGCAGCCTTGATCTCCAGGCCTCAAGCAATCCTGCTGCCTCAGTCTCCTTAGTAGATGGGACTACAGGGGAATTCCACTGCACCTGGCTTAAGAATACTTAAGGTTTATCATATGGATATAACAAAATTACATTCTTGGGAAGTTTGTCAGGAAAAGTTCCTAAATAAGAAAGCAAGATATTAATATTAGAAATGTAGTGTAATATTTTTAAGGTCTGTACCTAAATTCAAAAATGAGATGAAACATTATTCTAGATCTCCTCAAAACGACTGCTAAAATTTGTCAGGTTTGTAAACAGAATAATAAGAAATGCAGGTTGGAATTAAAAGCTTAAAGAGGAGCTAGGATTTAAAATCTGTAATGCGAATGAAATGAATTTTAATTTTCAAAATGTGCCGAAACCTCTGTGCTCACAAAGGCTGGAAGATACCCAAAAAATCCCATTAACCATCTGTATCTCTCATCTCCCTTCGTCTGCACACTGATGGGGTCAGTGGTAAACCTAACTGAAAGTACTCAAGAACCTCATCTGAGTCTTCACTATCACCAGTGCCCGAATCCAAACTCCATCTGTGTTGTCTGACCCAGTTCAGAATGTGTCTCTCTTTGACAAAGGGGACCATCCTAGGGCAAAGAATTTCATAGAAGAGAAACCTCAAGATACCAATGAGAGAGTTAAAAATATATACATGATGACAACAATAATACCACTTTACATCATTTTATGTAGCATTTATAATTTATAAGCCCTTTGAAACACATAGTATATCTTGACCTACTAAAACAGTATAGCAACTCAGTTGTTAACATGAGTTTTGAAACAAGAAAAACCTGGAGTGATTCTGGCTTACAGGTAGCATGGCCTCAAGCACATTACTAAACCTCTTAGTTCTCTCAACCCTAAGCCAGGGGTAATTGCACCTCCTTCATGGGGTATTGTCAGGACCAAAACAGATACAGATGCTCCTCAACTTAGGATGGGATTAAACCCTATACCGAGTTGAAAATACCATAAGGTGAAAATGCATTTAACACACCTAACCTACTCAACATGATAGCTTAGCCGAGCCTACCTTAAATGTGTTCAGAACACTTAAATTAGCCTTTCCCTGATCATTAGTGATGTTGAGCATTTTTTCATGCATGTTGGTCATTTGTGTATCTTCTTTTGAGAACTGTCTATTCATGTCCTTAGCCTACTTTTTGATGGGATTGTTTGCTTTTTTCTTGCTAATTTGAGTTCCATGTAGATCCTGGATATTAGTCCTTGTATAGACGTATAGATTTGTGTAGATTTTCTCCCACTCTGTGGGTTGTCTGTTTACTCTGCTGACTGTTCCTTTTGCTGGGCAAAAGCTGATTAGTTTAATTAAGTCCCACCTATTTGTTTTTGTTGCATTTGCAATACCATCTTACTCCTGCAAGAATGGCCATTACCAAAAATGCAAAAAATAATAGATATTGGCGTGAATGTGGTGAACAGGGAACACTTCTACACTGCTGGTGGGAATGTAAACTAGTACAACCACTATGGAAAACAGTGTGGAGAGTTCTTGAAGAACTAAAAGTAGAACTACCATTTGATCCAGCAATCCCACTAACGGGTATCTTCCCAGAGGAAAAGAAGTCCTTATATGAAAGAGATACTTGCACACGCATGTTTACAGCACAACAATTCACAATTGCAAAAATGTGGAATTAGCCCAAATGGCCATCTACCAACAAGTGGATAAAGAAACTATGGTATAAATATACAATGGAATACTACTCAGCCATGAAAAGGAATGAACTGATGGCACTTTCAGCAACCTGGATGGGACTGGAGACCATTATTCTAAGTGAAGTAACTCAGGAATGGAAAACCAAGCACTGTGTGTTTTCACTTAAAAGTGGGAGCTAAGCTATGAGGATGTAAAGGCATAAGAATGATACAATGGACTTTGGGGACTGAGAGGGAAAGAGTGGTAAAAGGGTGAGGGATAAAAGAGTACAAACTGGATGCAGTGTATACTGCTCGAGTGATGGCTGCACCAAAGTCTCACCAATCACCAGTAAAGAACTTACTCATGTAACCAAATACCACCTGTACCCCCCAAAAACAGGTGGAAATTTAAAAAAATTAAAGAAAATATAAAAAAGAACACTTACATTAGCCTACAGCTGGGCAAGGTTATCAGGCAACACCGTGCATGGTAGAATATCGATTCTTTGCCCTTGTGATCACTGGGAGCTGCAGCTCGCTGCTGTGGCCTAGCATTGTGAGAGAGTATCCTACCACATATTAATAGCCCAGGTGAAAAAAAAAATCAAAACTCAAAATGTAAAGTTCGCTTTCTACTGGATGTGTATGGTTTTCTCAGCATCCCAAAGGTGAAAAATTCTAAGTCAAACCATTATAAGTCAGGGACTGTCTATAGAGTCTGAAGTCACTTAGGACCCTGCCTGGTACTCAGGTGCAGCCTGAATCTCAGCTGCTATCACTGTAACCAATATGAGCTGTAGAAAATCCTGTGATGTGGCAAAGACAGGAAGGCAGGTATTAGTATCACTCTTTGTTAAGGAAGTTGCCAGGCAGAGAGAGTTAAAAAGACTTGCCCAGAGGAATGTAGCCCCTAGGTAGGCAGGGACACCGTATTTCTGATTCCCACCCCTAGTGGCTTCTCCCCTATGTTCCCTGCTTCTCCTGCTACATCTCAAACTTGACCGTGTATCAGAATCACCCAGAAAGCTTAACACAGACTGCAGCCTACAGGCTCCCACTTCGTCTCCCTCCCCACCACAGATTCACATTCAGGAGATCTGGGGCGGGGCCCAAGATCTGCATCTCTAACAAGTTTCCAGGTGATGGTGATGCTGCCGGTCCAGGGACCCCACTTTGAGAACCCCTGGTCTAATTCAGTGCAGCCCCTTTAAGGAATGACATCTGTCCTTCCACAGCGTACCTGATGCACACCCATGGGACATTAAAATATTGGGCACCTGGTCAATGCTCAATACATGTTTTTATTGGTTTTCATTTTTGTCACAGGTTCCCTGTGTCCGGCTCTTGGTTCTCTTGGCTGACAACTTGATCCTTCATTCCTTTGATCCATTCCTGCATTGCCCCTCTGATTTGGAATACACAGTTTTATTTCCAGCTGTGACCTTGGCTGCTTTCCACAAAGACTCCGACTTGCCAGCATGGCTCTGCTCTCTCTGATCCAGCCCGCTGAACTCTCCTTGGCAGACCATAGCCTCACAGGTGGGATCTGCATGCTACTATCTGATGAAGTCAGCTAACCGCCCCCATGACCTATTTCTATCATGAAAGACAAGCTTCTCTGCTCCAAAAGAAGGGTATCAATGTGCTCCCGAATCATAGAAAAGAGACACGGCAGATAGGGCAAGAGGAGCAAAAACTCATTCATTGTTTCCTGCTTAAAAAACGAGGGAGGGACATATGGGAGAATTAAAAAGGAGTGAGAGAAAAAGTGGGGGGAAGCTGCTTTGCTCCCCACAACCTAAAATATGTGATTGCCTGTGGATGTAAATACAATAATAATAATAATAATAGAATAATAACAAAATGGAACTAATACTAGCAGGGTTTTCATACCTTAACAGTACTTTGACAACAAATGTTCATATTTCATTTGAAATTTATGAAACCTTTGTGCCTGTAATCCCACGAGCAGTAACATGGTAAATGAAAGTAGCAGGCAGTCTAGATTAATAATATTTTGCTTCATATTGGAAGAGTATTTGAAAGAAGCAGCTTGCTTTATCTATTCCCTGTGTTTACAATCCTGGTATTGGAACAGACTGGGGCTTCTAAGACTGGCTGGGAAATATTCATAGATGTGTTATTAATTTATGGGAAACTGAAGGACCTACCTCAAGGTTTAAGTAGGCCATTTAGAAAGTGCAGGAAGCAGATGTAAAGATACATAGCAGAATGCAGTGGAAAAAAAAAAGAGTAGTGGGGTGATTCAGGACTTAAATCAAGAGCAGGAAGAGTAACTTCAAAAAGCTGTAATAGTTGATATTGCAATAAAGCGTTCTTATGAGAAAAAGCAATCTGTTCACATATGAATTCTGCCATATGCTTCTGTCTTTTCATGGTCTAGAAGACCATGTCAGTGATTTCCAGTATTTACATGGGCATGCAGAATGCCTTTGCTGGTTAATGTGAATAAATGGGCTGGATTTACTGTGTTTCTAGTGCTCAATATACACACCATGCAGGCTGCTACCAGAGGCAAAGTGGAATTTATGGGTTTGCACTGAATTTCAAATGGATACTGGAGCAAAGCAATGGAAAGCAAGACTGACGTGGTGTCTGACGCTTCTCAGTGGAGGCTTCTTCTGCCTTAACAATGGGAAGGGCATTGTTTCAGGAAAGGGAGGAAAAGTCCAGCTAAGAGTGTGGCCCTTTTTGTCAAGTATTTGCAGAAGCAGTAAAGACCATGGTCGCAGCTTGTAGACAGAACCACACTTTCCACAGGTCTCTGGGGGGATCGCTTTGACCCGACCCCTAACCTCTGACTGTACCATTTCTAAATTCATTTTATTTTATTTTATTTTTTGAGACACAGTCTCTCTCTGTTGCCCAGGCTGGAGTGAAGTAGTGCGATCTCAGCTCACCGCAACCTCTGCCTCCTGCCTCAGCCTACAGAGTAGCTGGGATTATATGCACACACTACCACGCCTAGGTAATTTTTATATTTTTAGTAGAAACAGGGTTTCACCATGTTGGCCAGGCTGGTCTTGAACTCTGACCTCAACCGATCCACCTGCCTCGGCCTCCTAAAGTGCTGGGATTACAGGTATGAGCCACCACGTCCAGACATCTAAATCCTTTTTACATCTTGATTTTTTTTTTGTAATGTTACCGAGTCTGCTCAACTCTGAGAATCTTACAACCACAACTTCAGTGTGAAAAGAGAGGGTATTCACAGCTTAAATAATAATTTACAAGCATGAAGAATGAAATCACATCTTCCCCTACATCAACAATTCTCAGCCTTGGGGCTGCGCATGTTTAGAGCTGCATAGTTCTCTGTGGTAAGGGCCACCCTGTGCAATGGAGGGCGATTAGTAGCACACCTGCCCTCCATCCACTCGATGCCAATAGTTATGTCACCGCACCACAACCAACAATGTCTCCAGACATTGCCAAATGTTCCCGACAGGTGACAGTGTCTCCACTGCCCTAGAGGAGGGCCCCCCACCTGAAATACTACTCTATGACTATTTGGTTCTGTGTATATTTTAAACAAACATAATTATTTCTATTATAATATATTTGTATTATCATGGTTAGGGATTATTTGGAAAAAAATAGAAGCTGGAAAACTGGGACTAAATAGGCATATAGGGTGGCTGACAGAGCAGGCAGCTTATTTTTACAATGAACTTAGAAGTAATAAAGGAAACAGAGAGAAAATTAACTGGAACACTGAGAAATTCCTCTGAGATATGCAGAGGGTCCTGTGGGTAGTGGTGGGGACGGGAAGCATTCTCTTTGTAGGCTGGACCTCTAGAACCATAGTAAAAACCATGAGGTGGAGATAAACAATGCCCAGCCAGAAATACAGAAAGGCAGTCAATATCTGAGTTGAACAAGAGATGGGCAAATAATTGCTTTTTAAATATACATTGTCTGCAACAAAGCAACATACATTTACAAGCATCTTGCTGAACCTTCCAAGGAAAGAGATCTAAAAGGTTGCTGGCAAGCTCTGGATGGCAAATAAAAATGAATAATACGATGTCCATATGGTTGGGCTTTCAAACTCTTCCGTGGATGCAACCCCATAGCATAAGGCATCCCCAGGGAGAGAAGGGTGTTTAATAACTCAAGTTTTAGCTTTAAAACACCATGCAAAGGATATCTTCTATTACAGAATATTCATGTTTGTTTTTACTATAAACAACATGGCCTATTCACCAAAAACAGTTGTCTCTTTAAGAAAATATGCCTTGGTTTCCAATGACTTCAAATGAACTCTGGTATCAGTACCCCCAACAGGGAAACCTGGGGCCACTCATACCCCAGTTTAAGAAGCATGAAATTAAGAGGGTCTTCTTGTTTCACAGGGATCATAAACAACGTATTTATGGGACTCCACTGGTGACCCTAGTCCTTCAATTCATTGCTTCCACAATTGTTAAGTTTTATAAACATGGGGGTGAGAGATTCAGGCATATGGCCCTTACAGTCAGAAAGGAACGGCTATAAATCTACAGGTGTTACCCATAAGAGCTCCTTGGATGTCTTAGAACCCAAAGGCAGGCATTCTTAATGAACAGATGTCAGCCAGGTGTGAGCCACTTTGAAGGGGGCATCACTCTTCTGTAATTCCTTGTAAATGGGAGGGATTGATGGAAACAAATCTCCTTAAAGGCAATGTACACTTTGGTAAGGACTGAAGCTTTGGGAACTGGTAAGGAAGCTATGGTTTCTTTAAGTCCTTTCAGAAAACCTTTCAAATGTTCAAAAGGAATTGGAAAACAAAAGTTGTTGCTTCTCTTCCATTTACTATTAGATTGAGAGAAATGGACTAGATATTAATAAAACCTTAGGAGTTAGACAGTTCCAGGTTGAAGTACAACCACACTCCCTTCCTAACACATGGATTTCCTCACTGTATTAGTCCGTTTTCACACTGCTGATAAAGACATACCTGAGACTGGGAAGAAAAAGAGGTTTAACTGGACTTACAGTTCCACATGGCTGGGGAGGCCTCAGAAACATGGTGGTAGGCAAAAGGCACTTCTTACATGGCAGTGGCAAGAGAAAATGAGGAAGAAGCAAAAGCGGAAACTCCTGATACACCCATCAGATCTCATGAGACTTTTCACTATCATGAGAATAGCACGGGAAAGGCTGGGCCCCATGATTCAGTTACCTCCCCCTGGGTCTCTCCCACAACATGTGGGAATTCTGGCAGATACAATTCAAGTTGAGATTTGGGTGGGGACACATCCAAAACATATCACTCACCTATAAACTGGGAGCTAATAGTAACTCTCTCCCACAGGGATACTGCAAGGGTAGAGAGAGACAATGCTTTTTTATTTTTTTCCTTTTGGAGACACGGTCTTGTCCTGTTGCCCAGGCTGGAGTACAGTGGCAGCAACACGGCTCACTGCACTCTCAACCTCCTAGGCTCAAACAATTTCCTTGCCTCAGATTCCCAGTTAGCTGGGACTTCAGGTGCACACCACTATACCCAGATAATTTTTTTTATTTTTTGTAGAGACAGGATCTCACTTTGTTGCCCAGACTGGTCTCGAACTCCTAGGCTCTAACCATCCTCCCACTTCAGCCTACTTCAGCCTCCCAAAGTGTGGAGATTACAGGTGTGAACCACCATGCCCAGCCAGATGATGTTTTCTAAAGCACCCTGTAGGCCAACTTAGGAGATTTCCTTTCTGTCACCTTTGTCATAAGATAAAGCTATGTTGAAAATGAAATAATTGTAAATCTTTTGCAAGGTAAGAATTCACCAAAGTCACTGACAATCAGAAGTGACCTCCTTCTACCAGGCAGTCTGAAACCTGGAATCACAAACAAGAGAAGCACAGCTAAAATTCTAGGCGCTGGACCTACATCTATTCCCTTATCGCACAAACACTGGGGGAAATACTGTGCTTTTGCTTTTATGAACTTCTAAAGCAATAACGACTGGTATTCAAAGCACTCTTACTTTCAAAAAGAAGTCATTAATACATTTTATGAAGTCAGAACTCATTAGTGAAGATGTATCGAGTATGTCTGCTTAGTGGAGATTATCAAAGGGGGTCTACGAATGGCATTGGACATATAGATTGAGGCCTGGTTTCACAAATGGATAAAGACTACAGAAACCTCAACACAAAGGCTTCGGCCACCTGCAATATTTGAAAACCCCCAGGTATTGATACGGTGCTAAGAGACAACATCAAGCCATCCTGGGTAGGCTGCTGGAGCTCTTGAAACATATGCATATGCAATTCATTTTACTGTACGGTTTATATAGAATCACTGGCAGCGCTTAAATAATTCAGGGACTTAATGGTAGAAGTTTATTCATACATGCATCCAGGCTGTGACTGGAAAGCACCCAGATGGAGGGACAAGACAAAGAACCAGGTTGGGAGGATCCTTCTGAGTTTGCAACTGTGAATATATTCATGTGTGTGCCCTATTTCCACCAAATGCTTTCATGTCTTCATTCAACAAACATTTCTTCTTCTTTATTTAATTTTCACACAGGGTCTCATTCTGTCGCCCAGGCTGCAGTACAGTGTCACGATCATGGCCCACTGCAGCCTTGACGTCCAGGGCCCAAGCAATCCTCCCATCTCAGCTTCCTGAGTAGCTAGGAATACAGGTGAATGCCTCCACACCTGGCTAAGTTTGTTTATTTTTTGTAGATACGGGGTCTCAGTGTGCTGCCCAGGGCGGTCTTGAACAATTCAGCTCAAGCAATCCTTCTGACTCAGCCTTCCAGAGTGCTGGGGTTACAGGCATGAGCCACCACGCCTGGCCAACAAACATTATTTATGTGTTCACCATGTGCACTATATCTGGCCCTACACAACTCATGGTCCTCAAAAAGTTGGCAGTGTGGAGGGTGGGTTGTTAAAAAGTTATCCTGGCCAGGCTCGGTGGCTCACACCTATAATCCCAGCACTTTGGGAGCCCAAAATGGATGGATCACCTGAGGTCAGGAGATCGAGACCAGCCTGGTCAACATGGTGAAACCCCATCTCTACTAAAAATACAAAAATTGGCTGGGCACGGGGGCGGGCACCTGTAATCCCAGCTACTCAGGAGGCTGAGGTAGGAGAATCATTTGAGCCTGCGAGGCAGAGGTTGCAGTGAGCCAAGATTGCATCACTGCACTGTAGCCTGGGCAACAGAGTGAGACCCTGTCTCCAAAAAAAACAAAAAAACAAAAAACAAAGTTACCTTGACATTTGTTAAAATGGTAAGGAAGACTTCATGCAGGATTATTTCAACAGGGGTCAAGGCTGTTGCAATAGGGGAGAGAGATAGGGCTCAACTCCAAATATAATAAAGACAGCTGAAGATTTATAGTCAAGGAACAGAGTAGCAGGGGAGTGGGAGGGTCAGTGGATGCAAATTACTACAAGGAACCACAAGGGTAGGAGTATTCTAACTTAACCAAGTTAGCAGGATTTTTGCTGAAGGCAGGCAAGGGTGATCAGACATGAAGGGTGAAGGGATTCTCTCTAGACTGACTTAGAATGACTCTTACAAAGACTGGACTATGAAGATCCAGCAAGGAGAGAGGAGCAAGGTCAAGGTCTAGTTGAGAAGTGGGCTCTGAGGAGCTGAGCTAAAGTTTGGTCAAGGATTCTTTGCCAGAGGGAAAAGGGAAGACAGAAGTTGCCCCAGAACATTATGGGACTCAGCCAGAGTTTCTTAAAGAGATATGATGTCTGGGGTGTTTAGGGAGCATGAGCAGGACTAAGCAAAGAGAAAAATACAAGGCGTGCAGACAGCATGTGTGTGCAAAGCACAGTTTGGCAACCTTCCAATGGTGATGTATGGCTTGAACAGCATTTCTCAACAAGGTCACTACCGTCATTTTGGGCTGAATGATTCTTTGTTGGTGGGGTGGAAGTAGAGGGTGGGAGTCCTGTGTGTTTGGAGATGTTCTGCAGCATCCCTGACTGTATTAGTCTGTTCTCATGCCACTAATAAAGACATATGCAAGCCTGGGTAATTTATACAGCAAAGAGATTTAACTGACTCACAATTTGGCATGGCTGTGGAGGTCTCAGGAAACTTACAATCATGGTGGAAGGGAAAGCAAACATGTCTTTCTTCAAACGGCAGCAGGAAGGAGAGGTGCCAAGCAAAGGAGGAAAAGCATCGTATAAAACCATCAAATCTTGTGAGAATTCACTCCCTACCATGAAAACATCATGGGGGTAACTGCACACATGATTCAATCACCTCCCACTGGGTCCCTCCCATGACACGTGGGGATTATGAGAACTACAACTCAAGATGAGATTTGGGTGGGGACACAGCCGAACCATACCACTAACCCCTACCCACCAGATGCCAGGAGCACTCTCCCTCAATCCCTTGCCCCTTCCCCAAGTTGTGACAATTGAAAATGCCTCAGACATTATCAATTATCCCTTGGGGGAAAATTTGCCCCGGTAGAGAAGCAGTGGCTGGAAGGATGGCTGCAAAACTCCTGCAGGATGGAGGGGGACAGTTGTCTCCGCTGAGGAGGGCACCTGTCCTGGGGTGTAAAGGTGATATAATGAAGGCAAAAGTTTCTATTCTCTCAATATGGTGGGTTAATATGCAATAGAGAGAGGAAAAATAGAAAGAAGTGAATGAGAGTTAGTGCATCAGGACCTGAAAAAGTAGGATTTGTCAGGATCTTTTTTTTTTTTTTTTTTAAAGTAACTGATATAGTGACTCATCATGAATGATCTCGTGAATTTTCTCTCGGAAAATTTTCCTATTTCTGATTAAGATCTAAGGATAAAGACGATGCAAAAAGAAATAAAACCAAACTTTCTACAACTTAAATAAATCACTGCGTTTCAAAACATTTGGACATCTTGTCACTTTTATCTACACAATAAGGCCTCACATTTTTTTTTCTAGCTTATATTTGAAATGCATTTCTATTGCAGAAAACTTTAAGATATATAGAAATAATAACCATTCCTGGTCTGTGAATTTGAATTGTGGCCTGTGACATTCTAAGAAGATTTCAAAAATTATTTACTAATTTAAATAACTCCTGTTTCGGCAGCAATTGGCAGCAAACCAAGTAGCAAGTTCATTTGTACCACAGTAGATCTGACCTCACTTGCATTTTCTTTTTCATTTCTAGCACAATTAGAAAAAGAAAGGGAGTGGGCCATTTAACATGCCTTTCTAGCTAATCTTTAATCTGTTCTAATGCATGAATTTAAAAATGCCTACTTGAGAGCTTCAGGGATTACTAAATAATAAGCCCTAAAGGTTCCAAAATCTGGTTAATAGTCAGACCTGGAGAATATGAAATATAGTGTTAATTTAGAATAACATAATGCCTAAAAATGAAGCAAGTTAGATCTAATTGAGCTATGAACTGCTTGCCTTGTACTGTGTAATAGAGGCTGTGCTAACCAAGGGTTCCTGAGCTATAGATAACCATTACTCTTAGAAAATATGTTTATTGGGGTCTCTCTCTCTTCATTACCCAACCTCATAAAGTATATGTCTGCGTATTCCGATGAAACATAGAATGGCAAGGCAGAGTCACAATTAGGACGCCCTGAGAAGCTGCATCATAAAATGGTGTCTGTCTCCAAATGATTGTTCACTTAACCGTGATAAATATTTATCAGCATGCAATAGAACAAATCCTTCAACAATCTCAGGCCACACTGAAAATGAAGGACTTTCGCATTTTCGATTCTCTTCTTTCAATAGGTACAATCCTTTAACCTAAAATGTAATTTGATGAGATTTTGATTTTAAATTAGAATTACGACATGGAAACGTTAAGAACATATTGGGTTCATATTTCCAATATCTACTTAAAGCAACTTGGATTTGCTGCTATATCATGAACAGAGACAAGAGAACTGTGTTGAACAGTGTAAATATGAAACACTGCTAATTTGGGTGGTTATTCAATGTATAACCTTTTATGTCATCAGTACTCTCATTGGAAAAAAAATGTGTTTTAAATGATAAAATAAAGATGAAAATAAACTCCTTAATGATCCCTACTCTCTTGTTGGCCATGATGTGCCAACTGGGGAAACATAAGGAAAACTGAGATATAGATCCTGATGTTCCACTTAACTTGCAAGGCACAAGCCTTAGCTGCTTGGATATGGAAACTGTTTATTACCATGTGGCTTCATGCACAGTCAACAGAAAAATGCCTTTTGAAAAGAAGAACACTGCCTTCCTGGGTGAGTTTCGGAAACGAAGCCTGTCTCCTGGCCAGAGAAAACAGTTTCTGCAAGTCAACTCTGTCTCCGTTAGACAGATAGCTAGAGAAGGCATATGGAGTGCAGGGTGGAGTTGCTTATAAACATAAATGCCTACTGGGCCTTTCCTAAAACAATTGGATTCCCGGAAAAATGTCCTGATCATTGGTTCTCAAACTGGAGGACTTCCGAAAAAATAAATTAAAACTGGAGTTCTTCCAAAAACACAAATAGCTGGGCCCACTCCCCTTTAGTGTTTCTTATTCAGGGTTTCTGGGGTGAAAACAGAAAATATGCATTTCTAACAGATTTCTTTTTTTTTTTTGACAGGGAGTCTCGCTCTGTCCCCCAGGCTGGAGTACGGTGGCACCATCTCTGCTAACTGCAAACTCCACCTCCCGGGTTGACACCATTCTCCTGCCTCGGACTCCCGACTAGCTGGGACTACAGGCGCCCGCCACCACGCCTGGCTAATTTTTTGTATTTTTAGTAGAGGTGGGGTTTCACCGTGTTAGCCAGGATGGTCTCGATCTCCCGACCTCGTGATCCGCCCGCCACGGCCTCCCAAAGTCCTGGGATTACAGGCCTGAGCCACCGCGCCTGGCCTTCTAACAGATTTCTGAGTGATGCTGGTGTTGCTGGCCTGGGAGCCACACTTTGAGAACCAGATTCCTATAGCAAAAGAAGGATCCAGAAGGAAAAAACTTCCAGTGAACATCTGGTCCTGACTGTATGAATGTCTTTCCCCAATCTATAGATCCCAAATCTACTTGCACTTTCTTTTCCTTTTATCTCATTCTCTTTATTTCTTCCTTTCCTCCCCTTTTGTTTTATTTCCATTTCAAATTCCCTATTTCTATTTCTCTTCCCATTCCCCCTGGGTCCATGTCTCTCCTCCCTCCCTACCCACCTCTCTTTTTTCTTTTTCTTTTTTTTTTTTTTTTCCTCTCTCTCTCTCTCTCTCTCTCTCTCTCTCGCTTTCTTGGCCCTGCTCTCAGATCTTTCCCTCAACAATAATCAGCCTCCCACCAGGCTCTCAACAGTGACCAAGATTACAGATATACCACACATGGGAGAAACACACAAGCCAAGATCTTACTCCTTGGCAAGCCGAATGAGGGGCAACTGTCGGAATAATTTCAAAGAGGGAGGACAGGAGTTCTGTGCTAAGCATTCAATTGCAGAAGCTTCTCTGCCTTTGCATTTAGCACCACACAAGCAAAACATATATGGCCATGTGAAATATACACAGAACAGTTATGTACGTACTGCTGGCAGATTGACTAGATTCTCAACATTAATTTTCATTTTGGGGGCTATTTTTGCATTTTAGGATACATAGTCCCCAGGTCTAGTTTTAATATGCACTTAACTCCCATGCTAGGTGAAGATTTATAACAAAAGTGACTATTAGGAGAACATTCCCAGGTGAAGATCTACCATAGACAGACTTAGCTCTTTATGGCCTTATTGTGTCAGACTCTGAATATTAGACACATACAAAAAAAAATCACAGAATGAAAGTTATTAGGCTGCAGAATAGCTTCCCAAGGGACGTCCCCAGGCCTCATCACTTGAGTCATTAGAAACAAGACCAAACCAAACACTTGACTCTACCATTAGGGAATACTCCTGCCCTGGCTGAGGGTGGACAAGATGACGTCACAGATCTCTCCCAGTCCTCCCAGGGTCATAAAAACAGAATGGAAACTCTGACTAGACATCCCGCTGCAGGGAGAAGTGGAGATACCAGTAGACTGAAAAGCAAGATCTCAGAGGGTGGACCATGTTACAGTGAACAGCAAAGAGAAAAAATAATCCTGAGGATTGTGGCCAAAGGACACCCCAGAATAAAAATCACATTGAGAACACTCCCCAAAGAGGCCCACGATGCAATTTTGCAGACAGAGCTGTAAAACAACATGTGTTCACTAGTTTCTGATACATACTATGAGTGTTCCTATGCTCTGACTATAAAAGGAGTGATGAATTACAAGTGTATTTCCTGGCTCCCTCTTTTCTGAAGCTATAACTGCTTCACCGAAATATATGGGAACAAAGAGAAGCTCAACTAGGTGACAACTATGGTGCTTCCATAGTTCAGTATGATGCGTCCCACTAAAAATTAAGAGTTTAAAGCAGCTGAAACCAAGATTAACCTGGAAGAAGATAACAGGTCCCCCAACCCCATCCATGAGGGCAGAGTCCTTTCTCAGCCATTAGCAGGGAGGGTGGAGTGTTCTGTGAGGCCCCACATGGCTTCTCCACCCCAGGGATGTTGCAGCTGTGAGGCACAGCCTGAGCCAGCGGGCATGCTTGCATCACATCCAGGTCCCGTAATAAATCTGAGGGAACTGCAAATGGGTGGGGTGGAGAGGAATTCTGGACTTGATCTGACTCAACACGCCACAGCTGTCATTCCAACTCACTTGGCCCTAAACTGCAAAACCAGTCATCCCTACCCACTGGCACTCCCTGCTAAGGAAAACCCTCATGGTTCATAGGTCCTTCTACTTAGGTGGGTTTTGTATTACCTGCCACCGCTCCCCTTCCCCACTCTGAGTACACCTGGACAGACCGCAGGTCCAATCATACATGAGCCAAGGGCAAATCTGTCCAGAAGTTTGCTCTGCAATCTACCAATGGGAAAGATGACTCATACCAGTGGATTTCTGCGCTAGGGAATTGGGAAACCGACCCTAAGCCTGTTGCAGCAGGGACAGCTGACAAAAAGATGCCATGAGGTTGAGTTGAATTGCACGGTCATGAGCTAAAAAGGAAGCATGTGCGAGCCAAAATTGTGAGGGAGAAGAATGAATAAATCCAGCAGCAGCAGAATCAGCTAGTCAGAAAAAGAACGCCACAGTTGTGCAGGAGGGGATCGCAAGAGACAGTTACCCAAAACTGCCTCCTTTCCTCAGCTTGCCAACATTATCTCTTACAGTAAACCTTTTTCTTAGAAGAGGTGGCACAAGTAAAACTCTGTTCCTTGTAACCAAAGATGCTGAATTAAACACTCAGAAAATCTGAATTACATACATCATGATGAGTGAGCTCTTCATGCCCTAAATCACGACTGTTGGATATTTAACTTGAAAATGCCCACAAGTCCCTGAAGACCACAACTTATCAATGGTATTGAAAACAAGAGGTGAGCCGCGGCAGCTCGTGCCTGTAATCCCAGCACTTTGGGAAGCCGAGGCAGGAGGATCACTTGAAGCCAGGAATTCAAGACCAGCCTGGGCAACAAAGCGAGACGTTGTCTCTATTTTTCATTTAATTTTTTTTTTATTATTTTTATTTTGAGACAGAGTCTCCCTCTGTCAGCCAGGCCGGAGTGCAGTGGCACAACCTCGGCTCACTGCAACCTCCACCTCCCTGGTTCAAGTAATACCAGTGCCTCAGCCTCCAGAGTAGCTGGGATTACAGGCACACACCACCACACCTAATTTTTTTTTAATGTTTTTAGTAGAGATGGGGTTTCGCCTTGTTGCCCAGGCTGGTCTCCAACTCCTGAGCTCAGGCAATCCACCCGCCCTCCTGAGCTCAGGCAATCCACCCACCTCGGCCTCCCAAAGTGCTAAGATTACAAGTGTGAGCCACCGCACCCACCTCCTTGTCTCTATTTTTTAAAAATAAAAATGAATTTAAAAAAAATTTTAAAGACCAAGTAACACTCAGTGTTTTCCTTACCTGCTCTTTTGGAAACTGGAAATCGATTTTAGGAATATTTCTGGGATAGAACAAAACAAGTCATCTGGAGTCAGAACCCAGGTTCTAAATGACGATCCTTCCTACCCCACCAAAGGTATCCATCACAGCAGCCTACAGATTCATTTATTGAAATCTCTCATCTTAGAAGGGTTATCCTCACAGAATCATTCATTCACGCGTGGAAATCACTCACTTGGAGCTTATGATGTTTAGTCACGAAAGCATGTCTTTGCAAAACACCCACTGTGCATTGTCTAAAGCTGCTAAGCACCACTGTTCTATTTGCAGTAGGCATTAAGGCATTATCCTTTGTCCCATGCTGTGGACAAATGAATGGTGCAAAAAGTATTGGCTCCAAATTACCCTGAAGGGGAGAAACACCTTTCTTTAAAATTTTATTTTCATTTTTAATTTTGTAATAGGGTTGGGATCTTGCTATATTGCCCAGGCCAATCTCAAACTCCTCAAGCAATCCTTCTGCCTCAGTCTCACAGACTGCTGGGATTACAGGGGTGAACCACCACATGTGGCCTTCTTGTATCTTCAGAGACAGGGTCTCGCTCTATCACCCAGGCTGGAGAGCCATGGCATGATCGTAAGTCGTTGCAGCCTCCAACTCCCGGGCTCGTAGTATCCTCCTGCCTCAGCCTTCTGTGTAGCTGGGATTACAGGTACACGCCACCACCAGACCCGGCTAAAGGAAAAATAATTCATTGAAGAGTGGTGCCAACTACCCACATGCAGAAACATTCATCCTCACTGGTACAAAACAACTGAGCTGAAAGGTGTGAGCCATCTTTAAATGGCTCTACTTAAACTATTAAACTACCAAGTATTTTAAACTATTAAGTTTACTAGTTTAAATAGAAGATTGTTATTTCATGACAGAAGAGTGGCATAGTGGGTTAGGCCCAATTTTCAAATATCAAGCGATTGTAGCAGATCCTGATTTGTAGGTGTAAAAAATAATTAGTAAAAATAAAATAATAGTAACAGCAAAGGCCATTTGCTGAGTGTCTACAATGTCACCAGCTGCAGACTTTACATATATGCATTTTCTCAATCATCACAGTCATTTGGAGCATGGAGAACAACTCTTTACAAATGAAAAGACTTTTAAAAATCACTGCTCCAACTGTGGTCTGAGAGTTGTAAGCATCAGTGACATCTGGGCACTTGCTAGAAAAGCAGACTCCTGGGCCCCAACCCAGAACTAGAGAATGAGGGGCTCTTGGGGGTGGGGCCCAAGACTTGTGTTTTTTTAACCAGCTCTCCAGCGGAGTCTCACACCAAAGTTGAAGAAAAGAAGCCCTGACTTAGAGAGTAACTTTCCAAGGCCAAATAGATAGTACGGCACAGAGTCACTGAGCACGCGTTTGTGCTGAGTATTGGAAACTGTCCCATTCACTTCAGGTAATTAACGAAGAGCTGGGCTGGGGCTAATCAGGTTAACACCTGTAATTCAGGATTCCCCTGAGATCAGGAGCAGGAACTCTCAAACCTCGGTCTGTCCCTAGAGATTCTAATGGGCAGAGCCCTGTATTGCCCCTTTGCTTCTTCCCTTTTTCCTTTTTTTTTTTTTGTATATGGAGGAAATCTTGGGTGGCACGAGCCCTGTTTTTTGAAGTCATAATTAAAAGGGCTCTGATTCAAGTGTCTAGGATGTTTCCTTTATTGTTTTATAGATGAATGTGAAAAAAAAATGAGCTTTGTTTTGGTTTTTTGAGACAGAGACTCACTCTGTCACTCAGACTGATGTATAGTGGCAAGATCATAGCTCACTGCAGCCTCTACCTCTGGGCTCAAGCCATCCTCCCACCTCAGCCTCCCAAGTAGCTGGGACCATAGGCACATGCCACCACGTCCAGCTTATTTATTTATTTATTTATTTATGAGACAGTCTTGCTCTGTTGCCCAGGGTGTGGCATGATCTCGGCTCAATGCAATCTCCGCCTCTCGGGTTCAAGTGATTCTCCTGCCTCAGCCTCCAAACTATCTGGGACTACAGGAATGCGCCACCACGCTCAACTATCTTTTGCATTTTTATTAGAGATGGGGTTTCACCATGTTAGCCAGGGTGGTCTTGAACTCTCGACCTCAGGCAATGCGCCCACCTCGGCCTCCCAAAGTGCTGGTATTACAGGCGTGAGCCACTAGGTCTGGCCTAAATTTTATCAGTTTTTTGTAGAGAGAGGGTCTCACTATGTTACCCAGGCTGGTCTCAAACTCCTAGGCTCAAACTATCCTCCCACTTCAGCCTCCCAAAGTGCTAGGATTACAGGCATGAGCCACCATGCCTGGCCAATAAAACTAAGCTTTAACCATCACAGCACGTACTGTGCCCAACACTGGGCTAAGTGCTCCATACCCAAACTGTGCAATGGGACACTCTACTGTCACGGAAACGTTCTTTCTGTATGTGCTACCCACAGTGGGAGCCACTAGATATGTCTGGATGTTTAGCACTTGTAATGTGTGAGTGAGAGATTGAATCTTCAATTTTATTTAAAATTGAATTTAGCTTGAAATGGCCCCATGTGTACACTGGCTACCTTCAAGTATTGGATAGCCCAGCTCCACATGGCTTTTTTTTTTTTTTTTTCTTTTCTTTGAGACAGAGTCCCTGTAGCTCAGGCCGCAGTAAAGTGGCATGATCATGCCTCAACCTCCCGGGGCTCAAGCAATCCTCCCACCTCAGCCTTCCGAGTAGCTAGGACTACAGGCACGTGACACCATGCCCAGCTAATTTTTGTAGAGATAGGTCTTTTTATGTCGTTCAGGCTGGTCTTGAACTCCTGGGCCCACGCAATCCTCCCACCTCAGCCTCCTGAGTAGCCAGGACTACAGATGCATGCCACCACACCTGGCTAATTTTTGTATTTTCTGCAGAGACGGGTCTCGTTATGCTGCTCAGGCTGGTCTTGAATTCTTGGGCTCAAGCTATCCACCTGCCTCAGCCTCCCTCAGTGCTGGGATTACAGGCGTGAGCCGCCATGCCCAGCCTAGATGCCTTTTCTTATTTAAACTACACTCTAAGCCTGTGAGGGCTGAAGCTAATGTTATCCCTACTTTACAGATGAGAAAACTGAGGCTTGCAGAGGTAAAGAACCGATAGGAGCGCATGGAGTCAGTTAGTGGTAGGGCTGCGGTCCTAAGCCAGGTCTGCTCTGACTAGAGGATTTGCAAGGCACAAAAGCACTCAGCTGCCATTGGTTAGGGAGTGTCTGGGAAGCTGCTACTCAGAGCTCACCTAAGCAAATGCGGCAGCAATGACAGCATGGCCCCTAAAACAGTTGACTCTGAGTGTCTCTTTCTCCAGGCAGCAAGAGTGCTGCTGTTCTCTTGGCAGCCATCAATGAGAAGATGTTTGGACATTATTCTCATGTTATTAAATGTGCATTTTCCACTTAAAAATAAGGAGCTTCTGTCACAAATGATTTATATGGAAACAATACTTCTCCTGGCAAGGAAACAGGAATAGGAGCTTGTTACTGTTTCTTTCAAGACTTAAAAGAGGTGAGGAGAAAAGCCTGTGTCTGTATTATATATATATTTTTAATTATTTACTTGTTTTGAGATGGAGTCTCACTCTGTCACCCAGGCTGGAGTGCAGTGGTGCAATTTTGGCTCACTGCAACCTCTGCCCCCCGGGATCAAGTGATCCCAAGTAGCTGGGATTACAGGCCCACACCACCATGCCTGGCTAATTTTTGTATTTTTAGCAGAGACGGGGTTTTACTATGATGGCCAAGCTGGTCTCAAACTCCTGACCTCAGGTGATCCACCCACCTTGGCCTCCCAAAGTGCTGGGATTACAGGCGCAACCCACTGCACCCAGCCACCTCACGCGTCTTTCTACCTCTACCTCATCGCCATCATGGTAAGAAACGGGTTCTAGGATCTCGGGCACCTGTAATCTATTCTCTACCTTTCACAGAGCAGGTCACTGGGGGACACGATCCTCCCTGAATCCATCCCTAGGTCCAAGATGCTGGTGTCTCCACAGAGTAACTGCACCAGCCTCAGCTTCACCAAATGGCATCCTTGAGATTCTAGAAACAGGCTCGGCAATTGCCCCCTTCCCTGCTTTCCTGTCTCTCCACTGGGGGCAATATGGTTGTGGGAGGAGAAGGGTCTAGGGCCAGGCTGAACTGATGCCGTATGCCAGGCCCACTCTGAACAAAGTGTGCGGTGCCAGCCTGGGTAGGTGGCTTAACCTCTGTGAGCCTCAGTCATCTCCAGAGAAAACTGGGAAGCACAGGGACTCTTTATGGAGCTGCTTTGAGAAGTCAATGAGGGGATGCATGTAAAGCACTTAACCCCAGGCCACGCACAAGAAGAGATCTGAAAAAAGGTCAGTTTCCTATCGCTCCTCCCTTCCAGCCCTCCGTCAAAATCTTGACCCTCTTTTAGGTTTATCTCAGACCCAATCTTACTCACCAAGACTTCCCTACCCTCCAAGACTCCATGTGTTTTCCTGTTTTCATATTTTACAGATCTGTACCTATGCCTATTGTAGTTCTTTATACAATTATCACATCTTGGCACGGACTCAGCTTCCTGAGCACTGGATCTCCGCCTTGCCCAGCTTTTCCTTCCAGGTTGCAACCAGCACGTGGCCCTGAACAAACAGGTGCTCAAATGTTTGTTGAATTGAATTTCTATAAAGATTGAGGCCAAACTAAAATAATCCATTCATTCATTTATTCACTCAATATAGATAAATATTTTTAGACAGAAGGTCTCGCTCTGTTGCCCAGGCTGAAGTGCAGTGGCCCGTTCATACCCTACTGCAGCCTCGACCTCCTGGGCTCAAGCGATCCTCCTGTCTCAGCCTCCTGAGTAGCCAGGATTACAGGTGTGACCCACCACACCCAGCCCATTCACTCACTTTTCATTAAGCATGTAATCTACCAAATGCCACGTAAGGCCATTGGTACTCAGGACCCAGGAGAGACAAAGGCAGACAAAACCCTAAGCCTTCATTCACTCTCCAGTGGGGAGGGGGAGGGCAGTGAGACAATTAGCAAGTAGACAGATTAAACAGAGAAATGATGTCTGCTAAGGAGAAAAATAAAGCAGGGTAGAGATTCAGGGACGGCAGAGTTTGGAAAGAAATTTGCTATTTTAAACAGTGGCTAAGGATGTCATCCCTGAAAAGGACATATTTGGGCAAAGATTTGTAGGAGTAGAAAGGGCTACTTTTTAGAAGTAACATTAATTTGGAGGCAGGAAATTGTACGCCTAAGAAATGTTTGGTTCTGTACTCAGAAGGAGACCATAAAGGAAATACAATGTGATGTCACTGACCACCCTCAGTTCCCATGTTTCCTCTGTTTTAATACCGGCTAGTGTTTTCTGGACATATCCTATGTGCCAGGCAGTGCCCAAATGCTTTATAGACCTGAGTTCATCACAAGAGATAAGATAGAGACCACAGATGGAAAAAGTCACCACATGCATGCCCCAGGCAGGTATCATAAAAGGCGAAAGTCAGGTGTCCCACACTGTAAACAACACGGAGTGTCGGGGGTTGCATGTTTGAAAGCACCCATACCTATTCCTCCTAGAGCAGAGGCTGCTAATGAGTAACTGACCACAGAACAGGCTCAGGATGTTTGACCTGTGTTTTTGAGAGAAGCTGGAAATCCGAATTTTTTTTGTGAAACTTCTCAACTTGAAAACGTTGGCAAGCCATTGCAAGTTTTCAAAAACAGGATGCAGGCCAAAATTTTATTTAAACAGTGTTTTCAGGATGTATGTGATCTGAACATTGAGTTTTCAACCTCTGGCATAGAGTGTACGTAATGAGTAGACAGAGAAACCAAAATCATTTGCAAGAATCCTGTCAAACAGCTGCCTGACCCCTATACCCTGAGGCCGGGTATAATTCAGGTTTGAAAAGAGCCTGATTGCCTGGGACCCCCTCATGCACCTGCCCAGGGGACAGCAAGCTTTGGGGTCTGTAAACACTGTGTCCTTATGTGCAGATGCAATATAATGCCTACGAGAATTTGAATGCAAAAACAGCTCATGGTTCATTAAAAAAAAAAAGTACGCTAGGTATTCATAAAAACTGCTTTTGTTGCTTTTTTTAATTTGCTTACGTTCTACCAATAAAAATGCATTTGGCAAAATAGTCCAGAGGAAACACCGTTTTTATTCAAAACTGTTTTTCTTCCCCTTTCACTTGATACTTCTAAATTAACTTATCAATAATGTATTAAAGTAATACTCAAAACCATTTTTGAGTATTAAAACAATACTGCACCTTTAAGAAAATATTATTTTTCCTGAGGTCCCATCAAGGTAAATTTCATCAGTATTCAAAGAATGAGCAAAGCACTTCAACAATTTATTTCAATAAAAGAAGACTTAGCTGAAAGGAGTATAAATGATGAGAACTTGCTTTAAACTGATTTATTCCCTGCAGCAATAAAAGCAATGTTTCTTCACTCAGCTGTTTAATATGCAAATATGCAGAACATCCAGCCCCTGACAGCACATCATTAATAAAACCTTGCACTGAGCAGAGTGCCCGATATTTCATCCTGATGAAAATACATGATGATGATTTTAGACTGTAGACTTTGAGTTGGAACAATGTGCTTTCCTGGTGATGAAACCCACCAGTCACCAAAGGTGGGGGTGGAGAGCTTTTTAGGTAAGTGATCCAATTTCTGCAACAGGAAGTCCCAGAGTTTAAAAAAAAAAAAAAAATAGTAAATATGGAGGGCTGTTAATAGCTCATGCTACCAAGGCCTAAGTGACAAGATCTGAATGGAGGGCAATGCAGGAACAAAAGGGGACAAAGTCTGAGACCCTCGCTTCTTTAGAGGATGGTAGCAGATTAATTTTCTGTGTTTTGATTTGGACTCTGTAGAGAGCATCCCGCTTGTTCTGCTTGATGGTAGCTTTATATCCAAATAGAACAAGACAGCAAGCTATAGAGAAGACACGGCGCTCAGGAATTTGAACCCTTGGGGGCTCTCAGTCTGGTTGTCTGGTTGTCTGATTACTGTCCCAGATTTGCTTATGGAGTAGTAACGTCTGGCTTACTCTGAGATTCTTAAACAAGCAGCGGAGAAGAAGCTAAAAAAAATTCTTTGTACTAGATCATATGCTTTCCCTTTCCACTAAAATCTTGGATTGATTTAAATGGTTTGTGGTGGGACAGAGAAGGATTTAAATTTTTTCCCACTTCTTTATGACTCCTTACATTTTCCAAATTTTCTATAATGAGTATGCCACAGGTATGATCAGAAAAGTCATGATTTTAAAAAAAAAATTTTCTTTTAATAATTTTTTAGTACAGACAAGGTCTCGCTATGTTGCCCAGGCTGGTCTCAAACTCCTGGCCTCAAGCGATCCTTCTGTCTTGCCCTCTCTAAGTGCAGGGTTATAGGCATGAGCCACTGTACCTGGCCAGAAAGTCATGTTTTTAAATATTTAATTTATTTTTTTTTAAAGCCATAAAGATGGGCTAGTGCCCAGGGACATCTGAGGTTGCGAGCACTAGGGCGGGAGTCTCTTCACTGCTCTGTGGAACCATCACATAAACCCCCGTGCTTGCTCTCAAAATAAATATTTGTGAAATGGTTAAATGAGTTACTAGTTGTAAGTGCTTACAACCGTGCCTTGAACATGGCAAGGCCCATAAAAGTATTTGTTAAATAAATAACCAATAAATTAGATTAAATATTTAAAGTACTTTAGTCTGCAGAGATGAGTTTCTGTAAATATTATTTATGTAGATGAAGGATATGAACAGTTTTTTAAATCTTTACATTAATCTTAATACAGTGTACGGTTCTTGTCTCAATTACAGCTGTAGCTTAAAGAACTTCTGAATTAAAACCCCAGCTTCTCTGCTTGATTCCACGTGATCTTGAGTGAGTCACTCACCTCCAGAAACCCCATTTTCCTTACCTATTAAATATACATAAAAATAATCCTACCCATTTTGATGAACGTTTTGAGGATCCAATATGATGATCCGATCATCTATGTAAACATTCAGCACAGCGCCTTGCCTAGAGCAAAGGCTCACATGTACCATTTACTTAGCACTTACCATGTAATGTACATATATAATATTAACACAAATATTTAAGATAACTCTTCAAGGTAAGCATGGTTAATCATGTTTCACTGAGGGGATAATAAGGGTAGACAACTTGAACAAACCCATGCATGCACCTTGGTCTTGAACTTAGGTCTGTCACCAAAGACCACATTGTATACTGACTTTATCCAGATCTGCTCTTTCTTCCAGAAAAAAAAAAAAATGAAAAATGAAAAATCAGATACAGTAATTGTTTAAAAATATATGGGAAGAGTACATGTCCTTCCATTACTCCTCTTTTCAGTTGCAGTCATAGTGAAACATTCTCCATTTGTTCTTGTTTATTTTTCTTTGTTTAATAAGTATTTTAAAACAGGTTAGGTTACGGGGCAGGAGATAAAGGCAGGTGGCCAGAAGTGTGGAACCTAGTGGTTAGGAGAAAATAATAAGAGTAAACTATGAAGTTCTGGCTGGGTGCTGTGGCTCAAGCCTGTAATCCCAGCACTTTGGGAGGCCGAGGAGGGTGGATCACCTGACGTCAGGAGTTTGAGACCAGCCTGGCTAACATGGTGAAACCCCATCTCTACTAAAAATACAAAAATTAGCTGGGCATGGTGGCGGATGCCTGTAGTTCCAGCTACTCAGGAGGCTGAGGCAGGACAATTGCTTGAACTTGGAAGGGAGAGGTTGCAGTGAGCCAAGATCGCACCACTGCACTCCAGCCTGGGGAAAAGAGCAAAACTCTTTCTCGAAAAAAAAAAAAAAAAAAAAAAGATGAACTGGTTGGAACGAGCTGGATGGGGAGTGCTTCCCCACATCTCTCTTATGCACCCTATGTTCCTCCCTCTGTCACAAGTGTTCTCTTCATCCAACCAAAACAATAAGTCTCTGAGCCAAAGGAAAGAGAGCTGTTGGATTTTATTTCCAAATATTTCAATTATAAATCAATCACTTAGCAAAATTCCATGAAGTTTGCAAAATTTCTCTTTGAGTCGGTTCCCATCGAGAATCCAAAAAGTCTTGGGGGCAAAATTTCAAGCGGTCTCTTGCAGGTTTTAGTAAACTTCTCCAAGCTAGTACTTTCCATGTTTCTGATTTTCTGTGCTCAGTAATACACCCTCATAACTCAAATGGGATGAACCAATTAAACATTTCCCTGTAGTCTCTAAAATAGCTGCTCTTGGCATGTTTTTTGCATGGCACAAACCTCTGCGGGAGGATACGATAGAAATCTTGCACTATTTAAATATAGAATTGGGACATCAAAGAAAGGGTTGTATTGAAATAACATGGATAATTAAGGAAGTGGAGAACAGTAATAACTGATTTACATAAAATGCTAATGAGTCTCTTGACTTGTTTGGCAATTTGCACTTTAGGCTTGGTAATGGTGGCTCCAAATTTATGATCTAATTTTTATCTTAATATTTTCTTTTAGCAAGTCGTAACCAACACTAATGGGTGCCTGCCAACGTCTAACTCCTTTCCCCTTCAACCATCCAGAAGCTTCTCTTTCCAATCAAGTATGCAAGGCTTGGGGATGTAACTAGTCTGTGAGTTTCCTGGAAGCCCTGTTTTAGAGGGGTTTCGTGTTATGGTGCTGGTGTCACTACTGATGATCAACAGTGTTCAAAATGTTCACAGCTGGCTAAGATAACTGGGCTGGAGAATAAACGTGGTGTTAGAGAGGCGAAGAGTTTCCTAGCACAGCCAGCTCTCTGCTACTCAGAGAAAGAGACTGGGGCAGGGCATCCTCTCTCTAAGGCTAGTGCTTATTCTGCACCATTCTCCAGTGCCTTTCACTTCCAAGAAGAAATTACATGCTCTGAAAATTCCTGTTTTATTGTACTCTTCTACTGATCTCACCTTGCAGGGCCACAGCCTCCCGTGAATGAGAATGAGGACTTGAGCTGTTCCTTCAGGACATGTCTGCACGTTGACCTTCAGCGTACCCTATTTCCCTCTGAGCCCTCTAAGCATGATCCATTGCTTTCTCAGGCCATTCCCCCTTCACCCCATTGACGGGTTTCAAAGCTACTTAAATTTCCAAGTCCTGACACACTGCGGCAGTGGCCGGGGCTCTCAGCCTTGCCCTCTTATGGATTGCACAAGGTCACCGCCAGGGAGACGAAGGAGGAAGGCACAGCATTTATCAGGATGTATTGCTTTACTTTTTCTATCCATCACCAAGGCGATGATTCTATTTTAGTGAAAATCCATTGAACTCCGATCAAGTCAGATGGCTGTTATCATTGGAAACTCAAGAGCTGTCAGGCCATAATCAGTACAAATGCCAGACCCTAAAATGGGGGGCTGCAGACCAGCAACGGTCCTCTGGGAATCTTTTTGGTCATTCCCGTTTTTAAAATTTCATCCGATCACTTTTATTTAATTATCTTTTCAGCTATTCTCCTTGCAGATGGTAAGATCTGGTTCTGCAAGTTGCAAAGAACCCATTACAGGCAATTTAGGCACAGTTTGGAGATGCAATGACTTCTCTTGCCATGCTACACTGCCTACTCTGGGCCTAACGACCTGGCTACCCATCAGGATACCTGTGCATGCCTGAATGATCACAGAAACTGGAACATGAGGAGTGCACACACGCACATTCCAGTCTTAGTCAAAATCACCAATCCATACACTATTTTGTGCTGTCTTCAATGTATGTATTTTCTGATCATCGCGCTTGGCTATAGAGTGCAATGTTAACAAGCACTTCCGCCTTGAGAGCTGTATTTTCATGATGAATGCCCCTGCTTGCATTTGCATGTGGTTGGGACAGTTTTATGCTACGGTTATCACCTTGAACATGGAAAAGGAAAATTCTAAAGCTCCCTGAAAATTTCCTTTGGGTTTGTCTTCTGGTCATGGATTTAATTAAATCTGACATTTAAATAAAATCATTTAAAGGTATTTGCTGCCCTGCCGGTATCCTAAACTTTTACAAAAGTGGAGAGTTGTGAAATAAGATAACAGAATGCTTTTTAATCATGATCCTGTAGCTCAAAGTGATACTTAACTCTTAACTACCCAAAAGCAGATGATGTTCCTGCTTTTGCGTAGTAGATTGCCAAGGATCATATTTCTTCCACTACCCAGTTGAAGGCCAAATCCTAACGGGTTGAGATGAGAAGGAATGAAGTGAGTAGTGCCTGTGTGTCTACCTCACCACTTTTTAAGATGTAAAGCCATTTAATTGACATGTATTTTTCTACTTTGCAATCCATATCTTTATCCCTTTTTATTAGCAAGGCAAATTGAATACTGATGGTGCTTTCTTAAATATACTTACATTCTAAATAATAGCATTCTAAATAGTAAGGGTAGCTATTTATTGGTCACTTACTCTGAATCAGGCACTATGCCAAATGCTTTACATACACTGTCTCATTTCTGCCTTAAAATCACCTCCAAATGAGATAGGGAATCTCTACTTTATAGATAAGAAAATCAGGGCTCTGAGAATACTGGCAATTAATCAGGTTATCATACAAACTAGAAGGGGCAGGGTTGTTGTACTAAATAAGCTAAACCATCAAAAGTTATCTATACTGGTTTCCTAGGGCCACAGGCAAATTGTCTTAAAACAATAGAAATTTATTTATGTTTTATTTTTTAATTTTTGAGACACAGTCTCATGCTATCACCCAGGCCGGAGTGCAGTGGCACAATCTCAGCTGACGGCAACCTCCACCTCCCAGGCTCAAATGATCCTTCCATCCCAGCCTCCCAAGTAGCTGGGACTACAGGCATGCCCCACCACACCCGGCTCATTTTTTGGTATTTTTTATAGAGACGGGGTCTCGCCTTGTTGCCCAGGCTGGTCTCGAACTCGTGGGTTGAAGTGATCCACCTGCCTCAGCCTCCCAAAGTGCTGGGATTACAGGCATGAGCCACTGTACCTGGCCCAACAGAAATTTATTCTTTCACAGTTCAGGAAGCCAGAAGTTTGAAATCTGAGTGTCTGAAGGATGAGTCCCTTCTGGGGGTTCGCCAGGAGAAATGCTTGCAGGCTCTGTTCCAGCTTCTGGTGTAGCCACAGCCTTGGCATTCCTTGGCTTGTAGATGGCACCACTCCAATCTTTACTTCTGTCTTGGCATCACCTTCCTCTCTCGGTGTCTCTGTTCTGTCTCTCCTAAGGACATTCTTACTGGATGTAGGGCCCACCCTAAACCAGTATGATCACATTCACATCTCTATCTTTGTATCAGTTACATCTATAAAGACCTTATTTCTGGGTAGGTGGAGTGGCTCATGTCTGTAATCCCAGCAATTTAGGAGGTCAAAGCAGGAGAACTGCTTCAGCCCAACAGTTTGAGACTAGCCTGGGCAAGATGGCAAGACTCTATCTCTGTTTTTTAAATGAAATTTTTTTTTAATTAAAAAGGCCTTATTTCCAAATGAGGTCACATTCTGAGGTTCCAGATAGACACGAATTTGGGGGGACATTATTCATCTAGTACGGCAACCATCTGTAATCCAAACCTGGGGCTGGCTGGACTCTGAAGCCTGTGTACCTAGCCATTATCCCATAACCCACATTCAGAGGGTGACATGATTTCCAATCACACACCACTGGTAAGTTTCTCAGAGATCAGCCCTAATAGTTCTCATAACGTAACATACCAATGCAGCATGTGGCACTGCAATGCTCATAATGCTTTTCCTGCATATTTCCTGGATGAACCAGGGTCACTGGGGAGCTTGGAAAGGTGTTTCCTTCCAGAATCACGGGAGGGTCGGAAAAGACAGATGCACAGAAAAACATCCAAGGATATGACCCTGGGTAGAAGAGTGGCTGGCATTCAACACACGCTGCCTGGCCTTCCTGAACTCCAGCTGTGGTTAGAGCTGGACCTGCTGGTGAAAGGCAACCAGAGAATAAGGGGTGAATAAGAGCTCAGCTGGCCTCTACTGACGCAGAGAAGCCCTCACAACAAAGATGGAGCTTCCGGGGGCGGCCGGGAACAGGAATTTAAAATTCTTGGCCACCATTCATTCCCTCTTCCTGCCTCTGGAGGAAAAAGAAAAACGAGCCAAATAACAGCTCTACATTATTGGTGGGAGAGGATGAAGGGAGAAAAGGCAACCATTTTGAGAGGACTTGTTCTATTAATAAGATTCTGCTTATGAAAAAGCAGTACATGTGCAAGAAAGAAACGTAACGTGGAGAGAAACTTTATTTTTCCTTCTCCCTAAACATCTTATTAGAGATTATTTTGAATAATGAAGTCTTCTGAGTCATTGAAATAATCAATACGGGTGTCATGTGGGATGCATAGATGCAAATTTCAAGGGAATACGTATTGAAGGGATGAAAAGCAATTACCCAATGAAATGTATGTAGTTTTTAGCTCAAACAAAAATTATAATACTTTTGGAATAGAAACAAGTGACATATTTGTGTTGGATATGTGAAATCAACTCATTTAGTTCCTGTTCACCTTCCAGCTAGGTCACGTTTCTCAACCTGGGCACGTTGACATTTGGGGGTAGGTAATTCTTTGTGGTAGGTACTGTCCTATGGATTGTAGGATATTCAGCACCATCACTGGCCTTGACCCATTAGATGACAGTAGCACTTCTTCCTGCTTCCAGTTCTGACAACTAAAAAATATCCCAGACATTGTAAAAACATCCCCTGGGGAGCAATGCTGCCCCTGGATCCTACCTTTCTAGTTGAAGAAGTTGGAGTTAAAACTCCCTTTCCAGACTCCCTTGCAACTTTGTTTATAGACACAAATCCATCCCACCAATTGCTTAGGCACTGCCATGGGACACTTGGGACAGCAAATGTGAGGAAAGGGCCATATCTAGCTTCTTTGGGGCTTCTCCTCTTAGCAAGGGAGTGTGCGAAGGAAGTTTTTTGTCTTCCGGTTCTGGGGTCCCTTCTCCAGCTTCCTTGTGGTGGAGATGGGGCCACAGCAACGGAGGTGGTTTTGGCTTATCCATCTGCTTAGCTCCAGTTGTAGCTTCAGTGGAAGGGCCTTCCTGGAGGGTCACTTCTTTATTATTCAGGAAGCCGTTCTGAAGGTCAACCTCAAAACTACTCTTTTAGCTCTTCTAACAATTTTTAAGTACCAAATTGCCTTTATTAAATCTCTCCCTTTTAAAAACATAAAGAGGTTCGCATACCCTATGTGGAGGCCCGATGAAGAGAACCTGCCAGAGAGTTATCAAGTGAACACCACGTGTCTCATCAGGAAGACTCAGACACGCTCTGAAAGTGCCCATGTCTGAGCTGCTGTACCTGCTATTCCCTCTGTTCAGAATGCACTTTCTTCCCTTTATTCCCCATCACTCAACTTCCAGGGTGGTCCACCTACAAACACCCATGTAGATTCCAAAGCCGACCTGATGCCTGCTCTTCTCAGGGGTAAAGCTTCTTCCTTCTTATCCTCACCCCCTGCTGTCACTCCTTCACCTGTTCCCAGCAGATAACAACTCCTGTCTCTCACCTACCTCTCTTGGTAACTTTGTCACGCCCCTTGCCACACTAAATGTTCTAATTGTTTGTTCCTGCTTGTTCTTACTAAACTGTTCCCAGGGCCTAGCCCAGAGTAAGAATATAATGAATGATAAGTGGATATACAAAGGAAAGAATGGAATCTTGGAATGTCATTCCTGGTTACCTTACGACTTTTATCTTGTGGTCCTTGCCCTCAAAGTACTTATGGAATTCCCAAGAGGAGTCAAGTCGAACAGGAGAAAAGACAGGCATGGGGGTATGAGAATTAAGTTGTATGTTGTTTGTTTGTTTGTTTGAGACAAAGTCTTGCTCTGTCGCACAGGCTGGAGTGCAATGGCATAGATCTCGGCTGACTGCAACCTCCACTTCCCAGGTTCCAGTGGTTCTCCTGTCTCAGCCTCCCAAGTAGCTGGGATTACAGGCTTGTGCCACCACAGCCAGCTAATTTTTTGTATTTTCAGTAGAGACGGGGCTTCACCATGGTGGCCAGGCTGGTCTTGAATTCCTGACCTCAAGTGATCCACCCGCCTCGGCCTCCCAAAATGCTAGGATTACAGGTGTGAGCCACTGCACCCAGCCAAGTTGTATGGTTTTGATGGCTAGTGTATTTAAGAAGAGCTTTGGCTGAGAGCAGCACAGAGTGCAATGTGACGGGGCAGAGGGCACATCCTAGAGACAGATAAGGAACACACACAGAGGTATGGGATGGAAAAAATCCAACACTGCCTGGTAACCACTGATGCCTTATAGCATAGGCAAACAGATGCAAGCTGATGCGAGAGAAAGACAGAGACAAAGGAGAGAGCTCTCAAATAAGTTCATTTGAACAATGAGCAGAGTAATGGGTGTTCTCATCAATATTCTATTATTTTCATCACTATCTTTTTTTTCTTTCTTTTTTTTTTTTTTTTTGAGACGGAGTCTCACTCTGTTGCCCAGGCTGGGGTGCAGTGGCACGATCTTGGCTCACTGCTACCTCTGCCTCCCAGGTTCATGCCATTCTCCTGCCTCAGTCTCCCGAGTAGCTGGGACTACAGGTGCCTGCCACCACGCCTGGCTAATTTTTTTATTTTTTAGTAGAGACGGGGTTTCACCGTGTTAACCAGGATGGTCTTGAACTCCTGACCTTGTGATCCACCCTCCTCGGCCTCCCAAAGTGCTGGGAATACAGGCGTGAGCCACCACGCCCATCATATCATTTTTAATTTTCTAAAAAAAAGTAGGATGCAAAAAAGCAGATGTATATTGAGATAACCCATTAAATAAAAATGTCAGCCTGTCCAAGCTCGAAAATGGTGTTAAAAGAGACTTACAGCTCTGCTTCTAGAAAGATAGTCTGCTACGAGGGGCAGAAACCTAAAATGTAAATGCCAAAGAGTTGCAGACATGTTCACCCATAGAGTTTCATGGAAGCTACTAGCAAACACATAAAGTGGTGTGGAGAGGAGGAGAGTGAAAAGTACTATTTAAGATGTGACTGAATTTAAAAAACAAGTACACAAAGATCCGATACTCAAAACTCCTCTGATCATTATGTAAGAGAGTTTTAACTCAGCCTGCAGTTGGGTTTTAGAGTTAGAGATAAAAGGAAGACAACTAAACTTCCCCTAAACCCTTTTAACCCCCTTTTGTGATGGAATTGTCACCCCCTGGACATCAACAGTGTCTTGGCAGAAGCTGCCTTCTGACTTACGTCTGAATTTAGTATGGAGCCTCCTTAGGAAGCCTTCGTAGAACGCTGCATGGCATGAAAATGAAATGTAAACTTTTATCTCTTCTTTCTAGATCTCCTCCTTTCAATCACTAATCTCTCCAGGAAAGAGCACAACCAAACAGTCCCATTAGGTAAGAGGCAGATGGAACTGATGTAAATCCCCCCTGAATTAATGGACCTGCTCTTTACTGCACGATGGCCCTTCCCAAGATGACCTTGCCAATCAGCAGATCTTGTTTTGTCTGCATTTTCCAGTGACTCCAGGCCCACATGCAGCTGAAGGAATCTGCTTTATTTCTTAAGGCAGTACCCCAATCAAATGGTTCTAGAGGGTAAATAAAATTTGCTAACCTAGGCAGATCTTTAAAACAATTTTTTAAAGGCAAATTACAATATTCAAACTTTGTAAAAATAGGCTGTAAGTATGTAATGGCGTGACACACTGGGGCTTGGGTTGTTCTGATGTGTAAAACTGGGATCCCTCTAGGCATGCCGATGGCAGTAAGGAGCCAGGTTATGACACAGTTACAAGTAACCCCCAAATCTCAGTGTCTTTTTAATTTATTTATTTATTTTTAAAGAGACAGTGTCTTGCTCTGTCACCCAGGCTAGAATGCAGTGGCAGGATCACAGTTTACTATATAGCCTTGACCTCCCGGGCTCCAACAATCCCCCTGCCTTAGCCTCCTGAGTAGCTGGGACTACTGTGGCACACCACCACACTCGGCTAATTTTTTTAAATTTTTAGAAAGATGGGGCTCTCACTATGTTAACCAGGCTGTTGTCAAACTCCTGGCTTCAAGCAATCCTCCAGCCTTAGCTTCCCAGAGTGTTGGGATTACAGGCATGAGCCACTGTGCCTGGCCCCCACATCTCAGTATCTTGGCCAGGCGCAGCGGCTCACGTCTGTAATCCCAGAGCTTTGGGAGGCCAAGGTGGGCAGATCACTTGAAGTCAGGAGTTCAAGACCAGCCTGGCCAACATGGTGAAACTCCATCTCTACTAAAAATACAAAAATTAGCCGGGCATGGTGGTGCATGCCTCTAATCCCAGCTACTTGAGAGTCTGAGGTAGGAGAATCACTCGAACCCAGGAGGTGGAGGTTGCAGTGAGCTGAGATGGAACCACTACACTACAGCCTGGGCGACAGAGCAAGTATCTTAAAGCCACATCAGAGAAGCACAATTAATGTTTCCATGTCTGTCTTGGGTCAGATCAGGATTCTTGCTTTTGTCCTACCACTAGGACCCACCCTGACAGGGCAATCGGAATCTGGAATACTGCCAGTCAGCGTGGTAGAGGGAAAGGAGATTATGATGCAGCAGGCTGGAATCTGTTAAAGTTTCTGCCTCAAGGAGACACACGTCACTTGCCCCCAGATTCCACTCGCCACAGTAAGTCACATGTCAGGAAAGTACGGCCTTCCCATGTGCCCAGATGGAGAGGGAAAACTCAATAGTTATATTCAGTAACTCAATAATAATAATTCAATTATTTAATAGTTATATTCAAATTCACAGTTACGAATATCCCTACTGAATCCACAATGGGTAAGGCAGTGTTATGCATAACTGAAAACTCTCTTCTCTACACTCCCTTAGGATGTGCGTGACAAGATGTGGCAGTGCCGGAATTCAGCCCGTGACTCCAGAAGCCCGCGTGCCAACTTGGAATCTGTTGCCCGTCATCACAGCTCCCTACTCCAGGAACCCGGACCACCACAGAAAATTCCACAAAGCCCCGGGCTCTGCTATCTTTTGTCCCCATCGCATTTACCTAATAGATGATCCTACCAATTCCCATTGGCAGCCCTTTGTAGTGTAATGAACAGGATGCAGGCTGATGAATGCAGCCGCTGCACAGAAAATGTCAGTTCTTTCATTAAGCAAACCTTCCCAAGTTCATTGTATTGAACCAGGGTTTAGGCTATTAGGCTGACACATGACAGAGCCAATTCCAGTCACATTGTAAGTGCCTATTCATGTTTGGCAAATTCCGTTTTACGCACATGCACACATTTAGAATTGGACTCTTGTTGCCTGCAAATTTTTTCCCCTTGAAATCTATTTTCCTATTTTTAACTGTTAATAATTAAGAAAAATCCCACTTTAATAATTGAGCCTCAAGGAGCCTAATTCAGGGAGTACATAATGGATGGGCACACTGCGTTTCTACTCTGCTGGCCGTTAGGCATGCTTGGTCTTCCCAGACACACTGATATGGATACACTGGGCTCATCTGGAAAAGGGAAAATCATAAAACATCTGGACCCAGAGTTTTGACACTGCCGGCTCTTCATTCTGCTCACATTTTAAGTGGGAGACTCTATTTACAAGCTTGGAATCCCTGCTAGTGAGAGGGGAGAGGACTAAGGGCATCCTTTGAGGCTACAGGCTGGTAATGACCCAGCCTGATCGAGGAAGAAGCTCAAAGCAGCCACAGCAGCCAGGAGCTGTGACTGCTTTTTCTCCAACCTGCCACTTCCTACGTGGGCAGTCATTCCACATCACTCACGCAGCACACATAAACTGGGTGCCTCCTGGGTGGCCAGCCCACACTGGGAGTCAGGGTGTGTACATGAAGAGTTAGGGGCTTGTGGTCCAGTGGGAGAGAGACACGAAAACTGACAATTACATTTGAATATGCTCAGTGTGGTCATGTTTCCTGAATCCACCCTGTTTTCTCTATCTCCATTATCATCACCTGGTCACCTTAATTGCTCTCTTCAACTCCTGGGTCACCTCCCAGCATATCCTTTAGCTTTCACTCCTGCCTCCTACGCATTGCCCTCCTCATGGCAACCATGGCATCTTTTAAAAGTGTGATTCAAATTATGTCACCTGTTTGCTTACCACCTCCCAATAGTGATCACCACAACTCAAGGAAAAACCAGACGTCATACAGTGGCTGCACATGTGTGGTTGGCCCCCCTCTTGATAGCATTGCCTATTATCCCTCTTGGCTCCAAACCCATTCACCACTTACTCTCCCTTGAACAAATCAAGTGTGTTTCCACCCCAGGGCCTTTGCACTTGCTGCACCTGTGCTTGAGATTTTCTTTGCTGGGGTCTTTGCATGGCTCTCTTCATTCAGGGTGTAGTTCAAACGTCACCTCCTCAAAAGCCATCTCTGATCACACACACAATCACTATCTGTTTTCTTTCCCTACTTTATTTTTATTTAAATGATGTCAGACATGTCAAGAAACATCCTGGATGTCATAGACGTCACTGCTAAGACATGCCATAAAAAGATATTGGAATGAAAATAGAAGTCTGCCCTAAAACTTGTATATGGATGTTCATAGCAGCATTACTCATAATAGAAATTAGAAGCAACCTTTGGCAATGCTTATAGAAGTGTTACCCATGGTAGCCAGAAGTAACCAGATGTTCATATTGCAGTATTATTCATAATAGCCAGAAAGTGGGAATGACATGAACTGTGAATGGATAGACAAAGTATAATAGATCGATAGAATAGATTATTATTTGGCCATACAAGGGGATGAAGTATTAGTTAGACTGGTTCAAAAGTGATTGCACCAACCTAATACTAATACATGAAATAACACAAACCTTGAAAACATTAAATGAAAGAAGTCAGTTGGCCACGTATTGTATGATTCCATTTATATCAATTATCCGAAATAGGTAAATTCATAGAAACAAAGTCAATGAGTAGTTGTCAAGAGATCAGGGGTATAAAATAGGGAATGCTGGCTGAAGGGTACAGGGTTTCTTTTAGGGGTGATAAAAATGTTCTGAAATTAGATAGTGGTGATGTCTGCACAAGTTTGTGACTATACGATAAGCCAATGAATTGTCCACTTTAAAGGGAGACTATTGCAGTACTGAATAATCTCAGTCAAAAAACCAAAGCGATAGGATGTGACTTCCAAGATTAAGTTAAAAAAACACCCTGGCTGCGGTCTCTCTCACCAATTCTTGCACTCTCACCTTCTCACTTGGACAAAAGTCAGCTGCCACGTTACAAGCTGCCTTTTGCAGAGGCCCATGTGGCAACAGCCAACAACCAACAGCCAAAAAGCTGAGTCCCAGAGTCCAGGAACCACCAAAACACTACATCTTTCCAACAACTGTGCAGCTGGGAAGTGGATCCTTCCCGAATCCAGCCCCAGTCAATGACCACCCTCAATTACAGCCTGCAAGAGATGCTGAACCAGGCTCAACTCTTCATCCAAAGAAAGCAAAATGATGAATGTATGTTGTTTTATGTTTTTTAAAAAATAATAAAATAAAAATCAAGCCCACGACTGCCTGGTGCTCTTTCTGTTTTCTCACATTGCCTTCCTCATCCTGCATCCTTGCAACTGGTCCCAAGGGCCTGATAGTGCTATCGGGATGAGCACCTACATGGTAGGTGCTCAGTAAGGTTTTCTAGAACTGAGTAATAATTTCCAATACTGTTTTCTCCACATAAAGCTAGAAAATTCTCCAATGAGAAACAGAACAAACGAAAGAGAAAAAAACTAGATGTCTCATTACGCTCTCTTATTTTCCAATCCTGTATATGCAGATGAAATGCTGACCAAGACTTTCAGTGAATCCTGGTGACCTTGCCTTGCCTCTGACAAAAACATTCTTCTATGTACAGATAGCAGGAGGTTCTAAGATCTGGCCTCGGTTGTACAAACCTCACTTATTTACTAGGTAATTCATCCTCAGAGTAGCTCCCCACTGAAGCACTTAATCCTAGCTTACTGCAAACCCCAAAGTCAGGGCATTCACTACTACTACTACTACCACCACCACCACCACCACCACCACCACTGCTACTACTACAATTATTATCATTATTTTGAGATATGGTCTCGCTCTATCATCCAGGCTGGAGCGCAGTGGCACAATCTCGGTTCATTGCAACCTCCATCTACCGGGCTCAAATGATCCTCCCACCTTATCCTCCTGAGTAGCTCAGACCACAGATGCATATCACCACGCCCAGCTGATTTTTTGTATTTTTTGTAGAGATGAGGTTTTGCCTCAGGCTGTTTGCCCAGGCTGGTCTCTAACTCCTGGACTCAAGCGATATACCCGCCTCGGCCTCTCAAAGCGCCGGGATTACAGGCGTGAGCCATTGTACCCAGTCTATTAACTACTATTATTAAAAGATGGCATCAGTCCAGAAACAATTTGCATTGCCCTTCCTTGAAGCTTTTCCCCCCATTCCATGCACAGAGCCCCCACCCCCTCCCCACCTCTCAGCAACACATCTCTTCCAAGAGAGATTTATTACAGGGCTGTCAACACAATCCTACCTTTACGGAAAATGATAAAAATAAGAAACACCTTACAAGAAGATGCTGTCGTGAAAGCTAAATCATAAATGTTTTATAAGGAATGATCAAATCCAGACAAATAACTGTTCAATCCCACTTTGTATTAAGCAGATAAAGTCATACAGAAAATCAATGTGATGTATTGAAAGGGGAAAAAAAAATTGCCCAGCTTAGGGATTGGACTACACAGTGTTATGAAGTGGTCGCTTCAGAAGAACCTTACAATAGCAACATAAATTTTAAAAAATGGCGTGCTGATTGCTGACTTGTGGGACCTGTCAATGGCATTCCAGTCCTCTCTGTTGCTGCTGCTGGAGATAATTTCTGGGGGGCCACAGGCATTCTCACGTGTGAATGGTAGACAGGAAATTGGTTTAACCATTCCAGAGGACAGTTTAGTAATTTTGGTGAAGTTAATTGTTTCAAAGGTGTACACAGTGCCTTTGTTCCACCACTTCTGCTGCTGGAAATCCTCCCTCCCAATATCCTTGCTCAAGCAGACCAAATATACATGCAGGAACATTCATTACTCAGTCATGTGTAATATTAAGACATGGATCTAACTTCAATGTCTATAAATAGGAACGAATATGTTAATTAAATGACACCATGTGATGGCATATTATCCGTCATGCAGTATTAGGAGGTTGAGCTACATGTGCTGGTACCAAATAATCTCCAAGATACTATTAAATGGAAAAAGTAGGTAATAAACAAAACATATCCAATAGTCTCAGTTGCATGCATTTTTTGAAAAGGCTATCCATATCTGCATCTGATGCTAAATGCATAGAACGTTTCTGGAAGAATCCATAACAAACTTTTAATGATGGCTGCCTCTTTTGGAGAGAGGTTTGGGAATGAGGGAAATTTTACTATCTTATTGAAAGGTCTGAAACGTTTATCCTGAGCTTCTATTCCTTTGATGAGTTATTTTCCCCCAAGTGAGTAGGGAGCTGGTGGCAAGCAAAACAAGCAGAAACAACACAAATAAACAGTAAAAACTTTTGCAGGACCAGGAGGCCCTGAGTTGTTTTGTGAATTCTCTGAAAAAAAGACAGAAGGAGCTTTGAATGTTACTCATTATATGCCCACCCCAGCTCCTCTCCCATTGGCAACTGAAAAATGAAAGCTGTGTTAAGTGGCCCCTTCCACCTCTCAGGAAGAATATCAATGTCTCCAATTTCCTTCTGTTTCCCCAAGCCCACAACATACCTCCTCAAATAAAGTGAACCATTGTCTGCCAGGGAAGAGGGACCTTTAGTGTACGGAAGTGCATTTTAGTGATGGGCTCACAGTGGCCAGTCCGCATATACCACTTATTCTTTAAGGTAATAATAACCTCCCTCCTGCTGACAATATTTTATATAACCTGTAATTAAAAACAAAAAAAGCAGCACAGTCCACAATAGTAAACAGATGGGAAAGGCCCTCTGAAACAGAGGATCCAAAAAGCTTGCTAAAAAGAGCACACACTTGCACAGAGAAGATAAACAACTCTGGTGTCACTATGGTGAATGATGTGTTTGCTTTGAGGTAAAATAATAGGAAATGAGGATCAATTAACAATGTACTGATGAGCCTACAATTACTGGGCTTTTTTTTGCATGCACTAACAGCATGTTAAATTTCTGGTGGTGACAGCCCTTGGGATGAGAAGGCGGCTGACAGTTGAGCCTGGGGACCCGGACTTTGCTCTTCCGAAATAAATGTGTAAGGAGAGTCATGCTGTGTGTTTAAGTAAGAGTGACTTGTAAAAAAAGAAAATGCTGTTCTCCCTTTATCTTTGACATGACACTTTCTATCTTCATGTGGGCAAATATATGAACATTGTCATTTTTCAAAGACTTTTGGGCACTGGTAAAATGGGAAGGAAAAGGCTCCTTTAGAAAAGTAAACACAACTCTCCTGAACTCGCTCCGATGGAGGCAGAGATGAGTAGTACAGTGCTTTGCAAAGCAAGTGCACTTTGGAAACATTTGATAATTGATTCAAATGATGTCTCGAAAGGTTTTTTTTTCTTATCTAGCATTTTTGATCAGAAGTTCTCAAACTTTAGGCGCCACAGAATCCCCTGGAGGGCTAAAACTAGATTGCTAAGCCCTACTCCCAGAGTTTCTGGTTCAGGAAGTCTGGGGGGGTGGGGGGGGGCCTGAGGGTGGGCACATCTAACAAGTTCCCAGATGACCCTGATGTTGTCGGTTGGGGAGGAGCCTTTGAGAACCCCAGGTGCGATGGTTAGGAGCTCAGGCTGTGCAACCGAAAAAACTGGGCTGAATTCCTGATTCTGCTACACGGTTATCTCTGTGAGTCACGTAGTTATTGAATCTCTCTGTGCCTCAATTTCCTCATCTGTAAAATGAGGATAAGAATACCACGTGCTCACACTGGGTTAAAGAGCATTTCCTCCAAATTTATGTCTGCACCAGCATGTGTTTTTTTTTTTTTTTGAGACGGATTCTCACTCTATTGCCCAGGCTGGAGTATAGTGGCACAATCTCGGCTCACTGCAACCTCCGCCTCCCAGGTTCAAGGGATTCTTCTGCCTCAGTCTCCCAAGTAGCTAGGACTACAGGCACACACCACCATACCTGGCTAATTTTTGTATTTTTAATAGAGAAGAGGTTTTGCCATATTAGCCAGGCTGGTCTCAAACTCCTGACCTCAAGTGATCTGCCTGCCTCGGCCTCCCAAAATTCTGGGATTACAGGCATGAGCCACCGTGCCCAGCCCTAGCATGTGATCTTATTTAGAAATGGAATCTTCACAGATGCAACTTGTTAAGGTAAAATGAGGTCATCCTGGATTCCAGTGAGCCCTAAATCCAATGACTTGAGTCCCTATAGGAAAAGGGAGCAAAGACAGAGAGTGAAGATGGCCATGTGAAGGCAGAGGCGGAGACTGGGGTTCTGCTGCCACAAGCCAACGAATGTCAAGGATTAATGGCAGCCACCAGAGGCTGGAGGAGAGGCACAGAGCAGGCTTTCACTGAGAGCCCCGGGAGGAACCAACTCTGCCAACACCTCGATGTCAGGTGTCTGGCCTCCAAAACTGTGAGAGAATAAATCTCTGTTGTTTCAAGCTATCTAGTCTGTGGCACGTTTTCAAGGCAGCCCCTGGGAAACTACACTACATTACAGAATTCTTGTGAGGATTAAATTAGTGACTACACGGCAAGTGTTTAGAGCAGGGCATGGCACATAATGACCATTAGTAAAGTAGTAGTTTATATTATTATTTGGGTCTTATTAATACTTTCTTGTTCATTACTTTGCTATTAAAAATACTTTCTCATGGCAAGAACCAAAACTATAAGAGGATAAAGCAGGGGTTCTCATCCAGGGATGATTTTGTTCCCCAGGGGTATCTGGCAATATCTGCAAATGTTTTTGGTATTGTAAGACTTGAGGAAAGAGAAGATGCTACTGGCTTCTAGTGGGTAGAGGCCAGTGATGTTGCTTAATGTCTTGTAACTCACAGGAAATCCCCCCCAACAAAGAATCTCCTGACCTAAGATGTCAATAGAGCCAAGGTTGAGAAACTCCAGGACAAAGCGAAAAATCAAAGTCACTTGGCCTCTGAGTCCACTTCCCAAGGTGAGAACAAAAGTAATTTATTGAGTATTACACTATACTTTCTAATGAGAACAATCACCGCCAGGCTCTGCACACTACTCCAGCCCCCCCCCAAAACCAAAAAAAAACAAAAAACAAAATAACACACACACACAAAAACGAAACCTGTTTTAATAAAAAAGGACAACAATGAAAATCCAGAGTCAAGCTTGGCCCAAGAGAGGGAGCCTCAAGCAGTTATTTGCGCCACCTTCCAAGCTAGAAAAGGCAATGTGACCTCTTGTCCGCTGAGAATCACTTCCATCACATCCAAGGAAATTCAAGAGGGGACTAAAATCTGTCATCAGAACCTGACTGCAAGAAACAAAGGTCCAGTAGGCTGTGGGCCTCTGGCTTCAGTCCCGGCCAGGGTCACGTCTTTAACTAGAGGAGGGGTTAGACTCTGGGTCTGCTGATTCTTCTGTCTTCTCCTTTTACTGACCCCAGCATGCATCGTAGGGGCAGGGAACCACCTGGACCCTCACTGACTAGCTTGTCCAATATTGTTCTTGACATGCTGCAGGGCCCTGGGCGTCGGGAAGCACAGGCTCCTTTACAGGATGGGGGAGAACTATGAGGAAGAAAGAAAGTCCCCTTCTCCCCTCCTCATTTTCTTCCCATCTGTGGGTTAAGGGCAGTTGGAAGGGTGGAAGCCACAGAAGAGCGTCTTCACTCACCCCAGGCAAGGGTGGCAATGAGAACAAAAGGGGTGATGGTGGAGATGATGACAATGGACAGACTCGGAGTAAAAATGACAAACCTCAGTGATAAGCAGGACACGTCGGGTGGTGGTGAAGGTGACGCAGGGGCCAAAGTGGCAGCCTGGTGTGTGAATTGTGCAATTGCATGAATGATGGCACCACTCAATTAGCCAGAAAGTCCTACAAGGGGCTGCATTATTTTCAGAAATAAATGAGTACATGAAGCAAAACGCTCATCCACCATGTGCCCGAAGACCCTAACACTCCAGAATCTGAGCATGGACCAGACGCCATGATGGTCAGAGCAGCTGTGTATCGACAGCCTTCCCTAAACAGAGCGGCTGTGTATCTACATCCTCCCCTAAATGTCTTCCTGTTTCCCATGAAACACATCACGTCTAGAACTCATCAGTCTTCTGTGTCAGAGCAATCTGCCTAAGGATTGTGGTGCTTGGGTTTGGAAGGAACCCCTTGTAAGGAGAGCCAGGAAGATCCACGAGGATGTGCTCAGTGGGTGCCGATATGGTTGGGATTTGTGTCCCAGCCAAAATTTCACATCAAACTGCAATCCCCAATGTTGGAGGAGGGGCCCGGTGGGAGGTGGTTGGATCAGAGGGTTGATTTCCCCCTTGCTGTTCTCATGACAGTGAGTGAGTTCTCACCAGATCTGCTCCTTGCCTCCTACTCCAGCCATGCAGAACATGCCTGCTTCCCTTTCATCTTCTGCCAGGATTTTAAGTTTCCTTAGGCCTCCCTAGCTGGGCTTCCTGTATGGCCTGTGGAACCATGAGCCAATTAAACCTCTTTTCTTTATACGTTAGCCAGCCTCAGGTAGTCCTTTACATCAATGTGAGAACAGACTAATACAGGCACCAGGAGGGGACAGAGAAAGGACATGCATGTTGGAGTGGGCGATCCCAAAAAGGCCTCATCAGATAGCACTGATCTGCCACTGAAGGATGATGGGGAGACTGAGGCACAGAGAGGTGATCCTACCTTTCACACACACCCACACACCCACACACACACAAATGTTATGAGAAACAACAGAGCATAACTTTCATCCTCATGTTGACATAATAATTTTGATCCTTCCCCATCCCATACTGTACTGAAGCAAATCAGAAAGAGGGAAGAATAACCCACACCCCCATTTCAAAACAGACCTTTGGCATTCAACCTAGATCTCACTCAATGTTGTGTTTTTCTTTTTTTCCCCCTGGCAAAACCAAGGCTTCTCCCCAGGCTGTGCATTGTGGATTTTAAGATGCACAAAGATAACCATGCTCGAATACAGAGCTGGGATCCTGAGAAAAGGAACACACACAGACAGCCCACAGGGTCTGTGAAAATCAAGCCCACATCACCTAAATATAGACTAACTTCTAAATAAGGCTTCAAATCACAGATTTGTTTACTTTCATTTGGTGATAATTGTTCACAGCAGAACATATCAGAAAATTCTATAATAGGAACCACAGCCAGGAAATAGTAAATAATTAATCACCCTCCCTCCCAGCCCCTTGCATCTCTGTTGATATAAATGACCGTATAATTCCAAACCCAATTATCACTACTTAGCCGTTCCATTTTGTAGTTAAAACCCCACAAAATTAAAGTGCATCAATTGTTAATGGTAATAGACCAAACAAGGGATTAAAGATTATTTTAATGTTTATTTCCTGTCAAGAGATCTTTTGGCAGGAAACACAGCAGACAAAAGGCTGCACACTCAGATGAGATTCATATATTTAAATCTTCTAACTTCTAAAAACATTATGGATATAATTACTTGTTTAATTTACTTGTTCCCTCAAGATACAGGCTGAGGAGATCAAGCCAACGTTATTATATCAAGTTCTCAGAAAGGACAGGCACTGCTCGGTAGCATTTTGTAAGCTGTTGTCTCTAAGTGATCAAATCAAATTAGTGCCCACGCCCCACCACCCTGAGAAGCCGGATGAGGCAGAGACGGAGAGCAGAGTATGAAGGGAGTGAGACCTCAGTTTCATTCTCAGACTGCAGCCTAGGGCACCTAGGGCCACAGCGAGTCCCCGAAGCTAGTTTGAGCCGAGTTTCCTTAACTGTAAAATACGGTTGATAAGGACCAGGATGCAGGCCAGGTGAGAAGGTCACAGAAGACTTGGGGAAAGGCACAGAGTTCTGCCAAAGCAAGTACCGACACAAAATGTAAACTCAGATATTTGGATGTGGTGGTGCTCATTTTAAATGTGGTCACATAGACGATCAATGTTTAATTAATCTTTCTAAATTATCAAGATACTCATGCACACACATACACATATGCACCCCCCCCCCAAGAAAAAATATGACTGCTGCATTGACGGGACCTTACGACTCTACTGAAGAATCACTGGTCTATTTCCAAAATTCAAAACAACAGTATGTTTCATCACAATGTCAAATCAAATAATTAGGATGTGGGTTAAGAAAGGTTAAAAAAATTCACAGGCCCCAAAATCTTATTTTTAGGTTTCATATTGGATATGTAATTTTATACACACACACACATACACACACACACACACACACACACACACACAGAGAGAGAGAGAGAGAGAGAAGGGTATAGATAGGTAGGTACATTAAAAACAAGTGATCACCTAAAAAACTATTTATATCACGGAGAAATCAGAATCTGAAAAGAACGTGGGCCTCTTCTCCAAAGAGCTCAGTTTATTGTTTTACCTATTTCTTTTCTGCCACTTTTATTAAAATATAAAAACCATAAGGGTAGAGATAACATCTGTTTTGTTCATTACTATATTGCTAACATTTTCAATAGAGCATACTACACAGCAGTTAGTTGATAAATACCATAAATACCGCTGGTATGAAGGAACACGATGATGAGGATGAGGATGATGACTGTATGATTATTTTATATTTTTACAAAGGGATTTATGTTTCATAATTCTCATATCAGTATGCTGACTTCATTTACCAATAAAGAGTCTGAAAACCAGGGTTTTCAGGGCTGTGAGCTCTATTCAAATCGCCCACCCAGGTGAAGAGCCGAAGGCAATTTGAACTCACACTTTCTGATTCTAAATCCTGTGCTCATCTTGAGTTCAGACCCTGGCCTTTGAGAGTTGCTCTCCACCTGGATTTAGGAGAAGGCATTTTGCTTTAAGTAGCAATATGATGACTTCAGAAATTTCTGCAATAGTTGGGGTTCCCAAAGCTGGATACGACCTTGAGCAGATCTTAATTTCTCTGGATCTCTGCTTTGCCTTTTGTAAGAATATCTGCAGTGTGAAATGTGAAGATGTTTGCTCAGACCTCTCGCGTGATTAGAGATGTGTCCTGCTGCATGTAATAGACAACGTGATTCAAACCCAACTCAAAATATTAGGTTGGTGCTAAAAGTTACTGTGGTTTTGGCCATCACTTTCAATGGCAAAAACTGCAATTACTTTTGCACCAAACTAACAGCTTATTTCATGACCAATGGAGGTTTGGGGTAGGAGGCCCATAGGACAGCTGAATCAGTGGCTCTAAAATGCCACAATGCACCCAGGTTCTTTCCACTTGCTCCTCTGTCCTACACAGGGTCATTTTCAACTAAGGCCAGAGGTTGTCCAAACCCAAGCTGGCAACTGCTAGTCCAGGCTGTGCCAATGTCCAGAGGAAGCAGAAGGTCTCTCTTCCTGTGTATCTCTTCTAGCAGTAGGAAACCTTCCTCATAAGCACCCTCCATACCCATTGGTCAGAACTGGGTCACATACCTATTTCTAAACCAATCACTGGCAAGGAACACAGCATTATGGGCTTAGACTAATCATTAGAGGCAAAAGGATTTTGGGGAGTCATCCATTATTACTGCTCTGATTACTTTTACAAAAAGTGTAAGGCAAAAATAAATAGTAAAATAAGCCTGAGTTATTTTTTAAAATAGTGTCCAAATTATAAATGGCCTAGCTATCCAACACTAGGGAATGGTTACATAAAATACAATTCATTTACATGGGGTAATCTTAGGAAATTACTAGTATGTTTTTTCAAGCAATGTTTAATGACATGAGAAATTCTAGTTTTTTTAATTATATGTATATATGTGCCTATATATTATGATCCCAATTTGTTGAAAAAAATGCTATCACTCAGAAGAAAGAAAAGAACACGCAACAAAATATTAAGAGTGATTATCTCATGCTAGTGGAATTAATAGAACATTTTCATTTTCCTCTGTCCAAGTTTCTAAATTTTTCTTCATTTTCTTCTCCTTCTACCATGTATATTATTTATTACCATAATCAAATAACAAAAGTTCATTTTTCAAAGTAACAAATGATGTGTGAACTCCAGAACTGTGATGGGCAAGGGGGAGTCAAATCACGTTTTATGCCTGGGTCCAATCATATAATTTACTTATATGATGAATAAGGAAGATGAATAAATTCACAGTCTAATATATACACGTATTAAAGAAATATCTGCTTGTTTACCAACTCTATTTTTATCACAGAAGAACCTAAATCTGAAAATAACAAATTTGGCATCTTTTCCACAGCCCCCAATTCTTGAGGATGATAAATCCAGAGTCATGGGTGGTCGAGGAATCTTGGCTGGGTGCTAATGATGGCAGGAGCTGTCCAGGTAACACAGGGAGACCCCGAACACGCTGAGAAATACCTGGAGCACCAGAGAGGTGAGTAAACTGCTGAGGGGTCTGCATAATTTATTACAACTTTCTTTATAGTCCTTTATAGAGTCCTCAATTGTATTTGGAATTCATGGGACATGGCTTCCAAACACCTTTTTCTTTTTCTTTTTTTTTTTTTTTTTTTTTTGAGATGGAGTCTCGCTCTGTCACCCAGGCTGGAGTACACTGGCGTGACCTTGGCTCGCTGCAACCTCCACCTCCCGGGTTCAAGTGATTCTCCTGCCTCAGGCTCCCGAGTAGCTGGGATTACAGGTGCTCACCACCACGCCCAGCTAATTTTTGGATTTTTAGTAGTGACAGGTTTCACCATATTGGCCAGGATGGTCTCGATCTCTTGACCTCGTGATCTGCCCACCTCAGCCTCCCAAAGTGCTGGGATTACAGGTGTGAGCCACCACGCCCAGCCCCAAACATCTTTTAAGTGACCAGGAGCCCTGGTCTCAAGCTGGCTTCTGGACATCTGGCTTATCATGAGGCCTCATAGGTACTTCCTTTAAAACAGTCCTAGGAATGCCAATAATACATCCACCTTATACCTGATCTAGGTAGAAAATAATCCTCATAATAATGTAACTGATAATGGCAACCATCCCTGTGCCTGCCATTCCATTTTACTTACACTCTCTCTCACTCCATATGGGAACAGCTAGCAATACTCCCCATTCTACACACGACAAAACTAAGGCTCCGAAAGAATAAGGCATGAGTCCAACCAATCAGTTTGTTAGAAGCCAGATTCCCATCCAACAGCGTCTCGTTCCAAAGCATAAGCTGATATGAAAGAGGTTCTTCATCAAAGATTTGGGCTGCTGCCCTCCTACTCCTCAGTTATGTACTGATGCTTCACACCTGCACAGGTGGGAGAAGGGGAGGCAGTGGTCATGGCCTGGGGACATGAGCTGGGTCTGTGTGAGCAATAGCACTGAGGTTCTAGGCAAAAAGCAGGAACGGCTAAGCATGGAACAGGTAAAGGCAAGAGTTTAGCCCTAGACCTCAGGTGAGCATCAAGGATAGACTCTGGCCTCATGCCAGCCCATCTTTGATACCATTTTAACAATCTGCTCACACTTCCAGGGACCTGCATGGCTTCCGACCTCCAGGGGACTTGTTCTCCTGCCAGAGTAAAACATTGAATAGCTGCTTGTATTCAACCTGACATCCACAGATATTTAAGAGTCTAATTCAATCGTTATATCTTTTCTGTAGACACAAAGGAACCACAGCCTTCTGGCACCTCAGGGCTCTCTCGCTCGCACTTGCTCGCTCTCTCTCATTTGCCTTTCTTGTTTAAGCATGCCAGGGATGCACACACGTGAAAGAGGGCAGATTAAGTAAAGATGTTGTACAGTGGTGCTACTTTGATGCTTAAAATATAAGAAAACTTTGTGGCCTTCTGATCCCAACTGAGAAAAGCCAGGTACCTGGGCCTTGGGTCAGGGGTCTAACCTCCTCGAGAATACAACAGTTGAACAGATGGGCAATGGCTTCAGCAGTCAAGGAGCTATCAATCCAACAGCAGAAAAGCCAAATTTCTATCAGTCCTAAGCTTACGAATCCCTCTGTTAAGGAGAATCACATTACGATAAGGTTTTAGGACATAAACCAAACAGCCAAGCCACCTTTTCTCTATTCCATTTCCAATGGAAGATGTGCCAAGTAAGCAATAATATAAATCCGAAATATTCTGTCTACATCAGCGTGGCTGGCTGGCAGAAATCCACAGTGGAACCTTTGCAGGCCAGCTGAGATTTGTGGGACAGGGGGAGACATGGCATGGAAACCCATTCCATAACCTTTCACCATGCATAAAATTTACTGTGAATGGAATTCCTAAAAGTCCATGTTGGCCTCTGATTTAAAACTATTAAATCTGGTTTCCTGAGAACACCTCCATTATAATAAATACATCACTATGACAACATATGCTAATTACATAATCTCAAAGACCAGAGTGAATAACCTATACATGAAAAATGCATTTGCAGGCAGGTGTCCTGGATTCATACGATTCGGGCTTTAGATTTGGGTTGAGTCACAGGGCAAATCTCAAGCATTGCATGGGCAGGCTGATGCCATGGTGGACAGCCTAGGAAGCAAGGCACATGGACACCAATTTCACACAGGTGACAAAATGAATCTGTATTCATTTGAAACAGGGGCAGTGTCTCCAGCTTATGGAATTTAAGAGAGAAATTATCTGTATTTTTACAGACAGCAGTATGTTATTCTGAAAGACAAAAAGCGGATACACATACTTCTTCATCTTCAAAGTACATCCTGAAGAAATTAGAGAAACACTATGGTCACTGTATGTAGTAATGTGTTACAAAGAAAAATGAGATCCTTTTTATGCAAGTTAGCCAAACACTCTTTTTTATTTTCCTTAATCTGCGTTCATTTGTCCTGCTTTTCTCCCTTTTCTTCCCTCCTTCCTCTGACATTTCAGCCAGTCCTACTAGCCTCTAGCTGCTACGATAGTTACACAGATAAAGTACAATAGGCTTCCAATATACAAATAATACTGTAATTGAAAGAAAAAAATATACAATGGAACCTCCCTCCATAGAATTACAGATAAGAGAAATGAATCAAGATGATGGCCAGGGCTGTTGATCCAAACACAGACACAGATTTGGATCCTGCTTCCACTACTGTGGCTTACCATATGTGGAAGACAAGGTCATTTAATTCCTCTGTATGCCCATCAATCAGACCTGCAAAATCAAGGCTTTGAGTATTTAAGTGTGAGGTTTTCCTAAGGGTTAAATGAGATCAGTAAACCCAAGTTATACACTGTAGACTTAACACATGAAATAATAACGTAACAACAGTAACAAATAATTTTAGCAGAGGTCAAAAGGGGGCAGAGTCATAAGTAAAGGACAGAAGGGAAAGTAAGCAAAACCTAAGAGGTGGGAAAGGCCAAGGCCGTGGTATGTATTAACAAACGGGGGAAGAGCCTGGGGCAGTAGCTCAAGCCTGTAATCCCAGCACTTTGGGAGGCCGAGGCAGGAGGATCGCTTGAGGCCAAGAGTTCAACACCAGCCTGGGCAACAGAGTAATACCCCACCATTTTTTTTTTCAACAGCTGGATATGGTGGTACCCACCTGTAGTCCCAGCTATTCAAGTGGCAGAGGTGGGAAGATCGCTTGAGCCCAGGACCTACAGGCTGCAGTAAGCTAGGATTGCACCACTGCACTCCAATCTGGTAAACAGTGTGAAACTCTGTCTCCAAAAAAATTAAAAACAGGTCAGTCATGGTGGCTCACGCCTGTAATCCCAGCACTTTGGAAGTCCGAGGCGGTTGGATCATTTGAGGTCCAGAGTTTGACACTAGCCTGGCCAACATGGTGAAATCCCGTCTCTACTAAAATACAAAAAAAAAACAAAAAAATTAGCTGGGCTTGGTGGTGGGCGCCTGTAATCTCAGCTACTTGGGAGACTGAGGCAGGAGAATCCCTTGAACCTGGGAGGTGGAGTTTGCAGTGAGCCAAGATCACACTGCTGCACTCCAGCCTGGGTGACAGAGCGAGACTCCCTCTCAAAAAATAAACAAATAAATAAGCAAACTAATTATTAATTAAAAACAATCAAAGAAACAAACAGGAAAAGCCATGTGGGAAAAAATTAACCTAGTGCAAAGCTACTGTAGAAATAAACAAAGGGAACCCAAATAATAACAAATGGAGGTCATTTATTCAGAACTTCCTGCAGCCAGGCAGTCAGCCACCATCAGTTGTGTTTGGCAGAGACTCAAAGGAGGTGGGGAGAAAGAAAGCTTTATGGTTAAACAAAAAAGAAAGTGGATGACTTCCAGTATGCTCCGATTGGAGGCTGTGGACATGGGGAAGCCGGAGGTGGGCTCCCTAGACCAGGACATCCTGTATGATTGGTTTGGGGAGCATATGTGGCTTTCTCTGGTTGGTCCTGCGTTGGAAGTGGGGACAAAATTTAGCAAAAATGGGCATTACTGACCAAATCCTGACCATTCTGAGTTGACTGCTCCAGAGCTTGTGGGTCGGCATTCTGTGACCAAATATGGTCTGACCATTGTCCATGTGTATCTTTGGTGTCTCATTAGTAAGATATCCTAGGGACCAGTGACTGTTTATCTTACAGCCATCTGCAAAAATGATCTTGACAAAAACTCTTCCCCAAAGCAGTAAGTGCAGGGGAGCCGGCTGGCTCCTGATGAAGGAGTGAGCACCCACCAGCGTTTCCTTACAACAAGGGCCTCGCATTCTCAGAGGGCCTCCAGACTATCTAAAAACCAGCCCCTCACCACCTTGGGTCTTTGTATAGGGATATGCATGAATTAGAGAGGAAAAAGGTGGTTTGATGTCCTAAAGAAATAGCCGTTTTTCATTCAACTCCTGGGAGGTGGTAATGTATTCAGTCACCTTTCAACATAATTCCTGTCTGACTGATTTTCTCTCTGGCTTCATCTTCTCCAAGGTGGCACACACCTGTTCTGGGTGAATAAGAGTAAGTGTGGGGTACAGATAGGGAGGGTTCAAGAAGCCAAATGAATAATGGAAAATACTAAGCGAAAGCAAATGAGAAAGAAAAGCCCACCGTTCATATGAAATTTTTGGCAAAGTTGATTACTAATGTTGCCTTTTAGAAAAATAGCAATAAAAGCCTCTAAATCCTCAGAGTGAGAGAGAAAAAAAGAGCTGGGATCCCCCAAAGCCAGCAATATTCCACTTGACATAACCAGACTTAGCTAACACGTTTGTGGCTTCTGTTCTAGAAATTTCTGTCTTGGGTCCAGTTAGATCTGGGTTTCATCTCTGGATCTGCCACTTACCAGCCAGGAGATTCTGAATCACCCTGCAGACTATTTTGAGGTATAAGAAGGTGATGGTCTGATGTTGATGTGCCTGCCAGCACTCAGTATGCCCTCAGGAAATGGTAGCTGTTATTTTATAGAATGGGGAGGAATCTGCCCACCCTTACGGGACAGTGGCAGTGGAGCTTTGAGAAGATGGAGATTAGGCTTAGCATACCTCAGACATCCATTCCCTTCTCTAACAGACCCCAAGGTGCTTTGCAAATGATTTCATTGTGTACTGAACAGGTCCATGATCATGTAACCGTGTGCTAATCTGTGTAATGATAGAAACCTGGAGACCCACAGAAGCAATGAGAACCAGCAGCCAGTCTCCCAGGTGGAAGGAGGGCTAAACAAGGGTCTGCAGCTCAGTTACTCCTCATCCTCGCCTGGGCCTGGCCAGCATCCATTCCCCTTCCTGTAAAGCATTTGGATTTCCTTGGGGAAACAGCCCTGCCCTCTGTCCTGATCCATGTGTTTTGAGATCTCACAGTAGCAAGCGACTCATGTTGGTTCAGTGATTCCCAGAGGCTGATTCAAGGATGTCCCCAGCTAGACCCAGGATGGTGGACTCCAGACTGGGGCACTGGGCAGTTTCACATCCTCAAGGCTTGGCCATCATCGGGCAAGGAAGTTGCTGGGTCACAAAGGGAAAGCTGGGCTCAAAAGGAAGAGAAAGACTCTTGATGACATCTGTATATCTGGGCCCAGCAGAGTCTGAGCCAGTTACATGCCTAGAGTTGTCACTTCCACAAGGCATCCCCCCTCCAACCCACCTTGCTTCAGCTAGTTGGGTGAGACTTCTCTTACTCACAGCCAACACAGCCTAACACAGCGTGACACAGCAGAGTTAGTTTCGGCTGATGGGAGATAAAAGGAAGGCGATTCTAGGCATGGTCCCGGACTTCAGAGAGCTTATGTTCTAGTTCTAGAAGGAGGCAAAACCAAGTAAACAGAAAAATAAAATTTAAAATATATACGCCAGGCACAATGGCCTGTAATCCTATCACTACGGGAGGCCCAGTAGGGCGGATCACCTGAGGTCAGGAGTTTGAGATCAGCTTGGCCAACATGGTGAAACCTAGTCTCTACTAAAAAGACAAAAATTAGCCGGGAGTAGTGGTACATACATGTAATTCCAGCTACCAGAGAGGCTGAGGCCAGAGAATTGCTTGAATCCAGGAGACAGGGGTTGCAGTGAGCTAAGATCACGCGACTGCACCCCAGCCTGGGTGACAGAGTGAAACTCTGTCTCAAAAAAAAAATTAAAATATATAAATTGTGTTGAGTGTTAGGAGGCTAAGGAAAGAAGGGCTAAGACGGAGGATGGAGGGACCTTACTTTCTTTAGTTAGGACAGGATGGCAGGCAGAATAATGGTGCCAAAAGGCCAAGTGTACTGGCTCACACCTATAATCCCAGCACTTTGGGAAGCAAGAGGATTGATGGAGCCCAGGAGTCCGAGATCAGCCTGGCAATACAGCAAGACATCATCTCTACCAAAAACAACCAAATCAAAATCAAAAGGCATCCATGCTCTACCCTGAAACCTGCAAATGTGTTATTTGGCATGGCAGAGGGGACTTTGTAGAGGGAGGTAAGTTCTTGACATGAGGAGAGTATGCAGAGTTACCCAAGGGAGACCAATGCAGTCACAAAGGATCTAAAAGGTCACAAATAAACCTAAAAAGATGACAAAGGGGGATAGGAGGGGGAGAGAAGGGGCAGAGCCAGGGACAGAATTGAAGACGCTGCACTGCTGGTTTTAAGGATGGAAGATGTGGCCCCCAGCCAAGGAACACAGGTGGCCTCTAGAAATCGAAAAAGTCAGAACAAATTCTCCCCAGAAGCCCCCAGAGCCCAGCCCTGCCAACACCTTGATTTCAGCCCAGGGAGACCCTGCTATAGTTTGGATGTCTGTTGCTTCCAAATCTCATGTTGAAATTCGATCTCCAATGTTGGAGGCCGGGGCTGATGACAGGAGTCTAGGTTACGGAGGCGGATCCCTCATGGCTAGATTAATGTTCTCCCTCTATTTGTTCCCAGAGAGTTGGTTCTTTTAAAGGCCCTGGCACCTCCCCTCCCCTCTCTTGCTCCCTTTCTCCCTATATGTTCTCTGAACATGCTGATTCCCCTTCACTTTCCACCATGAGTAAAAGCTGCCGGAAGCCCTCATCAGAAATACATTGGCACCATGCTTCTTGGACATCCTGCAGAAACATGAGCCAAATAAATATCTTTCCTTTGTAAATGACCCAGCGCAGGCATTCCTTTATAGTAACAGAAAAGGACTAAGACAGACCCATTTTGGACTTCTGACCTCCAGAATGGTAAGAGAAGACATTCATGGTATGTAAGCCACCCATGGGTGGTCATTTGTTAAAGCATTGATAGGAAAAAAACACAGATGGTCAGGATGGGCCTCTCTGAGGAAGGAGCATTTATACTGACAGCTAAGGAATGAGGAGGTGGTACCCTCCTCAAGGGTAGAATAAGACCACGCAGGAGACAAACCAGTACATGGAAAAAACCCTTAGATAGGAAAGAGCTTGATAGATTCTGATAACAGCAAGCAGACCATTGTAACTAGATTGTATATCGCTTAGCCTTGGGGTTTAGAGAAGAATTTAAAGAACTTTAACTATGCAATGCAACCCAACTTTTGAAGAAAAGAAAGCACTATTTAATGATTTCCTTCATCTTAAACTCATTGAAGAGTAGAACCAAAACTCACCGTTTACTAATAGTAACGAGTTCAAAGAATTCCACAAAAATACAATTTTCCTTAGTAATTCCTATCTATATTCCTAACATGCCTTCCCGATTTTCTACATGTGTCCTCTTCTATATGCTCTCCTGCTGTACCTACTAGCATAGTCTTAAGCCTGACTCATAATAGTCACGAAACAAATATTTGTTGGATAAAAGTGCCGAGGTTTGGCTGAGCGCAGTGGCTCACGCCTGTAATCCCAGCACTTTGGGAGGCAAAGGCGGGCAGATCACTTGAGTTCAGGAGTTGTAGACCAGCCTGGTAAACATGGTGAAATCCCATCCCTACTAAAAATACAAAAAATTAGCCAGGCGTGGTGGCAGGCTCCTGTAATCCCAGCTACTTGGGAGGCTGAGGCAGGAAAATCGTTTGAACCTGGTAGGCGGAGGTTGCAGTGAGCTGAGATTGCCCCACTGTACAGTAGCCTGAGGGACAAGAGCAAAACTCTGTCTCAAAAAAAAAAAAAGGGCCCAGGTTTTTGGTTTGAAAATACGCTCCCTGATGCTATATATCCCACATGACTTGCTCTCCTAAGTCATTCTAGAAATAATTAAAATTTTTGTTTGCATAGAGGAGGGAGGTGACACATGGGGTAGGTGTCTGTCCATCTGTCCACCAGCACTACCTGTCTGATCAGATGCTTAGGGTGGGGAGGACAGGGAGAAGTAGTATTTCATTCATTCATTCATTCATTCATTTATTTTTGAGACAGAGTTTCACTCTTGTTGCCCAGGCTGGAGTGCAATGGCATGATCTCAGCTCACCACAACCTCCACCTCCCGGGTTCAAATGATTCTCCCGCCTCAGCCTCCTGAGTAGCTGGGATTACATGCATGCACCACCATGCCTGGCTAATTTTGTACTTTTAGAAGACACAGGTTTTCTCCATGTTGCTCAGGCTGGTCTCAAACTCCTGACCTCACATGATCTGCCCATCTTGGCCTCCCAAAGCGCTGGGATTACAGGCGTGAACCACCGCACCCAGCTGTGTTTTTTGTTGTTTTTTTGTTTGTTTGTTTGTTTTAATAAAGTATCATCAAGATATCAAGGGAGCTGGAGGTTACTAATTATGGCAACTGTCTCAGGCTGGGAAGAAAGTTTTTTTTCTTTTTTTTTTTTTTGGAGTTAGGGGGCTTTCCTCCATCCCATTTCAACTGCTGAGCAAGCAAACAGTGATATGAATAAACTCTATAGGCACAAGAAGTCTAGGGCTTCCTTTTAAATCAGTTCCTAGAAGGCAAGGAACCCGTATATCATAGTGAGACAATCATTTACAACAGGGCCATTATTAGGAGCCAAGATATAAAAATTATACATGAAACAGCCTTATAAGCAGATTCAGCGCGTGGCTGATTAACCTCCCTCTCCTACAGGGGGCTGGAAGGCTCTGGGGAGTGGTAATGAGATGTGGAAGTCATTTGCCTTGAGGTCACAGGTTTAAAGCTGGACATGTTAGAAGGCGCCTAATTGCTACTCATGGGTGACTTGGTAGCACACCTTATGAGCTGGGAGACACAGAGGCAGGGGTTCAAGCCCCGGCACTGTCCCTGAACTAGCCACTGGAAATTTGCAACAGTTACAGATCCTCCAGAAGCCTCAGTTTCATTACTAATAAAACCTTGTCACGGTTGATTTTGTTGTTTTCGTTAGCTAAATATGACTATGCTTGGCACATGGTAAATATTTGATATATGATAATTATTCATGTTTTCTAGGCATACGTGTCCTTTTTTGACTTTTTAGACATTAAGAGGGCAAGACATGCTGCAAATATTACAAGTTCCAGAGCTGTCGGATCCTCTTGGGTCTGGATAGCTGCATAGAGCTTTTCTGCCTGTTCAGGTAAACAATGGAGAGCACCTTATCTTGGCTTATCTAGTTGGGGTTAACAGTGGCAGGGATAACAGTAGCACTAACATTTACTTTGTGCCAGGCACAGTTTAAGTATTTCATCTCCATGAACTGATTTAATCCTTACAGAATCACCGGGAAGCAGGTCTTATTATTACTATTATAAGCTATCATCCCAGGATTTTACACCAAGTAGGATGAGTGCCATAATTTGGCAGTAGGATTCTAGAATTTGGTTGATTATTAAAGTATTTCCTAATCCTAAAGAGCTGGACAGTTAGAAAAGAGATGTTTTTCCTGCATCTGTCATGAGTGTGCCTCACGCCCAGAGTTCCCCACTGAGGTATCCTGATGTGCACCCACACACAGCCTCAGCAGAAGCAAAAGAAATACCATCGCGGTCGAGGTGGGAACTGCCATGGACACCAAAGAAGGGAAACATGAAAGGGAGTCTTCATCCATATCTCAGCTGGCAGTAGCCCACGACAAAAACATGGAGACTCAACTTGCCCGGAAATCTCATCCAACAAGCGGCTCCCGGTGGCGCGAAAATCACAGGAACAAATAACTGAGGACTGTGGACCTAGGCAGCATTGAATCTGACCTGGTGCACCTATATGGAGCTCAGTAAAGTCGACAGATTCCATCAGGGCTAAAATAAAAGCAGGGAGCCCAAAGAGAAAGAAGCAAGGAGAGAGAATTTGAGCAAAAAAGGAAAGTCAGCATAAAGGGACAGAACGAGGAATCTGGAGACAGAAGCCCTGGGTTCAAATCCCAACTCTGATTCCTAGTCCGATCCTTTATCCTCCACCTCCTCCCTACATTCTCCACCCATTTCCTTAACCTTGCAGTAAGTCAACACCTTCTTGACAACATGGGATGCTATAGAATGGATATTCACAAATTATCTCTGGATTAGGGATTCCAATTCAAGTATATATAAAAGTGCCATATATTTTCGTGTTAGATGGAGAGAAATTGTCAATTATTTGGGGGACAGACAGTCTCCTACACAGGCATGTCACACTCAATGTACTGGAGTATTTAAGTGTTAACTCTCCAATAAACTCGTTGTTGTTTTTCTTCTTTTTCCCCCTCTTTGCATTTTCCAAGGACTTACGGCTCTTGATAAAAAGGGAGGAATAATCCTTTTTTCGGTGTCTGCGATCAAGATCTATTTGGTAAGCCACTCCTCTAATACTGCCTGTGCACAGAAATAATTTCGGCTCCCCGTTAATTTAAGTATTGAACTGAAATTCTGCAGCTGCTTTCTGCCAAGCTTGAAAGCAGAAATTAATTTCAATGACCCAGGCGAGTGGAGGGGAGCTCTGTCAGGTAATTAGTCTTCGTCTTTTGCTACTCAGGGTCTATCACTGTGTTAATCCACACATAAACCTAGGCATTCCCGGAGTCACTCGCAATCTGCGGGGCCGTTTAACTACCTCTTGCTTGGGTTAACCACGAGCCGGGCAACTGCAGGAAAACAGATGAAGGCTCCCTTTCATGTTTCCCTTCCTTCTACCTATTTAGGGCCAGCAGAATGAATGCGGCTGATTTACATGTTCTTTTCCCCATTTGATTGAGTCTGCAGTTGATTAAATAGAGCTTGGGGTGGGAGAGGGGATTGGGTGGGGAGAGGTTCCCACTCCTGCTGGTTTCTGACTTGCCAGTTTATTAATGAAAGAGCCACGGATATTGATAGCCCTGACACTACAAGTTTAGCAATTAAAGGGTATGTCCTTCCAGGCTTCTAATTAAAAAGAAGGCTTTTTCTCTCCAGGATGGGTCCTATTGTCATATTTGCATTTGATTGTGGCTCCGGTCTGGGGGCTTCTCTGCCTTTTCCTTTGGAAAAAAAAAATCTCCTGGGGGAAACTTAGACCTGAAAAAAAATAAACACAGCGTGAAAGGCTTTGTTCTCAACGGGGGTCATTTTGAAATCCAAGGAAGAGAATTTTTTTGGAGGAGGCACCTGTTCACAACCACAGCCTGCTTCTCTCCCAAACCCTCCTCTCAGCTTTGAGGAGTGTTTCAGCTGTTCTATGTTACAGTAATGCTCAGTTAGGACAATTTTTGCAGCTGGTTCCTTTCCTTTCCCTTCCCTTTTCCTTCCTTCCATCTGTCCTTCCTTTCTTTTCTTCTTCTTCTTTTTTTTTTTTTTGAAGACAGAATCTCGCGCTGTCACCCAGGCTGGAGTGCAGTGGCATGATCTCGGCTCACTGCAACCTCTGCTTCCCAGGTTCAAGCAATTCCCCTGCCTCACCCTCCCGAATAGCTGGGATTACAGGCACACACTGCCACGCCCGGCTAATTTTTTGTATTTTAGTAGAGTCGGGGTTTCACCGTGTTGCCCAGGCTGGTCTTCAACTCCTGAGCTCAGGCAATCTGCCTGCCTCGACCTCCCAAAATGCTGGGATTACAGGCGTGAGCCACCATGCCCGGTCCCTTCTTTCTTTCACCAACTTTTAAGTTCCAGGGTACAATGTGCAGGATGTGTAGGTTTGTTACATAGGTAAATGTGTGCCATGGTAGTTTGCTGTACAGATCAACGCATCACCTACATATTCAGCACGGGTGGCTGTTTCGGATGCAAACCCCTGCTTCATGCAGTACAGGAACCCGCTCACATCAATGGCAGGAGCCTGGGAGGTGCAGAATGTGGAGACGTGAGCCTAAACCTTGCCCCTGTGCCCTTCCTGCCAATTCTGAACACCAGGATTCTAGCTCAGAGCGGCCGACTTGAGTGGCACTCCAAATTTTCAAGGGAAGTCAGAGATCTGGATTTGGAAGTGAAACATTCCTTCAATAGTATCCATTCGCTAAAAGTCACCATAGGCGCAAAAGCCAAAAAAAAAAAAAAAAAAAAAAACCCAACAAGAAGAAGAAAAAACACACACACACACACCCATGACCCAAGGAGAGGACGTTGGCAACTCCAGACACTCTCTATCGGCCTCCCTCCAAACCTGAAGATCCATTTCTTCTCAATACTCAATGCTTTGTGTTTCTATTTTGAACCTCTCATTTAAAGAAAATGAATCTGCCTGGTGTTGCTGTGTCACTTTCCTATCTGTGTGGTCACAGGCTATGAAACTGCCCCAGCACTGTGTGGGATTTAAAAAGGAAACCAGCTGTGCCCTGCGAACACCTGCCTCCCACTCCCTCCACAGTTGACATTAGATTACCACTCTATCTTCCTATTAGTCCTCATCCTCACAGAGAAGCCAATCTGGGCCTAGCATGGTGGCTCATACCTGTAATCCCAACACTGTGGGAGGCTGGGGCAGGTGGATCACCTGAGATCAGGAGTTTGAGACCAGCCTGGCCAACATGGTGAAACCCTGCCTCTACTAAAAAAGACAAAAAATTAGCTGGGCGTGGTGGCGGGCACCTGTAATCCCAGCTACTCCAGAGGCTGAGGCAGGAAAATCACTCGAACCCGGGAGGCAGAGGTTGCAGTGAGCCAAGATCGTACCATTGCACCCCAGTCTGTGCAACAAGAGTGAAACTCTGTCTGGAAAAAAAAAAAAAAGTCCAATCTGTGCCCCTGGAGTCTGGAGAGGGGTGCCTCTCTCTCCATCCCACCCACCACCAGGTCCTCCCAGAGGCAACTCCGGGTTTATTCTCAGCAATGAACCCACTACAGGATCTCAAACACTCTTACTTTCCTTCTGTGCACTTCTATTTCCTCATCTGCAAAGTGAGAGAATAATTCTGAGCCCACAGGTCTGTTGTGAGGTTCCCATGAAGTCATATACGGCAAGGTGTGAGCCCAGGTGCCGGTCTCCTTGTAAGGACTGACCCAGCTTGGGTTGCTTCCCTGCGTGTGTCATCGATGCCTGGGCCCACACTGCATGTGTCATTGATGTCTGTGCCTACAGGACTTTGCGCACATGCAGAAGTACTTTGTACATCCTGGGAGTCAAGTCTTCCAAACTCAACAGACTTTTGGTTTCAAGTTTTCACCTTACCCAAAAAGAACAATAAATGTCCAAGTATGGGACAGGAGACTGGTCTGTTGGGCCCAGCTTTTCTAGCACTAAAGTGTGTTTCTGTTCATCCCCCATAGGACGGGTAAAAGATTATAAAGGAAGGCAGCCCTGATACCCAGTAAGCCTTTAGGAAATTAAGCCCCCACTACTAGCACCCCAGAGGGAATGATTCTCTTGTTTTACACTCATATCTCTCAGGTTTTCTTCAAAGTTCTTTTTCCATGCCTATGACTAAAGCTTGCAAATAAAAGGAAAAAAAATTCCTGAATCTTCACAGGAGCTACAACTGTGAAATCTCCTAATTATTTCTGATTTTACTGTGAATTCCTAGAAATGCCACATCTCCTCCCAACCCGGAGAGAGAGAGCACCCTGAGGAAGAGAAAAGCTCTAATGCTCTAATGTATTTGATTGGAATCTGAAGTGCTCTATCTCTCCTCTGACCGCCCCCGCCCTTCCCTCCAGCCTGCTGCTGGGGCACCATGGAAAAGTCAGAAGCATTAGTCTGGTGTCAAGTGGCACTGCTATCCACATTCTATGAGAGTCAATTGCAATTAACAGGGTCATTCAGAAAAGGCAGGTACAGGCCAGACAAAAGGAGCGCAGACAGATCTTATCAGAGCCCAAGGCCAAGAAGCTGGGTCTGGGCCTTTCAGATGTTGCTTGCAGAGGAAACAAAAAAAAATGGTGGTGGAAGGTGGTAGGGGTTGGAAAGGCAGACACAGCCAGAGGGGGAAAGGACAGGGAATGAAAAGAGCTGGGCAACTGAATAGAGAGGTTTAAAGAACAAACACAGACTCCTGGGCCTATGTCTTGGGTTCAGATCCTGACTCTGCCCCTGGCCACTTAGGAAACTTGGGCCATTCAACCCCTCCAAGCCTTCGTTGGCTTGTCTGCAAAATGGGAATACAAATCGAGCATTCCTGTTTTTTAAACTGTCATGTAAAATAATTGCCATGGGAAACAGTGTTGAGGGTAGTGCCTGATATTGGGCAGTTATTAGAATAACTAAGAGAAGAGCTTAGCTTGGATTGGGGAAAGCGGTACAGAGAACCCAGAGAGAAGTGGATGATGTGAGCAAGCTTCCCAGGGAAGAACTCAAACACTGCACAGACAGGTGAGCAAGATGAAAGTGATTCTGGGTCTACCATGGAGACCCCTTCCCCAAACTCAGAGGAAGGACGGACCCTGCAAGGAAAGGATGCTGGTACCAATTACAGAGGTCCCCCTCTGCATTCCTAAAGGCTGGAAAGTGGAGACACACACAACACAATAGGCCCTGGGCTGGCACAATGTTACCCAGGCCCTAGGTCCCCTATACATCCTTCCATTTTGACACTCTTAGTTGCCACCAAAGGTATTTAAAGCTCCTTTCAAATGGAAGGGCATAAGCACCTACTCCGCGCTTAGCTCTGAGCCCTTCATCAAGGAGCATACAGGAAAACAATGTCTCCAGCCCTTCCTTCTTTTATCTTTCCTTGATCTGGGAATGATGTCAGTGAGTAAGGAAAGGGGATGTAGTAGAAAGTTCCAAAGCAACCGAATTTCCAATGTCAGGCGGACCACTGATGAGTTACATCACTGTGGACCATTGGCTGGGTATCTTTAAAAGCCTCATCTGTAACGTGGGGCCAGAAACAATTTTTTTTTTTTTTTTTTTTGAGACAGAGTTTCACTCTTGTTGCCCATGCTGGAACACAGTGGCACTGTCTTGGCTCACTGCAACCTCTGCCTCCTGGGTTCAACAGACTCTGCTGCATCAGCCTCCAAGTAGCTGGGATTATAGGTCCCCACCACCATGCCCAGCTAATTTTTGTATTTTTAGTAGATATGGGAAGGGGCGTTGGTTGGGGGGAGTTCACCATGTTGGCCAGGCTGGTCTCGAACTCCTGACCTCAGGTGATCTGCCCGCTTCAGCCTCCCAAAGTGCCGGGATTACAGGCAGGAATATTTCTCAACACAGAGTTATTGTGAAGATTAGAAGATGCAGGCAGCGTGATGGGCATTGCATGAATGCAATTTATTTTTCATTAGTCCACATTCCTTGGTGTGCTGCAGATGAGCAGGGATTGGACAGCTTGAACCCTCAACGTGTCTCAAATGCGCACTTGCCTCTGTTGGGAATTGCACAGACAAGGGGAACGTGTCCAAACCACACTACCCTCTATGACCAGATAAGGAGTTTTAACTAATGCACAGGCCCTCAGATTGGTCCTTAACAATTGGTCTTTAAATGATGCAGCTCAGGGCTGTACCATGAAGAGTGTATCTGAAGGAGCAACCAAATTAACAGGAGGTTGAATGCCTCTTGCCTCCCTTCCAGAAGCAAACACATGACTCCAGAGCAGGTGGGGAGATGCCACTCCATTCTTACTTGCTGAGCTAGGTTGCCTGTTTTTGTTCACACACCTCAGTAAGTGAGCACTTACCTTTCAGGCCCTCTTAGAATTCCAGAAACTTGAGGCTAAAAATCCATTAATTATCAGTTTTAAAAGTTCCCATGGAGTGAGAGAAAAGAGGGTCATTACTAGTAAGCAAAAGGACTGAGAATGGCGGATGGGGAGGGCAGCTACTCTATTTTCTATTAGGAAAAAAAAGATAGTACACAGCAGAACCTCATTAAGTCAGTATCAGTTTATTCAAAAGAGCTTATCATTTGCAACAACTATTCCCCAATCAACTGGATGCCTCTACTGTAATCTCCTTTAACACTGAAAGTCTGATGATTAAATATATTAATATATCAGAGAGGCCAAACTTGGTTTATTCAAAGGTGGGGGTCTTTGGCTGTGATGTCTCTGAGGTGTCTGGTAGAGCAATTGACACATAGTAGGTTTGCAATAACCCTTAGCTCCCTCCCCTTGCATTTGGGACTATCAAAGCTTTAACCTGGTCTCTAATATGTCTAGTCCTTATCAATAATAACCTGGTTTCCATTATAATATACTACCTTTTATTAAACTGGAGCCAGAAACTCTTAATAGCAAGAGCCTGTCAAAGGCATTCTAATCACTACTAGAGTGCAGATGTCTCTCCTAGGAAAACACAGGCAATGTTCCGCAGCGAGGATAAGGACCGTCCATCTACCTTCGTGTTGGCAGGATGAGTTACGGAATTGTATTAACCGTGCAATTAGGCCAAGGCTTCCTCTGTACTTCCACAGTGACCTCTCTTGGCTCTGTATAATACGAGGCACTTTTCTCTGTGTTCTGGTTTCCAAAGCATCTTTTTCCCCTACAATGGCCACCAATGATATCTGCAAGGAAATGCCAACTTCTGAGATGTGGGCATGCCTTCTACTAGCTGTTTTTCCAACATGGACATCCAGCTCAAGGGCAAAATGATGCCCAGGGCTTTTCATAAGGACGATGACGACACTGATGTGGACGGAGATGATATTGACAGCGCTAAGTAGTGAGTACTTACCGTCTTAGTGCCTGTGTGAATGCTGGTCACGCATTTTTAGCACTTCATCCTCTCAACAACCCTTGAATAAAGAAATAACCAACATCTTCATTTTGTAGATGAAGAAACTGAGGCGCAGAGAGGATGAGCAACTTGTCTGCCCTCCCCACCCGCCAGAAAGTAAGTGGCCCAGCCAGGATATGAACCCAGGTGCACGACTTCTAATTGTGCATGTTTCACAATTCTCCTTCCCTTCTTGCCCAGTCAAGGACAACACATTAGCGCTCCCGTAGTTCCTCCCAGATGAGCAGTCACAGAGGTCCCCTAATCAGGATCTAAGGGAATGGCCAAGATCCAAGTCCACCTGCCATCCTTCCTCAGGCTTTTTGGGTGATGGATTAAAGGGACAACCAGGCATCTGTCCAACAGGCAAAATACTTAAAGTTTAGATTGAAAGGGTCTCACGCATCTAATTCTAATAGCCCAGAGCTAGACCCCAGCAAATCCTGAGTCAGGAAGCCTTTGACTGCAGATGTTGAGTGGCAAGAGGTACAGGTTTGGCATTAGGCACACTGAGATTTGAAATCTGACTTCCTGGCGTAATCACATTGGGCAAGGTTTCCTATCTGTAAGAGGGGGAAATATGTCCTGCAGGGAAGCCGTCAGGGTTGGATGAGGAATCCCAAGTGAAGGCATGGGGCTGAAGCTGGTATGAATTTATTTACAGGCTCTTTACTGCTCTGGACCCTTTTCCCTCCTCCTCGTTCACAAAGTCAGCACTTTTCTCAAGCCCACCCACACACCAGCGCATACACATGCGCGCACACACACACTCTCTCTCTCTCTCTCTCTCTCTCTCTCTCCAGTCTGGTGCTGAGCCTCTAAACCATTGGCCCTCAGCTTCATTCCTCCAGATGATGTTTATCGGCAGGATCCACTGATTTAGAACTTTTTTTTTTTTTTTTAAGACAGAGTCTTGCTCTGTCACCCAGGCTGGAGTGCAGTGGCGCAATCTTGGCTCACTGCAACCTCCGCCTCCTGGGTTCAAATGATTCTCCTGCCTCAACTTCCTGAGTAGCTGGGATTACAGGCGCCCGCCACCATGCCCAGCTAATTTTTGTATTTTCAGTAGAGATGGGGTTTCGCCAGGCTGGTCTCGAACTCCTGACCTTGTGATCTGCCCGCCTTGGCCTCCCAAAGTGCTGGGATTACAGGCATGAGCCACCGCACTCGGCTGTCCCTAGAACTTTCAACAGCTCCACTTGCTCTCCCAGTCAAACAGCATTTTTGGTGCCTGAATGAGGGAATAAGTGAAAGAAATAAGGATGACTTAAAAATAAAAGCAGAAGCGTATCATTTCCACACTTGGACATTTCAGCATCCATTTATAATGAGACACTTGTCATACACTTAACTAACTGCCTGCTCTTAGCTCACCACTATGGCATTCCTATTCTCCTGGACATTTGTATTTAGACCCAAAAAAGTGAATCTCTAATGCTAAAAATTTTTATTCCAAATGTACAAAAATGTCTCTCTCTGGTACAGAGTCACATAGCTGCATCTCCAACCTGCACCTTCTCTGGGTTCAAGAATATGGGTATGAAAAACAGGATCCATCCCCACAGCTGGCTGTCAGTTGGCTCGAGGGTTGCCTCTTTGGGCTCTCTAGGGGCTCAGACTAATAAAAGGACACTCAGCCTTTGGTCAGCAGAGCTGGAACTGTTCTCAGCAATGAGAAACCTAAAAAAAAAAAAAAAAAAAAAAAACACCTCAGATGGTTCCTCCCCTGCTCCCGTAGGTGACCTATATGTAAGTGGGAAGGAAAACAGGTCCCAATCCCCTTTTGATGCACTCGGGAACACAGCCCGGGTTGCACCGCACACCACAGCCTGGAGTCCTCTTGATGAATCATACATAAAGAGGAGAAGAAAGCCAGGCCTGCCAGCCCAACTTTGCACTTCACAGCGAAGCATAAAAGCACGCAGGAGGTAGCACAAGTTGCTTTCTTGAGAAGCGGGCCTTGCAGCAATGTTTATGAAAAGGAGGAGACCTTTGTAGTGGCATCTCTGAAGCCAGAGGCCTGCCAGCGTACTCATCAGAAACCCGCACAGTGAAAGGTTGGAAACCAGAGTTGCCGTGCGTTAGCTAGAGAACACGGGCAGGACCTAACCAAAGTTCTGAACTCGTGGTTCTGTTTTAAAGTCATATGGTACAAAATGCAGTATCACCTGCTCAGGCTTGAAGACAGGAAGGGTGGAGAGGGAGGGGTGAATGAAAAATTGCAATCCAAGAGCTCCTAGGTTCAAATCCCTGCCCTGTCCCCGCCTAGCTGGGTAGCCCCACAGAAGATACTTATGCTCTCCAATCCTTAACTTCTTGTTTTTTTGTTTTGTTTTGTTTTGAGATGGAATCTTGCTCTGTCACCCAGGCTGGAGCGCAGTGGCACGATCTCGGCTCACTGCAACCTCTGCCTCCCAGGCTCAAGCGATTCTCCTGCCTCAGCCTCCCGAGTAACTGGGATTACAGGCACACGCCACCACACCCGGCTAATTTTTTATTTGTAGTAGAGACAGGATTTCACCATGTTGGGCAGATTGCTCTCAAACTCCTGACCTCAAGTGATCCACCCACCTCGGCGTCCCAAAGTGCTAGGATTACAGGCATGAGCCACCATGCCTGGCCACCTTAACTTCTTCATCTGTAAAATGGGGATAATAAATGTTGGATCCCTCTCCAACATGGCCCTACCTTTCTATTACACGTAGCAGGGGTGGAGAGGGGATCAGGCAAGAATTTGGCCAAAAAGGTTGGGCGCAGTGGCTCACACCTGTAACCCCAGCACTGTGGGAGGCTGAGGCGGGTGGATCACACCCAAGGTCAGGAGTTCGAGACCAGTCTGACCAACATGGAGAAATCCCAACTCTACTAAAAATACAAAATTAGCTGGGCGTGGTGGCACGCGCCTGTAATCCCAGCTACTCGAGAGGCTGAGGCAGGAGAATCCCTTGAATATGGGAGGCAGAGGTTGCAGTGAGCTGAGATCGCACCATTGCACTCCAGCCTGGGAGACAGAACGAGACTCCACCAAAAAAAAAAAAAAAAAAAAAAAATTGGCCAAGTAAGTGGGGGAAGAGAGGGTCTGTGGTATGAGGAGGACACTAAGGGGTTCTATCAACACCTTCCTCGTTTCTCCCACCCCTTTCTTGGCCTACACCCTCTCCAAAAAAATAACATCTGCGATGTTAAGTAGGAAAGCCCAAAAGAAAGGACTCAAATACAGAGGTAGCGGAATAACTCAATAATGACTCTGATACTTTGGGCACGCTGACCTACTCTGTGTCAAATACTATTCTACGTGTTTTAGTGAATTATATCATTTATTCCTCACTCCCCTCCAAAACAATCCCTGGAAGCAAATACTAGTAGTATTAACCCCATTGTACAGATATAAAAACACAGCTCAGAAAGACAGGGTCATTCTGCAACTTGTCACTTAATATGAGAGAATTGGAATTCAACCCAGATATTCCTGACTCTTGATCTCAAGTGTTTTTCTATCAAGCAGCTCCTTGCGAATTTGCTAGTTTGGTCTCCACTTTCTGGATTTCATGGACCAAGAAGACTTTTTTTTTTTTTTTTTTAGAAAAAATTGGGAGGTCTGAAATCAGGTTGTCAACTTTGTTTTATTTTTCCAAGTAAGCAGACTTAAAAAAAAAATAAACCACCTCCAATCACTGTCATTTCATAGAAGACAGAATAATTTAAATCAAAAGTGCATGTAAGACAGAAGTGCCAATAAAGAGAGAGCAAGCTTCTCCTACTTCTAATCACTTTGAAAAGAATATTTTGGCTAGGTATGGTGGCTCACACCTATAATCCCAACACTTTGGGAGACCCAGGTGAGCAGATTGCTTGAGCCCAGGAGTTAGAGACTAGCCTTGGCAACATGTTGAAACCCTGTCCCTACAAAAAAATAGCCAGGCATGTTGGCGCGCACGTGTAGCCCTACTTGGAGGGCTGAGGCAAGAAGATCTCTTGAGCCTGGGAGGAGGAAGCTGCAGTGAGCCAAAATCGTGCCACTGTGCTACAAACTGGGTGACAGAGCCAGACCCTGCCTCAAAAAAAAAAAAAAAAAAAAAAAAGAATATTTTAACACTGAAAATATCTGTTGAACATAATCTCAGAATAAAGGACAATCATATAAATTAAACTGATTTAGCTTTATATGAAATAAGTCATACATCTGTCCTAATTCTTCCGCAGTTTGCCATAGTTGGAATATCTTGATGATCGTCAGTTTGAGTTCTGTTTTGGGGAATGGATGCTGGACCTGTCCAGCTCTGTCTCAGCAACCATGAGCAGAAATATTCTGACGTGGTGAGGACTTCACACAAGCCACGGAGAATCTTGGGTGAGGAAGGGGCGGATGAGATGTCACGACTGACCTGCATCCACTCCTAAATTTGATTTGTACAGTTGTCCCTCAGTATCCAAAGGGGACTGGTTCAAGGAACCCCCCCAAATACCAAAATCCACAAATGCTCAAGTCCCTAACATAAAATTGTATAGTATTTGCATATAATGTATGTGATCCTCCTGTACACTTTAAATGATCTCTAGATTACTTATAATACCTAATACAATATAAACACGATATAAATAGTGGTTATGTTGGATTGTTTAAGGAATAATGACAAAAAAAAAAGCAGTTGGTACATTTTCAGTACAGATACCACCCTCTGTTTGTTCGAATGCTTTTAATCCGTCATTAGTTAAATCCACATATGTAGAACCCAGAGAGAGGGGGGCTGACTGCATATGGCCTCTTTCATTCATTCAGCCAGTATTTCTTGGCTATTTTCTTGAGGTCTGGTCCCAACTATATCTTAGGAATACAACTGTGTCAGGCACTGAAACGCCAACCCAGGTTTGGTAGTTTGCAAGGAAGACTCACAAGACTCAGCATACAGTCACACTCATGGCTGAGATTTATCACAGCAAAAAGATGCAAGGCAAAATGAGCACAGGGAAATGGTGAATGAGGCGAAGTCTGGAGAAAACCAGGTACAAGATTCCAAATGTCCTCTTCCAGTGGGGTCACACAGGATGTATTTAATTAGTCCCCCAGAAATGAGCTGTGAAAATATATATGAAGTATTGTCTACCAGAGAAATGTATTAGGGACTCAGTGTCCACAGTTTTTATTGGAAGTTGGTCATGTAGGCACCCTCTCTGTAGCATATAACAAAATTCCAGCCTCCACAAAGGAAAGCAGGTATTCCACATGAGCCCTATTTTTGGTACAAGCAGCCTAGACAGAGTGAGCCATCTTTATCTGATCTGGGAATGGTGACAGCCCTCCTAAATTCCAAGTTCCCAGATGCAGCCAAGAGCCAAGCTTGCGACAGTCTGCTGTACTAACTCTTTCCCACACAGCAAGAGTGAGCAAAATAGGACCCCAGTGCCTGGCCTTGTGAAACTTACAGCCAGATGAGGAATACACAATCATCACGCCATCATCATTCATTAATTCATTCATTCATTCAACAATTATTTTTGAGGACTCTCTCTGGGCCAGTGACTGGTGACAGATTTTCAATGAAATAGACTAAAATCCCTGCCCTTGTGAAGCTTCGAGTCTACATGAGTGAGACACTGTAAGTGCTAAGGAGAAAAAAAGAAGGCAGGGAAGAGAAGTGGGGAGGACAAATACAGTTGCTGGAAAAGGGAAAATTAACTGAGTTTGGATAATTTTCTGTGATCTAAGTTAATTTTCTATCTCTAAAAATCTACTTCTTAGATAATTTTCTAAAAACTAAAACTCAATTAATTTTCTATTTCTAAATTTGTTTTTTCTATTTCTAAAAATCCACTTTTTTGGAATGAGTTCAAAGGAATACTTATATGAAAGACCCCTGCACCCCAGAGAAAGTGATGATCCATTTGAACCCTAAATGATGAGAAAGAGTTGATTAGCTAAAGCAGGATGGGAAGACTACTCTAGCCAGAGACAAGAGCCTGTGCAAAGGCCCTGTGGCAAGGAGCAGGGTAGGTAGCAGGTTTCTGGGGAAAGTGGTACAAAGTAAGCTGCAGAGGTTGGCAGGGGTCTTGCAGGCCCTGGAAAGGATTTTGTTATTTTATCCTAAGGGATATGGTGAGCCAGTGAAGGGATTAAGCAGGGAGTGGCAAGTAGGGTGGTGGCAAGATCAGATTTCTATTTTAGAGAAATGACTCCAGCCTCTGTCTGAAGAAGAGATTTCAAGAGAGTCAAGAGGGGAAGCAGAGATGCCAGTGAGAAATCTTACTGACAACACTGCTATATATGGCACTAACTCACAGATTTGGAATTCATCCTACATTGCTATCAAGTGTGCTCCTGGGAGACAAAGGAAGGCCTAACCTCACCAATGTCTTATGACCCCATCCCTTGCAGAGGAAAAAAAAAAAATACCCAAGAGAAAAAGTCTTCCTGTTTTCAGAGTCTTTAAAATGGCATAAGAACCCCAAAGGGAAAACTCCAACATGGGAATGCGAGCAGTGGTGCCCTTTGAAAAGTTTTCATTTTATTTTAACTTTGCTAAATCTACTTACATTCACATTTTGAAATATGTAAGCACAATAAAACACTGCAGTTATGGTCTATTGGGTTAAAAATCCAGTTTTTGGAACGGGTTCAAGGGAATACTTATATAAAAGACCTGAGAATGGAAAGTAATTCTGCAGATAAAATAGAATGGAAACATCTCCTAAATATGCCTCTTGTAAGATAAATGCACAATGAGGAGGGGGCCTGGGACCATCACTAATGGGAGATTCACAACAGTGGCCTCTTAATCCCTCACGAAACCAGCTGGAAGGGAAGCGCCTGGCTAGTCGTCGGCATCAACATTCAGACTTTTCCAAAGGTCTCTCCTCTTCCTTTCATAATTCATTTGAAAGCAAGAAATTAAGCCTGAATTTAAAACAGTGAAATTCCATTCTAGCACGTCACTCACAAAGCACGGAGTGACCATGGTGTTTATTTTGCAAAGTTCCAGACAAAGAGAGCTAAAAAAAAATTTGCTGGAATAAATCCATCAACAGGCATCTCAGTGCTTATTCTGTGTAATTATCCTTGCATGGGGAGGCATACAAAAAAAGGAAGAAAATATGGTTCTTATCCTTAAGGAGCTGGCAAGTCTGTTAGGTGGGTACTTTTCAGCTCCATGTATATATCAGGTCCCCTTGGGAGCTTGATAGAAATACTGATTCTCGGCACCCACAACCCCCCAACCCCAGACCTAGTGTATCAGAATGGCCACACGGGGCTTGGGAATGTATATTTAGAGCAAACAAAGGGGATTCTGCTGGAAGGCTGAGATTCTGAAACACTGAACTGAAAAGAAAGGGAAACTTCAGGAAATATTAGCACCACTCAATGTGACATGAGGGAGAGGCCTTACTCCTTAGTTGGCCAAACCCTCCACTCAAGGTAGCATCACTTAGATGGCAGCCATGACAATTCCAAGAATCCAGCTTTTGCTTTCCCACCTCCAACAAAGGAAGCAGATCCTTGGTGTGAAGGTTCATTCCACTGTAGGGCCACTATCTACTGACCCTTGAAAATCCTTACAAAATCTGACACACCCTGTATCTTTCCTTCGGTTAAACACACTTTACTGAACTCTTCACCCCTGGTCCTGAGGCTACTCTCCCAAGGACAAATGCCAGTTTGTCAACAGAGCTCTCAACAGGTGACACTCAAGGCAGAAAACAAGATTCCAGACAAGTTCTGGCCAATGCCAAATCCACGGGATTCTTGCCTCTCTTGATCCAGACATTTGATGTTGACTAACATTGTCTAAGTCGGCATTATCTTGTCAGAGTCCAACACCCTGAAATCACTGCATACTCTACTCTGCACCTTTTGTCTAGTCAACTTTTCCAAAATGAAATAGAGTTAACATAGGTGCCTCTATGTTGTTCCAGAGTCTACCCAGGATTTGCATCAAAGTTATTTATTTCTTGTCCCTGTCAATGACTCTTCCCTCCCCAGCCCACATTCATTCTTTGTCTTCCTATTTATGAGTCCAGTTTTTCCTCTTTCTTCTTTTTCTTCTCCTTTTCTCTGTGATTTTACAAAGATTTCCAACAGAACAACTGAACTCTCATTGGTGACTTCTTGTTGGCATCCTGGGCCATTATTCAAAGACTTACAGAATCATAGAATGTCAAGATTGGAAGAGGCCTTGGAGACCAGCCACAGCAAACCCCTTGTCATAAAGTGAAGAAACTATGGTATAGAGAGGACACAGGTAAAACTGAATCGCCCAAGTTTGGGGTTAAGCCAAAATTAGGATTCAGGTCTTCTCCATACTGCGTAGTTTGTGATGGCCTCCCTTTGGGACTTTAAGACCAGAATAGGTGGCCAAGCAGGTTTGGAGGGCTATCCCCTGGGGAGGTATGGTAGCAAACACACCTGGGGTGCAGGGGGAAGAGGGCCTAAAAGGGGCCTAAATTATGCAAAGTAAAATGTAAAATGAGAGAACTCACCCACACTGCCTACTCCTCTAGTATGATTTTTATTTAAAACAAAAGAAAAGAAGAATATGGCTGAGATTCCAGAAATAATAGTAGCATGCTGCCCTTTGTGTATGTATGAGGGGTGGGGAAGAGGGAAGAAGAGGCACAAAAAGCAAAAAAGAAGTGAAAACAAAACCAAAGATAAAAACACACCACACCATGATGTGTGTACATCACAAGAACACAGGAGCCAACAGTAGCAACTTTTGAAGCCCAAATTGTTCCATCTGGAAAAATTTAAGCAACAAAATAAATAAAGTAGTATAGGATTATAACATAAAGCATAAAATAAATGTCCATGAGTCTACTGTGATATAAATAAATGATTAAATAAATAAATGGGGGAGAAGACACAAATATTCCATGCAGAATTCCAAGTAGTTTATGCAGATACTCTACCCTCGAAGAGTGGGAACATTAAATCCCCACTCCACAAGCGTGAGTTGGGCATAGTAACACTCCTCCAAAGACAGCAGTGTGGAAAGTAGAGGGCAAGAGTAAGTGTGTGGTGGAGAAACCTGATGAACACTACCTTGACCAGGTGAATCAGAGTCACCCTCAACAGTGAAGAGTCATAATGAAGGTGGAATGCTTGATATGATGTGATGAAAACAGACCTCTGGGGTCTTCCTCCCTGAAATTCATTAACTCCAGGAAACTCATGAGAAAAACATCATAAAAATCCCAACACAGGGGCATCCTACAGAATACCCAACCAGCACTCCTCAAAGCTGTCAAGGTCATCACAAAGACAATTCTGAGAAACTGTCACAGCCAAGAAGATGCTAAGGAGACCTGACAATTAAATAAAATGTGGTATCCTGCAAAAATTAGCTGAGCATGGTGGCGCATGCCTGTGGTCCCAGCTGCTCAGGAGGCTGAGGCAGGAGAATCACTTAACCTGCGAGGCGGAGGTTGCAGTGAGCCAAGATCGCACCACTGCACTCCATCCTGGGCAAAAGAGCCAGACTCTATCTCAAAAAGAAAAAAAAAAAAAAGTGGTATCCTGGATGGGCTCCTGGAACACAAAAAAAGTCATTAGGTAAAAAATTTTTTAAAAACCTAAGGCAATATGTATAAATGATGGACTTTAGTTAATAACAATATTAGGTTGGTAAAAAGTAATAACAATATTAGGTTGGTGCCATTACTTTTAAGTAATGGCAAAAGCTGCAATTACTTTTAAGTAATGCAAATTTTACTTAAACTTACTTAAAAACTTAAGTTTTAAGTAATGCATTACTTAAAAACTTTTAAGTAATGCAATTTTAAGTAATGGCAAAAACTGCAAAAGTAATTGGCAAATGGCAAAAAACTGCGGAAGTAAAACCGCATTACTTTTAATAGCAAAAAACACATTTACTTTTGCACCAACCGAGTATTATTATTACTATTACTTTTAATGGCAAAAACCACAATTGCTTTTGCACAACCTAATATTTCAGTATCAATAATTTAATCTTAATAAATGTACCAAATAACATAAGACATTAAAATAACAGGGTAAACTGGCTGTTACACACATGGGAACTTGGTACTATAGTCTTGATTTTTCTTTATATCTAAAACTGTTCTAACAAAGTCTGTTTCAAAAAAGAAAACATGTACCAACTGAAATTAAACAGCAGCATATAGAAAAGCATATGGCATTCTAGTAGTAGGTTGTGGATTGTGTGGGGGTGAATTTCAGGGATCCAGTTACCCTCAAATGGAACATGATGGCCTTGGATGGGGAGGCTCCAGGGATTCCTCCCCTTTAGTGAGGAGCTCAGTCAGGGGAACCATAGAGGGATTGAGGCTAAAGAGTGGGGCTGGGGCAGCGACCCTGGTGACCCCACCTAAAGGCAGAACTGCAGCTGTCCTCATAAAGCTGAGTTGTTAAAGGATCCCTCAGCATGATTGGTGATGTTCTCCAGCAAAGTTTTAGTAGCTTAGGAATTGCAGCCAAGACTTCAGACAGCTTGGGACCTTCCATGTGTGGCGGCTACAAATCAAACAGAGTGCCAGGGAAGACACCTCTTCCCAAAGACAGGCTCTTGTTCCAGTGATGGAGGCAGAACTCAGGGTCAGCGGGGACATTAATCAGGATATGAAGGGGGCCATGATGTTCTTACCCTTTAGGTAAAATGAACAGGGCTTTGTGTGTACAGACTCCAGGTGAACATCACCTTTCATCACCATGCCAGCATTCAAAATCATGTTCATACGATATCTGCTCCTTTAGGCAAACAAATTCAAGCCAGAAATCGTACAGGGAATAATACCTTCTCGTTCACCATTGTGTCGTTCTGCAATAAATAATTTCCAGCCAGGGTGCTGGAGAATTCCAAACGATAGACACATTATGTTCATGAAAGGCAACTTTGAGAAAAATCTTGCTGCAATAAAAGTGAGGATTTTTTCCCCCTTCTCAGCATCTCAGCTTGCCATAGAAATGAGTGATTTTCTGAATTTCTGCCAAGTTAGATGGGTTCAGTATGCTATTAGATTAGTCTGTTTATACAGAAACAGCCAAAAACAGGAAACACACAGAAGCTATTAAAGATATTGTCCTGTGAGGGAAAGATTTGAATGGTTTTCTTATTGCAAGTGGGAAATAAGATATGAGTCAGTATTAATGTGATAAAGAAGTTAATGCGTTCTAAAGCAAATCGTCCAATTCTTCGTCTTGTTTCAGAGGTGACAATAAAAGGAACATCCAGAAAATTATTTAGGGTTTGGTGAGCACAGGAGGCAGAGAAACTTTGCAGAGCCCCTGCCAGTTGGAAATACATGTGTTTTACCACATAATGCTGGGGCACCCAGGGAGTTTTCCGAAGGGAACATGACTCCACGCAAAAAAAAAAAAAAAAAAAAAAAAAAAAAAAAAAAGATTAGAAAATAAATAAATAAAACAAGGTTTCAGAAATTCAAAAGCAAAAATTCCAATTTCACTTTTGCCCTTGAGTTGTTGGGCAAACTAATGGAAATCATATGACCTGTTAGGTCAATGTGATTCAAGAAGCAGGACATATATTGAATTCTACGTGCAAGATGCTGTGGGTTCTTACTTTCCTCATCTATAAAGTGGATGGTGCAACCTGGACTTTGAAGTCCCCTCATTTCTCCTCAGTAAGTCCCAACTTGACCTGTAGAGCAAAGACTTTGCCACATTCTGGTCACATGAGCTGCTCCTGATGATATTTTATTCTATACAATATGTGACTCTGTAGGTGGAAGTGTGTCTAAATAATGTCCGTATGAATCCCAGTAATATATGTATATTATTTTCTTCTTCATTCATAGTGGAAAATAATGAAAAATAGGACTTTCCTCAAAAAGTACACTTCTTTTTTTTTTTTTGAGACAGAGTCTGACTCTGTTGCCCAGGCTGGAGGTGCAGTGACACGACTCAGCTAATAACATCATGGCTCCTTTCACAACTTGGTTAATGTCCCAGCTGCCACTGCACTCACTGCAACCCCTGCCTCTCGGGTTCAAGTGATTCTTATCCCTCAGCCTCTCAAGTCGCTGGGACTACAAGCATGTACCACCATGCCTGGCTGATTTTTGTATTTTTAGTAGAGATGGGGTTTCAGCATGTTGCCCAGGCTGGTCTCGAACTCATGACCTCAGGTGATCTGCCCACCTTGGTCTCCCAAAGTGCTGGAATGACAGGCATGAGCCACCGTGTCTGGCCAAAGAGTACAGGTTTCTTATAAGATGATCAAATTCCCATCTCTCCTCTGAAACCTGGTGAGTAACTTAGAACTTGCTGTGCAGCCAAATGCCAAAGAAAGATGCAGTCTCTGTCTACTATCCAGGGTGTACTCATTTTCTGTTGCCATGTAACAAATTACCAAAAGCTTAACAACTTAAAGCCACATACATTTATTATCTTAAAGCTTCCATAGGATAGGAGTCTGGGCATGGCTGAGCTGGGTTCTCCATCCAGGGTCTTACCATGGTGAAATCTAGTTGCCTAGTGGGGCTGTGGTCTCATCAGAGGCTTGACTGGGGATGGTCAATCACCTTCAAGCTCCCTTAGGTTGCTAGCAAAACTCATCTCCTTGTGGTTATAGGACTAACATCCTCATTTTCTTGCTGGCTTCTTTAGGGCACTCTCAGCTCCTAGAAGCCAAATGCAGTTCCTTACTGCAAGACAGCTTACTTTTTCAAAGCCAGCAATGGAGAGAGAGTCTCTCTTATTTTAGCTCCTCTTTAAGGGATTTTCCCCTTACTAAGTCAGGCCCACCCAGGAGGATCCCCCTGCTCATTAACTCAAAATCTGTCTCATGTAAGACCTTAATGGTATTTCCAAAATCCCTTTGCTTTGCCATATAGTGTAAACGAATCTAAACAGTTACATCCTATTATCTTTTTCATATTCTATTGGTTAGAAGTAAGTCCCATGTCCCACCTACATTCAAGGTGGGGGAAGGGTGATCACATCAGGCCTTGGACACCAGGAGGTGGGTATCACTGGGGCCGTCTTAGGGTCCATCTATCAAACAGAGGAAGAAACTACAAGGGTTCACTTTTTTTTTTTAAGATGGAGTTTCACTCTTGTCACCCAGGCTGGAGTACAGTGGCACGATCTCAGCTCCCTGCAACCCCCGTCTCCTGGGTTCAAGCGATTCTTATGTCTCAGCCTCCTGTGTACCTGGGATTACAGGTGTACACTACAACGCCTGACTAATTTTGTATTTTTAGTAGAGGTGGGGTTTTACCATGTTGGCCAGGCTGTTCTCAAACTCCTGACCTCACGTGATCTGCCCGCCTTGGCATCCCAAAGTGCTGGGATTACAAGCATGAGCCACTGCAACCAGCCACAAGGGTTCACTTTTATCAGAGTAGGGTCAGAATTTATTTAATCACAAGCTTAGAAACTTGGTGCAGGAGAGAAGAATGGAGAGAAAAAGGATAGAATCCCAAATTTCTTCCCAATAGTCATATCTTTTCAAGGTTTTACTAAAATTATCTGCTGCCCAGGTATGATGTAATAAAATACTGCTGTGCTTAGAATGCATAGTTAAACTTCAGCAGCTAACAACTGGGTAGCCAAAACTTTCCTTCAACTAGCCCAAGAATGACATTGGACATCCAGGAGCACTAAAACATCAAGAAAAACCAGGACAAGTTCAAAGACAAACCTGTGTCCAGTTGTCTAAAAGATTAAAACAACAAGGCTGGGCGCGGTGGCTCACGCCTGTAATCCCAGCACTTTGGGAGGCCAAGGTAGGCGGATCATGAGGTCAGGAGATCGAGACCATCCTGGCTAACATGGTGAAACCCCATCTTTACTAAAAAATACAAAAAATTAGCCAGGCATGGTGGTGGGTGCCTGTAGCCCCAGCTACTCTGGAGGCTGAGGCAGGAGAATGGCATGAACCCAGGAGGCAGAGCTCACAGTGAGCCGAGATGGTGCCACTGCACTCCAGCCTAGACAACAGAGCGAGACTCTGTCTCAGAAAAAAAAAAAAAAAAAAGATTAGAACAACACAAGGTTAAAGGTGCAAGTGAATCATTGAATATATCGGCCAATAAAAGCCAAGTTCTGAGACTACCAAATACAAGTAAAATGGAAATGTATCTAAGTAGAGGGAGAGAAGCAACTGGAAGAAGAAAAGAATAAGCAACTCCAAGAGGGAAAAATAAATCAGTTAGCAGGGGAGAGGCGAAAGGGGTGAGGATGAGGAGGTAAAACAGCAGCAGCAAACTGCCCACTAGGAGGAACTGGGTGGGTGGTGAGTAGGGGGTTAGCAGGGGGCATGAAAAGATAGAACTGTGAGTTAATGGAAAGTTCAGTTAACCAGAATGATATGCCAGTTAAGTACAATTCCACCGAGCTTGGCAGCCTTATTCTGGCCATTAACTTTAATGTTTCGCAGATCCCCAGCATTTTCACAGGTGTGAGTTGAAACCATCTGCTTTCTGCACTATACCCTGCCCATTAAAACCCGGCATTTTCAAAGATAAATTGTGGACCAAGGTGGCAGCAGGAGAAGAGAAAGGAAGTTAAAGGCTGCCACAGGCTTTACCTTAAACAGAAGGAGCCTTTCAACAGCCTTTGAGTTGGATTATTTTGAAATTGCAATGTAGAAAAAAATAAAAATACAGTGAGATGCTTTAATCTCCAGAAACACAATCTGGGTAAATGAATTGTTCAAAAACAAAATCCCAACCAAATATATGCAATGCGTAGTGACCTGGACATGAAAAAATGAAAGAAGAAATAAACTGAGGAGGAAATCCACATCCAAAAGTATGTCTTTATAGTAGTGATATTTATATATTTGACACACTTGCCAGCAGAGCTCACTAAAGATTATTTCTATGCAGATATGCATTTTGCTAACCCATCAGTGTGCAAAAAGGAAAAAAAAACATATTTCCTGAAAATCAATTCTTGTGCAGTACAAGTGCATCAAGAAGCAGGAAGTACACTGACAAATACTAAAATGTGTCAAATTTTCAAACTTCTCAGGGGACAAGAGTCCCAGATAAGGTGGCAGAGGACATAAAACTGTCCCACCCTACCCACTGTCTAGTGTCTAGTCTGGAGAGGGTATATGACAAAGGCACCTCTGCCAATGATACAGCTATCTTCTCCCATCCAGGGACCAAGTTTCGGCCTTGAATGTCCCAAGCACCATGGTTTTTTCCAGTTGATACAGAAACTTCTACACGAGTCTGCTGAAGGAAACTTGTCAAACCTAAGCACCTGATTGATAGGAGGCACAATCCAGGGATTCTATACAGATATTCAGCAGGTTCTTAGCAGAAAGCCATGGGCCAATCTTCTTCTGTACCTTAACAAACAGCCCTCCTAACAGCACAATTAAAACAGCTTGCTGCTTCTTGGTTAAGCCACTTCCTTAGATTTCTCATTTCAGAAACCAAAAGGTATAGTATTATTATTCATCCCTCTCACCATTGCTACTAAGTACACCATCCTCATCTACTGTGTGCCAAATACTGTCCTAGGTATTCTAACTCATTATTAATTAGAGATGATCTTCCATTTTGCAGAAAAGGAAGCTGAGGTTAGAGATTAGTCTCATTTTCTGTATCACTTGGTTAATCAGGAGTAGAGCACATGCTACAGGAACTCAGATAAAGATAAGGCCTATGGTTCTGTTACTTTTATTTTTATTTGTTTATTTATTTTGGAGATAGGGTCTCACTCTGTCGCCCAGGCTAGATGGAGTGCAATGGTGCAATCATGGTTCAACCTCCTTAGCTCAAGTGATTCTCCTGCCTCAGCCTCCTGAGTAGCTGGGACCATAGACATGCACCCCCATGCCTCATTTTTTTGTTGGTTTTATTTGGACACAGATGGGGTCTCATGATGTTGCCCAGGCTAGTCTCCAATTCCTGGGCTCAAGTGACCGTCCTACCTTGGACTCCCGAAGTGCTGGCTTTACAGACATGAGCCACCACGCCCAGTTCACATGGTTCTTTTTACTATCACTATTGCCTCCATTTACTTCTGTATTTAACAAATTGTATAATAAAATTGAGATTAGAAGTGGCATCACAGCAGGAGCTGAAAGGGGATAGGAGGAGGTTGGCAGGGTCCTGTAATTATTCTGTGTATAACATGTGGGTGCGGGTCACCCAGGTGCATGCAGTGTGTACAAATGTGTTGAGATATACACCTGGAGTGTGTGCCCTTTTCTACTTGCATTACACTTTTTTTTTTTTTTTTTGAGATGGCGTCTTGCTCTGTTGCCCAGGCTGGAGTGCAGTGGCGATCTCAGCTTACTGCAACCTCCGCCTCCCAGGTTCAAGCGATTCTCATGTCTCAGCCTCCCAAGTAGCTGGGACTACAGGGGCAGGCCCCCACGCACGGCTACATATATATATATATATATATATATATATATATATATATATATATATATGTATATATATATATATATATATTTTTTTTTTTTTTTAGTAGAAATGGAGTTTTGCCACGTTGGCCAGGCTGGTTTCAAACTCCTGACCTCCAGTGATCCTCCCACCTCAGCCTCCCAAAGTGCTGGAATTATAGATATGAGCCACCACACCTGGCCTAACACTTAAATAAAGACTTGAGGAAACTTTGCCCAGCAATTTCAGTATCTTAAAGTCTTTGTTCTTGCAGCAGCAGCGGGAGTTGCGCCTTTCTCTGACTCCAAGGCCTCCTACTTGGAGAAGATCCATGCTGGGCCCATCCAACGTGTCCGCGTATAGCCTGTCAGCTGGGTCTGAGTGATTGGTCATTGACCAATGCAGGCCACAGGGCAGCGACTCCAAGCTTCCTTCTCCTCCTCTCAGGTCTCAGGTGGGGAAGACAGTGGGGAATTCTCTCATGAGTCATTATACATATTACAAGGAAGAAAGCAACTCTAGCTTTATTCCCCTGGATCAAACATGGATCCTGTTGAGAAGAGGTCTCTTATGAGCTGTACTGTGTCCCAAACTTTGTATGTGGAAGCCCAAACCCCCAGTACCTCACAATGTGACTGTGTTTGGAGACAGAGCCTTTAAAGAGACAGTTCAGGTAAAATAAAGTCATTATATGGTGGACCCTAATCCAATATGACCAGTGCCCTTACAAGAAGAGGCCATAAGGATGCAAACGCACACAGAGGGAAGACCATGTGAAGACAGAGAAGATGGTCATCTCCAAGCCAGTGACAATGGCCCAGAGAGAAACCAACCCTGCTGACACCTTGATCTTGGACTCCCAACCTCCAGAACTGTGAGGAACTACATGTCTGTTGTTTAAGCCACCTGACCTGTGGTGTTTCTACAGCAGCCCAAGCAAAATAAAACAAGGTCCAGAGTGAGAACTGCCTCAGTGCTTTTCCATTTCAGATGGACAGAGGTTGGAGAGCAAGGACTTTAGAATCAGTGAGATCAGGACTCATGTCCCCAGTTTGCGCTGTGGCCTTCAGCGAGTCATTTCCTGCCTCCAAGCCATGCATCTCTCAGAGGCAAAATGTGGAGAGTCATGGCCTCTTAGGCTTGCCATGAAAATTTAATTCAAGAACACATGAATAGCACTGAACACTACATCTGGCTCATAGCAGGTGCTCAATAAACACTAATTCTTAATGTTACTCATATGAATGATAATATAATGAAGATTAAAAGTCCTTTCCCACTCACAGTTTGTTATAAAGATGGGCAGTGTGCACATGAAAAGATGCTAGGCAAAGGTAGATTCATATTTTGACAGAAATGTCAAAATATAGCAAGACACCTTCATTCCATCATTCAAATAAACATTAACGGAGTTCCTGGGATGCTGCAGGCAACGTGCGGATAGGGCCGATGCGTGAGATGCCCAAGATGGCACAGAAAAGACAGCCATGCACAAAGATTTCCTGGGACTGGGAAGAATGCGGTGGGGCCCACTGGAATACCTGAGCGCCATGCAAGCTTGAGGACCGGGGGACTCACTTCTAGTTTGGGATTGGAGGATACACCTCAGGGATCATCACCTGCTTTCCTCAGAACACACACAAGCATGTCCTCAGAGAAAGACGTGGGTGCTTCTTTATGTGGCTTCTTAAGTCCACCACTTGTGCTCGGCAAAGTCACTGCACTGAGCATTGTGAATGAATGATCAATTTCACGAAATACTTAGGCAAAGCAGCAAAGCCACAGTGTGGTCACTTTTTTTTTTTTTTTGGATACAAGGTCTCTCTGTGTGGCCCAGGCTGGAGTGCAGTGGTGCGATGTCGGCTCACTGCAACCTCTGCCTCCTGGGCTCAAGTGATCCTTCCACCTCAGCCTCCTAAGTAGCTGAGGCCACAGATGCACGCCATCACGCCCATCTAATATTTTCTATTCTTAGTTTCACCGTGTTGCCCAGGCTGGCCTTCAACTCCTGGGCTCAAGCGATCCACCTGCCTCAGCCTCCCAAAGTGCTGGGATTACAGGCGTGAGCCACCACAACAGGCCTATCACCTTTTAAAGACTAAATTAACCAGTTGATGTGGAGGGTTGAACAGAATGTCCAGGCTATTGTTCTGGCCATGTGCATGTTAGAGATGCATGGCAAGGCTGCCAAAATCACCACGCTGGGTTTTGTCTCTTCTCAGATCATGTCTACTATCTGACATGTGTCTCTTGTTAAAGCAAAATGAACATTGTAAAACATGACTGTGGTCTGAATGTGTCCCCCCAAAATTTATATGTTGAAATTCTAACCCCCAGACTGGTAACATTAGGAAGTGCGGACTTTGGGAGGTAATTATGTCATGAGAGTGAAGGCTTCCTGAGTAGGGTTAGTGCCCTTTTATTTACTTTATTATTATTATTATTGTTGATGCAGTCTCCTCCCTCTGTCTCTCAGACGGGAGTGCAGTGGCACCATCTCAGCTCACTGCAACCACTGCCTCCCAGGTTCAAGCAATTCTGCCTCAGCCTTCCAAGTGGCTGGGATTACAAGCACAAGCCACCGAGCCTGGCTAAGTTTTTAGTTTTAGTAGAGAGGGGGTTTCACCATGTCGGCCAGGCTGGTCTCGATCTCCTGACCTCAAGTGATCCACCTGCCTCAGCCTCCCAAAGTGCTGGGATTACAGGTGTGAGCCACCACACCTGGCCATTAGTGCCCTTTTAAAAGATACCCCAGAGAGTTGCCTCTTCCAGGTGAGAAAATAGCAAGATGGACACCTATGAGATGAAAAACAAATCCTCACCAGACGCTGAATCTGCCAGTGCCTTCATCTTGGACTTCTCAGCCTCTGGAATTGTGAGAAATAAATTTCCGTTGTTTATATATTATTCAGTCCATGGCATTTTGTTATAGCAGCCAAAAAAAAACTAAGACAAACATCCTACTTGCTTATATAATTAAAAAAAAAAAAACAAACCACAAAAGTGTCTGTGTGCTTGTGTGGCCGTGGGAATGCATACACATGGCAGGGAAAGCCGAAGACAATTGCTACCAATACCCTTTCCAGGCCAAAGACACAGGGTAGGGAATTCTACGTAGGAATTGAGAAGAATAGCTAATGTTATCTTCTTAAAGATTATCCTGGCCAGGCACAGTAGTTCACGCCTGTAATCCCAGCACTTTGGGAGGCCAAGGCAGGCAGATCACGAGGTCAGGAGATCGAGACCATCCTGGCTAACACAGTGATACCCTGTCTCTACTAAAAATACAAAAAATTAGCCGAGTGTGGTGGCGGGCGCCTGTAGTCCCAACGACTCGGGAGGCTGAGGCAGGAGAATGGCGTGAACTCGGGAGGGAGGCGGAGCTTACAGTGCGCCGAGACTGTGCCACTGCACTCCAGCCTGGGCGACAGAGTGAGACTCCGCCTCAAAAAAAAAAAAAAAATTATCCTATTGATTTCCTAAAACAGCATTTCTTCCCTCCCTTTCTTTCAACCACTACTGTTTATTTATTATGTATTTATTTACTTTATTTATTTTTTGGAAATGGGGTCTTGCTCTGTTGCCCAGACTGGAATACAGTGGTGCGAACACAGCTGCAGCAACCTCCAACTCCTGGGCTCAGGGGATTCTCTTGCCTTACCTTTCTAGTAGTCCCAAGTAGCTGAGACTAGAGATGTGCACCACCACACCCAGTTAATTTTTAAATTTATAGTAGAGATGGGTCGTGCTATGCTGCCCAGCCTGGTCTTGAATTCTGGGCCTCAGGAGATCCTCCTGCCTCAGCCTCCCTACGTGTTGAAATTACAGGTGTGAGGTGCTGCACCCAGCCCCAACAACTTCTTTTTAGCCAACTATACACCAGGTACCGAGTCGCGGAGAGGAGAACAAAGGCAGCCCAACTCCTAGGGGACCTGACATGTGTAGCAGAGCCTGAAACTTAGGATCTCCCATTAGCGCCTTCAACAGTGGTGATGCCCTTTCAAAAAACGGAGAGTTTCTAGAATGTTATTACTTAGCTTACAACCTCTAAAAAATAATGGAAATATGAGTATTTTAATTTAGCTAAAAATATAAACTTGTACAAATTATTTTACACATAGAATTTCACTAGAGTGTCCCCAGACTCAGGACCACCCCCTATTTCTGAATTGACAATGCATTAGCCCTACCTTCTAGCAAGATTAGGGAGGGAGCTGTATATAACACAGCCCAGAGCAAAACGTGATTAAACATGTATCAACTGATTAAAGCAAACATCACAAAGAGCTATGGAAAAGGAAAATCTAAGAATGGATTTAAAAGATGGCTTGATGGCTGCAGCAAACCACCATGGCACATGTATACCTATGTAACAAGCCTGCACGTTCTGCACATGCATTCCAGAAGTTAACTTAAAAAAATATTTAAAAACCAAAACAAAAAGACAACTCTGTCAATATTTCTGGAGTGTACATAAAATACGTCAAGGAAGAGCCTGCTGTTGGCCCCCTGTCCCTCTTCATGTAGCGTTAGTATCAAAAAGGTGAGGCCCTGTAACTGGACTAAGGTGGAGGGGGTGGTCCCTCATCTGCCATACACCTATGTCTCTCTAGCTCAAAGACCCACACATTCCCCTGAAATTAAGAGAATGGCAGCAACAGGTGTTCAATCTGCTCCCCAAGGTCAGCTTCAGAAGTGAGCCCAGCAGGACACACACCGTGAACAGGGTGGATCTGGGTTGGCCCAGAGGACCTGCCGCCCTCACCCCAGCCAAAGTATAGGAGATACCTCAGGGCCCCGGCTCAAAGGCAGCAATGTGGACTCAGAATAAATGATGCATTGAAGATATGATAAGCATGATTTTACCAAAAACAGAACAGTACACACATAAATAAACCATGTTATTCTACTTGATTCCCTCTGCTTTGTGCGTCTATTTATCTATACTGCCCAAGCTGGAAAGGACTGTATGAAACCCAAAAGGCTGTCAACACAGATAGTTCTTTCAATAACCATGTGATGGCAAAAGCAGTCTACAGCTGACAGAAGTTGTTTATCCCACTGAGTGTGAATATTCATTCATTCTGATGTGAGATATTCATGTGCTTAATTACAAGGGGCTACCTCCAGGGGTGACACAAAACGCAAGGTTCAGCGCATTTTCTGCAAAGAGCCAGATAGTAAATATTTTAGGCTTTGTGGGCATATGGTTACTGTCATGACTACTGAGCTCTGCCAATGTAGCTGAAAGCAGCCATCGCAGTGCGTAAACCAACGGGTACAGCTGTATAGCAATAAAACTTTATTTACAAAAACAGGCCAGATTTGGCCTATGGGCTGTGAATTTGCTGACCCCTGTAATACACAGAATACGCAGTGTATTCTCTTCTTAGAATTTGAAAACTTTTGAATTGTGAAACACATCCGGCCCCCAAAGTTTCTGATGAGGGGTTGGGATCTTGTTCCCATTTTGGAAAGCATTCTCGGCTGGAAAGTTCGTTCCAAAGAGCTGGGGCCTTCCTCCAGTCAGTGCTTAGCTAGCTTTCCCAGGTATTCTGCAGCCATCTCTAGCAATACTTACACAACAACAGTAGTGGTGATTGCATCTTGAATCCGGAATTCAGGTGTGTTGAACCAGTGGAGAACACCCACTATGGGTCAATTCCATCAGATAATTTGCATGCAGGTTTTGTAGAGGGAGAAAGCATAAATGTCCCTTGTAAGGGGGAGAGGAAATTGGCGGGACAGCAATTCTGCCAGAGGTAGGTTTCCCAGATGACCCTCATAGACACCAATCTGGTTTCAGGAGGGGCCTTCTAACAGGGACACTCAGGCAACCCCAGGGTCCAGATGACCAAGTGCGACACAGCATGGGGACAAATCACGCATCGGGACTTCAAGGAACACACTGGGGCTTCCATACGCTCATGTTTCTGAAAGAGTGATCCCTGCCCTAGGCCCGGAGAAGGTAGAGATGTTGGGAATGTCAGGAAATGGGACCTGGGCATAGACGTTCATGTGATCGGGGTGATGGGCACCAGCATCAAAAGGCATGGAGGGGAGTCCTCACAGGTCATTGTGAGCAGAGGAGCAAGCAGGAAGGCCCCATGCGAGAGAAGCTGTGGGCAGAAACCATGAGTTACTAAAGCACAGTTTCTCTACGAACTCTCAAGAGGCACCTCTTGGGGAACCCAGAAGTACTGAGTGGTGTTCTGAGAAGGACAGGGTCATAGATCCACAGGTAGGGTGAAAGGCAAGGTTGGTAGTGACCCCAGAGCATCTGGAAAAAAATGAGACACATACTAAAATTTACTATTTCTTGAGCACTCATGTTACCCTAAGGGACTATGCTGAATGCCTTAGAGACGGTGGTTCTAATCCTTATAGCAATCCTGCAAAGTAAATATTGTAGCCTTCATTTTGTAGGTGAAAAAATTAACATGGGCTGGGTGGGGTGGCTCATGCCTGTAATCCCAGCACTTTGGGAGGCTGAGGCTGGAGGATGGCTTGAGAGGCCAGGAGTTTGAGACCAGCCTGGGCAACACAGCAAGTCTCTGTCTCTACAGAAACTAAAATTAAAAATAGCCAGGTGTGGTAGTGCACAACTGTAGTCCTACTTGGCAGGCTGATGTGGGAGGAATGCTTGAGCCCACGAGTTCCAGGCTGCAGTGAAATATGATTGTACACTGCACTATGGCCTAGGCAAAAGATTGAGACTCTGT